>NC_092166.1:57280321-57942821 GCF_045791955.1 Oncorhynchus clarkii lewisi
TGTGAACATTAAAGATGCCTCTTATATGATGGGTTCCTGTGCAACCTGCTGAAATGTGTTTAAAAGTGTGATTCGTAGGTTAGATGGATAGACTTTTTAATGGAGATGAGGATGGATTTTAGACCCTAATTAACCCCTAGTTAGCTTCAACATGCCGTTTACAGAAAGTTATATTGACATTCCTCGTAATGCATTGCAAAATGTTGTAATTACTGGGGTTTTGTTAACAGATATTTATCAAGAGCAGGGCTTGATAGATCATAAGAGACTAATGGTCTATTATCCAGCTATTCACTCTAAATACCAAGGCAGTCGACCACTCAACATCAGGAATGACAGGTTTCCTTTTCTGTTTCACCTCTGGCACTGACATTGTACTGTTCAGGAACAAATCCCTAGGCTGATGAAACGAAGTTCATTTCATCAAACGTTGGAATGTGAATAGAAGGCAAATGAGTAGAACAGAAACGCAAAGCAATCAACAGCGCCATCTACTGTTCGCATTGTCACTATGCCAAGTTCTCAGCTCTCACAGGAATTCTGCTACACAGGTTGAGTCATCAGAGGGTCACAGCTCTGTTGTAACAGTAGTGAAGTCTCTCTGACTGTCAGTGGGTCAGACCTCCATCAGCTCTCACCACGTTGTTTGCTCCTGGCAAAAGAAAAATGTTCAACCCACCCCTCCTCCTTGTCCTCCTCTTCTCTTTGATAACATTATGCAGTACAGGGAAACTTGATATACCTTAGCTTAGAGTAACACTCATTTCTGGTTATGAATGTATTTATTTAATGATTGTATTGAGATTTTCAATACAGGCACACAGAACAATCATACTCTGAATCAGATAACTGAGCTAAGTGTGGAATAAGTCAAGGGGTATGAATACTTTCTGAAGGCACTGTAAGAAGTCCCCTGGAAGTTTAGTAAGTCTATATAAGGACATCTGTGGGCGGATACTTTACACAGAGAACTCATAAAAGGGGAGAGCTTTTGCAGGAGGTTGTTTAAACACGCCCGTCAAGCTCACACACAACAAGACTGAACACAATGCTTCCACAGAGCCTATGGGACTTCATCCTGGGATATAATACCTGGCTCAGATCACCTTTCTTCCCTGTGCTTTTCTCCCTCAGCGTCTACCTCACCTTCTGCCTGCCCTTCGTGGTGCTGGACCTCCTCTCCCCCAGGCTGGCCTGGATCAGGACCTTTAAGATCCAGCAGAAGAGCCACGTCTCCTGGACCATGATGTGGAGCTGCCTGGCTCACTCCCTCTACAACCATGTAGTGTTCCTCTTCCCTCTCACTGTGCTGCACTGGTTCTGGAGACCAGCCACCTTCATGCCCGAGGCCCCCGGAACGCTGCGTCTCATCTGGGACGTGGTCGCCTGCCTCCTGCTGTTCGACTTCCAATACTTCATCTGGCATCTGTTGCACCATAAGGTGCCCTGGCTCTACCGGACGTTCCACAAGGTGCACCACAAGCACACATCCACCTTCGCCCTGACCACTGAGTACTCTGGGGCCTGGGAAACCCTGTCTCTGGGATTCTTCGCTGGGGTCAACCCTCTGCTGCTGGGCTGCCACCCCCTGACAGAGATGCTCTTCTATGTTCTGAATATCTGGCTTTCTGTGGAGGACCACTCTGGCTATGACCTGCCCTGGTCCACACATAGACTGGTGCCCTTTGGGCTCTACGGTGGAGCTCCGCACCACGACCTGCACCATCTGAAGTTCAAGTCCAACTATGCTCCGTACTTCACACACTGGGACAGGGTTTTTGGGACATTGCACAAGCATTCAGACTGAATTTCTGCACAGAAGAAAGTGCAATTGGACATCTTGAATATCTTTTATGTTAAAAGGATGGGATGCAGAGAACATCACTTTGTGATATATTTTATTATGTGTCGATGTTATTTACCATAGTAAAGATAAAGCTGTATTTAATCAAATGATTTTTTATTAAGTGTGTTGTTTATTATGGCGTAGCCTGACTGCAGATTTTCTATGACAGTTGTATATGAAAGATTCCTGCAATGGACTCTACAATGTACAAACATTTTCAGGTTAAATTTAAAACCTGGTTAAATTAACCAGTTTAGTCAGAACTATCAGAATGAATTTGACTGAGATTGAATGACTGAAGACTATTGTGCATGTTTGTGTTGACTTCCCAGTGCTACTGGGTGAGCATCACTGAACAAAATGTTCAGCTGTTTCAAGCTGTATGCAGTATTAACAAGGGATGACTCCCAACATTTTAGTTACAAAGCAAGGGGCAATAAAACGTATTACCAAAATATCTGTGTGGCTCGCTTTCATTCATCAAAATGTTTCCGTACGTAAGCCTATTTGTTTTCTACGATGTTTTTGATTGATGGAGATGCCAGTTTTCAGATACAGCAACGCTGCATGCAGCACAACCCTGATGGTTTTCTATGACGCATACATACGTAAACATCATTTGTATGCAGTCATTTGAAACCCATGAGTGTGCCACCGTGCGCCAAAAGACATTTATATTGATACACGTTTCTACGAGTGGTCCATTAGGGCTCGAGACACTTTTAAGAGGCAGATGACCACATGAATCATGTGGTCTAAGTGGAAGGATTCTTCTCACCAAAGTCTTGCTGCATCCCAAATGTGTTATTTTGTTAATCGTGACCTTGTGATCAAAAGAGGTCATTGCTCATTGCAAGATCGAGGAGTTTTTTCTGGACCATGTGACCTGAACATGAACAAAGGTTTTCTACATTAGCATGTACTAATTTTATGAGTTTCTAACAAACAGTTTTCTTTCTTTCTTACGATAGATGGACAATAGTATCCATGTTAATTAGGCCCTTTCCAATGTTACTGGAATTAGGTGAAAGTTGTGCCAGAATACCCTGGTGACAGGATGCAGACATTTCCTGACCTCCCCGCGAGGGGAAGTACAGAATGAAGTCCACTATTTTTAAAAGTGCAGTAATCAACCTTGCCCCCATCCACACTTCCAAACGAAATATGAAGTCGCCAAAGCCTCATCTAAAAAGGGAAAAGGACATCTTCCTGAGATTGACAATTGAGAATTTCCCAGAAGTAATTGGAGAATTCCCGAACAGGAGAAGAAACAATACAATTCTGCAGACAAAACAGAGCCATCAGACACTCATTTCCTGGCCTATGCAATACACTGTATGACGTTTTCTGATTATATCTTTGTGAACATGTAGGATTCTTTGTGAATGTTATGATAGCGTTTCAAGCAGTATTTTCCAGATTGTGGTTTGCGGCCCACTGGTGTGTTGCCACTGGTCAATGGGTTGTGGTCAACAATGGGTTCGAGGTCAGAAGAGGCACTGGCATTGTTTTTTTTTATCATTTAACCTTTTATTTAACTAGGCAAGTCAGTGAATCACAGAGGATCCCACAAAATGGAGAAGCACTGTTTGAAGCAATATCACACAGATTTAGAATTTTATATTCTTTCGTGTTTGCTATTCGTGGTTCACTTTTAAAGACAACTAGAAGTATGCTATTGGATAATATGTGAGAATGATGGTGTTTAGGTTTTTGCTATGATGGTGAGTTCTCAGGCTGAGATAAATCTTACAAATCAAATCAAATTTTATTTGTCACATGTGCCAAATACAACAGGTATTTCACCTTACAGTGAAATCAACCATTGTGTGTGGGATAAGCTTGGAAAGTATTTCCAGCAATGGGAGGATCACAATTTGTAGCCTAACTCCAAAACCCAAAAGACTAGTCAAGACAAGTGTGAACAGATGCTTATCAAGTGTAGGGCTTGGTAGGTCATATATGAGTCATGGTCTACTATCCAGCTATTCACTCGAAATACCAAGGCAGTCGACCACTCAACATCAGGAATGAGAGGTTTCTGTTTCAAATCAAATCAAATGTTATAAGTCACACGTGCCGAATACAGCAGTGAAATGCTTACTTACGAGCCCTTTACCGCCAATGCAGTTTAAAAACAAATACAGATTAGAATAAGAAATAAAAGCAACAAGTAATTTGAAGAGCAGCAGTAAAATAACAATAGTGAGACTATGTACAGGGGGGTACTGGTAAAGAGTCAATGTGCGGGGGCACCGGGTTAGTTGAGGTAAAATGTACATGTAGGTAGAGTTGTTAAAGTGACTATGCATAGATGGTAACAACAGAGAGTAGCAGCGGTGTAAAGGGGTGGGGGTAAAATACAAATCGTCTGGGTAGCCATTTGATTAGGTGTTCAGGAGTCTTATCCCTTGGGGGTAGAAACTGTTTAGAAGCCTCTTGAACCTAGACTTGGTGCTCCAGGCACCTCTTGCCGTGCGGTAGCAGAACAGTCTATGACTAGGGTGGCTGGAGTCTTTGATAATTTTTAGGGCCTTCCTCTGACACCGCATGGTATAGAGGTCCTAGATGGCAGGAAGCTTGGCCCCAGTGATGTACTTGGCCCCCGTGATGTACCACACTACCTTCTGTAGTGCCTTGCAGTTGGAGGCCTTGCAGTTGCCATACCAGGCAGTGATGAAACCTGTCAGTATGCTCTCGATGGGGCAGCTGACAAATGAGTAGAAGGCAAACAGAAAGCAATCAACAGCACCACCTACCCTACTATTTGCATAGTCACTATGCCTAGTTCTCAGCTCTCACTGTAATTCTGCTACCCAGGTTGAGTCATCAGCGGGCCACAGCTCTGTTGTAAAAGTGGTAAAGTTTCTCTGTCAGTGGGTCAGACCTCCATCAGCTCTCACCACGTTGTTTGCTCCTAGCAAAACATTAATTTATGTGCAACCCACCCCTCCTCGTCCTCTTCTTTCCTATGATAACATGATGCAATACAGTGAAACCTTGATGTTAGGATTTTTTAATTGTTGGGTAAGGTTTTTAGAAGCATGTTGATGTATGCATTATGATCCATCTGATCAACAACAGCAGAGAAACTAGTTTGCTTTATTGATGATTTATCTTGAAAGAACTGAAGCTTGACCACTCGGTAGCACATTCTACGAAGTACATTTGCATAACACTTTATAACATCCTTTATAATGTGTTATAACACTGACTATAAGCATCCATAATAAGTCCCAAGCACTCATAAAATTCTGTATTATATTTTATAGATTATGAACTGTAATGACTTGACTTATAAGACTATAGTGCACAATGCATTATAGCCATGCTGGTTTGAAAACACAGACAACTACAGACGTGAATGCTAACTAGTGAAAACACTTTCTTACAGACAGAGCTGGGAATGAGCTAGCTATTGAGCGATTTCAGTGCCAAGAGAAATTGTATTCAAATTCCATAATTTTGAATTTGTAGTAGGATATTGAATTGGAATTCAATATTTTTGCATTTGTAATGTATACATACAGTGCCTTGCGAAAGTATTCGGCCCCCTTGAACTTTGCGACCTTTTGCCACATTTCAGGCTTCAAACATAAAGATATAAAACTGTATTTTTTTTGTGAAGAATCAACAACAAGTGGGACACAATCATAAAGTGGAACAACATTTATTGGATATTTCAAACTTTAACAAATCAAAAACTGAAAAATTGGGCGTGCAAAATTATTCAGCCCCTTTACTTTCAGTGCAGCAAACTCTCTCCAGAAGTTCAGTGAGGATCTCTGAATGATCCAATGTTGACCTAAATGACTAATGATGATAAATACAATCCACCTGTGTGTAATCAAGTCTCCGTATAAATGCACCTGCACTGTGATAGTCTCAGAGGTCCGTTAAATGCGCAGAGAGCATCATGAAGAACAAGGAACACACCAGGCAGGTCCGAGATACTGTTGTGAAGAAGGTTAAAGCCGGATTTGGATACAAAAAGATTTCCCAAGCTTTAAACATCCCAAGGAGCACTGTGCAAGCGATAATATTGAAATGGAAGGAGTATCAGACCACTGCAAATCTACCAAGACCTGGCCGTCCCTCTAAACCTTCAGCTCATACAAGGAGAAGACTGTAACGAGTTTCGTCTTCATACGAAGGAGAGTCGGACCAAAATGCAGCATGTGGTTTACGATCCATGTTTATTAATAATACGAAACACGAATCTCCAATACAATACTACAAAACAAAACGTAACGAAAACCTAAACAGCCTATCTGGTGAAAAACACATAGACAGGAACAATCACCCACAAACACACAGTGAAACCCAGGCTACCTAAATATGGTTCCCAATCAGAGACAATGACGAACACCTGCCTCTGACTGAGAACCATATCAGGCTGAACATAGAAATAGACAAACAAGACATGAAACATAGAATACCCACTCAGATCACACCCTGACCAATCAAAACATAGAAAATACAAAGTAAACTATGGTCAGGGCGTGACAGTACCCCCCCCCCAAGGTGCGGACTCCGGCCGCAAAACCTGAACCTATAGGGGAGGGTCTGGGTGGGCATCTGTCCGCGGTGGCGGCTCTGGCGCTGGACGTGGACCCCACTCCATGACAGTTTTAATCCCCCTCCTAAACGTCCCTAAATTAGGTTACCCACCACAATGATAACATGGGACAGAGGGACAGCTCGGGACAGAGGTAACTCGGGACAGATAGGTAGCTCAGCACTGAGAGGAAGCTCAGCACTGAGAAGAAGCTCAGCACTGAGAGGAAGCCCAGGCAGGTAGTAGAAACTACCAGAACCTGGCTGGCTGGCGGTTTCAGCAGATCCTGGTCGACTAGCAGATCTGGGAGATTCTGGTCGACTGGCGGATCTGGGAGAATCTGGTCGACTGGCGGATCTGGGAGAATCTGGTCGACTGGCGGATCTGGGAGAATCTGGTCGACTGGCGGATCTGGGAGAATCTGGTCGACTGGCGGATCTGGGAGAATCAGGTCGACTGGCGGATCTGGGAGAATCTGGTCGACTGGCGGATCTGGGAGAATCTGGACGACTGGCGGATCTGGGAGAATCTGGACGACTGGCGGATCTGGGAGAATCTGGACGACTGGCAGCTCTGGGAGAGTCTGGTCGACTGGCAGCTCTGGAAGAGTCTGGTCGACTGGCAGCTCTGGAAGAGTCTGGTCGACTGGCAGCTCTGGAAGAGTCTGGTCGACTGGCAGCTCTGGCTGCTCCATGCTGACTGGCTGCTCCATGATGACTGGTAGCTCTGGCTGCTCCATGCTGACTGGCAGCTCTGGCTGCTCCATGCTGACTGGCTGCTCCATGCTGACTGGCTGCTCCATGCTGACTGGCTGCTCCATGCTGACTGGCGGCCCTGGCTGCTCCATGCTGACTGGCGGCCCTGGCTGCTCCATGCTGACTGGCGGCCCTGGCTGCTCCATGCTGACTGGCGGCCCTGGCTGCTCCATGCAGACTGGCAGCTCTGGCGGCTCCTTGCAGACTGGCAGCTCTGGCGGCTCCTTGCAGACTGGCAGCTTTGGCGGCATCCTGCAGACAGGCAGCTCTGGCGGCTCCTTGCAGACTGGCAGCTCCATGCAGACTGGCAGCTCTATGCAGACTGGCAGCTCCATGCAGACTGGCAGCTCCATGCAGACTGGCAGCTCCATGCAGACTGGCAGCTCCTTGCTAACTGGCAGCTCCTTGCTAACTGGCAGCTCTAAGCTAACTGGCAGCTCTATGCTAACTGGCAGCTCTGAACAGGCGGGAGACTCCGGCAGCGCTGGAGAGGAGGAAGGCTCCGACAGCGCTGGACAGGCGAGGCGCACTGTAGGCCTGATGCGTGGTGCTGGCACTGGTGGTACTGGGCCGAGGACACGCACAGGAAGCCTGGTGCGGGGAGCTGCTACCGGAGGGCTGGGGTGTGGAGGTGGTACTGGAAAAACCGGACCGTGCAGGCGCACTGGAGCTCTTGAGCACCGAGCCTGCCCAACCTTACCTGGTTGAATGCTCACGGTCGCCCTGCCAGTGCGGCGAGGTGGAATAGCCCGCACTGGACTATGCAGGCGAACCGGAGACACCGAGCGCAAGGCTGGTGCCATGTAAACCGGCCCAAGGAGACGCACTGGGGACCAGCTGCGTAGAGCCGGCTTCATGGCATTAGGCTCGACGCTCAATCTAGCCCGGCAGACACACGGAGCTGGAATATACCGCACCGGGCTATGCACCCGCACTGGAGACACCGTGCGCACCACTGCATAACACGGTGCCTGTCCGGTCTCTCTAGCCCCCCGGTAAGCACAGGGAGTCTGCTCAGGTCTCCTACCTGGCATAGCCATACTCCCTGTTAGCCCCCCCCCAAGAAATTTTTGGGGCTGCCTCTCAGGCTTCCATCCGCGTCGCCGTGCTGCCTTCTCATACCAGCGCCTCTCTGCTTTCACCGCCTCCATTCTACGGTAACCCTCCTCGCACTGCTCCAGCGAATCCCAGGCGGGCTCCGGCACTCTCCCTGGGTCGGCCGCCCACCTGTCGATCTCCTCCCAAGTAGTATACTCCATACTGTACTCCTCCTTGGGCTGTTCCTGTTGTTTCTTCTCCCGCTGCACCTTAGTGCGGCTACACTCCCCTGGTTTAGCCCAGGGTCCTCTCCCGTCGAGGATTTCCTCCCATGTCCAGAAATCCTTATTGCGCTTCTCCTCGCGCTGCTCCTGCCTGTTGACACGCTGCTTGGTCCGTTGGTGGTGGGTGATTCTGTAACGAGTTTCGTCTTCATACGAAGGAGAGTCGGACCAAAATGCAGCGTGTGGTTTACGATCCATGTTTATTAATAATACGAAACACGAATCTCCAATACAATACTACAAAACAAAACGTAACGAAAACCTAAACAGCCTATCTGGTGAAAAACACATAGACAGGAACAATCACCCACAAACACACAGTGAAACCCAGGCTACCTAAATATGGTTCCCAATCAGAGACAATGACGAACACCTGCCTCTGACTGAGAACCATATCAGGCTGAACATAGAAATAGACAAACAAGACATGAAACATAGAATACCCACTCAGATCACACCCTGACCAATCAAAACATAGAAAATACAAAGTAAACTATGGTCAGGGCGTGACAAAGACTGATCAGAGATGCAGCCAAGAGGCCCATGATCACTCTGGATGAACTGCAGAGATCTACAGCTGAGGTGGGAGACTCTGTCCATAGGACAACAATCAGTCGTATATTGCACAAATCTGGCCTTTATGGAAGAGTGGCAAGAAGAAAGCCATTTCTTAAAGATATCCATAAAAAGTGTTGTTTAAAGTTTGCCACAAGCCACCTGGGAGACACACCAAACATGTGGAAGAAGGTGCTCTGGTCAGATGAAACCAAAATTGAACTTTTTGGCAACAATGCAAAACGTTATGTTTGGCGTAAAAGCAACACAGCTCATCACACTGAACACACCATCCCCACTGTCAAACATGGTGGTGGCAGCATCATGGTTTGGCCCTGCTTTTCTTCAGCAGGGACAGGGAAGATGGTTCAAATTGATAGGAAGATGGATGGAGCCAAATACAGGACCATTCTGGAGGAAAACCTGATGGAGTCTGCAAAAGACCTGAGACTGGGACGGAGATTTGTCTTCCAACAAGACAATGATCCAAAACATAAAGCAAAATCTACAATGGAATGGTTCAAAAATAAACATATCCAGGTGTTAGAATGGCCAAGTCAAAGTCCAGACCTGAATCCAATCGAGAATCTGTGGAAAGAACTGAAAACTGCTGTTCACAAATGCTCTCCATCCAACCTCACTGAGCTCGAGCTGTTTTGCAAGGAGGAATGGTAAGAAATCTCAGTCTCTCGGTGTGCAAAACTGATAGAGACATACCCCAAGCGACTTACAGCTGTAATCGCAGCAAAAGGTGGCGCTACAAAGTATTAACTTAAGGGGGCTGACTAATTTTGCACGCCCAATTTGTCAGTTTTTGATTTGTTAAAAAAGTTTGAAATATCCAATAAATGTCGTTCCACTTTATGATTGTGTCCCACTTGTTGTTGATTCTTCACAAAAAAATACAGTTTTATATCTTTATGTTTGAAGCCTGAAATGTGGCAAAAGGTCGCAAAGTTCAAGGGGGCCGAATACTTTCGCAAGGCACTGTACATTGAATCATTGAATTCACAAATAATACATTATATTCCATGATATGGAACTGAATCGAATGAACATTGCAGTCCTGTGGCTTTAACCGAGTTAATTCCTAGGTGAATGATATCTTTATAATTAAACTTTTTTATGACAATACATTACATATCTGATAAGGCCTTATTTTGAGGCTTAGCTTTACCGTAATACAGTGGCCTGAAACTCATGGTTTACAAGCCACATCCGGCTTGCAAGTAGGGTTGCAAAATTCCAGTAACTTTCCCAAAATGTTCAGATTTTCAATCTTCCAGCTGTGATTTCTGGAAAAACCAAGGGAAATTAACCAGAATTTTCCAACCCTACCTGCAAATCACATTATGTTGGCTTGCAAAGGGATACATCATTCCTATTACAATCAAGCCAGAGTTAGGACATTTCAATGGTTGACATTTGTATTCACTCACAAACTGCATTCATAATGACTGCCAGGGTTAGGAACTTTGTGAGGAGACTACCTAAGCCATTTAAACTGGAACAACCATTTCCGTAACAGGTGCAAAAAATGTAACTGAATGATAGGATTAGTTTAGAAAAATGTATGTTATTTATCTTTGCGTAGCATAGAATTATTCACTCAATGCACATGCAAAAACACAGATATTCAAAACAATACCCCAAAAATAAACCCGCAGTAGAGCATGTTGGGGAAAAAAGTTAATTTGTTATCATAACTTTATAAAATACAGTTGATGTGACTAATTTAGTTTTGAGTCAGTACCAAAAACATTTTAAGTAATGATGACTTTTCATTGACTTTGAGATCAATTTAACAAAAGTATTTAAATAAAAAATTCCTTGGGCTTTACAGCACATTTAATATTGGTCTTGTGACTGACTGGGTTCAAACCGTGTCTCCTGCATATCACAAGACTGTGTTAGCCCACTTAGCTAATGTCTATAAGAATTTGTTCAAGAAGTTCATGTTAATTACTCTGTATGCATAGCAAGTATCGCTTCCCCCTGATTCAGCTCATACGAGACAAAAACTCAGGACCTCTGCCTCGCAAACACATGGACCCTCTTTCCTGAAGCATTCCAACCCATCATATTGAAAAAGGCCTTCTTCAGTTATGCAAGGGGTGACACTTCAGGCTGATGAGTGAGTTTCACAGATCCCCATCTGGTACACTAACACAAGTCTTCAAGATCCAGCAAGGTTACTCATCAAGACAGCATGGTTTGGTGATCTTTGCTGACGTGATGAGCAACCTTGCCTGAGACCTGAAGACGTGTTAGTTTGACATGTGTTAGTTTGTGTTAGACGTGCTAGTTTCAAGTCTCCAGCAAGTGTACTCATTAAAGGTTAACATGTGACTGACTGGGTTAAGACCGTGTTAGCCTGCTGAGTTAAAGCCTAAGCATTTGTTCCTGTGACTACACTCTAAAAAGAAAAGGTTCATGGAGTATCCTTGAGGGATTCTTCAAATTGCAACTGTGGGGGAACCCCTGTAAGTTCTTCAAAGAACCTCTTTTTAATGGATCGTCAAAGAACCTTTTGAAGAACCTTTTGGGGTTCATTTTTGAATCATCTCCCCTTCCCTATTATTATGAATAATAATAAGAATAATATACATAACAATAACAACAATAACATAACATTTTTGTTGTTTTACTATGATTTTAGTGGCAAAGCAGAATTTAAAAAATCTAAACCTAAAGTAAACTCCCTGCAGAGCCCCAAGTCTAATGGGTACAGTATATCCTCTGGGAAGGATTGTTTTGATAATGGTTTTCATACACATACCTTGTCCATAATGTAGAGGCCTCTGGAATTTTAAATTAAGAGGTAAGGGGGGAGGATGGTACAAGTGATCTACATAACATACCAATTGACTTACCTTTGTATGCCTCCTCGTCTTTATACCTGCAGACACACACACACAATAGTGAGCAGTTCAGTCATCTGCGCCCAATACAGCCAGCCTTCAACATGTTCCTATAGCCTACATATTCTTACCTCTTTGTTGACTGATATCCATTAAATTGTGTCCATGTTCTGTTTGAGAACAAGTTTTAAAAGGGAGAAAGTGTATAAACAACACAACAATTTGTACACATTTTTACAAATATACCACCCATATATAAATAGGTTTTTATAATAGGTTTTTATGAGGTTTTTATAATTTATAATGATAAATGTATCATTATGAAACAGTATCAATTTGATCGTACAAGGGACAAACCTTAACTGAAAAATGATTGATTGATCATCCTTGATTGATCCTACCTCCTATGGGGTTCTTGGAATAACCTTTTGGGAGCAATTTCCAGTGCCAAGCACCCTAAGGTTCTTCGAAGAACTTTGACGATCTTAGAAGAACCCTTGATGAACCGCTCATTTTCAGAGTGTCGGATGGGTCTCTTGAAGATGGTCAAAGGGGGTGACGTGTAAGACAGGTGGTTCAGTGAACACGCTCACGTGATGAGTAGGCTGTGTGGTCCTCTGTAGCCTGTCCTCCTATAGCTCCTCCCACCAGCCTCCTATAGTGCACGGATCCTTCCCCTTCTGTTTGCCACAGAAAGTGCTCTTGTTGTGCAGTAGTTTAGTTTAGTGTATTAGGATCCCCATTAGCTACTGCACATGCAGCAGCTACTCTTCCTGGGGTCCACATACATGGATATGGTCCACATAGTAAGCCTGTTTTTTCACCCAGTCAGTTATATTGGTGCCCAGGTAGCCTAGTGGTTAGAGTGCTGGGCCAGTAACTGAAAGGATCCTGGTTTGAATCCCCAAGGCCCTTTCAATGTGTGTTTGAGCAAGGAACTTAACCGTAGTCTCTCTGTATAAAATTGGAGCTAAATGCTGTGTTTTTTTTAAAGTGTTGAAATAATAAACAGCTTTGCTTAAAAATGTCCACATGATGTTTCCACTGTTAAATAAAATGGGTACGTTACCAGGGTAGCTAACTCTGTGTTGTTGCTTTTTCTTTATATTCTGGAAAAGGATTACACTTGACTTAAAGCCTACAAATACCTTTTATAGTGTTTTATAAATAAGTGAAAAAAACATCACACTGAGTTTTATAACCTCTTATGAGTAATTATGGACGCTGATAGTTATAAGTTATGACGCATTATGAAGGACGTTATGAAGCGTTATGTACTTCATAGAAAGTGTTACCGAACACTTCATTCCAGCAGTTGGGTTGAATCTGAAATCAAAACATCTAAATATGAACTCTTCCCTAAAGCTGTTTTGCTGAAAAACAAAAGTTATTATTATGCCACTAGAGGGCGAGAGAGGAAAAGGCACGTGGAGTACAGAGAGTGCCAGTGCTCCGCAGAACGCAGACAGTGAGGGCAGTAAAGGGGAAGGGGGATACCAGTTGGCCAGAGGTCAGGTGAGGCTAAATACAACAGTAAAAGAGGTGGAAACCCACAGAGACAAGACAGATTACACCAGATAATATCCCTAGGTTTACCCAGTAGGGCATTCTGTCTTCTTTTTCTCATCTTCTTCACTTCATCACCACAGATTTGATTGGATTTGGCTGGTGAAAGCAATATGGTTGAGACCTTCAAATCCTTTGACCAATCAGAGGCCATTAAGGAAATGGAACAAGGAACTGAAGACTGAAGAGTATTGAGGTACTGGATCTGTACTCGAGTTAGCTAACACAATGTTCTCGTTCTCGTTCTCGTTCTCTCTCTCTCTCTCTCTCTCTCTCTCTCTCTCTCTCTCTCTCTCTCTCTCTCTCTCTCTCTCTCTCTCTCTCTCTCTCTCTCTCACTCTCACTCTCTCTCACACACACACACATAGACAATCACGCACGCACATGCGCACACACACACACACGCACACACGCACACACGCACGCACAAACACACACACACACACACACACACACACACACACACACACACACACACACACACACACACACACACACACACACACACACACACACACACACACACACACACACACAGAGAGAGAGAGAGAGACACACACACACACACACACACACTCAAAACAGGAAGAAAATGGGCTCGGGCTCAGGCCTTGCTTGCGAGGAGTCACCATAAGACATTCCAGAGCTGGTTGTGAGCAGATGCCTGTTGATGCTAAGCGTCCAATGAGAAGGCAGCAGGGAACGTCCTTAAAGACCACAGCTGCTTTGCCATTTTCGGTCAAAGCACATGACAGTAGAGCCCTGCAAGAGCCCAACGCCCTGCTGCACACACTGGCCTGCTCTGATCGGTTGATGTCTGCCGTGATGGCCTGGCGTCAGATGGGGATTTAATGTGGAGAGGATTGATATCAACGCTGATAGTCGGAACAGTAGTAGCAGCAGTAGCTGTGTTGAGGGAGATGTAACAGTCTACAGCCACGTTCCCCTATAAATGCTGCTAACTCGATTCAATGAAAGAGGCATAGGTGGAAGATACTGAGGGGCAGAGATGTTTGTCAAGTTATGTGACATCAAGGTTATGATGACTATCATGTTCCTTTAGAACCTCTCAAATAGATAACAACATGTCTTACATGATGCTGTGTACCCCTGGTCTTCCGAAAGGTGCAGTGTTATGCATCTTCTTTCAAAACAAGGCTCACTGAATCAGTTGCTGCCGTTACTATCACTTAGGCACGCAGATGTGCCTTCAATGAGGCAAAGAACGAGAGGAGGTCTCATAAAGGAGAAGAGAAGTCGCTGCAAGAGAGGAGAGGAAGTAAAGAGTGCAGCTAAACATGGGAATAAGTGAGCGCACGCTGATTGATGGGGTGCAAAGGATACCTTCAGTTTAAACACGCCTTTTCACCCACAGTATTACGTAGATGCAGACGCACCCACACGCACGCGCACCCACACGCACGCACACACACACACACACACACACACACACACACACACACACACACACACCACACACCACACACCACACACCACACACACACACAAAATAGAGTGAGGGTATGTTTTTTCCCAGACCACACCTTCGGTGGGATTGTTTCTTCCCTACATGCCTTGAGGAAGCACGGTCTGCCAAGTCTCTCCTTATTTACTGAACAGCTCCTTTTTTGGTGCTGCATTCAAATCTGCTGTGCGCTGTTACTGTGGCCGAGTGGGAGGCAGGTCAGTGGCTTTCCTTCGATGTGTAAAGCTGACCTCCAATTTGAGGGATTTCACGCTGACAGAGAGTGATGAACACCAGCCATGCTAGTATTGCAAAGGTCATGTATTGGTAAAGGGGCTCTTTGTAGAGATGTGCAAGTCTGACTAGTTAGACAATATTGGGATTGCTGTGAATGAATGAAAAGTCTTGTAATGTGGTACATTTGGCCATCTTGCTGTACAACGTCTTGTTACTAATTCCAAGTGTTAAAAGTATGAACCGAAGGAATACCAGCATCAGCTAGCGTCAGTCTAGGATGGAGTGTAGGCTACAACAAACTACATTTATTTTTGACAGCAGATCTAACATTCCAAGCATTTTTTCCATGAAACAGTTTAGCTTCTGTACTACTGAACATGACCAATCCTTTAATACAACAGGACTGAGAATTCCCTCGATCACACAACTAAGGAACAAAATCAGTCAAATATCATCCTCATGACTTTGCAGAACATGAGAAGGAATTGAGAATGTTATTTCAAGATTTATGCCAGAGAAAGAAAAATATATACTTTTAAAACTTGAATTAGAAAAAAAATAGAGAGATTTTGCTGTGGCTTTAAAGCTGCTGATCATTGGGTGACAGCTACATTGTTTTGCACAGCCTGATGAGTCCGGATCATTTGAACTGTTTCAGAGGGATTGCTGTACCATTTGCATCAAATGACAATTCATATTCGCTGACAATAGCCTTTCACAGTACATTTAGTTGAGCTCAACTACAAACCCAATAGTCCTCCAGTCATGCTGATAATATTCTTATTCTCTCACTTCCTTATTCCCTCTCTCCGCCCCCTTTCACCTCACTCTCTCCCCTACTGTCTCTCATCCTGATATGGCTTTGTGCTGGCCATCGTCAGTACGTTGTTGTAGCGTAGCATACCTCATCAGACAAGCAGAGAGCCCAGAGAGCCTGGGACCTGAGACAACACCCGGCCAATCCGTCTGAAGATGAGCTCATGGGTTTACAGTATGGGATCCCACCAGCGCCAGGGTAGATGATGATGACCGTCCCATCCCCAACTTATGACCAGCGGCACCTCATATCGTTCAATATTAACGCCATCTATTTAGCTTCAACTTAAAGGGGCACTTAAGCTTTTGACCATAGAATGAAAACGAGTCATTTTCACA
Organism: Oncorhynchus clarkii lewisi; assembly: GCF_045791955.1. Taxonomy (NCBI): domain Eukaryota; kingdom Metazoa; phylum Chordata; class Actinopteri; order Salmoniformes; family Salmonidae; genus Oncorhynchus; species Oncorhynchus clarkii. The sequence continues at coordinate 57,296,642 of NC_092166.1, forward strand.
TATGTGTAGGCTAGAAACACTGGTATGGTGACGTAGATAATGAATATGAGGTTCAAATGTGGTGAAATGGCCCTTTCATAAAAACGATGCTAGAAGATGAAGTGCTTTTTGACCAGGGGAGAACTGTTCGTCTGACCCCCTGATTGTTAGAGCCGAGTGATGTAGCCTTTGTAATACTAAGAGCCAGCGACTCAACACGCCACTTTCTGTGGGTCTCGGCGCTGTGGCAATGGGCAGTTGGTGACAGGTTCTTTCAGCACCGTCAGTAAAGCCTCAACTTCACTTTTCCTCGCTATGGTCTCAAGGTCTACCTACCCAAGCCGCCGCTCACAAACGGGTTTGGTAACACTCACTTTATCTGGATTGCCCCAAGTAGATGTTCTGTAGATGTTCAATAACTGTCAACAACATTTCAACTAACTATCTACTAACCCTAGCCCTAACCCTAACATGAACCCTTATCCTAACCCTAAACAGTAACCGTAGCAACCAGTTGCTTATCAACAGATAGTTTAGTGTTAGTATGACCATCTGAAGATCAACTATATGAGATTATCCAGATAAAGTGGGACCACTCTCCTTTCAGTGTGGGTCATCACAGAAGATATCTGGAAGATCATTCCAGAGAAGCACTGAGAAAAAAATGTGCAGAATAACAATCTGACATTTTGAAAGGTCAGGATATTCCATAGTTACAATACAATTTAACAGACCTCTACCTCAACTGACAAGAAATAATATTTCTTCACACCTATCGAATATTTCCTCATCTAACTGATGCCAATTCAAACAGCACCTATAGGCTGTATTTGTGACCTAACCCGTTTCACTCTTCCGTGTCACTCCGTCTGTGTGTGTGTGTGAGGGCCCTGTGTGTCACAGGGGGCAGTTCTATGAGCTCTGTGCTGTGTGTTTATGTTCCAGGATGATGAGATCTCCTGCCTTTCACAGAAAAAAAGGCCCCTGGAATGCTCTGAATGATGGGACTGGGGCCCTCCACTAAAGCACTAGGATTGGACTGTTTTCCCCCGGCCATCCCTATAAGGCTCTGGCTGAGTGAGGCAGACAGGGAGAGTGCAGCCCCGGCTCCATGTTTGGGAAGTGGGAGGGGGAAGTGGAGGATAGGGTCTGGGAGCTACATAAACTCTCCCCAGGCCAGTGAGGGGGCACACCATCCTTGAGAGGCATACCCCGGCCAAGCACTGTCAGGGTAAGTAGGCCACCACCTCACCTCTCCTTTCTCCCTCTCTCTTCCCTGCTCTTCTCCTATCATCTTCTTCCCCCTCTCTCTTCCCTGCTCCTCTCAGCCCCTCTCTGTCCTCTCTCCTCCCTGCACCTCTCCTATCATCTTCTTTCCACTTCTATCTTCTCTGCTCTCCTACCATCTCCTCCTCTCCAGCCTGCCAGTCTGCCTGACTGCCTCAAGTTGACACCTGCTAAATTGGTATCTGCTAATCTGCTAGTCTGAGTCAACTGCAGGGGTCAGCACCTTACAGCACAGGCGGCTGCTCAATTTAAACCAAGCACATTAGCCTTGAAGAGCTTTGGCTAATCTCGCAGGTGTATGTTAATGCAAGACAGGGATTTTGAAGTCTCACAACTAAGTCACTGTGGTCTGTTGTGGGTATTAAGTGCCACAGCTCTTGGAAGAGATCTTAAGCATCATGCTGTTGTGGTTCACTTAGGATTTGTGGTTGAAGAAGCAAGTGTTGCTGCTTGAAAGAGTGTGGTAGAATAACACAGTTGTAAATGCTCAATTTGCAATGTCTTGTTGCAACTAAGGTATAGGCTCAGAAACCTGTTATCACTTATAAATTGTTTTTTCAGTTAGTTGATCATAGTATTAGACAGCTGGGTCAGTGCCATAACGCAAGGTATAGGCTCAGAAACCTGTTATCACTTATAAATTGTTTTTTCAGTTAGTTGATCATAGTATTAGACAGCTGGGTCAGTGCCATAACGCAAGAGAAACATTTCTCTCAAAGGTTGTCTCAAAGTCTTGTAACGTCTCTTGGAAACAGTCAGGCTCATAGATTGTCTCATAGAGTGTTAAGTCTCTTGGGAACTCAGTCAGTTTGGAAAGTTTGGTCGTTTACTGTCTACAGCTTTGAAATGTGGAAAGCTTTTGAAATGTGAAAATTAGGTGATGACTGGTTGCATATAGGGGTCTCTGCTATGTTCTGCAAATGACGGGAGTCTTGAAGAGTTCAACACCAGCCAATCTTCAGCAGTGAACTCCATCATAGTTGCTCATGGTGCCCTCTGCTGGAAAGCTTTGGAAATCCTTTATTCCAAAGGTTTATGACTAAATATGGTTCTCCTTGATTCTGCTGCCCTCTCTCTCTCTCTCTCTCCCTCCCATTCCTGTCATGTTTCTCTCCTTTCTAGTTTTTTTTTACAATTGTAGACAGGCAGGGCCAGAGAGGAAGGGAGTGAAGGAGAAAGGTTTTCAAAGTCCAGTCCAAAGACAGACATGATGTCGCATCATTTCCTAATTAGGAAGTTTTCCCAGGGTGCTGAATCCATTCATTACAGACTAGAGTACAACCCTAACCCTAACTGAGGAGGTTTGCAGGGTAACTCCTATGGGGAGTTTTGGTCTTAATCATGAATGTTCTGCTATTAATGTTACATTTGTACAGTGTTATAACATTGTGTAACAATGTGCTCCATGGGCTTTTGGAAACATTTATTTATATTGTACTCCAAGCACATCCCAACATTCCAAATGGACTTTTTCACTTTTAATAGGAATAGCCTACATCCTTTTTTCACATTTTGACTAGTGGATTTACCTGAGCCATGTATTCCTGTATGAATTAATGTCAATAATTACCACACCAGACTTTTGTTGTGGTTTACGGTTTTCATGAATTCACCTCAGAAGGGTGTGGTCACATTACTTTAGAGGGATAGACTTACTCTCACACACACACACACACACACACACACACACACACACACACACACACACTAATCTACCATTCTGTAGATGTTAACTTACTCTTCTGTTTGGTGCCCCTGCAGTGATTGTCTCCAGTCGGAGTAAGGAAGGTAAAGCAAAGAATTGGCAATGTGTGACGACGAAGAGAGCACCGCCCTTGTGTGTGACAATGGGTCCGGTCTGTGCAAGGCAGGCTTCGCCGGGGACGACGCCCCCAGAGCAGTATTCCCCTCCATCGTAGGCCGTCCCAGACATCAGGTGAGCCGCCATTTGTCCATCAAAAGAGCGGCTGGATGTAACCGACTTCTGATTGGGCGACTTTTTGACCGTAGTCTTTCATGGTCCTTGTTATATTCTTAATTTCAAAGCAATTTTATTTAAATGTTTCACTTTTGTTACCCATCATGGTTTAAGTCTCCACACAGCAAAGTCTATTTGTTGAATTTCAGTGCTAGCAATAGCATCCACTTTACAGTGTGGTGAGTGTGTTTCTGAGCAGCCTGTTCCTCTCCCCAGGGTGTGATGGTCGGCATGGGACAGAAAGACAGTTATGTGGGTGACGAGGCGCAGAGCAAAAGAGGTATCCTAACCCTGAAGTACCCCATCGAGCACGGCATCATCACAAACTGGGATGACATGGAAAAAGTAAGCCTATTACACCCTACTACACACAATACAACAATGACACACAGACTCATAAAACACACATGACTTGGACGACCATCAAAACAAAATCACATTGGAAAACAGGGACACACTCCAACATGGAATTTGATGTGCGTTCATTTTCCATCATGTCACCCAAAAATAGCCCCTCAGCCAACACAACTCCCCGGGTGGCACTTTGGGATCCATCCAGTGGCATTTAGATCCAGGATCTATTCTCAGAACTACGACATGATCATTGGTTAGCTAAAGAGATGTTATGCTAATGGCACCCCCCCATCCTCCACCATGGCAGTCTTGTCATGTAATTTAGCTATGACTCATCCCCGGTGACTAGGAGACAAACATGTCAACCAATTATCTCAGGGCACATGCTGTCATCCCCTCAACAGATGCATGCAACAGATGGTGTTATTCACTTAGAATCGTAAATTTCTCTCAAGATCGACCTCAATGTTTTGTGTGGGATTTCAACACGGGCCTCAATCGAACCCCTTTTTTTTCACCAGGTTGTGGTGAGGCTGTTTGTTTGATTGGTTTGTGTGTTTTGTGTGGGTTGGCAGATTTGGCATCACTCTTTCTACAATGAGCTCCGTGTGGCCCCAGAGGAGCACCCCACCCTGCTGACAGAGGCCCCCCTTAACCCCAAAGCCAACAGGGAGAAGATGACCCAGGTGATGACCCTCATACACTACAGCTGGGACTTGGTCCAATGTATATCTCTAACCTAGCCTTTTAAGGCTCTGTAAGGCTCTTGATATATACAGAAGAAATGTGTTACACGATGCTATGACCTTTGATTAGTGCCGTGAGAATGATATGTTAGTGTGAAAAAATAACACTGTAACCTAAACAAATGGTCCTGTTCTAGATTATGTTTGAGACCTTCAACGTTCCAGCCATGTACGTAGCTATCCAGGCTGTTCTGTCCCTTTACGCCTCTGGTCGCACAACAGGTCAGTCTAACACACCAGTCAAAACCAGCCTCATTTTATACTGACCATTCAGTTCCACTGGGTCTTAACCTTCGTGTCCTCCCAAAAAAACAGTGTCCTCCTAAACCTCCACAGGTATTGTCCTTGACTCTGGTGATGGTGTCACCCACAACGTCCCCATCTATGAGGGTTATGCCCTGCCCCACGCCATCATGCGTCTGGACCTGGCTGGCCGCGATCTCACTGACTACCTCATGAAGATCCTGACCGAGAGGGGCTACTCATTCGTCACCACCGGTCAGTAGGAACTCTGGGATGGGCAAATCTCTGATGAGACTATATTCTCTCATACTGTACAGTATATGACTTTTAAGCAGAGGCCTACGCGGACACAGAGGTGCTGTTCTGCCAAACTACCAATCAATCCATGATCTAACCTCCCCCTTATCCTCCCATCTCTAGCCGAGAGAGAAATTGTCCGCGATATCAAGGAGAAGTTGTGCTACGTGGCCCTGGACTTTGAGAATGAGATGGCCACCGCTGCCTCCTCCTCCTCTCTGGAGAAGAGCTATGAGCTGCCCGACGGTCAGGTCATCACCATCGGCAATGAGAGATTCCGCTGCCCCGAGACCCTCTTCCAGCCCTCCTTCATCGGTAATCCCACTCTCTTTTTCTTGTATCCCTTTTTCACTCTCTCCATCTGCCGTTCTCTCAACAGTTTGAAACAAGGATCTATCTCTGTCTCTTGTGACTCTGTGTGATTTCCTCTGGTTTCCTCCCCAGGCATGGAGTCCGCTGGTATCCATGAAACCACTTACAACAGCATCATGAAGTGTGACATTGACATCCGTAAGGACCTGTACGCCAACAACGTCCTGTCAGGAGGTACTACCATGTACCCTGGCATCGCAGACAGAATGCAGAAGGAGATCACTGCCCTGGCCCCCAGCACCATGAAGATCAAGGTGTGTAGAAGATACTAACATCCAGAGTTAACTTACAAGTCACTGTGTGAGATGTTGTGTAGGGACTTTACCTTGTTCGGTATAGTATTCATCCTAATTTAAAGGTCTATTTTTTGCCATTCACAGACAGTAATGATATTGGTCCATTTCAACGCAATTATCCTTTTTACCTCTTTACTTTGAATATAAATCTTTGTCTTGATAAATGTTTCGTGATTTCATGCAAGTTGTTACGACTCAATCTGAAGCGAAATATCACAGATTTTTGTCTCACTAAGCTTTATTGCACTGTACCTTAGTCACTGCATATATGTGATTGGCTCATTCTGTGTATTAAATGACATCTTCTGTGTTACCAGATCATCGCCCCACCAGAGAGGAAGTACTCCGTCTGGATCGGTGGCTCCATCCTGGCCTCCCTCTCCACCTTCCAGCAGATGTGGATCAGCAAGCAGGAGTACGACGAGGCCGGCCCTTCCATTGTGCATCGCAAGTGCTTCTAAACAAGGCCCAGACCCACCCACCCACCCACCCACCCACCCACCCACCCCAGCCCACTCCCTCCCTCCAGCCTCAATTTCTGCTCTCGTTCTTTTGCCTGTAAACTGTGAATGTGTCCCCTATTTACCCTCCTGTGTTTCTATCTTTGCACTGCCCACCCCTGAGTGAATGTTATGTTATGTTATTGGTTGGTTATGTTTTTTTGTTTTTTGTTGAATAAAGCTTGAATGTGCAGCTGATATAAAACTTTGGGGGCCATTGGGGGCCATTCCCGGGGGAGTGTATATAGATTCCAGCAGTGGCGATAGAATGAAGTAGAAGAGGCTGAATCTGTTCCACAGCGCTATAGCATTATCCCTCTTTTGTTCACTTTGTTCAGTACTTCATCCCTGGATGTGGTCTCTCGCATGGCTCAGATCACTGCTGAAAGCTTCAACCATCTGACTGTTTGTAAAGATCCATGTGAACATGAACGAACACCCAAGGAAGGAATAAAGCTCTCATACAAGGGCCTCTGGCTCATACATTTGTATTACAAGTGTTTCTAATATAACTACTGTAACTACTGCTGCATCGAGCCACATTGTCAGTTACTCTTCTTTTCATACAAAAGACACCAGAATCTATGCGCCACTGCTACCCCACATTCTCCGAAAGTGAACTACAACAGAATGCCTGTTCGTAAAAGAAAAAATACTATTTCCTGGTTCATCCTTTCAGGAGAATGGCTTTGTTTATTCTCTAACAAAATAATTACAGCGACATACTTCATGCCCTGGATTGCAGAGGAACTGGATCTCTGGTCCTGTCTTGATAACCTGTTTTCACTCATTCCTTTCCCTTGATGACATGGTTCTGTTCATTTGGGGGGGGGGGGGGGGGGGGGGGGGGACGCAGAACAACTACATTTGACAACATCTTGGACAAGGAGATAAAGCAGTATGCATTTTTTATTACCAAAATGGCAGTGGAAAAGTGTGGTAGAGTCACTGCATTGACTGGTTGTCTTTCCCATTGCCAAACATAAAGCCACTACAACACAACATGTTTGTGCAGCACCACTGGGACAGCTGATCACACTGCAGCAATAGTCCAACACCACATTGTACAACTGATAATGCCATTATCAGCAATGCTGTGAGGGCGTGTGCAGAGTAAAAAAATATATGCCCGCTTCTGCCAGAGGTGAAAAAAGGACAGCTCCATTTTCTACAGCGAGGGGTGGTTAAAGGATAGCCTTGTCCCAGATCTGTTTATGCTGTTTCGCTAACTTCCATGGTCATTGTCAAGCCAAACAATGATGAGTTGCCAAGACGGCACAAACAGGTCTGAGACCAGGCTAGTTAACTGCTTCATGGGGGTGGAAAGTGAACTTATACCTGAGCTCTGTGTAGTCAAGGCCCTTGGGATGGCAAAAAGATACTCCTCATATAAGGTGTCTAATGCGTCTTTGCTTATACAGTGCCTTCAGACAGTATTCATACCCCTTGACTTATTCCACATTTTGTGTTACAGACAGAATTCAAAATGGATTTAAATATATATTTTTCTCTCACCCATCTACAGACAATACCCCATAATGACAAAGTGAAAACATGTTTTTAGAAATGTAGCAAATGTGTTCAAAAACAAATACAGAAATATCTCATTTACATAATTATTCACACCCCTTTGCTATGACACTCCAAATTGAGCTCAGGTGCATCCAATTTCCTTTGATCATCCATTAGACATCGCTACAACTTAAGTGGAGTTCCCCTGTGGCCAATTCAATTGTTTGGAGGTTATTTACAGTGCCTTGCGAAAGTATTCGGCCCCCTTGAACTTTACGACCTTTTGCCACATTTCAGGCTTCAAACATAAAGATATAAAACTGTATTTTTTTGTGAAGAATCAACAACAAGTGGGACACAATCATGAAGTGGAACGACATTTCTTGGATATTTCAAACTTTTTTAACAAATCAAAAACTGAAAAATTGGGCGTGCAAAATTATTCAGCCCCCTTAAGTTAATACTTTGTAGCGCCACCTTTTGCTGCGATTACAGCTGTAAGTCGCTTGGGGTATGTCTCTATCAGTTTTGCACATCGAGAGACTGAAATTTTTTCCCATTCCTCCTTGCAAAACAGCTCAAGCTCAGTGAGGTTGGATGGAGAGCATTTGTGAACAGCAGTTTTCAGTTCTTTCCACAGATTCTCGATTGGATTCAGGTCTGGACTTTGACTTTGCCATTCTAACACCTGGATATGTTTATTTTTGAACCATTCCATTGTAGATTTTGCTTTATGTTTTGGATCATTGTCTTGTTGGAAGACAAATCTCCGTCCCAGTCTCAGGTCTTTTGCAGACTCCATCAGGTTTTCTTCCAGAATGGTCCTGTATTTGGCTCCATCCATCTTCCCATCAATTTTAACCATCTTCCCTGTCCCTGCTGAAGAAAAGCAGGCCCAAACCATGATGCTGCCACCACCATGTTTGACAGTGGGGATGGTGTGTTCAGGGTGATGCGCTGTGTTGCTTTTACGCCAAACATAACGTTTTGCATTGTTGCCAAAAAGTTCAATTTTGGTTTCATCTGACCAGAGCACCTTCTTCCACATGTTTGGTGTGTCTCCCAGGTGGCTTGTGGCAAACTTTAAAACGACACTTTTTATGGATATCTTTAAGAAATGGCTTTCTTCTTGCCACTCTTCCATAAAGGCCAGATTTGTGCAATATACGACTGATTGTTGTCCTATGGACAGAGTCTCCCACCTCAGCTGTAGATCTCTGCAGTTCATCCAGAGTGATCATGGGCCTCTTGGCTGTATCTCTGATCAGTCTTCTCCTTGTATGAGCTGAAAGTTTAGAGGGACGGCCAGGTCTTGGTAGATTTGCAGTGGTCTGATACTCCTTCCATTTCAATATTATCACTTGCACAGTGCTCCTTGGGATGTTTAAAGCTTGGGAAATCTTTTTGTATCCAAATCCGGCTTTAAACTTCTTCACAACAGTATCTCGGACCTGCCTGGTGTGTTCCTTGTTCTTCATGATGCTCTCTGCGCGTTTAACGGACCTCTGAGACTATCACAGTGCAGGTGCATTTATACGGAGACTTGATTACACACAGGTGGATTGTATTTATCATCATTAGTCATTTAGGTCAACATTGGATCATTCAGAGATCCTCACTGAACTTCTGGAGAGAGTTTGCTGCACTGAAAGTAAAGGGGCTGAATAATTTTGCACGCCCATTTTTTCAGTTTTTGATTTGTTAAAAAGGTTTGAAACATCCAATAAATGTCGTTCCACTTCATGATTGTTGATTGTTGTCGATTCCTCACAAAAAAATACAGTTTTATATCTTTATGTTTGAAGCCTGAAATGTGGCAAAAGGTCAAGGGGGCCGAATACTTTCGCAAGGCACTGTATATACAGTATAGAAGGTACCACAGTTGACAGTGCAAGTCAGAGCAGAAACTATACCATGAAGTCCAAGGAACTGTATGTAGATCTCCGAGATAGAATTGTGATGAGGCATATATCTGGGGAAGGGTATAAAACTATTTCTAGAGTGTTGAAAGTTTCCAAGAGCACAGTGGTCTCCATCATTGGGAAATTGCAAACATATGGAAATACCAATCTAAGCAACCGGGCAAGAAGGACCTTGGTCAGGGAGGGGATTATGAACCCAATGACCACTCTGACAGAACTATAAAGTTCTTGTCTGAGATGCCAGAACCTGCCAGAAGGACAACAGTCTCTACAGCACTTTACCAAACTGGGCTTTATGGGAGAGTGGCCAGATGGAAGCCACTCCTGAGAAAAAGGCACATGACAGCACACATGGGGCTTCATTTATAAACTTTATATGCACAAAAAATTCCCCAAAATTCCCGTTTCACGCTAAAGTTGGATTTTTTTTTTTTTATGTAAAGAAAACTTGGTGAGAATGTGCTTATTTTCTCGCAAACTTTAGACCATGCGTATTCAGTTTCTAGTGGTTGAGGTATTGCATGGCAAGAAGTCAAAAGTAGACTAGCCTTGTGCAGGAAAATGTGACTGTCTTAACAACAACAAAATCGGGTAGCTAAATATATAATTCCCAGATGCTATCACTAGCCGTTAGTGAGAAAATCAATTTGTTGATTTTTTTGTATTCTAAACACGTTGAATGCATTAATGTCAAATTCCTCAAGTAGACAATATTTAAATTTATAAACAAAAAATATATATATCATAACCATTGCAGTGGAAATTCCTCATATTTTCTGGCCAAGATTAATTCATATTCCCGAAGTAGCCATACAACAAATGACCATGCGTAGCTCTCATTTAATTAGGCTTACCACCAGTATTAGATATGCTTTAATTTCCGAAAGTGAGCGCGCTTTATAACACACAATAGAATTCAACAGGTGAACAGACAGTTGATCTTTTGCATTGAAGTGTATAGGCTACCACTATAAGTAGTGGCCTATAGTATGAAAAATAAAACATCCCCCCCCCCCCCCCCCCCCAACTTAGTGCACTACGCGTTTACTAGTGGTGTATTAGCAGACCAATATAGCCTTCTGTAGCATGGGCAAAATTCCTATATTTCCAAAGTACACATTGATTGGTGTTTTTCAGAGTTATAATGTTCCTTCATGTGCACAGCTTTACTTCAGGTCTGTGTGTATATATGGGATGCACCAAGTTTATAAATCGAAATATTTTTTGTGTGCACCCTTTTCAGAAATGGTGCATGCAGATATTCTGTGTAAAATTTACAAGCCAGTTATGAGGCCCTTGGAGTTTTCAAAAAGGCACGTGAACAACTCAGAGCGCAAGGCAAAAGATTTTGTGGTCTAATGAGACAAACTTGGCCTGAATGCAGAGCGCTATGTCTGGAGAAAACCAGGCACAGCTCATCACCCGTCTAACACCATCCCTACCGTGAAGCATGGTGGTGGCAGCATCATGCTATAGGGGTGCTTTTCAGCGGCAGGGACTGGGAGACTGGTAAGGATAGAGGGAACAAATGGAGCCAAATACAGGAAAATCTTTGATGAAAACCTGCTTCAGAGTGCAAACGACCTTAGACTGGTGTGAAGATTTATGTTCCAACAAGACAATGACACCAAGCATACAGCCAAAGCAACGTTTGAATGGCTTCAGAACAAGAATGTGAAAGTCCTTGAGTGGCCCCAGCCAAAGCCGAGACTTGAATCCCATTGAAAATCAGTGGAAAGACTTGAAGATTGCTTTTCAATGCCGCTCCAAAACAAATTTAACAGAGCTGGAGAGAATCTGCAAGGAAGAATGGGAGAAAATCCCCAAATCTAGATGTGCAAAGCTGATACAGACATACCCAAGACAACTCAAAGCTGTAATCGCGATACAAAGTATTGACTCGGGGCTGTGAATACTTATGTAAATGAGATATTTCTATATTTCATTTTCAATACCTTCGCAAAAAAAAATACGTTTTCACTTTGTCATTATGGGGTATTGTTTATAGATGGGTGACACAGACATCTATTTAATCCATTTTGAATTCAGGCTGTAGCAACAAGATTTTGAAGACGTCAAGGGGTATGAATACTTTCTGAAGTCACTCATTCTTTGAGCACTTCGGTTTGTTCCTCCCCGCACAAGACATTCCACCTCGATGGGCTACTTCAAATAAGAATTGAGTTACGGTTTTCTTTTAGGTCAACACTTCCAAGATAAATCCAAGACTCACAAATAATGCAAAAAATGTCAAGGCTAAAATCCAACTGGCCAAATGTAATCCATTATAACTAAGACTAAAAAGACAACATGAAACGTCCTAAGCCACATAGTGCCATACCAATTCAATCAGTCCATTTTATATGACCTTTAAAAAAAATGTTTGTTCATTTGTTGAATCTCTGCATATGTAATCAATTGTGTAAATACTGTATCATTGTGTCTCTCAAGTCTCATCTGTTGTATCCTGTACCAAGAAAGTTAAGGGTAAGGATACCCTCACGGGAGACTATCACTCATGTAATCATTCATATAACACACGCACCTGCTCACACACACACTTTATTCTCAGCCAGTTGTTCTCACACTGAAACACCTAAGGCCATTTACAGTAAGCCTGCGTGCTAAAATAGTTCTCTCTGGAGAATTTCACATCAAATCTGACAAGCAGAAAGACTATCTGCCTCAAAAACTCCCCTCTGCCAAAATTGTCAAGCCAAGCTATCAAAAAGCCCCCAACCAAAAAAATCCCATACTTCAAGTGAATAAAGAGTTGATAAAACAACACCATTAGAACAATTCCATAGCTCACATCATTGTGTTGCAAAGCAGTTTCAATTCACAGTACCTCATTTCAAAAAAATAAATAAATACAAAAGCCTTCATTGTAAACAAAGGTATAAATGGGGCGGCAGGTAGCCTAGTGGTTAGAGTGTAGGGGCGGCAGGTAGCCTAGTGGTTAGAGAGTTGGGCCAGTAACCAAAAGGTTGCTAGATCGAATCCCCGAGCTGACAATGTAAAACTCTGTCGTTCTGTCCCTGAATAAGGCAGTTAACCCACTGTAGGCCCGTCATTGTCAATAAGAATATGTTCTTAACTGACTTGCCTAGTTAAATAAAGGTTAAATAAAAACATAAATAGGAGTTCCAGTATGTGATGGTGAGGGTTGTGGGTGTCTTGTCTTCCCCTCGCTGTCACCGGAGGTCCAGCACTGTTGTTTTCGAGTCCTTTATAACAACATGCCTACAGATCTGAAAATAGAAAAGGCCATGTTTAATTCTCAGGTTAACTAACAACAACAGTGGAGAAGCACAACCATGAATAGAGGGACATATTTTTTATATTTTTTATTTGACCTTTATTTAACTAGGCAAGTCAGTTAAGAACAAATTCTTATTTACAATGACGGCCTACCGGGGAACAGTGGGTTAACTGCCTTGTTCTGGGGCAGAATGACAGATTTTTACCTTGTCAGCTCGGGGATTCGACATGAACCCACACACACACACACAATAATACACACAAGCTCCATTTGAGACTGTGCTGAAAAAGAGGGAGGCTGCGGAAGCAGTGAGGCCTCCCTGTCTGCTGGGAGGATGTCTGTGTGTATTACTTACGCTAAAGAGCGGCGGGTCCTTGGAGTGTGGGTGAAAGCCCTTCAGTCTGCAGCCAGCGACCTCCCCCATCCCAGAGCTGGTGAGTCTGAACACTCCCGTACTGCAACACACAGATCACAGACACAGGACTTGCCTATATACAGTAGGGCTCATGGCCAAAGGAAGTCATGACATCCATCTGGTAAAGCTAGAGCGTCTTCCAGCCAAGCAACTGTAAGGCCTACATTAGGTTAGTCATCTGAGTTCTGAACTTATGCCCGAGGCTTATTCAGTGAGGTAGAACATTTAGAGCTGTGTAGAATAAGATAGAGATGTTAAGTATAGAACTGACACAACCCATTCTTCCACATCACAGAGAATCATCATGTCGGCTCCACACCACGCAATTCCGGTAACATTGCTTCCTTACTGAATAAACAATTTGATACCACCCACATTGCATGGATTGGTTTTCTTTAGCGTTAGCATCAGCAGGCTTACTCCTTCTAGCAGACAGGGACAGGGACTCACTCGTTGTGTTTGGGCGAGCAGACGATGGCGATGGCTTCAGGCAGCATGAGCTGGTAGGAGCCGTGTGTATGCAGGTCAACACTGGACAGGAAGGCCGTCTGGGTGGGGTGGGTCTGAGAACAAAGGAGAGCCACAGTCAGAAGAGTTGGTCGGGAGATAAAGATGTTAGGTGTTATATCTGATATTTATAGATTATGTTTATTCCCCAAAATCAGTGGAACTAGATTTCAGTCTGCCCCTCCACTGTGTAACTCCCATGTTAGGTGTTATTAGACCTGGGCATGTGGGGCCGCAGCCCTGATTTTTTGGGGGGGTCAAGTTCCAAACCTTTCGATGGTTAAAGAATTTCGAAATTGCAGGCTGTAAGTCTGATTATAAGTTTCCATAAACGGCGTATTTTTACACTCTAGGCAAGTGCTCAGATTTGTGACTGTCATGGTTTTATCATTACTTTAGTCAAAACCGTGTGTCTGTAGCCCAAACCATTCAAAAAGATACAATCCATTTTACCGGAGGTACAGTATCTTGTTTGTTTGTTTCTATCATGAATTCGGAGGAATTATTGGATAAATAAAATGTCCTGGGCAGTTTTAAAACTAGGTTACTCGCAGGCCGCTTACTAGCCTATTTGTCTCATAACAAACAAGCTGTTCAGTCATGTTACCTTTTAGCTAACAGCCTTGTAACTGGACACGCACACATTTGGATTAAGATGCACATGGAAAAAAAGAGATTGTGAACCCAAAAGTATACGTTTTATTTGAGTGGAAAAAAATGAATAGACATCATTTGGGTAGGGTGTAGCCCTGGGTACATTTCGGCTATGCTTTGTTGTCTTCAGAAGATTTTATGTTTAATTTATTTCTCCCACATCAGCTGATATAATTCAGTGGAACAATTCCTAATAAGTGGCTATCTCTTACAGAAAAACCACACGATTTCACAAATCAAATCAAAGTTTATTTGTCATGTGTGCCGAATACAACAGGTGTAATAGACCTTACAGTGGAATGCTTAATTACAGGCTCTAACCAATAGTGCAAAAAAGGTGTTAGGTGAACAATAGGTAAGTAAAGAAATAAAAGGGGTCCCAGAGCGCCAAGTCTAGGACCAAAAGGCTCCTTAACAGCTTCTAACCCCAAGCCATAAGACTGCCGAACAATTCATAAAATGGCCACTGGACTATAACATTGACACCCCCCCCCCCCCATCCGTTTTTTTTACACTGCTGTTACTCGCTGTTTATTATCTATGCAGAATCACTTCACCCCTACCTACATGTACAACTTACCTCGACTAACCTGTACCCCCGCACACTGACTCGGTACTGGTACCCCCTGTATATAGTCTCGTTATTGTTATTTTATTGTGTGACTTTTTATTATTTTTTACTTTAGTTTATTAGGTAAATATTTTCTTAACTCTTTCTTGAACTGCACTGTTGGTTTAAGGGTTTACACCTGTTGTATTCGGCCCATGTGAGAAAAATAACGATGTCACATGTGAAGATGTGTTTTTGGAACCCTTTGGAACCCTTCACATGTGATCAGATTTTCACGTGTACAGTGGGGCAAAAAAGTATTTAGTGAGCCACCAATTGTGCAAGTTCTCCCACTTAAAAAGATGAGAGAGGCCTGTAATTTTCATCATAGGTACACTTCAACTATGACAGACAAAATGGAGAAAAAAAAAATCACATTGTAGGATTTTTTATGAATTAATTTGGTCAATAACAAAAGTTTATCTCAATACTTTGTTATATACTCTTTGTTGGCAATGACAGAGGTCAAATGTTTTCTGTAAGTCTTCACACGGTTTTCACACACTGTTGCTGGTATTTTTGCCCATTCCTCCATGCAGATCATCTCCACGGACTTTCAACTCCCTCCAAAGATGTTCTATGGGGTTGAGATCTGGAGACTGGCTAGGCCACTCCAGGACCTTGAAATGCTTCTTACGAAGCCACTCCTTCGTTGCCCGGGCGGTGTGTTTGGGATCATTGTCATGCTGAAAGACCCAGCCACGTTTCATCTTCAATGCCCTTGCTGATGGTAGGCTTTGTTACTTTGGTCCCAGCTCTCTGCAGGTCCTTCACTAGGTCCCACCGTGTGGTTCTGGGATTTTAGCTCACCGTTCTTGTAATCATTTTGACCCCACGGGGTGAGATCTTACGTGGAGCCCTAGATCAAGGGAGATTATCAGTGGTCTTGTATGTCTTCCATTTCCTAATAATTGCTCCTAGTTGATTTCTTCAAACCAAGCTGCTTACCTATTGCAGATTCAGTCTTCCCAGCCTGGTGCAGGTCTACAATTTTGTTTCTGGTGTCCTTTGACAGCTCTTTGGTCTTGGCCATAGTGGAGTTTGGAGTGTGACTGTTTGAGGTTGTGGACAGGTGTCTTTTATACTGATAACAAGTTCAAACAGGTGCCATTAATACAGGTAACGAGTGGAGGACAGAGGAGCCTCTTAAAGAATAAGTTACAGGTCTGTGAGAGTCAGAAATCTTGCTTGTTTGTAGGTGACCAAATACTTATTTTCCACCATAATTTGCAAACATATTCATTAAAAATCCTACAATGTGATTTTCTGGATTTTTTTCTCTCTCATTTTGTCTGTCATAGTTGAAGTGTAATGTTGATGAAAATTACAGTCCTCTCTCATCTTTTTAAGTGGGAGAATTTGCACAATTGGTGGCTGACTAAATACTTTTTTGCCCCACTGTAGTTTATTTTACCAAATTGCTTTACATGTTGTCACGTTATCACATTAACTTCACATGAAAACATGTTTTTTTCCATAAGGGATCATTTTATTTTCTACAATGTAGAAAATAGTAAAAATAAAGAAAAACCCTTGAATGAGTAGGTGTGTCCAAACTTTTGACTGGTACTGTATTATTAGTCTATTTTAGTCAATCTCTCTATGTTTATCTCAAAGTGTACCAGATTGATGCATTTATGCTGTTGAAATAGAACAATGTCTTCTCTCGGGGGAGGATGCCCCCTCTGGTTTTGGGCTAACCTCCCAATGTCCTCAACTCCTAGAAACATCCCTGGCACAGACTCAGAAGGCAGGTCTATGATTAACTTTGACATCTGAACCAATGGACCGGGTTTCTATGGTGATATTTGATTATGCAAATTAAAGGGTGGGGAGTGGGCAAGTGTGTGTGTGTGTGTGTGTGTGTGTGTGTGTGTGTGCGCGCGCGTGTGTATGAGAGTGCATAAGTGTGTATGTATGTGCATAAGTGCATGTTTGAGTGCATCTGTGTGTGTACATGTGTGTATATGCTTGTGCATACAGTTGAAGTCAGAAGTTTACATACACTTAGGTTGGAGTCATTAAAACTTGTTTTTCAACCACTCCACATATTTCTTGTTAACAAATTATAGTTTTGGCAAGTCGGTTAGGACATCTACTTTGTGCATGACACAACACATTTTTCCAATAATTGTTTACAAACAGATTATTTCACTGTATCACAATTCCAGTGTGTCAGAAGTTTACATACACTAAGTTGACTGTGTCTTTAACTTCTTGATTCTACTTGAGACGCATATGTCTCAAGTAGGCACCTGGAAATGCAAATGCGCTACGCTAAATGCTAAATGTACTCGTTAAAACTCAAACCTTGATCAAAATTCACAAGCAGGGTATTGAATTAAAGCTACACTCGTTGTGAACCTAGCCAACAAGTCAGATTTTTAAAATGCTTTTCGGCGAAAGCATGAGAAGGTATTATCTGATAGCATGCACCACCTGAAAATGCCTGAATGCGACGTAAACAAAGACTCTGCTTATCCGACGCAGCACAAAACGCAGAAATAAAATATAAAACATTCATTACCTTTGACGAGCTTCTTTCTTGGCACTCCTACATGCCCCATAAACATCACTATTGGGTCTTTTTTTTCATTTAAATCGGTCCATATATACCCAAAATAGCTTTCTATGGAAGCTGTGTCATTCAGAAAAAAACATCGTTTTTTAACGCTGCATAATTTTTTTAAATTAAAAAAGTTGACGATAAACTTTCACAAAACACTTCGAAATCCTTTTGTAATCCAACTTTAGGTATTAGTAAACGTTTATAATCTATCAAAATGATTACAAGGCGATGTATATTCAATAGCTCCTCGTCTGCAAATCAATGGCTGCCATTGTCCACATTTACAGCGTCCTGGTGGAGACTGGAAGAAACGGATGCCAGATACTTGGATTTTCCAACAAAAAAATCAATTGAAAATGACGACAATGGCGACATCGTGTGGAATTTGTATGAATTGCATGCAGGTCGATATTAAATTTTGTCCTCTTTTAACAACCCATGAAAGTGACTTATGGAAATTATTTTTAGCTTTCAGAGAGCAGTTTTTCTTGCGTTTTTCAATGAAACACACGATCTGTTATAGTCACAGCCGTGATTTAACCAGTTTTAGAAACTTCAGAGTGTTTTCTATCCACACATACTAATCATATGCATATACTATATTCCTGGCATGAGTAGCAGGACGCTGAAAAGTTGCGCGATTTTTAACAGAATGTTCGAAAAAGGAGGGGGTATTTAAACAGCTTGGGAAATTCCAGAAAATTATGTAATGGTTTTAGAAGCTTCTGATAGGCTAATTGACATCATTTGAGTCAATTGGAGGTGTACCTGTGGATGTATTTCAAGGCCTACCTTCAAATTCAGTGCCTCTTTGCTTGACATTATGGGACAATTTTAAAAAATCAGCCAAGACCGAAAAAATATTTTGTAAACCTCCGCAAGTCTGGTTCATCCTTGGCAGCAATTTCCAAACACCTGAAGGTACCACATTAATCTGTACAAAAAATAGTATGCAAGTATAAACACCCTGGGACCACACAGCCGTCATACCGCTCAGGAAGGAGATGCATTCTGTCACCTAGAGATGAACGTACTTTGGTGCAAAAAGTGCAAATCAATCCCAGAACAACAGCAAAGGACCTTGTGAAGATGCTGGAGGAACCAGGTACAAAAGTATCTATATTCACAGTAAAACAAGTCCTATATCGACATAAACTGAAAGGCCGCTCAGCAAGGAAGAAAGCACTGCTCCAAAACCGCCATAAAAAAGACAGACTACAGTTTGCAACTGCGCATGGGGACAAAGATCGTACTTTCTGGATAAATGTCCTCTGGTCTGATGATAGAAAAATAGAACTGTTTGGCCATAATGACCATCGTTATGTTTGGAGGAAAAAGGGGTTTGCAAGCCGAAGAACACCATCCCTAACGTGAAGCACAGGGGTGGCAGCATCATATTGTGGGGGTGCTTTACTGCAGGAGGGACTGGTGCGCTTCACAAAATAGATAGCATCATGAGGTGGGAAAACTATGTGGATATATTGGAGTGGTCATCACAAAGCCCTGACCTCAATCCTATAGAAAATGTGTGGGCAGAACTGAAAAAAACGTGTGAGAGCAAGGAGGCCGACAAACCTGACTCAGTTACACCAGCTTTGTCATTAGGAATGGGCCAAAATTCACCCAACGTTTTGTGGGAAGCTTGTGGAAGGCTACCTGAAACGTTTTACCCAAGTTAAACAAATTAAAGGCAATGCTACCAAATACTAATTGAGTGTATGTAAACTTCTGACCCACTGGGAATGTGATGAAATAAATGAAAGCTGAAATAAATCATTCTCTCTACTATTATTCTGACATTTCTCATTCTTAAAATAAAGTGGTGATCCTAACGGACCTAAAACAGGGAATTTTTTACAGGGATTAAATGTCAGGAATTGTGAAAAACAGAGATTAAATGTATTTGGCTAAGGTGTATGTAAACTTCCGAACTTCAACTGTATGTGTGTAGTGTCGACTCACATGGATCCAGCCCAGAGTCAGTAGGTTGTGGTGGTCCTGGAAACTAAAGAGCTCCTCCACGTTCTCCATATCACAGTAGTCTGGGCCGGCTGACTGTTTGGGCACCACCACGTGGGTCAGCATGAACTCGTTTTGAGTCTGGAAGAGACAAAGGTAACACTTCCTATGAGTTAATGCATTACAATGCACAACACAGTCGCTAATAACTGTGCATAAGTCTACTGGCACTGAGGTACTGATGTTGCTATTTTGCAGGATTTAGAACACCCACCTACACACAGCAATGCACATGACGTACAGTACACCATCAAATGAGAGCAAATACTGTAGCAACTACAATCAACTTTGAACACCTTACATTGGCAACCTCCCGCTCTCCTCCTACTTGACATAACTATTGTTTGCAGATGGAATGGCACTGAGTAAAAATGGTATCTCCGACAGTTTGCTTAGATAAGGTAAGCAGTAGCCTGGGAAGTTTGACTTTCCCCAATAAAGTGGTAGTTTGTCGACAAAATAAAATAGATCAATGTTTGTGTGGAGAGCAGAGCATGTCTTACCAGTTTTCCACAGAGTACCCCACATGTCTCTATTCCCCTGGCTGTGTTACTGTCGGCTAGCAGTAGAAACCTGTAGGTCAGGTCTCTAGGAATGACCACCCGCCTCAGGCCCTCAACCCGTTGATCTGTATGGACACACACACACCACACGTAAGCACAGTATGTGTAACAACAATAATAGGATGTCCATCAGTGTGACTCATGCAACACAAAAACATGCATCAACAGTGACTAACCAGCTCAAATATATACACCATCTATTAATGTACCTCATTATTGACTTCCCCATTACCTTACTCATGGTTAGTCTCTGAGTAACAATCACTCAATCGAAAATATAGAACCTAGATGTTATATACTAATTGGAGCAGGACACTCACTATGTACGCCAGCCAGTGTAGCTGCTGGCTTGCTGCTGGGGAGAAGCTGTTTATTGCGGTTTGGGTCGAGACGAACATGGTTCTTGGAGGAGTGGGACAGGCAGGCCCCGTCTGTTTGTTCAGGCACTTTAGCGACCGCCTCGTCTCTGCGATTGGCCAGCTCCTGTCTGCGCAGTTGGTCCTCAAAGTAGCGGAACTGCTCCGACTCCATCTGCATCCTGCGCAGCTGCGCCACCCTCTGCCTCTCCTGCTCAACCAGAGACATCTTCTGCAGCTGCTGGCCGCAGCAATCCGCCACCACCGCCTGGCTCTGCACACGCATACAAACGAGTGCACAGATGAACACGCACGTGCAGGCACAAACCGAAGATACAGACACAACACTTCATATCTGTGCCATTTTAATATTAGTACAACTTGTTGATATACATGATCTTACTCCTAAATATTCCTCATCACTACTTATCACAAACTACAAATGTAACCACAGACTGCTGCATTGAAGCATTCACATTCGCCGAAAAAGTGGTACAAACACCGCACTGTAACTAATATGAACAGGTGTTGCACACTAGCACTGGGCTTAGAGCCACACATTGCGCTCCCAGCCAGCCTCCTAGCGATTCTCAAGGAATGTAACGAAAGGTTCCGATGCTAAACCTTACCTGACTTTTGAGATACTCTGTTTGTTCCTTGTTGTACTTCTCGTGGAGGAGCTTCTTCAATTGATCTTTCCGCGGAAATGCGACATCTTGCAACTTCTGAGAATAAAATCAACTGTGTGAGTGCAGGCAGGGAAATACTTTCTTCCATTAGCCGTGGTGCTTTGCAGATCCAATGGTCAATAAGTGTGGGCCAAATCCTTACATGACGAATAGAAAACGATGAGCCATTCATCTACCATTTCAAAGATCTTAATAGATCGTAGTGGCGCTTCTATTGTTTGTATACAAAAGGTAATCTACAGCCCTTTCTAAACTAGTGCTGTTCCTGAGCTGACCTTGGACTCGCTTACCTTTACAGACATCACTTAAATCAAAGCAGACCTGAATCCCCCCCACTAAGTATGAGGCACCCACTAAGTAGCCAACCACTCAGCCAGACAGACAGGGCCCTCGTACCACTCCTCTCTCCATCCCTCGACCCCTCTCTCCATCCCTCCAGCCAGGCTAATAAGCCCTGATGTTAATGAGCTTTCCGCAGGGCTGAGCACCACATGGGTCCACTCAAAACAGAAGCCCCAAGGGCTTACCTTTATTATCACCTGTTTCTCAGGCACACTGCACTGCTGGTAGTCTCGATGGCTGGGGAGTTTCTCGACAAACAGACTAGAACACAACAGAGAGATAATGGGTGGTTAGACAGATTACAGTAGTGCATTAATCATCAGACACTGTACTTGATCTGCCATTAGTACATTGGACATAGCCCAACGGTATGCTAGTACTACACTCTATAATAGGCCCTAGTCTAGACACAGGTATAAGATACTCTCTCTCTCCTCTCCTTACGTGATGAACTTGTTGTAGAGGACGTAGGCATTCTCCAGGCTGCCCTCCTCCAGGTACACGGCGGCCATGCGCTCCATCTCCACCCCGGACCGGAAGTAGCGGTGTGGCGTGATCTCTTCGTTGATCTCGATGCTGCAGCCCATCTTGCTGAGGGCCCGCACGCGCTCTGCCGCCGTCAGGCTCACATCCGTGTGGTCCGGCTCGGCTGCCAGCTTCTTCTGTCGGGGGTCAAAGGTCACCGGGATCAGAGATCAACGTTCAAGCACCAGGGTCAGAGTCCGAGAGGACACGGGCAGAGCAGTCACAGAGGTCAACTTAGGAGTCAAAGTAATCACAAGCATTGGAGTGTAGTAGGTGTCCCTAGAATCTGATCAAAGGCTAGTGTTGCATTTTCCCATCTAATGGATAAGGTTAGGCTAGGACTAAGTCATCCTGGTTATCAACACCAGCATTAGAACACCTCTTTCTCTACACCCCAGGGCCTAAAACAACACATTCATCACTAACATTGCATCAGTACCAGAAAAACCCTAAGGCCAACAGTCTGACACAGCAACCCTATCACCCCTAGCAGCAGTACTACTGTAGCTTCTTCTGAAACAACAGCTTGCATCAGCACGGGCTGTCTCCCTCAGTAGTCTCCCAGCCGTCCCTCTCCAGGTGGTCACATGACCGGACAACATCATCACTGTTCATCCTTCCCAGGGACAGGGCGGCCAGTGCAGGTTCAGTGGGCGGGGGTTGGGGGGATTAAGGGGGGAGCTGATCGGAAGCCTGCTCCCTCTGAGCTCGCTGCTATGCTAGCCCCCGCTTTGGCCTGAGCGGCCCTGCTCTGCACCATACTAATGAGCGCAGCAGAGTACACACTGGACACTGCTGATGCAGAGTTCCCATAAGGTTACTATTGAATGTGGGCGTCTTATCAAGATCCTACTGGACTCTACAGGGGGAAATTGACGAAGCCTGCAGACAGAACCATTGCTCGCAGAACATAATGGGCATAATAATGGGGGAAATGTTTGGACACTCAAAAGTGTCAAATTTAGACATCCTTTTGGCAGTGATAGTTGAAGCAGGCATGAGCGCTCTCTCTTTTGAGGGCTTAATAATAACATCTCCTTTGTCTAATCATCTATTCATGAGCAGCGGAAGTAAAGTCTGAAGAGGCTAACATCCGCTCTGTCCCCCATTCTCTCCTTCCATCCATCTCTCCCAACGCAGGATGGAGGGATGGCCCTGAATGGAGAGATGAGTCTGAATGACAGAGCAGCTGCAGTGGGAATACTAATGGGAGTGAGTCAGAGGAAACCGTTGGAGTGGACCCCCCAGACCCACTAACCCCACTCCCCCCCCCCACTCTACAGAATAAATCAATACAACCCACCCACACGCCTTCCCAGACCCCCATAAACTCATTCACCCCAGCTTTCCTATACTAACCTTGAATCTTTTCATTCCCAAGACGAGAGCCCTCTAGCCCCTCCTTTCACACCGCCTCTTCTTCTCCTACCTATCCCACTCCACACACAGCTCACCCCTCACCCTAAGTACCCTCACCCTAAGTACCCTGCTTCACCGCCCCACCCTAAGTACCCTCACCACTGACTGACAAGACTCACCAGTGTGCTGAAGCTGAAGCCTTGCTCCATGGTGTCTTTAGACTGCAGGGTCACAGGTTCCAATCTTCCCAATGTGTCCATCCGTCATCTCCCAAGATTATAGCCCACTGGAGACGAGAGGAGCGAAACCTTAGCTTGGCTAATGGCCATGACTCTGTTGTGTAATTATGACCATTGGATCGATAAGGTTTCCTCTCACTGAGAGAGACCCATTCATGTTGTCCACAGAGACAGCTTACCCTCGGTAGTAGTCATATAAATGGTCAAGAGCTTGGCTTATAACCTGACTTGAATTACAAGAATGACTATTGGATTTGTTTAGCTTTTCCAGCCGTATAGTTTCTCTGTTGTTTCATAGCACAAGAGTTTCCAAAAGCAGCCTCTCAATCAAATTCAAACAGGCTTTTCAAAATAGCTCAACATGCCTCCCAGAAAATGTGCTACTGTTGCTATGGCAGCTTGTAACCAAGCAGCAAAATAGGGTGAGTCATGGACATATTTTGCTGAGATGAAATCCTTGATGGGGCTTTATCTAGCTTGGTCAATTAGCAGATTTCAGCAGTGCATTTAATCATCTGGGTTCCCTTTATTCTTCAATCCAAAAATTACTCTTGATACTGCAAAAGATTTGAACCATTGTGTACAGTACAAAATGGGAACATGGTGTGAAATCTAGGTGTAATTAACACTGCTTGAGGCTGACTTTAATGTTGTGGGGAAAAAAACTACTTCAAGTCAGTGACTGTAAAATGACCATATTTCTGCAGTTAATAACTGTATTTAATCATAAATATATTTTTTAAAGTGGTTAGAATTCTGAAATATTTTCACGCCAAACTGTTGAACTGTAGTGTACATTGACATTGGGGTGGTGCTGGAGATGTTGCATATGGAAAATTTCACCATTCATGTGTTTGGATTCCTACTTTCTCTGCAAGAAGCAGCAAATCTCAAGCAGATGGGAACAACATTCACTGATTCAAATACTTGAAAGGCTTCAGTCACTCACAGATTATGAACACAGCATGACTAACTTAATGCATGAAAGATCAACTAGATTTCTAATTTTTGGCAATGTGTCTTATTTTCAATAAATGTACAATATTTTAGCCGGCATTTTGTACATTATCACCCAACATTCTCATTATCAAAATGTGTCTGGATTAAATTCTCGGGTCAATTTTACTTTAGAAAGCCTAACTTATTTTAATAAAACAAAATCCGTTGCTGTAGTTTGTCCGTAAACTCACAAAAATTGTATTTTAGTTTAATTTTACATTAAACTTTTAGATGTATTATGTAACAACACAGTGTCTGTAGATGTGTCTAATTACATAACACTGTAAAAACTCCAAATAGTTTTAAAATAAAGTTGTATTCACCCATGCATGATGCATAATTTAGAGCAGGAATTCCCAAACTGAGGTACGCGCAATGCCGTCGGGGGTACACCAAATAAAAATGTGATTCACATAAAAAAATTGTTTTTAAATCCTTCACATTTTCAAACAGTCCATTAAGAAACACATAACAGCTCCACTGGTAGTACTGCTGTCGACGACACAAGTTGTTCTGCTTCCTCGAGTACATCCAATGATAGCATCAGTAATTATACATTTGTTGTTAGCCTAGCTAGCATGGACACTGACAGTTGTGAATCTGATGCAGCCGAAGAGCTACTGCCCCCTTTCCCGGGAAAGCACCGAAAAAACAGACAGGGACATTGGACCTTTAAAGAGGCACAAATCTGATGAGAACTACATTGATTTGTGGTTTACTTATATTGGGAGTAGAGCCTTTCCTCAGCCACAGTATGTTATATGTGCAAAAGTATTATCTCACAACTCGATGAAACCTTCACTCTTGCGCAGACATTTAGAAACAAAACATGCCAATATGAAAAAGAGGCCAGGGGGGATTTGAAGTGAGAATTAAGACGACTTTCGAGTAGTAAGACATGTATAAAAGCAGCAGATACTATTAATAAGAAGGGGCTAGAAGTGTCTTATATGGTGAGCTACCGAGTGGCTAGGACAGGCAAGCCCCAAACTATTGTGGAGGACTTAATTCTTCCTGCTGCAGCGGATATGGCTGGGGCAATGCTGGGGGAAAAAGCCGAAAAATCTATACAGACAATGTCTCCATCAAACAACACTGTTTCACGACGCATCCGTGACATGGCAGGAGATGTTTTGAAACAATTACTGCTTCGCATACAAGCCAGTGAAATCTATGCATTACAGCTAGATGAGTCAACAGTGGCGGGCCTAGCACTGCTCCTGGTACATTTCCGTTATGTTTATGGGGGTCAATTAAGGAAGACATCCTTTTCTGCAAACAACTGGAAACCTCGACAACAGGAGAGGATATTTTTGTACTGGACAGCTTTGTGACATCAAATGGACTTTGGTGGTCAAGATGTGTTGGTATCTGTACTGATGGTGCAAAAGTCATGACAGGGAGAGATAGTGGAATGGTAACGCGCGTGCAAGCAGTTGCTCCCGACGCCACTTGGGTACACTGCAGCATCCACCGAGAGGCTCTTGCTGCCTGACAGCTTGAAATTGGTTTTGGACACTACAGTGAAAATGGTTACCTTTGTTAAAGCAAGGCCCCTGAACTTGTGTATTTTCTGCACTATGCAATGATATGGGCAGCGACCATGTAACGCTTTTACAACATACAGAATTGTGGTGGTTATCAAGTGGCAAAGTATTGAATTGAGAGACGAACTTAAAGTTCTCTTTACTGACCTTAATTTTCACTTGTCTGACCGCTTGCATGATGACGAGTTTCTCACATGACTGGCCTATCTGGGTGATGTTTTTCTCGTCTGAATGATCTTTATCTAGGATTACAGGGGACTCTCCGCAACTATATTCAATGTGCGGGACAGAATTGAGGTTATGATTAAGAGGTTGAAGCTCTTCTCTGTCTGCATTAACAAGGACAACACACAGGTGTGTGCAAACGAACTAAAGCCTAAGGAAAATGTCAAATGTGATATAGCGAAGCACCTGAGTGAGTTGGGTGCGCAATTACGCAGGTACTTTCCCGAAACGGATGACACAAACAACTGGATTCGTTCATGCCCTGCCTCCAGTCCACTTACCGATATCTGAACAAGAGAGCCTCATCGAAATTGCAACATGCGGCTCAGTGAAAATTGAATTTAATCAGACGCCACTGCCAGATTTCTGGATTGGGCTGCGCTCAGAGTATCCTGCCTTGGCAAATCTCGCTGTTAAGACACTGATGCCCTTTGCAACCACTAGCATGAAAACTAAATACAGGCATCGACTGTGTGTGGGGAAATGATTTAAGACTGAGACTGTCTCCAATACAACCCAACATTGCAGAGTTATGTGCATCCTTTCAAACACACCCTTCTCATTAACCTGTGGTGAGTTATTCACAATTTTCGATTAACATTATATGTAAGGTGGTTAAATAAAGAGCAAAATTATTGATTATTATTATTTGTGCCCTAGTCCTATAAGAGCTCTTTGTCACTTCCCACGAACTGGGTTGTGACAAAAACTCACACTCATTCTTATGTTTAATAAACTGTATCGTATAGTGTGTGTGTGTGGCAGGCGTACAATGATGGCAAAAAAACAACATTTGAGAGTGCGCTGACCCTGGTGCTAGAGGGGGTATGCAGCTGGAGGTTGAATGTTTGAAGGGGTACGGGACTATAAAAAGTTTAGGAACCACTGATCTAGAGGAGTTGTCCTTAGATGAGCACAAGTTCATTACTTTATTTGGTTGTTTGCCTTCAGAATGAGGTTATTTCTCTCAAACACTCCATTTACCACAATTGGCCTTCTCATTACCGAAACGGCTAAAAAGCTAAAATTGGTCAAATGTCAGAGAACCATTACCTTACCTGAATGGAGGCATGAATGGGCTTTAGTGATGTGGTCAATTGTTTGCTGACTCATAATTGCTGTCTCCTATAATATGACGATTGAGCTATGTGCCTCTCATAACCGATACACACATTTCTCATTACCAAATCATTTTCAGGTCCATTTTGGTAATGATAACCGTAATTTCGGTAATGATAATAAGTTAATTCTAATGTATAGTCAATGGGGCGGGGGGGGGGGGGGGGGGGGGGGGGCGTGTTGGTAACTTTATTTATTTACTAGGACCCCTCCTTAATAAACCGATTGTACAGATTTTTTGTAAAACAACAGTTATTTGATTAAGTAAGGTTTGTCAAGAAATACGGGGTGTATAAAACACATTTAACTTACTTTAAGCCACAATCGGCAGCTATTGTTTCAGCAAAGAGCAACCCCACCAGTATATCCCCCATTTTCACACTAACCTATACTGTTGTTTGATATCCCAAGACCGTTTTTGATCAGTATCTCACATATTGAGGTACTTTATAGGCATAATGTGTTGTGCTGTTTGCATTCCCACTCAATTCGGGAAATACATCTAAAATACCTTACAACCACAAATATCAAAATCCTATTACAAAGATAATATGACCTGTACAGCTGTCATCAAGGCAAAGGGTGGCTATTTTGAAGAATCTCAAATGTAAAATATATTTTGATTTGTTTAACACTGTTTTGGTTACTACATGATTCTATGTGTTATTTCATAGTTTTGATGTCTTCACTATTATTCTACAATGTAAAGAATAGTAAAAATAAAGAAAAACCCTGGAATGAGTAGGTGTGTCCAAACTTGACTGGTACTGTATAATATATATATATATTTTACAGTCACTGTGTTACGTTTAAATCCACTTTTGACTTTTGAAAAAACATGCATGTAATTACAGTACTTATACTTACACTGAAGTAAGGGGTATTTTAGTCAATTGCATTAAAGGGCGACTGCATTCCTGATTTGGCCTCATTTTAGATTTGGTTCATTAAGAAATGCTGGTGGCCATTACTGATTTCAAATGTGAGTTGGTTTCGGGGTGTGGTTCGATGTTGGTGCCTCGTGTCTTGTGTTCGCAGGTGGAAAGAGTTAGGCAAATATTTTTTTCCGGCTGATGTGAGAGCATGGCAAAATTGGTTTCACTTTGGATAGCCTATCTCCGGGGCTAGTTAGAGACGTCAATAAACTACACAATGCAAATGAGACAATATTTTAATGTTGCACAACTTCTCATTAAACACTTTCAATTTGTAAATACATTTATACAATTTGAGGTTTTTAAGTCATTGAAATTTGGAGCTGTTGGAATTTTATTAACATATTGTCCCATGTAAGTTGTGTAATTTACAGATGGTCCCAACCTAGCCTTATATGGCTATCCAAAGTCAACCCAAATTTACCACAGGCATTTTGATCTGGTCAGGAGCAAGCTGCACTCCAAATGTATGATTACTTGCTACTGCCAGCTGTGGGCATGTGGGTAGGGTTGAAACAAACCCAACCTTCATTTACGTTGTGATGCAGTGATGACCACAAGTTTCTCAAAACTCTGTTTTGGACAAGACTGATTTTATGAACAAAATTATCCTATTTACGCTTTGTAGTAGATTTTGACAGTAGAATAAATGTTACTGACTCATATTAACCACACATAGGCTGTTTTCTAAATGACAAGTTCGTTTTTAACAGGGCCTAAAATGAACACCCACCACCAGTCAAATGCAGGTAGATTTTGGCATTGGCAGGTAAGAGACAATTTATGCTTGATCCGAAAATGTGGTCGAGCGCGCCAGTATGGCACGCAGAGGCCAAATTGAGCTCTGTACCACATCGCCGTGCGCTTCTAAAAAATGTTTTACGTGGAGGGCTCAGTAGAGCTCCGCATTGACATGATTGGTTAACGGAACGTGAGTGCGAGAGCTCCTGTATAAACACAAACTCACTTACTAAACAACAGCTCTGCGTTGCTCGGTGGAGCGCAAGAAGTATGAATTCCCTGACTTGTGCAGAGGCCATATCATCGTAAATGCTGCAAGGCCCATACAGATGTCAGATTGATCATGCAGCACCTTTAACCCACACAGTGCTGCAACACTGCCTGGCTGGGGGCTGTGCGCACCTGATGAACTGAGTGAATATTTTATTTTTTAGTAGCGCTGGCACAGGTATAAAGGTTGGTCTAATTTACTTGAAACAAATGTCTACTTAAGTGAGACTTTGTCCTTGTGTTTCTTGGCAATTTACATTATTTTGTTCACAAACTAGGTTGTTTTTCAAAGTTTGGAGTTTCGAATGTTAGGGAAGAGAAGACAATGCAGCTACTAGTCAGACTCTCAATCTCACAGGCACAAACATGACTCGAGTCGCGTTACCACGGTAACCGAACATTTTTGTCTCATCTGTGATATTTTGTTTATAAGACTGAGCTCACAAAAAAATGTACTTAAACAATATACCACATTGCTTCTTACTAGTAATACATGTATTGTTTTAGAAACTTTAAAAAGCTTGTTCATCCATCTCGTGTTTTTTTTTGTAATTTTTGTGAGTAAAAAAAGGTTGTTTTTGCCTGGCCGGGGGGCTTTTTACTTGGCTCATCACGCTCTAGCTTCTCCTTATGGCAGGCAGGGTGCCTGCAGGCTGACCTTGGTCGTCAGTTGAACGGTGTTTCCTCTGACACATTGGTGCATCTGGCTTCCAGGCGGGTGTTAAGAAGTGCAGTTTGGCAAGTCATGTTTTGGAGGACGCATGACTCGACCTTTGCCTCCCAAACCCATTGGGGAGTTGCAGCGAGAAGATAAGATCGAAATAGAGGAGAAAAAGAGGGTACAAAAAAAATGTGTTTATTACTTTTTGGGACTTTTTTAAACTGTTGCGATAATGCAAATTTTTGCATTGATTGTGGTAAAATGCATAATATTGGATAAAAAACCTTATAATAATTATCGAATAGATAAGTACAGATCCTAATCTCACTGATTTAAGGAGGACATTTCATAAAAAAATATATTTCCTGAAAAATTCTGCTTTTTTTGGTCAAATGTGAGTTGTGAGAAAGACCCAATCAGGAGTGTTCTACAGTAAGGACAACGAACCAACATAATTAAAATGTTGCTTGAGAATGGAAAGGCATAGAAAGCTAAAAGCTGTTTTACAACATACCTAAGATGCCAAGTCAACAGAACACATTTGATTGACATGTCCCATTTTCTGAATGAACCTGTATTTTCCATCAAAATGATTTGAGTCTTTCCTTCAATTGAATTTGTACAATACATGCACCATTCAAAAATGGTAACCTATTTTAAGATATGACTTACAGATTCAGGAAACAAAAAAAATGGTTTATGGCATGTGCTTGCATTGTAGGGCAGCCTACTATATTTGAGTCACTGTATTAGTTAGACTACTGATATCACGGACTATTGTCTTAACTAATACCCATTATAACAGTAGCATAGCATTATTTTAATAACAAAAGTCACAGTGAATTTATATACATAGAAAGTAGGTAACTATTCATACGAAACTAAATTAAACATTGAATGAACATTGTAACTTACCTCTCTCAAACTGAGACTTGTCTGTGTGCTTCCTGTATGCTTTGGTAAGCTGATGCACCTGGCACTAGCTAAGTAGTACAACTTCTTTTGATAGCCATGTGTGTCAACAAAATGAGAAAATCACTGCCTACATGTCAACATTAGGAATGTGGCCCATCAGCAACATTGTATCTGTACAATGACATCGATCATCACTTTATCTACACTGCATTTGTATTTCCAGATTCCATGTAGCAATATAGGACCTTCTATTCGACCTCTTGTTTGTGATTTAAAACCCATTTCTGGTCATTTCACCAGCTTTGCCACAACAAGAAATGTAAGTGAATGATACTCACTCCCTAATAAAAACCCAATCACTGGCTACTGCGTGTACGTTCTGGAAAATTAAATAAACTATTTGATTTAACAGTTTAGCGTGCAGTAGACTGATAAATCGTGTAAATTGTTCAAAATGCGAACCAGTTTATTTGCTTCCCCAAACTCCGCATCCCTGTCGTCACACGCTAGAATTGAGTGCGAAAGCAGGAAACTGGCGTCAATAAAAGCCACTGTTATCTTATCCAAACCTGGCGTATTTCGCTTTTGTAAGCCTACTTCATGAAGTCATTGTTCAAAATGAAAAGGGATAGAAAGAGCGAAAGTTTACCGATGATAAAATGGCTGAAAGCTGTCTTTCAAATCCAATGTCCTAATAGGCGAAAGAGATTGTCATCCAGTCCTCCTATGATAGCATCGGCGCTGTGGTGTTGGTGACAGCAGCCGTGGTCGCTATGAAGGGATGTGTCCTACCACACATAAAAGGGGTGGAGAGGAAAATCCACTACAGCACACTACTGGACAAAAGAGAAAATACCCTACAGTTTCGACACCGGCAACAGCATTTGCATCCTGTAATTCATAAGATTATTCATGGCGCACACACCACAGCGGCGCTTGACACACTGCCATCATACAAACGTGGGGTTGAAAAAAGAAATACAAACATCTACAGAATGACCAACAAAGAAGCCATTTGATTACCATTCGTCCAATAATTAATCTTATAGAAAAACATATGATTTGGACATAGAGATGATTCTGATTAAAATAGGGTGCATTGGAAATAAGTGTAGTGTAATAATCAAACTCCGTCGCCAGAGGGCGTAGGCTACATTACGATACCTGCTGGGCGTTTTGGAACGTTCAGATGGAAAAAGGATATTTAGAACAAATATGCCTCACTAACATGTACAATAACGAATCACATCGGATCTATTCAGTTCATTTCTATCTGCAACGTTCGGCAACCACACGTGCGCTTTCCCAAAAAAAGGTATGTGCTGTGATGGAACTGTGTGTATCAACTTCATAAAAGTTCAACAGTGGCCTATACCATAGCCTAAACAACAATAGTAGGCTAGCTCCTCGACAGCATAGCAGGTGGATTGCCAGGTTTGGACACACCTTCCCGCACCTGAGGTAACGCTGCCTTTACAATATTTAAAGGACTAGCATATTTGATGTTGGTGTCTTGTGTGAAAGAACACAATCAGAAGTCAGTTCATGAAAACAGTTTATTCCAGACAAACCATATTCCAGTGAAAAGCAGATGTTTGGATTTGCTGATAAATTTGCACAAAAAAAAAAAAAAAAGATTTATATTTGCCATTATGGGGGATTGTGTGTAGATTGATGAGGATTTTCATTTATTGAATCCATTTTAGAATAAGGCTGTAACGTAACAAAAAGTGGAAAAAGCCAAGGGGTCTGAATACTTTCCGAACACTGTGCATACAGTCAATTTAGATGGAGAGCATATATGCATTAAAAGCATTTCCGTAAAGCTTTGTGATTAACGCGGACAAGTTTGATGTCAGACAACAATGGCATGTTCATGATTTAAAACGTTCCCAATCCGTTAAAATGAAAGGACGTTTTATATTGAGGCTTTGACGGGACTATTAAACAAAAGTACAGGCTTTGTTACTGCCAATACCTTTCAAATATAAAAGGCGGACAAAAGTTGGCGTCATGGTAAAGTTGGCGGCTTTTCGTCTTGGTTTGACAGGGATATATTTATCAAAGTTTTGGTGGTAGTATGATGTATTCTTCTGTCCTTTAGAATGATAAAACCCCACTGGATATAGCAAGGAGACTGCAGTTCAAGAATATTGTAACAATGCTGAAAAAGACAGACCGAAAGCTTTAAGGGGGTTTTGAGGACGAGGGGGAACTTTTCACCATGGCAACATCACCCTCTTTTCAGTAGTCTTTTGTCTGACAAAGTCATTTTTATACAGTCTGTAGTTCGTACTGGACACCATAGCCTCAGCTGTATATCAACCATTCGTTAAAGTTAATATCAGTACAAGTGGCCATGTAATTGTTTTCAAATGCCTCATGGTTGATCCTATTTGAATTATTCATAACATTTACACTGAGTACAAAACATTACACTAATATTGAGTTTCACCTCCTTTTGCCCTCAGAATTATTTGGGACATGGACTACAACAGGGTTCCCGAACTTCTATTTATCCGCTCAAGAAAAAAATAGTCCCGCAGCTGACTAGATGATCCCTGGACTACAAGGTATCGAAAGGGTTCCACAAGGATGCTGGCCCATATTGACTCCAATGCTCCCCACAGTTGTGTCAAGTTGGCTGGATGTCCTTTGGGTGGTGGACCATTCTTAATACACAAGGGAAACTGTTGTGATTGAAAAACCCAGAAGCATTGTAGTTCTTGACTCTCTTACCGGTGCGTCTGGCTGCTACTACCATACCCCATTCAAAGGCACTTAGATATTTTGTCTTGCCCATTCACCCTCTGAATGGCACACATGCACAAATGGAATTAACCAGTGACATCAATAAGGGATCATAGCTTTCACCTGGATTCACCTGGTCAGTCTGTCATGGAAAGAGAAGGTGTTCATAATGTTTTGTTCACTCAGTGTCTACTATTTTTCTTAATAGTATGCTTCTCTAAATATTTGTGAGTGAGTTGAGTGTTTGTTTTGTTTCTGGTTTTGATATTGTCCTTTGTACAGTACATAAGAGTAAGTGAATTAAAACATTGTTACAGATTAAAGCCTTTGACAATGTTTAAATAAATAAAATATATGAGTAGATACTCAGTAGACAAGCACTTTTCAATAAATGTTGTCAAGTAATTGAATCGTACAACCTAATTTTGTAATGGAGATTTATTGACTAGTCTTCTCAATTAGTTACAAGGCGGCATAAATAAGTGTTATAACACAACATAAGTAGACCATGAATGAACAAACAAGTCAGTCATTCTTTGGTCAGCACCCTTCCTAATTCATTCTCAAGATCACCTAAAATCCAATAGAAATACATTGAGGAAGTAGCTAATAAAAAGACAGTCAACAGCACAGGAAAGAGCTAAATTAGTGGTCAACAAACAAAACAATGAATTTGTATGACTAAAAAGGCACAGCAAAATAAACCAACCCAACAAGTCCTGAAGAGAGAGGTACTGGGTGTTGAACTGGGCCCTGGACAGTAACCATGATATTGCACCAATGACTGAGATATATTCATCCAAACCTACAAGCAGGATTTCAACAGGATCTAAATGTACTTCTGTGTTTTTACAAACCCGGGAAATTCTCAAAACACAGATTAAAATCCATTCAAGTGTTGTGGAAGAGAGGACAGTAATAAAGTAAGACAAAAAATAATACAAGATGATTCCTCACACATAACCCTAAACTCAGCTTGTGTACCGCACTACCCCAATTTAGAGGTGAATGATTATTGCTCATGGTTTAGTCAAACACACACATGCGTGCTAATACTCTCTTACACACCCTTATAGTATCAAACACACATACAGTGCAAACACTCGCACCCAGGCACTCTGATATATGACTCCCAAAATATGTCAGATACAGTATTAAAATCTCTTCAGCGATTGTGATGAGAGTTGAGGCTAAAATTATCCAAATCTCCCTGCCTATCCACTGTTTACACCAAGTCCTGCTGGCTCATCAGTTTGATTATCTCACTGTACATCTCCTGGGGGGCGTCCAGGCCCCAGATGAAGTCCAGGTGTTCCCAGTGCTCGATGTGGCGGTGGTACACCAGGTTGGAGACCTGGGTGAGCAGCACGGCAACGTCCTTAGGGTCAGCAAGTGTGTCGTGACCTCCGGACCACAGGGCCGTAGGCACCTTCATGTCCCGGATGTTGTACAACGGAGGGGTCGACTGGAGGAGGGACAAGAATGGACTAGATGTCAGCTAAAGGCATTGACTGGTCATAACGGCACAGTGGATATCGATAAGTAAAGATAAGGTACTTTCAGAAAGAGGTTGTAGCTTCGGAGAGCTTTGGAAAACAACTTGTGTGAAGTGATATGTGTGTACACTGAGAACACCAAACATTAGGCATGGACTCTACAAGCTGTCAAAAGTGTTTTACAGGGATGCTGGCCCATGTTGACTAATGCTTGGCTGGATGTCCTTTGGGTGGTGGACCATTCTTGATACACACGGGACATTGTTGGGTGTGAAAACTCCAGCAGCGTTGCAGTTCTTGACACAAACCGATGTGCCTGGCACCTATTACCGTACCCTGTTGAAAGGCACTTAAATCTTTTGTCTTGCCCATTCACCCACTGAATGTCACACATACACAATCCATGTCTCAAGGCTTAAATCCTTGTTTACCCTGTCTCCTCCCCTTCATCTACACTGGTTGAAGTGGACTTAACAGGTGACATCAATAAAGGGATCATCGCTTTCACCTGGATTTACTTGTCTGTCATGGAAAGAGCAGGTGTTCTTAATATTTTGTATACACAGTGTACATTGGTAGACTAATGAGCTCTGAGCTGGCCTTGCCTGGTTATAGTGAGCCATGTTCCCTGCTCTCCCATAGTCATACGCCATCAGCTTTCCAACATGCACCGCCTGTAAAAAGAATACACATAAAATAAAACACTTGTCTCAAGATAGCTGAACAGATGGTGGTACTGTATGTATAGGTAATATGTCCAACAATATGTCAACTTCAGTAAAGTTAAAGTTGTCTTTGGTAAATCTGGAATTGACCTTTACTCAAGGATCAGGCAACAAATAGGTGTGTTTGAGTCAGTGTGCAGCAGGAATGTCTGTGCCTCTCCTATTCACACAGTGGAATGTCGATGATAGTTGACTTGGGTGTGAGACTGAGGTATAAACAGGGTGAAATAATTATTTATGACACTGAATAAGCTGAAAAATAATTGATCAACGTCTTTGAGATCAACTATTTCTGTCCTGAGTAACTGTTTTTGCTCTGTTGCTTGTGAAACCAAAATGTCAGTATCGGTTTGATAACTGTGGTTTGACAAGTGCAAACTCATTCTCGATTCAGACTGTGTTGACCACACCCCAGCCTCACAGGATATAGGTAACATTATAGGCCTGATATCTACACTATAGGCCTACATGACAGTTTTAACAAACAGGGGTTGGGATGGGATCTGTACTGTAGGTTTGAAGAAGTGGAATCATATTGGAGGAGGTTTTGAGAAGCTCCTCTCAGGTATGTTCTTACCTGAGACCAGTGGATCATGTTCTGCACTGAGGTGCCTGCTGGGCAGTGGGAGATGTACACAGGTGTGCGAGTCTGGACAAAAAGAGAAATGAACATCTTCACCAAACACATACAGTGCCTATATAATTGGCTTGAGGTTGAAGGCTTTAGGTTTAAGGAAGTCCACAATAGTAATAATGTAAAATCACTTTCAAAAAGCAATCAAATGCGAGCGCTGTGGAACGCACCATGTTGAGGTTCAGCTCATCAAAGCCACAGAGGACAAAGAAGATGTTTCCACACAGCTCACTATGAGGCTCCTTACTGCAGAATTTGGTAGCAAACCACTTGATGAGAGAACTCTGAGGCATGAAGTCCCTCTTCCCAAATAGATCCTAGGATATGGAAACCAAACAATGGATTAGCATTAGTCAGTATTGAAATATTTTCAAAGAATTCTGACAGATCGATCAAGATAAAAAAAAAAATGATGCCCAAGTTGGGTTGAAAAAGGAAACTACAGGTTAGACTTATTGTATGAATGAATTGTGGCATAATGCAGTTTAAGTTAGAAAAATAGCCTTTGCTACTCACCCAAATGAGGAAATCGGGGAAGCTGGAGAGCTTGGTTATGGGGCTGGAAGTAAAAGCCACGGTGGCCACTGGTGCCAGGCCGAAGAACATCTTGATTTTGCTTGCCAGCTCAGGCATTGAAGAGAATGCAACAAAAGCTACAGGGACAGAGACATACAGTCAGATATGTCATGGTTTAAAAACAGGGGCGCAACTTTGGTTTAAGAAGTGGGGGGGAGGCATTATTATTATTATTTTCTATCCAGTCGGATAAACACTCCAAACAGCCTACCCGACTGCTCGGAGGCATGCGCATGGTCCTAAAGGACACCGTTGCCTCGTTTTGTATCACATTCCAATGATAAAACTGGGGGGACAAAATGCAATTTCAGAATGTGTCCCTCCCGTCCCCAGTGAAAGTTGCGCCCCTGTTTAAAACTGTAAACCATAGTGTAATTAACGGTGTCAAACTACAGATAAGAAATATACTGCTTCATACTGTAATATGACACATTTAACTAAATCAAGCCGTCTCACCAATAGTGGTTCCCTGAGAGTGGCCTACATAGTAGATCGTCTCCTGGCCTGTGGTCTTCAGGATGTGATTGACCACTGCTGGCAGGTCCTTCTTTGCCATCTCATCATAACTGAAGAATAAGAACAGAAGAAACTCAGTGAATGTCATAATAAGACTACTTAAATAAACATTTCAAATAATATATTGTATTTCTATTACAACCTCTTGTGATTTTATTGGTAAGCAGAGGGAATATATACTGAGTGTACAAAACATTAGGAATGGATGGAGTATTTGTGCCATTCAGAGGGTGAATGAGCAAGACAAAATATGTAAGTGCCTTTGAATGTTTGGTTGGGTAGTAGGTGCCAGGCGCACCGGTAAGAGTGTGTCAAGAACTGCAATGATGCTGGGTTTTTCACATGCAACAGTTTCCCCAAGAATCGTCCACCATCTAAAGGACATCCAGCCAACTTGACACAACTGTGGGAAGCATTGGAGTCAACATGTGCCAGCATCCATGTGGAATGCTTTCGACACCTTATATAGTTCACGCCCCAACAAATTGAGGCTGTTCTGAGGGGAAAAGGGCGTGCAACTCAATATTTGGAAGGTGTTCCTAGTGATTTGTACACTCAGTGTAGATCCAGGTTAGGCGCATAGCCATGGGGTGAATAGCAGAGCGAGCAAGGATCAGTAGAAGTGGAATAAATCTCTCTAGCTACCTGAACTGCCAGAACTCGTCGTGGTCAGGGCTGAGTGTGAGGTGTCTCCTGGACCAGGTGCTTCCCCTGCTGTTGCCGATCCAGACGTCGTAGCCAGCGTCGGCTAGCAGGTAAGCCAGGCTGGTGTTGGGCAGGTTGGTCACCCAGTTACTCCCCGCAGCTAGGAGACCGTGCTGGAGGAACACTGCAGGCTTGGGATCTAGGAACATGAGAAAAAGACTACATTACGCATAATGCTATAGGATGAATACTGTAACAAGATATGGAAGAAATACTAAGTGAGGAGCTGTCACGCCCTGACCTTAGAGAGACGTTTTATTTCTCTATTTGGTTAGGTCAGGGTGTGATGTGGGGTGGGCATTCTATGTTTTCTATTTCTTTGTTTTTGCCGAGTGTGGTTCCCAATCAGAGGCAGCTGTCTATCATCTCTGATTGGGAATCATACTTAGGCAGCCTTTTCCCCACCTAATGCTGGGGGTAATTTATTTTCTGTGTGTTTGTGAACGCCACGGTTGCGTCACGTTCAGTTGACCTGTTTTTTTCTTTGTGAAGCTTTCACTTGATTAAAGAGTTGGGATCACATGCACGCTGCGCCTTGGCTCATTTATGACAGGGAGTTTGAAGACAGTGAACGTGACAGGAGAATCTTATTCCAAGCAAGGATCATAGGCAAAGCCCATGTGGTAATGTATAGTATTTCTCCAATCTTCTCAAACATGGTTGAAGTATCCATTCACATTCCAACATGCCCGAAACAACATAAACGGAAAGTGTATAGTTACAAAAATGGTTAGTTACAAAAAAGTATGTTCTATTCATAATTCAAGTGTTGTGTTGACTGTAACCACCAGGAGGGGGTGTCTGTCTAAGCTATATCCCAGCTGCGGCGCAGCCGTTCTTGTGGCCCTGCACTTTTTCTTTTTTGGGAGCTTTATCGCTACGATCTGTCAGAAACAGGATGTGAGCGGGTCCTTTCGGTAGCACAAACAGACCTTTAGATGATAGGATTGTTTGACTTCATACCAGCCATTCCTCCCTCCCTACCCCTAGGTTGTCTCAAATGGCAACCTATATATAGTGCACTACTTTGGGTTCTGGTCCAGGTCAAAAGTAGTACACTACATAGAGAATAGGGTGGCATTTGAGATGGACCCCTAGTCTACCCTGCTGCCTAGACTGCCTTGTACTTGTACTTGTACTAGGCATTTCAACCATAATGCAGCTGTTGTTTGCAAGAAATCTACACTATCTCTCCTAGATTGAACATCAAAGATTTCCAGCAATAGCTATTCTAGCTAGCACGATTTCATATCAAAATTCCATTTGGGGGCTGAAATAATTCCAGCTCTGCTGTGTTCCTTTGAGATCCAGACGCTCTCCCGTGTGACCAGGGGAAGTGGGACAACAGGAAATGAGATGTTCTCCAGCCTATCAGAGAGCTCCGCTGCCTATCTTACTGGATGTGCGGCTGCTGCCACATACTACTGAGCAGGGAGTATGAGGCATCAAGAGATACAAACAACATGATGGCTCTTTACTTATTTAGAGGATATCAGAATGTATTATTGAGATTTTTAACTCCCCAGACGACCTCAGCCCTGGCATATCACATCGTATTGGGCGTATCTTTAAAGTGGAACCCCTACCTAGTTGATGAAGCATTTCTAATGACAAATCACTGTCAATATTAATACTAAACTGAATGTACATTTTCAATTGTTGGAGAGGGTCAAATTAAGTACACAGCATTCATTTACTGATTCATGTTTTGGAAAGTAATGCAATGGAGAAAGCAATGGCGAAAAAACAAGAGCGGGGCCAAAGCCAGTGTTTAACACTCGAAGGCACTTACATTCACCTACAGAGAGATCTGTATCGATAACATTAGTTATTGTTCAGAATAATATGAGACCCTGTGTTCAGGAAAAAGCATTGTCTATTGCCTCTGAATTTGTTTTTACACAAGTGGGTTCCCACGATGAGATTAGTGTGAGGTTTAGCACTCACTTTGCTCATTAATGAAATATAGGTGCCACAAAGGAAAGAGAAACTGAATACTGATTTGTAGGAACTGGAGAGGGACAGTGGCAGTGTCTGACAGAAGCGGTGCATCACAGTATTTAGACTAAACTTGTAAGAGAACAACTTCCTCTTTACAAGAAATCTAAAACTTTTAATACCATGGCGCATTCCTAAACATACTCAAATCACGTAGCAAACAGTTTGCTCCTTATTACTGTCACTATTACTGTTCCCATCACATATTGAAAATAAGCTGTAATTACAGTACATTGTAACAAGAGCTTAATAAATGAGACGCTGGATGAACGTTAGCCAAGCTACATTTGAAACAGCTCAAACTAGGGACGGATTACGAGAAATGCCAAACAAATAAAAACTCTACAGAAATTAAATTCAATCATAGACTGGGTTCAAAATGATTAGCATAGAGGTGACCTATTAGCAGATGGACAACCTCACTGGATGCATGTGATATTATAGCTCGTGATAACACGAAAAGCCAGGAGTAGGCTGGGCGGTGCAATCTCAAAATATAGAAATGGATTCCTCCTCCTCCGCTCTCCTCAAGGTGACTAATGCTGAAAACCACTTCTCTTTGGATCCTGATTCAGTACTAATGTTTGACAATGTGAGAAATATCAGCACTTCAGATGTTAGATAAGGTCTGTCTGTGTTGGTCTTAGATATGTGGATCTGATTACAGGGCAGAGAAGTAAGGGATAAACAAACACAACTAAAAGAAATGAAATTTATACAGCACCAGTCAAAAGTTTGGACACACCTACTCATCCCAGGGTTTTTCATTATTTGTACTATTTTTTTACATTGTAAAGCAGAATTGAAGACATCAAAACTACGAAATAACACACATGGAATCAAAAAAAGTATTAAACCAATCAGAATCTATTTATATTTGAAATTCTTCATTCTTGGCATTCTCTCAACCAGCTTCCATTTCAATTAACAGACAGGTGTGCCTTGTTAAAAGTTAATTTGTGGAATTGCCTTCCTTCTTAGTGCGTTTGATCCAATCAGTTGTGTTGTGACAAGGTAGGGCTGGTATACAGAAGATGTGGTAAAAGACCAAGTCCATATTATGGCAAGAACAGCTCAAATAAGCAAAGACAAACAACAAACAACAACAGAAAAACTGTCCTTTGGTCTGATGATTCCAAATTTGAGTCTTTGTGAGACGCAGAGTAGGTGAAAGGATGATCTCCCCATGTGTGGTTCCCACAGTGAAGCATGGAGGAGGAGGTGTGATAGTGTGGGGGTCCTTTGCTGGTGACAGAGTCAGTGATTTATTTAGAATTCAAGGCACACTTAACCAGCATGGCTACCACATCATTCTGCAGCGATACACCATCCCATCTGGTTTGCACTTAGTGGGACTATCATTTGTTTTTCAACAGGACTATGACCCAACACACCTCCAGGCTGTGTAAATGCTATTTGACCAAGAAGGAGAGTGATGGAGTGCTGCATCAGATGGCCTGGCCTCCACAATCACCCGACCTCAACCCAATTGAGATGGTTTGGGATGAGTTGGACCGCATAGTGAAGAAAACGCAGCCAACAAGTGCTCAGCATATGTGGAAACTCCTTCAAAACTGTTGGAAAATAAATCCAGGTGAAGCTGGTTGAGAGAATACCAAGAGTGTGCAAAGCTGTCATCAAGGCAAAGGGTGGATACTTTGAAGAATCTAAAATCTAAAATCTATTTTGATTTGTTTAACACTTTTTTGGATTCTACATGATTCCATATGTGTTATTTCACAGTTTTGATGTCTTCACTATTATTCTACAATGTATAAAATAGTAAAAATAAAGAAAAACGCTTGAATGAGTAGGTGTGTCTAAACGTTCTACTGTATGTATATACAGTATATTTTAAATACATTATTCAATTATCTTTAGGAGAAAATTAAGCTGGATTTTTGGTCACAATTCAAGTTGGTCACGAGATGTCCCCCCATGATGACAGGGGGGCATGAGTGAAAAGTTTGGGAAGCACTGCATTAAAACCCTTTGGTGCACACCTTTACTGTCCTTCAGGCCATGTGGGATCCTGTTGACACTGAGGATGTAGAGGTCTTCTGTGACGACGTCATGCTCCTCTGCTGGGTAGCCCCAATGCCTGATGATCTCACTCTGTGGAAGAGAAAGAAGACAAACAAACTGTCAAATATATTTTGAATTCTGACATAATGGGGATCTCTGGTAACACTTTATTTTACAGCCCCATTATCACTGGTATTCACATTACAGTAAAATTAAAGCAGACAATTCTTCCCCTGTTGCATTCCCTCTCACCGCCCCCTCCCAGATATTATCTATATATACGCTAATCTGGAACTTCAAAGAAAGTGTTTTGAGCCTGTTGGTTCCAGCCGGGCCTGCCATGCGATCTAGCCATGCATAATTAAAACACACCACCATTCCCCCCCTCCCTCTAGGCTGCCAGTCTGCACATTCTACTGACTCTGGGCCACTTAAGGATAAACCTGCTGGTTCGACACACCGAGGTCATCTCAGGG
Organism: Oncorhynchus clarkii lewisi; assembly: GCF_045791955.1. Lineage (NCBI taxonomy): Eukaryota > Metazoa > Chordata > Actinopteri > Salmoniformes > Salmonidae > Oncorhynchus > Oncorhynchus clarkii. The sequence continues at coordinate 57,339,551 of NC_092166.1, forward strand.
GTGGAGGGGAGGATTTGTGTTCTGCTCTGACTCATTTTTGTTTCTGGTTTTACACAGGGAAACGGCTGAGTATGAAAAAAAATGTAATGTCACGTGACCTCAGTATGGCGAGAGATATTGAAAGGGTCTGTGCTTGCAGGCCAACAATGGGAAATATGTTTTCTCATGTGAGAACTATTCGTACTGGTAATTGTATTAGGCTTATATCATTGATAGTGTGTAGTTTCCAATGACAAATACTGTATACTAACTATAGACGCACTAGAATTAGGATTAATGTCATTTTGTTACTATGCGGTGCCTATAAAAGATACGAGGTTAACCACTGACATGTACCAGGCCCAAATCCACAAATGTTGATTGTATCATTGGCATACCTCAGAATAAACATACATTATATATTTTCTGAAAAAGTGTGGTGAAAGAATTTGATTGACTGCCATGCCACAAAATAACCGTTTCATTTAACACTTTTCCCAACTTACAGGGACTCATTTTTATACTGCTTTTTATGTTTAGTTAGGTCAGATCTCAGACTTAATGTTTTAATGTTTTAGTCATATAATATGGGTGTGATATTGTCCTATCTAGTGATAAATATATGCTGAAGTTTAATACATGACAGAGAGATTTCCTTTCGAGTGACCTTGCCCAAGCCTCAGTATCACATGTTTTGACTTTCCTTGAGATGACTCATGGGATATATGGGGGACAAAGTGCAGAATGTGGGCAAAGCAGAACTCCCCCCATGTGAGGTAACCACCATGACTATTATTTGCTCATGTTGGCCCAGAAGATTGCCTAGTTCTATGAATAGTTAATGAGCTCTGTGACCTATGAAGTCCAGTAGTGTGTTCAGTTATCTATGGTCGGTATTAAAACAGTTTGAAGTCTGTCTGGAAAAACTGTGTGGATAAATACAATTTCTCAGTATTTGTCCACTTTGTTTCTGAGAATACAGTTGGTCTGTTATTGATTTTTAGCCAACTCACAATATTCATGTTGACCTCTGGGTCCAGTCCTTTTTTGTCTTTCAGCAAGGATCTCTGACACTGGACCGCCCCAGTGGTCAGGAAGGCCATTAAAAGTAGTATCCACACCATCTTCAGTCTGAAAAACATAATACATGTGTTATAAACCTTCAGAAGTCTCTCCGACCACATTATGTCAGAATTTATTCAGCATCGCACAGAGGCATCATGCCCATTTAAAAAAAAAAGAAAGTTTAATTTACAATTACTACTAGCAATTTTATGAAGTTGGCTTTAGCTAGCCCAGATAGGTTCCCAATCTCCCAACATAACTAGCTACCAGGAAGCCATTTCAGGCTATCAATTAAATTAGAGCAGCTAGCTTGTCTATCTATCTTACCTGGTGTGCCTGCGGGTAAAGTTGTTAGACTTTAGGAAAGCAAGCAATAACTAAATGTACTGAATAAGACATTCCTTTTACCCAGATTTTAGCAGAGATGCAAAAAAGAAACACCAGTCAGGAGGATACTGACAGCTCAAGATGCATGCTTAGATATGCAGAAAAATAGACCTATTTTAACATAGAATTAAGCATAATGTTTATGGCTTTAGATTGCAGGTGTTTGAAAAATGCTAAATTCTCCAACTTCCGGGTAGGGGGCCTAGCCCCCCTCCGGACCACCTCCAGCCATCCTCACTTTCTTTATGCCCTTTCAGATTTTGGGGGTACAAGACAACCCTGGCAGCACACACCTACTTAAATATGAGCATATATCAGAGACTTTATACATTCAATTTTATGTTTCATTGCAATCTTAATCTCTCATTGACAGACTAATTACACAAGATATACAGTGGGGCAAAAAAGTATTTAGTCAGCCACCAATTGTGCAAGTTCCCCCACTTAAAAAGATGAGAGAGGCCTGTAATTTTCATCATAGGTACACTTCAACTATGACAGACAAAACGAGAAAAAAAAAATCCAGAAAATCACATTGTAGGATTTTTAATGAATTTATTTGCAAATTAAAAGGATTGCAATCCAAATGTTGCTGTCTCCACTACTAATGTTCGAATTTTAAAAAAACTAGTCGGCTGCTATCTCTTCTCTTTACCACGAGATCTGGCCTGATACTGTGTTCACAACAGTTCAAAGTTAGTCATTTGTTTGTGTAATATATCAAAAGATGTTTGCATTGTCTCAAGAATAAAGCACTAGATGATCAATTCTACAAATATTGCTTGAGTGGCTCCAGACTTAGAATAGACATTGGACTATTGATGGAGTCTCATAACCAATTAGTTAGAGAAAAACAAACTGAGTATGAAGCCTTCGCAGTCAAAAGAGCAAAACATGAATTTGTATTAGTTGTTGTGAAGAGTTTCAGATAACTGTGGGAGTAAACTAGATATAACACCAAGATGTCCATGAGGATGTGAAAGTAACAACAATCTCTAGCCTTTACAAAAACTCTGACCCAATTACTACATTATTAATTCATCATTTAATTTACCCCTGATCTTTTGTTTTCCTGCACATTATTCATAAACTAAGCTTGCCTTGAAACTCTTAGTTGTGGAGATTCAATACAAAACTATGGCATATGTGGACTATCTAATTAGACCAGCATGCGTTAAAATATGAGTAGGTTATGCTTCAGTAGGCTGTTGTAGACATTTACATTCCACAAGGTGGTCTCTACTCACTGACACTAAACCTGTACATGTCTAAACTATTACATCACAGGGCAGGCATATATGTGATATATGGAAAATGTAGGCTGTATATTTGTATCAGTGGCGAATATATCCCCATAAATGTATTTTACGATAGCTACAATGTGTCCATGTGCAAACACTTACCCGGACAACTTCTGCTGTGTAGAATAATAATACTGTATTCTTGGTTGGCCAAATGAAGAGGAAGTCACAGGAGCTGCAGCGTGATAAAACGTCAGAGGCTCCCTACTGCTTTTGTTGCCGATTGGGCTTGTAACACACATTGGGAAAGATTAAATGCTGATGTAATCTTTCCACCCTGCTCTAGCCTAATTAATCAGTCCTGTAGATGTGGCAATGACAATACTGCTGACAGTGCGATTTTGTAATAGAAACTAAGTCTTATGTTTATTTTACTTGAATAAACTGTTTTTTCCATGCATTCAAGGGAACATTTTGGTCGGCCAACAGCCATTAATCTTTAGGCTACTATGTGAAATCTGGCTTTACCAAACACGCGCAACGAAACTTAAAAAGTAAATTATTTGTGTATTTCCAGCAACAGTTGTTTATAGTTTAAGTTGAACTCAATGTCACGAGTTCTTATAGTTGGTGCAGGGTTGACATGCAGTTTATGCGCTTGTCTTCTGCGAAGAGAAATGCCAAACAAAGTTATTGTTGTCTGGGACAAATCGCGAGGAGCAGGTAAATTTGTCAGTTGCCGCGGAAGTTGTTACATTGTATTTAAATCAAATGTATACGAAGCGTGCTACTTGAGACGAGACTTTCACATAATTATAATTGGCCAAATTAATTTATATCGTTACAATGTCGGCTGCGTGCTTATTATTCCACAGATAACAGTAAAAAAGTGAGGGTCAAATTGTGACGTGAGATTTTTTTTTACCATACATTTCAACCCTTCCTGCTCCTATCAGTGGCATCTCAGTACTTCTTTAGAAGGATAAATCACAAAATATTGATGATGACATTTGATTCTAATTCATAGGCTATCTCTGCTGCTGTTGACCTCCCTGTGACTTCCATAAACCCACATGCAGATGTTTTGTTTGAATTGACATGGAACACTATTGAAATCTCATCAGTAAACTATTATCAAGTCTGTCTGTTGATATGTCATTAATGGGGCTTGCGAAGCTTTAAATCTTCTACATACTTCTGACTTATTATTTAAACAATAAGGCCCAAGGGGTGTGGTAAATGGCCAATATACCACGCCTAAGGGCTGTTTTTATGCACAACGCATCACGGAGTGCCTGGATACGGCCCTTAGCCGTGGTATATATATGCGGTATACCACAAACCCTCGAGTTGCCTTATTGCTATTAAAAACTAATTACCAACGTAATTAGAGCAGTAAAAATAAATGTTTCGTCATATCCATGGTGAGCACTACCCAGTTTATAATTAAGCAATAAGGCCCGAGGTTGTGTGTTATATGGCCAAAATACCACGGCAAGGGCTTTTCTTAGGCACAACGCATCACGGAGTGCCTGGATACAGCCCTCAGGCGTGGTATATTGGCCATATACCACAAACCCCCATGGTGCCTTACTGCTGTTATAAACTGGTTACCAACGTAATTAGAGCAGTAAAAATGTATGTTTTGTCATACCCGTGGAATACGCTCTGATATACCACGGCTGTCAGCCAATTTATAATTAGCGTTATTGAATACTTGTTTCTGATTGGCTAAAAGGGTCATTTTAGAATGAACATTAAAACCAGATAACGGACAGTTAGAAAAAAAATATGAGGATAATTGGAAATGATAGAGTGCAATGGGACAAGGACATCCCGGCCGGCATAATAACCCCGTCAAAGCTGGGCCAATTGTGTGCCGCCTCATGGGTCTCCCAGTCGCGGCCGGCTGTGACACAGCCCAGGATCGAACCTGGATCTGTAATGATGCCTCTAGCACTGCGCCATTTGGGAGGCCCATTTTCTCATGTTTTGACCCAGTCGTTAATTCTAATCATTCACAGACAGACTTGATAAACAAATAATTGGCTTGTAGCTAGCTAGTAGAGATTTAATGAAAATGAAAGACAAGAACTTTAATAAATAATGATTTAATAAATATCCAATAGGCCTACATTTGGGCGGCAGGTAGCCTAGTGGTTAGAGCGTTGGACTAGTAACCAAAAGGTTGGAAGATCGAATCCCTGAGCTGACAAGGTAAAAATCTTTTGTTCTGCCCCTGAACAAGGCAGTTAACCCACTGTTCCTAGGCCGTCATTGAAAATAAGAATTTGTTCTTAACTGACTTGCCTAGTTAAATAAAGATAAAATGGATAAAAATAGGCAACAACTATTATGGTTATTGAGTTATAGCCAATGAAGCTAGTTGGTGATGTAAATAGTGACATTTTTGTTGATGGCACGAGTGGAAGAACTGTCCATGTTCCTGCCGCTAGTTGGTGACAGCCAGTGCTTGCCTCTTCTTTGGCAGAGAATGGGAGGTCACACACATCGTTGCCAGCTAAAATGGCACTCCAGTGCTTTCTGTTCTCCATTTTAGGCTACCAATAACTCTTGAGTTCTCTCAGCCATTATTTCCCTTGCCTCCAAGCCCGCATCGAATAACCTTTCCATTCTGAAGTTGCTACCCAAGCAGGCTGGTCATTAGTTATTTTCTGTCGTAAATTTGTTCTATTCATTCGACGTTGCTATGCTTAACAAATCATTGGCATGTAGCTAGCTGTCATTCAAGAGAAAATAACTTAAATAAATAATGATTTAATAAATATCCAATAGGCCTGCATACACTACATGACCAAAAGTATATGGACACCTGCTCGTCAAACATCTCATTCCAATATCATGGGCAGTTGGTTCCCCCATTGCTGCTATAACAGCCTCCACTCTTCTGGGAAGGCTGCGGGGACTTGCTTCCATTCAGCCAAAAGAGCATTCGTGAGGTCGAGTACTGATGTTGGGCGATTATGCCTGGCTCGCAGTCGGTGTTCCAATTCATCCCAAAGGTGTTCGATGGGGTTGAGGTCAGGGCTCTGTGCAGGCCAGTCAAGTTTTTCTACACTGGTCTCGACAAACCATTTCTGTATGGATCTTGCTTTGTGCACGGGGGCATTGCCATGCAGAAACAGGAAAGGGCCTTCCCCATACTTTGCCACAAAGTTGGAAGCACAGAATTGTCTAGAATGTCATTGTATGCTGTAGCGTTAAGATTTCCCTTCACTGGAACTAAGATGCGTACCCCGAACCATGAAAAACAGCCCCAGACCATTATTTGTCCTCCACCAAACGTTACAGTTGGCACGATGCATTGGGGCAGGTAGTGTTCTCCTGGCCTCCGCCAAACCCAGATTCGCTTGTCGGACTGACAAATGGTGAAGAGTGATTTATCACTCCAGAGAACTCGTTTGGCATGGTGATCTTAGACTTGTGTGCGGCTGCTGGGCTATGGAAACCTATTTCATGAAGCTCCCGAAGAACAGTTATTGTGCTGACGCTGCTTCCAGGGGCAGTTTGGAATTCATGCTTTAGCACTCGGCAGTCCCGCTCTGTGAGCTTGAATGGCCTACCACTTCGTAGCTGAGCCGTTGTTGCTCCTAGACATTTCCACTTCACAATAACAGCACTTATAGTTGGCAGGGACAGCTCTAATAGGGCAGAAATTTGACGAACTGACTTGTTGGAAAGGTGGCATACTATGATGGTGCCACGTTGAAAGTCACTGAGCTCTTCAGTAAGGCCAATCTACTGCCAATGTTTACCTAAGGAGATTGCACGGCGTGGGCACCCGTCAGCAACGGGTGTGGTTGAAATGGTCGAATCCACTAGTTTGAAGGGATATCCACATACTTGTGCTGGTTAATGGAATTTTGAGTGTTTATGGTTTGCATGGGTAATTATTAGTTTAACGTTCATTCTTGGGCTAGCTAGCCTACTGGCAGAGGAGAGATTGCATTTGTAAAATGATACATTGTTGCACAGGTCGTAGACCCTGTTCCTAGAGTGCTGCAGGTACTGCATGATTTTGTTCCAACTAGGCACCACACCTGACCAACTGAGTTAATTGATCAGTTCAGTGATTTCCTAAATGCAACACACCTGGTCTTCCAGGTTCAGTTGGTAAATAAAAAACTTAAAGTGCCTGTGGCACTCCAGGATCAGGGTTGACCATCCCTGTCGTAGAGGGAGACAGGTCGGTTTATACAAGCCCCACTGCAAACCAAGTACTAGCATGGAAAAATCAGGGGTAGATGCTTTTTTTCCCCCTGAGGGAGATACTTCTTTCCCCCGAGGGAGATACTTCGTTCAAACTTTAAAACGTGCAGACCAGTCTTGATTAAGTTGCTTGTATACAACTTTTTTTAATACTTTTTAAACTATAAAAATGTTTTCTTTCTTTTTGTCCTTCATCCACTTTTATGGGATTTCTTCTACATTCTGAATGTCCCATTGTCATCATCACTTCCAACATTCCATTCACTTAAATGCAACAATGCAATTTATGACACAAATCAGCTACTTTGACCACTTTCCCAACAAGTTAGGAAATGTTGGAGCATATGACATCTTCTTCTACTTATCTACTATTCAAATCAGGCAAATTGAAACAAAGATATCTGCTACTAACCTAATGATACAGCTGTTTTAGTAACCGCATAAAAAAAATACAAGGATTACTTGCCATTTGTTTTGCAAGCTCTGTAATCACATGAGCGCGACAGAAACATTGCTAACCAAACAACAATGGTCTCTTGCTGGTGTTCACCTGCATTAAAGTGTAACTATTCCCAAACATAAAACTCAAAAGTGATCTCCTGATGTGGTTTAAGCATTGTTGTGGACTTAGAATGTCCAATTGTGTAGTTTTCTTTATTTTAAAAAGTAATATTTTTAGAGAGGAAAAAAATATGGAAACCTAAATGGAATCAGGGAACAAATTAAATGTTCAATTTCCCCCCTTTCTGGCCAGTGGGTACCTCTTCCCACTGATCATCCTCCAGCCCAGAGAGGACTTAATGAACATCCCACTGGTCCAAATACGTTGTGAAAAAAAGTGTTTATTTATTTAAAACTTCAACAATGTCTCATTGTCTTCTGTGCTCTATTATTATAGTTGTCATATACTGTGGTATTCTAGTAGGACACTGTATTCAAGTGTAGTTGTCCGAGTGTAAACTCAGCAAAAAAAGAAACGTCCCTTTTTCAGGACCTTGTCTTTCAAAGATAACTCGTAAAAATCCAAATAACTTCACAAATCTTCATTATAAAGGGTTTAAACTCTGTTTCCCATGCTTGTTCAATGAACCATAAACAATTAATGAACATGCACCTGTGGAACGGTCGTTAAGACACTAACATCTTACAGACGGTAGGCAATTAAGGTCACAGTTATGAAACCTTAGGACACTAAAGAGGACTTCCTACTGACTCTGAAAAACACAAAAAGAAAGATGCCCAGGGTCCCTGCTCATCTGTGTGAACGTGCCTTAGGCATGCTGCAAGGAGGCATGAGGACTGTAGATGTGGCCAGAGCAATAAATTGCAATGTTCGTACTGTGAGACGCCTAAGACAGCGCTACAGGGAGACAGGAGGGACAGCTGATTGTCCACGCAGTGGCAGACCACATGTAACAACACCAGCGCAGGATCAGTGGTTGCGAACATCACACCTGCAGGACAGGTACAGGAAGGCAACAACAACTGCCCGAGTTACACCAGGAAAGCACAATCCCTCCATCAGTGCTCAGACTGTCCGCAATAGGCTGAGAGAGGCTGGACTAAGGGCTTGTAGGCCTGTTGTAAGGCAGCTCCTCACCAGACATCACCGGTAGCAACGTCGCCTATGGGCACAAACCCACCGTCGCTGGACCAGACAGGACTGGCAAAAAGGGATCTTCACTGACGATTTGCGGTTATGTCTCACCAGGGGTGATGGTCGGATTTGCGTTTATCATCAAAGGACTGTGAGACGCCTAAGACAGCGCTACAGGGAGACAGGAGGGACAGCTGATTGTCCACGCAGTGGCAGACCACATGTAACAACACCAGCACAGAATCAGTGGTTGTGAACATCACACCTGCAGGACAGGTACAGGAAGGCAACAACAACTGCCCGAGTTATACCAGGAAAGCACAATCCCTCCATCAGTGCTCAGACTGTCCGCAATAGGCTGAGAGAGGCTGGACTAAGGGCTTGTAGGCCTGTTGTAAGGCAGCTCCTCACCAGACATCACCGGTAGCAACGTCGCCTATGGGCACAAACCCACCCTTGCTGGGCCAGACAGGACTGGCCCAAAGGGATCTTCACTGACAAGTTCAGTCCGATGATGCTAATACACACTGAGCGTTACACCGAGGCCTGTACTCTGGAGCGGGATCGATAGGGATGTGGATGTTCCGTTATGGTGTGGGGCGGTGTGTAACAGCATCATCGGACTGAACTTGTTGTCATTGCAGGCAATCTCAACGCTGTGCGTTACAGGGAAGACATCCTCCTCCCTCATGTGGTACCCTTCCTGTAGGCTCATCCTGACATGACCCTCCAGCATGGCAATGCCACCAGCCATACTGCTCGTTCTGTGCGTGATTTCCTGCAAGACAGGAATGTCAGTGTTCTGCCATGGCCAACGAAGAGCCCGGATCGCAATTCCATTGAGCACATCTGGGACCTGTTGGATCGGAGGGTGAGGGCTAGGGCCATTCCCCCTAGAAATGTCCGGAAACTTGCAGGTGCCTTGGTGGAAGAGTGGGGTAACATCTCACAGCAAGAACTGGCAAATCTGGTGCAGTCCATGAGGAGGAGATGCACTGCAGTATTTAATGCAGCTGGTGGCCACACCAGATACTGACTGTTACTTTTGATTTTGACCCCCTTTGTTCAGGGACACATTATTTCATTTCTGTTAGTCACATGTCTGTGGAACTTGTTCAGTTTATGACTCAGTTGTTGAAAGTTAAGTTCATACAAATATTTACACATGTTAAGTTTGCTGAAAATAAACGCAGTTGACTGTGAGAGGAAGTTTCTTTTTTTTGCTGAGTTTATAAGGAAATCAGACAATTGAATGTATTTCATTAGGCCCTAATCTATGGATTTCACATGACTGGGAATACAGATATGCATCTGTTGGTGATCGATACCTTAAAAAAGAAAGGTAGAGGCATGGATCCTAAACATAGAGTTGATCAGGCTGTTGATTGTAGCCTGTGGAATGTTGTCCCACTCCTCTTCAATTGCTGTGTGAAGTGCATGGATATTGACGGGAACTGGAACACGTTGTCGCACATGTCAATCCAGAGCATCCCAAGCATGCTAAATGGGTCACATATCTAGTGAGTATACAGGCCATGGAAGATCTGGAACATTTTTAGCTTCCAGGAATTGTGTCCTTGCGACATGGGGCGTGCATTATCGTGCTGAAACATGAGGTGATGGCGGCGGATGAATGGCACGACAATGGGCATCAGGATCTCGTCACGGCATCTCTGTGCATTTAACTTGCCATCGTTAAAATGCAATTGTGTCCGTTGTGTCCGTAACTTATGCCTGCCCATACCATAACCCCACCGCGACTATGGGGCACTTTGTTCACAACTTTGACATCAGCAAACAACTCGCCCACACGACGCCATGCACACACTGTCTGCCATATGCCTGCTACAGTTGAAACCAGGATTCATCCGTGAAAAGCACACTGGCCAGTGGCCATCTATAGTGAGCATTTGCTCACTAAAGTCATTATGACGCTGAATTTCAGTCAGATCAAGACACCGGTGAGGATGACGTGCAATGCAGATGAGCTTGCACACAGATGAGGTTTCTGACAGATTGTGCAGAAATGTGTCTTTTGTGCAAACCCACAGTTTCATCAGCTGTCCGGGTGGCTGATCTCAGACGATCCCGCAGGTCCTGGGCTAGCATGGTTCAAATCAAATCAAATTCTATTGGTCAAATACACATGGTTAGCAGATGTTTATGCGAGTGTAGAGAAATGCTTGTGGTGTAGCGAAATGGTTACACGTGTTCTGTTGTTGTGAGGCCAGTTGGACGTACTGCCAAATTCTCTAAAACAATGTTGAAGGCAGCTTATGGTAGAGACGTTCAATTCTCTGGCAACATTCTCTGGTGGACATTCCTGCAGTCAGCATGCCAATTGGCCGCTTCCTCAAAACTTGAGACATATGTGGCATTGTGTGTTTGACAAAACTGCCACACTGTTTAATCAGCTTCTTGACATGCCACACCTGTCCAGTGGATGGATTATCTTGGCAAAGGAGAAAATCTCACTAACAGGGATGTACCAATTTGTGCACAATTTGAGAGAAATAAGCTTTTTGTGCGTATGGAACAGTTCTTGGATCTTTTATTTCAGCTCATGAAACATGGGACCAACACTTTACATGTTGTGTTTATATTTTTGTTCAATATAACTAATTTGCTTTAAATAGTAAGGTTAAACTTTGTACACTTCTTCCACTACCACAAAAATACTTTTGAAGAGCTAAAGCAAGCCCCACAACTTTACTTCATGTACAGTTACCATCTAGTTTGAGTTATCATTTCAATGTTGTTTATGCATACACTGATTGTTCAAAACATTATGAACACCTGCTATTTCCGTGACAGACTGACCAGGTGAAAGGTATGATCCCTTATTGATGTTACTTGTTAAATCCACTTCAATCAGTGTAAGAGGGAGGAGACAGGATATATAGAATATAGAATAACTTTTAAGCCTTGAGACAATTGAGACAAGGATTGTGTATGTGTGCCATTCAGAGGGTGAATGGGCAAGACACAAAAAATACAGTTGAAGTTTACATACACCTTAGCCAAATACATTTAAACTCAGTTTTTTATAATTCCTGACATTTAATCATAGTCAAAATTGCCTGTCTTAGGTCAGTTATGATCACCATTTTATTTTAAGAATTAAATTAAATTGTTTAACTTGGGTCAAACGTTTCAGGGAGCCTTCCATAAGCTTCCCACAATAAGTTGGGTGAATTTTGGCCCATTCCTCCTGACAGAGCTGGTGTAACTGAGTCAGGTTTGTCGGCCTCCTTGCTCGCACACGCTTTTTCAGTTCTGCCCACAAATGTTCTATATGATAGAGGTCAGGGCTTTGTGATGGCCACTCCAATACCTTGACTTTGTTGTCCTTAAGCCATTTATCCACAACTTTAGAAGTATGCTTGGGGTTATTGTCCATTTGGAAGACCCATTTGGGACCAAGCTTTAACTTCCTGACTGATGTCTTGAGATGTTGCTTCAATATATCCACAATTTTCATCCCTCATGATGCCATCTATTTTGTGAAGTGCACCAGTCCCTCCTGCAGCAAAGCACCCCCACAACATGATGCTTCACGGTTGGGATGGTAATCTTCAGCTTGCAAGCGCCTCCGTTTTCCTCCGATCATAACAATGATCATTATGGCCAAACAGTTCTATTTTTGTTTCATCAGACCAGAGGACATTTTTCCAAAAAGTACGATCTTTGTCCCCATGTGCAGTTGCAAACCGTAGTCTGGCTTTTATATGCCGGTTTTGGAGCAGTGGCTTTTTCCTTGCTGAGCAGCCTTTCAGGTTATGTCAATATAGGACTTGTTTTACTGTGGATATAGATACTTTTGTACCTGTTTCCTCCAGCATCTTCACAAGGTCCTTTGCTGTTGTTCTGGGATTGATTTGCACTTTTCGCACCAAAGTACGTTCATCTCTAGGAGACAGAACGCATCTCTTTCCTGAGCGATATGACGGCTGCGTGGTCCCATGGGTTTTATACCTGCGTACTATTGTTCGTACAGATGAACGTGGTGCCTTCAGGCGTTTGGAAATTGCTCCCAAGGATGAACCAGACTTGTGGAGGTCCACAATTTTCTTTCTGAGGTCTTGGCTTATTTCTTTGGATTTTCCCATGATGTCAGGCAAAGAGGCACTGAGTTTGAAGGTAGGACTTGTGGAACTTGAAGGTAGGACGGGTACACCTCCATTTGACTCAAATTATATAAATTAGCCTATCAGAAGCTTCTAAAGCTATGACATCGTTTTCTGTAATTTTCCAAGCTGGTTAAAGGCACAGTCAACTTAGTGTATGTAAACTTCTGACCCATTGGAATTGTGATACAGTGAATTAATCTGTCTGTAAACAATTGTTTGAAAAATTACTTGTGTCATGCACGAAGTAGATTTCCTAACCGTCTTGCAAAAACTACAGTTTGTTAACAGGAAATAGTGGTTGAAAAACAAGTTTTAATGACTCCAACCTAATGACTCCAACTTCAACTGTATTTGGCTAAGGTGTACATAAACTTCCAACTTCAACTGTACAGGATTCCATGTTTTATTTCATAGTATCGATGCCTTCACTATTATTCTTCAATGTAGACAATTGTAGAAATAAAGAAAAACTCTGAAATGAGTAGGTGTGTCCCAACCTTTGACTGGTACTGTATATGGGAGACATTAAGAGATGTGAAAAAACATGGTTGTGTTTTCTTGTGCCTCAGGTAGGGGTATCTCAAACGAAATACCTTTTTGAAGGTTGGCCACCAGACTAATTATGGCAATATGTTACTAGCATAATCAAATATGGACATATTTTACAACATTTTACCAATAATATTTGTAAGGGGACTCAACAAATGTCAATCCATTGGTGTCTGTTTGTTCTGTCAACTTTGAGCAAGTTATTCTTTGGATTCCAATATTGCTCTCATCTTCATCATCACATTGTGTTTCAGTTTCTATGAAGAGCTGCTGGCCCATGGTGTTCTGAAGCCACTGTTGTCCTCAGTGGAAGGCGATGTGATGGATGGAGGCCATAAAAACTATGTCACTCCCAACAGGAGTGTCGTCCATCGTCAACCATTTCCTCAAGCAGTCAGGTAGCACTGTCTCCTACCCTTTTTACATTTTATTTGAAGAGCACACATGTCTCAAATATCTTTGACAAGGACCTTGTTGGAGATGTGATTTGCTTGTGTCGTTTTCTATTGAGTATAAGATAGCAGAGTGTCATACTAGGTTAAAGTCATGGAATGTCATACGAGGTCAAAGGTTGCAAGTCGTCAACCGATTAATCGGAATGGCTGATTAATTAGGGCCGATTTCAAGTTTTCATAATAATCAGTATTTTTGGACACCGATTGTGACCGTTTTTTTTTTTTTTTACACCTTTATTTAAGTCAGTTAAGAACACATTCTTATTTTCAATGGCGGCCTAGGAACGGTGGGTTAACTGCCTTGTTCAGGGGCAGAACAACAGATTTTTACCTTGTCAGCTCGGGGATCCGTTTTTGCAACCTTCCGGTTACTAGTCCAATGCTCTAACCACCTGCCTTACATTGCACTCCACGAGGATCCTGCGTGGCAGGCTGACTACCTGTTACGCGAGGGCAGCAGGACGCCAAGGTAAGTTGCTAGCTAGCATTAAACTTATCTTATAAAAAACAATCAATCTTAACATAATCACTAGTTAACTACACATGGTTGATGATATTACTAGTTTATCTAGCGTGTCCTGTGTTGCATATAATCGATGCGGTACCTGTTAATTTCTCATCGAATCACAGCCTACTTCGCCAAATGGGTGATTTAACAAGCGCATTCGCAAAAACTGCACTGTCACCAATGTGTACCTAACCATAAACATCAATGCCTTTCTTTAAAATCAATACACAAGTATATATTTTTAAACCTACATATTTCGTTAATACTGCCTGATAACATGAATTTCTTATAACTAGGGAAATTGTGTCACTTCTCTTGCGTTCCGTGCAAGCAGTCAGGGTATATGCAGCAGTTTGGGCCGCCTGGCTCGTTGCGAACTGTGTGAAGTCCATTTATTCCTAACAAAGACCGTAATTAATTTGCCAGAATTGTACATAATTATGACATAACATTGAAGGTTGTACATGAAACAGCAATATTTAGACTTGGGGATGCCACCCGTTAGATAAAATACGGAATGGTTCCTTATTTCACTGAAAGAATAAACGTTTTGTTTTCAAAATGATAGTTTCCGGATTTGACCATGTTAATGACCAAAGGCTCATATTTCTGTGCGTTATTATGTTATAATTAAGTCTATGATTTGATATTTGATAGAGCAGTCTGACTGAATGATGGTAGACAGCAGCATTCATTCAAACAGCACATTCGTGCGTTTGTCAGCAGCTCTTCGCTGTGCTTCAAGCATTGAGCTGTTTATGACTCAAGCCTATCAACTCCCAAGATTAGGCTGGTGTAACCGATGTGAAATGGCTAGCTAGTTAGCGGTGTGCACGTTAATGGCGTTTCAAACGTCACTCGCTCTGAGACTTGGAGTAGTTGTTCCCCTTGCTCTGCAAGGGCCGTGGCTTTAGTGGAGCGATGGGTAACGATGCTTTGAGGAGAGCTGTTGTCGATGTGTTCCTGGTTCGAGCCCAGGTAGGGGCGAGGACAGGGATGGAAGCTATACTGTTACACTGGCAATACTAAAGTGCCTATAAGAACATCCAATAGTCAAAGGTATATGAAATACAAATGGTATAGAGAGAAATAGTCCTATAATTCCTATAATAACCTCAACCTAAAACTTCTTACCTGGGAATATTGAAGACTCATGTTAAAAGGAACCACCAGCTTTCATGTGTTCTCATGTTCTAAGCAAGGAACCTAAACGTTAGTATTTTTACATGGCACATATTGCACTTTACTTTCTTCTCCAACACTTTGTTTTTGCATTTTTAAACCAAATTGAACATGTTTCATGATTTATTTGTGGCTAAATTGATTTGATTGATGTATTATATTAAGTTAAAATAAAAGTGTTCATTCAGTATTGTTGTAATTGTCATTATTACAAATAAAATAAAATAAATTCGGCCGATTAATCGGTACCGGCTTTTTTTGGTCCTCCAATTATCGGTATCGGTGTTGAAAAACCGTAATCAGTTGACCTCTACTATCAACAGATAAAGGAGGGGGATATACAGGCCTTTTAGAAAACATTCACAGGAATTGAAGCCTACAAAACCCAATAGTACAGTGTTAGCAGATCAAATCACAACCCTCATGCAACAACAGCTATTTTATTTCCAGTCCCCACTAAAAAGAGGTTGAGGGCTCCATCTATATTTTTTCTGGATCTCTATGGTGCGCCTAACCTGGTTCTTCATCTCTAAAGAGATTCTGTAGTCTAATTCTGGAATGTACAACTCCGGGTCCTCGGAGAGAAGAGCTGTGCATCCTTGCTCTAATTTACTATCTCATCCTGTGTTTCCTCCTCATTGTGCATCATTTGATTACTGTTTGTGGTGAGGTAACATACTGTTCTACTCGTCGCTTGCCACCGCCATGTGCGGCAGAGCGTGTGTGTGTGTGTAACCATCTCCAGGCTGTGTGTATCATTAACCACAAAGTTTGAATCATTTCCCCAGTGATGCACAATCAAACAGGTTCTCTGTATTTGACATCCTCTCTGGATTTTTCCTCACCGCCTCTCTTTCTCTCCTTCTCTTCCTCCGTCCGTCCCTCTCTTTCACTGGAACGGTGAGGTGCAGAGGTGTTATTTAACCACCAAGTCCCCCACATCTACCAGAATGGCGCGAGCTGGGAGGTGTGTCGGAAGGGCACGGCCACGGAGCAGTTTGACGCTGTGGTCCTCACCGTGGCCATACCGCAGATCCTACAGCTGCAAGGAGATGTGGGCTCCTGTGAGTATTGATCTACCAACCATCCGCTGATGCACAGACATATGCATGGTTAGTCATAATACTACACAGCTCCAGTCTTTGAGGGCCGATGTGCTGTATGCTGCTACTTTTTAATCCTGGCCTTTTATCAATTAGGATCCAAGGAGGTTAAAAACAGCTTGACTGAGAATCTTGAGGGCCTGAGTTATGTACCCCTGATATACTGTACACTGAGTGTACAAACATTAGGAACACCTACTCTTTCCATGACAGACTGACTAGGTGAATCCAGGTGAAAGCTATGATCCCTTATTGATGTCACCTGTTAAATCCACTTCATTCAGTGTAGATAAAGGGGAGGAGACGGGGTTAAAGAAATATTTTTAAGCTTTGAAACAATTGAGACATGGATTGTGTATGTGCCGTTCAGAGGGTGAATGGACAGGACAAGATTTAAGTGCCTTTGAATGGGGTGTGGTAGTAGGAGCCAACTTGACACAACTGTGGGAAGCATTGGAGTCGACATGGGCCAGCATCCCTGTGAAACGCTTTCGACACCTTGTTGACTCCATGTCCCGACGAATTGAGGCTGTTCTGAGGGCAAAACGGGGGTACAACTCAATATTAGGAAGGTGTTCCAAATGTTTGGTATACTCAGTGTATATACAGCCTATGGTTTTGTTTCTAATCAGTAAAATATGTGCATTGAACAATATGTGAGATATTCAGATATTGTCTAGTTCACCTCTGCCTCTAGTTAAATGTGTGTTTTGGCATAGCTGGAGACAGCCAGGTCTTACGGTAACCTCAGGGTTAGAGCGTTGTGCCAGTAACTGAAAGGTAACTGGTTCAAGTCCCGGAGCCGACAAGGTAGAAAAATCTGCCATTGTGCTCCTCCCAATTGTGCCAGGTATGCTGGACATTGTTGGACCTTGGCTCTGACAACAAGCTGCTACTTAATTTTATGTTCATGATGAAGCTCCCCATAATTCCTCTGACTTAAGAAATTGGATGTTATGAGAAATCTTTCTTGATATTTGCTCCTCTCTCCAACACATATGTATGAATGCATCACTCTGGCCTCTCCAGACAGACAGAAAGACAGCTGACTGGCTGGACGGTGGGTGATTAGGCCCCACCAGTAGACCAACAAACACAAAGCCTGTCCTTGGCTGCCACACCGCTGTCCGGGTCCCTCCAGTCGCATGTTAAATCAGTCTCCAGCTGTCTCTCTGGCTGCGAGGGGCTCGCATCCACAGCCAAATTTGTATTCTCCAAGTGAGATTTCGAAACCCTAACGCAGTGTAGTGTAGATTCCTAAAGGACGAATATGGAAATGGGAGAGGAAGGCATAGTCCTCCAGGGTGTGTAGAGTTTCTTGGAAACGGTGAATAATGCAGAGTGTGAGCAGAAGTCGCTGCATTCCAAATGAGCCACTGGACTGAAAAGGGGAATAAGACAAGTGAAAACGGTGGAAAAGTGCCTATTGCTATTAGGGTGAAGAGATGGTCTAAGATGCTGAATTCCGAATGACTAGTTTGGTATCACGCACAGAATGTTGAGGATGGTCAAAGTAGGGCAGTACAGTCGTGGCCAAAAGTTTTGAGAATGACACAAATATACATTTTCACAAAGTATGCTGCCTCAGTTTGCATGATGGCAATTTGCATATACTCCAGAATGTTATGAAGAGTGATCAGATAAATTGCAATTAAGTGCAAAGTCCCTCTTTGCCATGCAAATGAACTGAATCCCCTAAAATTATTTCCACTGCAATTCAGCCCTGCCACAAAAGGACCAGCTAACATCATCTCAGTGATTCTCTCGTTAGTTAACACAGGTGTGAGTGTTGATGAGGACAAGGCTGAAGATCACTCTGTCATGCTGATTGAGTTCAAATAACAGACTGGAAGCTTCAAAAGGAGGGTGATGCTTGGAATCAGTGTTCTTCCTCTGTCAACCATGGTTACCTGCAAGGAAACACGTGCCGTCATCATTTGCTTTGCACAAAAAGGGCTTCACAGGCAAGGATTTTGCTGCCAGTAAGATTGCACCTAAATCAACAATTTATCGGATCATCAAGAACTTCAAGGAGAGCGGTTCAATTGTTGTGAAGAAGACTTCAGGACGCCCAAGAAAGTCCAGCAAGCGCCAGGACCGTCTCCTAAAGTTGCTTTAGTTGCGGGATTGGGGCACCACCAGTACAGAGCTTGCTCAGGAATGGCAGCAGGCAGGTGTGAGTGCGTCTGCACGCACAGTGATGCGAAGACTTTTGGAGGATGGCCTGTTGTCAAGAAGGGCAGCAAAGAAGCCACTTCTCTCCAGGAAAACCATCAGAGACAGACTAATATTCTGCTAAAGGTACAGGGTTTGGACTGCTGAGGACTGGGCTAAAGTCATTTTCTCTGATGAATCCCCTTTCCGATTGTTTGGGGCATCCGGAAAAATGCTTGTCCTGAGAAGACAAGGTGAGCGCTACCATCACTCCTGTGTCATGCCATCAGTAAAGCATCCAGAGACCATTCATGTGTGGGGTTGCTTCTCAGTCAAGGGAGTGGGCTCACTCACAATTTTGCCTAAGAACACAGCCATGAATAAAGAATGGTAGCAACACATCCTCCGAGAGCAACTTCTCCCAACCATCCAGGAACAGTTTGGTGACAAACAATGCCTTTTCCAGCCTGATGGAGCACCTTGCCATAAGGCAAAAGTGATAACTAAGTAGCTCGGGGAACAAAACATTGATATTTTGGGTCCATGGCCAGGAAACTCCCCAGACCTTAATCCCATTGAGAACTTGTGGTCAATCCTCAAGAGGCGGGTAGACAAACAAAAACCCACAGATTCTGACAAACTCCAAGCATTGATTATGCAAGAATGGGCTGCCATCAGTCAGGATGTGGCCCAGAAGTTAATTGACAGCATGCCAGGGCAGATTGCAGAGGTCTTGAAAAACAAGGGTCAACACTGCAAATATTGACTCTGCATAAACTTAATGGAATTGTCAATAAAATTCTTTGACACTTATGAAACACTTGTTATTATACTTCAGTATTTCATAGTAACGTCTGACAAAAATATCAAAAGACACTGAGACAGCAGACTTTGTTAAAATTAATATTTGTGTCATTCTCAAAAGTTTTGGTCACGACTGTAGAGGATGAGTTGGTGAAGCGGAGATATCTTCCTGAACTGTGCTGCACTGCGAGTGACAGTTAAATCTGGGAGGTACACCTGAAAGGAACTATAGTCTGGCTGAAGTGATGGTGTCAGCTATGTTACCATATACTGAATGACTGTGACATGTACTTTACAAACAGTAAATGTCAGTCCAATTCAAGATTCGCTGAATCTTAAGGAGCAGAGGGGAATAGGTTATTTCAATTAAGACAGAGCCTCTGTAAGTATTACATATCGAATAACCTGTCTCTACAATATTCACAGTGTTGTCTCGAGAAAATGTAAAAAAAAAAAAAATCTCTACTGGGGATCAAATCAAATTGTATTGGTCACATGCTGGTCACATGCAACAACTTTACAGTAAAATGCTTACTGTAGACATTCCCAACAACACAGAGTTAAAAAGTAAAACAAATATTTGCTAAATAAAAAAGGAAATAGTAGCACAATTTCAACAATAACGAGGCTACATACAAGGAATACCAGTACTGAGTCAACGCTCAGTGGTACGAAGTAGTTGAGGTAATTGAGATAATACAGTATGTACATGTGGGTAGGGGTAAAAGTACATAATGTGCTGCTAGTGAGTTCACTTAATAGACAAATTCCAAAGCTAGTTAGTCGGCCCAGTTTGACTGCTTTCATTCAAAGCCATAGAAATGACTTCAAAGCCCCCATGACTTAGAAATAGATTTATGGATTCATTCGAGAAATGTGCGCTGTGCCTTTTGGGCTTAGGTTTACTGTGAGAAACTCTATCCATACAAATGGTTCTGCTTTACAGAGACAGGCTGGAGTCATTTGGGAGCATTCTTCAGAGCCCCGGCTCCTTTGTTGTTTGTAATTTATACACAGATCTTTTGACACTTGCATGCATATTTTCTTCTCGCTATAGTTTTCGGTCAAATTAAATCTGACCCAACCGAACCATCTGTCTGCATGTAGTGTGTTGATCTCATCATGGATTGATTGTGTGTATTCATCGGGTGTGTTGTAAGTAACAGCAAATGCCCCTACAATGTGAAGGACAACTGGTTCATTCTAGAACACTCAACATCATTGGGAAAACAATTGTTACTGTATGAATATACACTGTTCATCGAACATCTCATTTCAAAATCATGAACATTAATATGGAGTTAGTCCCCCCTTTGCTGCTATAACAGCTTCCACTCTTCTGGAAAGGCTTTTCACTAGATGTTGGAACATTGCAGCAGGGATTTGCTTCCATTCAGCCACGAGCATTAGTGAGGTCGGCACTGATTTTGGGCGATTAGGCCTGGCTCACAGTCGGCGTTCCAATTCATCCCAAAGGTGTTCGATGGGGTTGAGATCAGGGCTCTGTGTAGCCCTGCCAAGTTCTTCCACACCGATCTCGACAAACTATGTATGGACCTCGCTTTGTGCACAGGGGCACAAACAGGAAAAAGTTGGAAGCACAGAATCGTCTAGAATGTCACTGTATGCTGTAGCGTTAATATTTCCTTTTACTGGAACTAAGGGGCCTAGCCCAAACCATTATTCCTCCTCCACCAAACTTTACAGTTGGTGCTAGGCATTGGGGAAGGTGGCGTTCTCCTGTCGTCCGCAAAACCCATAATCGTCCGTCAGACTGCCAGATGGTGAAGTGCGATTTAATCACTCCAGAGAACGTGTTTCCACTGCTCCTGAGTCCAAAGGCGGCAAGCTTTACACCACTCCAGCCGACACTTGGCATTGTGAACTTAGGCTTGTGTGCGGCTGCTCGGCTATGGAAACGAATTTCATGATGCTCACGACGGACAGTTATTGTCCTGACGTTGCTTCCAGAGGCAGTTTGGAACTCGGTAGTGAGTGTTGCAACTGAGGAGAGACAATTCTTTTGGTGCGCTTCAGTACTCGGCGGTCCCGTTCTGTGAGCTTGTGTGGCCTACCACTTTGCGGCTTAGCCGTTGTTGCTCCTAGACATTTCCACTTCACAATAACAGCACTTAGAGTTGACCAGGGCAGCGCTAGTAGGGAAGAAATTTGATGAACTGACTTGTTGGAAAGGTGGCATCCTATAACGGGTGCCACATTGAAAGTCACTGAGCACTTCAGTGAGGCCATTTTACTGCAAATGTATCTATCGAGATGGCATTGCTGTGTGCTCGATTTTATACACCTGTTAGCAATGGGTGTGGCTGAGATAGCTGAATCAACTAATTTGAAGGGGTGTCCACATACTTTGTATATATAGTGTATATACTTTTTGCCACACTCTGAATAGGCCCGGCAATAGACTAGCGTCCTGTCCAAGTGGTACACATGAAGCTGCCTTACACTACAGCAACAATAAATAATATCCTTCCCCTAATGAGCCATTCTGGCTCTTCCAAGCCATGGCTTGTGCAACAAGGCTACTTATACACTGAGTATACCAAACATTAGGAACGCCTTCCTAATATTGAGTTGCTACCCCCCTTTTGCCCTCAGAACAGCCTCAATTCATTGGGGCATGAAGTCTACAAGGTGTCGAAAGCATTCCACTGTTGTGTCAATTTGGCTGGATGTCTTTTGGGTGGTGGACCATTCTTGATACACACAAGAAACTGTTGAGCGTGAAAAACCCAGCAGTGTTGCACTTCTTGACACAAACCAGTGCCCCTGGCACTTACTACCATACCCTGTTCAAAGGCACTTAAATATTTTGTCTTGCCCATTCACCCTCTGAATGGCACACATACACAATCCATGTCTTAAGGCTTAAAAATCATTCTTTAACCTGTCTCCTCCCTTTCATCTACACTGATGGAAGTGGATTTAACAAGTGACATCAATATGGGATCATAGCTTTCACCTGGATTCACCTGGTCAGTCTTATGTCAAGAAAGAGCAGGTGTTCTTAATGTTTTGTATACTCAGTGTTTATTTATACATGTTTAAGACCACCATACATTGGTTTGCCTTTATAGATTAGATGCAAATTATATACAGTAGATAAGATATATTTCTAAGTGTGGGTGGTAGTAATAACTTTGTCAGATTCATTCATTATGCATTTTATTTAGCAAAAAAGGTCCTCCGAAAAATGTGAAGATGTCAGTGATAGTGGTGCAGTGCGAGGGACTGGACAGAGGAGGGCAGTAACAGGTGTGAGCTGGAGCCAGTCCCTGCCCCCATGAGGATGCAGTCTGGAAGTCATTTAAACAGAATCAAGCTCCAAAATAACCCTTGCTTCACACTTCCTCCTCTGTCCTGGTTGCTCAAAATTCTGAAAATATGAGACACTGATAAATGTGTTGTCATTATGTTGAACAGAGCAATGGGGAATAAGAATAGTCTGCGGATAATGTGCAGAAATCTACCCAAACAGTAATTCTAATAAAACATGTCTAGAAAGCCAAATCATACACAAAATAGTACTTTTTGGCAGCTACTGTATGAATTTTACTTTTGATCTCGCTGAACAGAGTCAATGTGGATTTATCTGTTCTCTGCCGACCCTTTTTGAAATGAACAAGTTTATTGGTAAAACCCCTCAGAACCACCTTGACTGAGTCTCCAAAGGGATCTAGTTATTTTTTTTAAGTATCTGAAACTGCAGGCATCTAGTGTTTCTTGAAGCATCTGAAACCGCAGGGATCTAGTGTTTCTTGAAGCATCTGAAACCGCAGGGATCTAGTGTTTCTTGAAGCATCTGAAACTGCAGGCATCTAGTGTTTCTTGAAGCATCTGAAACCGCAGGGATCTAGTGTTTCTTGAAGCATCTGAAACCGCGGGGATCTAGTGTTTTTTTGAAGCATCTGAAACCGCAGGGATCTAGTGTTTCTTGAAGCATCTGAAACCGCGGGGATCTAGTGTTTCTTGAAGCATCTGAAACCGCGGGGATCTAGTGTTTTTTTGAAGCATCTGAAACCGCGGGGATCTAGTGTTTTTTTGAAGCATCTGAATGGTCCAGCTCTTTGTTGTGCAGGTAGTCTTTAGATAATGGTTTCATGTGTTCTACGTTTGGTTAACATAATAGAGATGGTCTAGGTATAGGCCTGTTGTTCTTAAGGTTTCAATATAGCATGGCTCTGTTTGCAAAAAAGTGGTACGATTTCCTCCATAGAATTCCTTTTGTGTTGCTCTGGGCAAACTTAGGTTAGGAGTACAGTATGTGAAGACTTACCTATCTGCACCTGTTCCTCTATCTGTTTTTAGTCATAGGCTATATAGATTTAGTGTGAATGCAAGAGTGCATGTCTTTTTTTCCACCTCATTTTGTGGACAGTGTGAACACAGCATCACACTGGATCTGATCACCAAACATTTTGCTCCCTGCTTTTACATGACCGTCCATTCTGGTCTGGATTTTAGCCATTTTTATTACCGTACTGGTTAGCAATTATATCACCTTCATGGTTTTGTTTTCTGCCCAACGGTTATTTTATAATTTATTGTCGCCCTGGATGTCTGCCTAGTTGAGGGCCTCTCTTTGGCCACTTCCTGTTATCTGCTGCACTGCTCCCCGTCTGCCCTGGTCTGTCTCTCCCAGTCTGCTACAGGTGCTCTCGCCACTCTCTCTCCCTCCCTCTCTCCCCCCGGAGCTTTGCAGACTTGTTTACGGGTCTGCTGTTGGACTATTTGATTAGTGATTCTTGCTGTGTTTTGTATTATTATTTAGGAACGTTTTTCATTTGAAGTAGCCCATTCATAGCCCATTTAATGAGGGTTTAGCGTTGCGTTGGCTACACATCTTAGGTTGTTCTGTTAACTTTTTAATGTGTTTTCTCCCATGGTAATTGATAGGGCAATAAACTAACATGCTGCTGTAGCTCATTTTGCTGTTGTCTGACCTTGGCTTTTACCATGTTGGCAATACTTTTAGAGCTCGTTGCTCTGTGAATGAGGAAATACATGACTGTTTCTCCTTCGTGTTTCGGGAGAAACCACCCTCTTGCTCCGTAAATGCACGTGAGAACTGTGCATATTTCTCCTAAACAACATGGGAGAAATCTGACTCTTGCGCTTACATGTCAGGACTGTTCTCTTGGTGCTTAACCATGTCTCTGGACTTCACACATCTCCTGAAATATGTGGCCTTAAAGACTGGTGACTATGGATTGTCGTTCAAGTCCCGTCTGTAAAAAACCCTGATCTAGACTTGCCATTATCTTGCTGCTTCTACTGTCTGGAAATGTGCAATCTAACCCAGGTCCTGACATTTATACCCCTGCCGAAGTAAGTAGTCAGAGTGGCCTAAAGTTTCTGCATATGAATGTAAGAAGTATTTTGCTGAAGCTTGACGGTCGTTCTGACTTCTGTTACCAAACTTAAGCAATTTGAATATCTGTCTTAGATCCTAAACCTCGTCTCATCTTTAGATATTGTTGTATCTTGTTGTTTATAGACCTCCATCTGCTACTGCTGGCTCTCTGGATTGTATTTTTTTTGAATTGTTATCACAGAATGTCAACTCTGAGTTTGTCCTGCTGGGTGATCTGAATCAGGATTGGTTAACATCTAGCTCTGATCAACTCAAAATTCTATGGAATACCTATAATCTCACCCAGATTGTCAACAGTGTAACTAGGTTGATTATAAAGTATCCTCTTTGATTGATTTGATCTTAACCAATACTCCTCATCGTTTTAATGCTTCTGGTATTTTTGCAAATGACATTAGTGATCACTGTGCTATTTCCTGTGTGTGAGATGGTAAAACTAACTCCTAAGCGATCTCCACGTGTCATTATGAAAATAAACTAGAATCAGTTTGATATTCAAGTTTTTTTACATGACGTATCTAGCATGGAATGGAATTGAATTGAATTAGTCCCTGATGTTGAACTAGCCTTATCTTACTTCCACAACGCATTCCAGGATGTATGCAATAGGCATGCCCCTTTTTAAAAAAAAAATTAGGATTAAGTGCAGAAAGAACCCTTGGTTTACTGATGAATTTACTAAAATCATAAGGGAACGAAATGCTATGTGGGCTACAGCAAGAGGATGATTGGATGTCTTTTAAATGTCTTTGAAATATGGGTGTGGCAATGACCCGAAAACTGAAAGCATACCACTACCTTAAATCTACTTCGGATAATTTAAATAATCCCTCCAAATTTTGGCAAAGTAGTGATAGGTTTGGAGTGCAAAAGAAGATACACAGCTTCCCAAACAATTGTTGGTAGCGACACAGATTGTAACTGAGAGAACCTCTGTTCTGAAAGCCTTAAATCAGCATATTCTAGATGCAGGCAGTTTATTTGAAAAGGTTGAAGGTATAAATGAGCCCCCCGTGAATTTACCCGACACCCCTGTGCACTCCTTCGCCAGGTTCTCCTTCTCATCCTTCTCCTTTTCAGAAGTGCATAAAGCCCTGAAAGAAATTGATATAAAAAAATCCCCTGGCCCTGATGATCTAGACCCCCGCCTCCTACACCTAGCTGCTGACATCATTGCTCCCCCTTAACATGTACTTTTAACCTCACGCTTGACATTAAGGAAATCCCGAAGTTATGGAAATCTGTTTTTGTACTGCCTCTCCTGAAAGGTGGAGATCCTTCGCTACTTGACACCTATCGACCCATATCAACATTGTCTGTACTGTCAAAGGTACTGGAGTCCTTTGTTACGTAATATGTAATTGTTGTACTGTGTGTGTGCCTATAGTTTGGTCCAATGTTGCGTTAGTGTATGCAAGTTGTTTAGTCTGAAACTGTCTTGAAAAAGACTTAAGTTGTTTAGTCTTGATAAAGAGATGTTATCTCAATGAGAAAAACCTGTATAAATTAAGGTTAAATAAAAACATTTAAAACATTGTTTTATTAGATGATTGGACTGGATGTGTGCATGTTATTCTGTTGATTTCTGATTTATTGCCTTACGATCGACGATCTGGCCACTATCCCTTTAGAACTGCAAACAATATGAAAGAAATCAAAGCCCTTGGTTTCAATCAACCACATATCCAAGCTGTCAAATGTACAGTGGGCAAGTTCTGAACATACTGTTCAATGTTGTCTCGTCTGAAGCGTTTGGTTTTATGATTGGTATCCGGCTGAATACTCAGGCATAGCTTGTGCGCGTCTTGTGGTGTGTCTTGGCCTTCACAGCACTTTTCCTTTCCTTGCAGGGGAAATGAGTGGGAAATACGGCCATGTATCGTTTGCAAAAGATGAATGAACTCTGGGAGCACTGGCGGGACATGGCACGCCTGATATAAATCACTGTGGTCTCCTGGCTTATTTGTTCCCCATAATATATTGCAGAGGATTTGGGGTCAGCGGTTTGACACGGTTCCTGGAGCACTAGTTTTAGGGAGGAGAGGTGTCCTTTCATCCAGGGTGGCTTGCCAACGTCTTTGCCAGAGGCTTAATGCATTCTACCCTAGCCAATTGCATGACTTTTTTTATTTTATTCTTGGAAGTGAATTCCCTGTCTTAATGTTTGGAGCTTTTGCAGAATCTCCTCTTTTTACCCTTTACTCTAGCGAAATGTCTGATTTCATTGACAACCCAAGCCAGCTGCCAAAAATGAACAACAGAAGCAGGAATGTTGGTTTTGCAAGAGCTGGCAGAGTTCGCAAAGTCACTAAATGACATAAGACATTTGAACGGTTTCTGATGGCCAGTGTGTCTGTTTCAGTGTTCACAGGGGCCCCTGTTGGTACGGAGGGTGCTCCCTACAGCCAGCCGCAGCCCACACACACACAGCATGCTGTACCCACATTGGAAACCGTCCATGAAACATGTCAACCCACAAAAAAAACATGACACAATCCTCCTCTTCCCCACACTTTCCTCGAATTCGACTGGATCCAGGCCAGAAGTGGAGCACTATCGGTATTACAAACAGGTGGTTAACCCGGTCCTGGAACAATGCAGAAGAGCTGAGTAAGGTCATTTTTAAAATTAGAATGCGATATAAACTCACTTCCGCTTTGGCACACACCGTTTTAAAGCATAAGAGGAACCGTTTCTGTTCTTGTGGGTAAAGAAAGAATAGGACAAAAGAGGAAGTTAGTTGACCCTCTGTTATTAAAATGTTACAGGCTAACCCATAGAAAAGAGTAGTGTTTCTATGAAGGCCTACAGTATATCACAAAAGTGAGTACACCCCTCACATTTTTGTAAATATTTGAGTATATCTTTTCATGTGACACTGAAGAACTGACACTTTGCTACAATGTAAAGTAGCGAGTGTACAGCTTGTATAACAGTGTACATTTGCTGTCCCCTCAAAATAACTCAACACACAGCCATTAATGTCTAAACCGCTGGCAACATAAGTGAGTACACCCCTAGGTGAAAATGTCCATATTGGGCTCAAAGTGTCAATATTTTGTGTGGCCACCATCATTTTCCAGCACTGCCTTAACCCTCTTGGGCATGGAGTTCACAGGTTGCCACTGGAGTCCTCTTCCACATCACGGAGCTGGTGGATGTTAGAGACCTTGCACTCCTCCACCTTCCGTTTGAGGATGCCCCACAGATGCTCAATAGGGTTTAGGTCTGGAGACATGCTTGGCCAGTCCATCACCTTTACCCTCAGCTTCTTTAGCAAGGCAGTGGTCGTCTTGGAGGTGTGTTTGGGGTCGTTATCATGTTGGAATACTGCCCTGCGGCCCAGTCTCCGAAGGGAAGGGATCATGCTTTGCTTCAGTATGTCACAGTACATGTTGGCATTCATGGTTCCCTCAATGAACTGTAGCTCCCCAGTGCCGGCAGCACTCATGCAGCCCCAGACCATGACACTCCCACCACCATGCTTGACTGTAGGCAAGACAAACTTGTCTTTGTACTCCTCACCAGGTTGCCGCCACACACGCTTGACACCATCTGAACCAAATAAGTTTATCTTGGTCTCATCAGACCACAGGACATGGTTCCAGTAATCCATGTCCTTTGTCTGCTTGTCTTCAGCAAACTGTTTGCAGGCTTTCTTGTGCATCATCTTTAGAAGAGGCTTCCTTCTGAGACGACAGCCATGCAGACCAATTTGATGAAGTGTACAGTGTGAGCACTGACAGGCTGACCCCCCACCCCTTCAACCTCTGCAGCAATGCTGGCAGCACTCATACGTCTATTTCCCAAAGACAACCTCTGGATATGAAGCTGAGCACGTGCACTCAACTTCTTTGGTCGACCATGGCGAGGCCTGTTCTGAGTGGAACCTGTCCAGTTAAACCGCTGTATGGTCTTGGCCACCGTGCTGCAGCTCAGTTTCAGGGTCTTGGCAATCTTCTTATAGCCCAGGCCATCTTTATGTAGAGCAACACATCTTTTTTTCAGATCCTCAGAGAGTTCTTTGCCATGAGGTGCCATGTTGAACTTCCAGTCAGTATGAGGGAGTGTGAGAGCGATGACACTAAATTTAACACACCTACTCCCCATTCACGTGTGAGACCTTGTAACACTAACGAGTCACATGACACCGGGGAGGGAAAATGGCTAATTGGGCCCAATTTGAACATTGAACATGTACTCACTTTTGTTGCCAGCGGTTTAGACATTAATGGCTGTTTGTTGAGTTATTTTGAGGGGACAGCAAATGTACACTGTTATACAAGCTGTACACTCACTACTTTACATTATAGCAAAGTGTCATTTCTTCAGTGTTGTCACATGAAAATATATACTCAAATATTTACAAAAATGTGAGGGGTGTACTCACTTTTGTGATATACTGTATATGCATGCAAGTACAGTATAATAGTGATCAATGGTTTTATACTCAAATATTTACAAAAATGTGAGGGGTGTACTCACTTTTGTGATATACTGTATATGCATGCAAGTACAGTATAATAGTGATCAATGGTTTTCACTGTCCTCTAAATATGTTGAGATATATTGATTTACAATAATATACTGCAAGTACTGGCTTCTTAGTAAAAGCAGTGTTACTGCCTAAATGAATGTAGATATCTCCCGTGTTATCTGAGTGTGATCGCTTTCATAGTCGAAGCTTAAGTGTTACTCTTTTTATAGAGGTGGAAGTCAAATGAAAAGCAATGAGCAGATCTATCAAAGGTTATCAGTGTGTAGCCACTCTCAATCCCCTTTGCACTGGTTTTATCATCTGTCAAACAAATTAGCCACAGATCTGCATGATCAAAGTGCACTTGGTCCTCCCCAGCTCTCCCTCAGCCAAGGCCCAACTATTTTTACTGAGAAATTATAACCTGCCTCCACCAAGCTATGAATCATAAAGCCCTGATCCACTCGACTGTAGTTTATGACATCCTCGCGGGTTCACAGCATTTCACCTCTCCCCAAAGTACCCCTTCAGGTTTCCTCAACTTTTATTGCCCATAGACTGTCACCACCACTTGCGACCCTGGCCTCGAACTGATATCCCTCCCTTCGTTCATCTCTCCGTTATCTGTCCCTCTGGCCGGACCACACCCTCTTCCCATGGAGGCCAGCACATAGCAGTGCCTCCTCTGCTGCCCGCCTGCCCTACCGCCTGCCTTTCTCCGATGACATCATCCGTCCTGTCCGGTCACAGCACAGTGCTGAGAGCCTTTAGGCCACTGCTTTGATTTCCCTGAGCTGCAGATAGCCACAGATAATTACAGCAGGATAGAAATAAGAATAAGTATTGCCGCATGGGGCGGAGGGGAGTATGATGGAAGCACCAGAACCAGAGCAGTCAGGCAGTCACTCACCTCCTATATTTGACCCCTCATTCTCTGTGTCGGCTCCCACGCCAGTCTGATATTGAGAAACCTAATTCTTGTTCCGTTCTTATGAAATGCCTAACTGTTCTTGGCAGGCACGCCTCGCTTGTGTGGCAATTTGTGTTTTTGGCAGCCAAGTTTGATTTGTGGCTTTGATAGTTTGAGATGAATAGTATGCACACTGAGGATTTCTCCCCAGAACTCCCTTTACTTACAGTATGCTTTTCAAATTCATTAGTAAACAGCCATATTGCACATTTCGGTTTATTCATTGTTGAAACATTCATACCTTTTAGTTATTTATGCAGTTGTATCCTTTGAACAGGTTCAGGTTTATAGTTGGACTGTATTGTTATGCACAGCTTCTCTATTCAGACAGTGTGTATGTCTGTCTGCCTGGGGTAGCTACAGCAGTGCTTCAGTCTGGTGTGCCTAAAATGATGTAATCCTTCTCTCTGATTACTGTCAGAGATGCATCGTTTTTATTTTTTGCTGCCTGTTCTGTGTCGTCTTACAAAGACGAACCATAGAGGGGACAGAAATGTGCAATATATGTGTCCAAAATATATGTTGAGGACTTGATGATGATGCTAGAGTGTAGGCTACAGTATATGTTCTGTATGTATGTTCCTCATTTCACGTCACACCTACATTGTTTCCTGTTTCCACTAGCAACCTTGTTTTCGCTGCTTTTTCTGTCCTCTTGTTTCTTGCTGCTTTGCATTGCAAGTGCATGTGAAAATATATAATGGACTTTCTGTTGCTTGTTAAGGGTAAGGAAACAAGTAGAAGGTTTATTGGTTCCTCACTGTGGTTGATGAGACATTTTATAAAGGAGACGGAAACAAGTGGTGACGCACATCCCCTATCCTCTGGGGTTCAAGTATTTCACACCCACTTAACGCGTGAACCCCTTATTTACATAGCTCACCCGTAAGTACCCAAAATACTTCCAAAGACTCCTGCCTACCAGCACTTTTATTCAAAATAGAAACTATGGCCACAGATGTCTCGCCAGGTTCTGTCTCTGCTGCACAGAGCACTGTGAAGGGTTTATATAGCAGCTAGGTGGCTTCACATTCACAGGCCTGCCAGTGTGCACAGATGATGTCATCGATTGAAAGCACCAAACACATCCATTTTAGGGGTTGCATAGATGTCAGCCAAAGCTCTGCACTAAATGGGTGGTATGCAATTTTTCAATTCTCTACTCACTGGCTGAATTTGAGTAAGTAGATATTTTTTTCCCCTCCTCCAGTTGTACCAACGGCTTTCATTCGTAGAGGAACTGTTGTGTAGTTTGAAATGGGGATTATTGATTTCCTATTCTGTTCGATTCTGTTCTGTCCTGCAGCACTCTGACTGCAGCAGTGACACTTCTACAGAGGAGAGAAGAGGGGATGTTCCATAGATTTAGAGAGAACTAATATTTCGTAGGTAAACGGTGTACTACTGCAACTTTTATGAATGCATTTGGTAGCTATCCATCAACCCAGTTCAAAGTCAGAAATAAAAATACCTTTCTAGTTTAGTTTGCATGATACGAAGCAATATGAATAGCTGGGTTAGTATGAATAGGTTAAGCTGGTCAGAACTAGTGTTTAGCTCCCCCTATAAAAAGACAGTGGAACTTGCACATTTTTACTCCCTCCCTGCTAAAAATAACCACTCTGGCTTGACGTCAGTCCTGGAGCCTGCAGATTGTCGCTCTAAATGTCTCTGTTTGGGACAGAATTAAACACAACCTATCTCTGAAATAAACCTAACCATTTAAGCCCTGCGGTGCTCTGTTTACCCAGAAAATTGTTTAACTGACATCGGAGCAACCTAGCTTAATTAGCTTGGCTACACAAAGGGGTCCGTTAAGCTTGTTTGCAGAAAGGGAAAAAAAAACTCCAGCAAATACATTAAGAAACATCCCCCGAGAATGTGTGCTGTAGCCCTTTATACTCGTACCCCGTATACGGGTTGAAAATGGCATATTTAGTCACTGATAAGTGTCTAAATTGGAACACAGTGGCTGTACAGTAACATGCTATACATTACGTCAGAGCTCTGCGCTTCACAGCGCTGTGTGGGTTTTGACTGACAGCCATTCTGAACTTGAGCACCGCACGCGACAAGTAGTTGCTCCCACCCCTCCCCTAAATGTTTTGTTTGTCTCAGTGAGGGAAATGCTGTATATTAAGAGGACTCTATGTATTTTTGAAAGATGAGACGTTGAGGATTATAATAAATACCACTTTGATGTCATACAAGTAAACATCTGTGAGTCCAAATGTGCACTTCACACTTCCATATCATAAAACTCATGTCATAAACAGGGTCAACATGTATAATCACTATGTTTTAGGGCTGGGCGGTATACCGTATTTTATGATATACTGGTATTGATGCACGGACCGGTTTGGGTTTTTACTTTACCTTCTATAACGTCATTTGAACGTTTGGCTTGTCAAATGTGATATGCTGTGTGCAACGTCCATTTTTATAGTTTACTTCGCTATTTAAGTAATCTCTCTCTCTCGACGCAACTTTCCACACAGACCTAGCCCCGCTCCCTGTCACTCAAGGAGCACATTTGTTTCTCGACTACGAGACACTTGAGTTCAGTCTGCATGGTCAATGCAGCACATGCACCAATGTCGATGACAACGATGCTGTTTTATCTTTGCTTCTCAATATAAAAACCACTAGCGTTCTATAATTACAATATTTGTTTGTGTTTCTTACATCTGCAAACAGCTAGTTTGTTCTCTGCAACTTGGGCCTAAATCTTGTTAGCTGCTAATGCTAATCACTAGCTAGTTAATGAGTCAGCGCAAACATAATTAGCTATAGAGCCTGAAAATACCAGTGATAGTGCAGACCTAAATCAGCATGTTGTTTGTGAAACAGTATCTTCTAAATCAAAGATGATACACAAAGCAAGAATGTTAGCTAAAATTAGGTAGATTATAGGGTTCACTAGGAAAAACTTATCAACACTTTGGTTCCTACCCTGTCACAACTCCTCCCTGGCATTTTAATTTGTTGTCATGTCAAACAACACTGTATTCAAAGTGCCCACTATTATATTCCAACCATAGAATTATAATATTCATTAAATTTCCATGATTCCAACAGTTCACCCAAGTGTAAAATGTCAATTGCAACATTTATTTAAAAATAAGGCCTAGATGTTTTACCCATATCGTGCAGCCCTGCTTGGCAGTTTGGAAATGATATCAAATGAGTGCAGGAAATGCAGAAATTGATCAATTATTTTGGGTTGAATTGAACAGTTTAAAACAATCAGAATGGAAAAAGCACCATTGAAATCACTTAGAATGTATGTGTTGTCACTCTAGGGTCACGCACTACTCATAAAGCAAATGTAGAACTTTTATTGTTCAAAAACATAAAATACCGTCCAAGCTTTTTTTAAATACCATAACATGATATTTTGGCCATATCGACCAGCTCTACGGTGTTTGATGCACAGTTACAAGATGATATGGCGTCATACCTTGGGTTGTTCTGAACAGAATGAGCCTATGTTTGTCTGTCGTAGGGTTTTCAGCAGAAGAATTTACTTCCCTGTTCATTTTCAACGAGGGCACACAGAGAAATGTGCGGGGGATTGTGAGAAGGTGAGTGGCGAAACCCTGCTAGCGGAGCGGTTGAAAAAGTTGCGCTCTGTTTCATGCTAATTTCAAGCTAAGCGTTGGAGAGCGAAGCGTTGGAGCGAAGCGTTGTCAAGAGGATGCGCTACCTCTGGTCAAAACCCACTGTATTGTGAAGAAAATTCGCTATGGGACACGCAACTGAATGCACTCATGACTCCTTTCTATGCGCACCAAAATGACGATCTGTTTCTCTGAATTGACTTTGTGAAAGCCTAACACTAAGATTGCATTTTATAACTTAGCTAGTCATGTTGGCAATAGAACAAGCATTCAAATGATGCCCACCTGACCCAGATTGTGATTTATACGTTTTTTGTAATTTTTTAAAAGTTTGTTAACAACAACAGTAATTGGGTTGACGGTGGGGATGCAGGGTTGTGTTCCAAACAAAACAACTTGAAGTGTGCCTGCTCTAGTTCCTCAACAGCACAGCTTGGAGAGCTAAAAAAAAAATAAGCACCTCATAGTTGAAGACTCTTCTTTGAGTCATGAAAGTGCGTTGAAATTACTTAGGAACTGTGCACACTTTGGAAAGGTGTGTGTGTGTGTGTGTGTGGCCACTTGGAGACACCAGTTAGTCCTCTCACTCATATCCTTGTATTTTTTTGTTGTCTTATGTTGCACCTACCCCACATTTTCCAGTAATATTCTGAACATGTTACTGAATGTATCCAGAATGTATTCAGATATTGTTATCAATTAATTCTGTGAAAAGTACAGTAAATGTAAAATGCACATAGAATCAACAGTGTAATGTTTGGTTCAGTCTTGTGTCAGGTGAAATGTTGTGTCCTCAACTTTGCTCTAATAATTTTCCCATCATCTCCAATCTGTTCCCTTACAATTGCTCGGATGTGTATGCATATGCTTTTCATATTCCTTCTGTAAGAAACATTTCAATGTAGCCCTATTCATATAAGCCAATTCCCACGAGTGTAAAGGGTTAAAAGTACACTGTGTCTGCAGCTGTGGAGGAGTTGGTCAGAATCAGATCCGCTTTTCCTTGCCGTCTTCCATGCATCACCCCGGGGATAAAGAGGCCAGAAGTTTTCTTCTACAGAAGCAAGACGCATGCTACAGCGAGAGAGATGTGTGAGGGGATGTATGAATGTCCAGACCGGTCTATATGTTTGCCACTCATATCTCTAGTCTGACTCTGTGGCTTGGGGAGAAGTGGTAGCTGAAAGTGAATCTTTGTTGTGGTGAGGAACAGCAGAGTCAGTTACTGGCATGGCTATCTGAGAGCTTTGTCTGAGATTTTATCTTTTAATAATGCAAAATACACCAACAGAAGGACACCAAACAGTGAAATAATGCATGAATGAGATATTCTGACCCGTTCTAATGGTAAAACCCCAAGTAGGCTACTTCAGCCAGACTCCTCTGTCTGGCCAACACACTACCTCATTCTCTTTGTAGAGTGTCTCTAATCTGACCTTAATCTAGATGCGTGCTGCAGTTGGAAAAGTCATTTAGCCCCCTTCCTAAAATATATTGTCTACGCCATTCGTCATTCCAACAAATTAGTTCTCAGATGGGATCCATTAGGAAACAGGGCTAATGACGGGGCCGGTCACTCCTGTGTGGGGGCTTTCTGACCGCTGACAGACACAGAGTGCTGGGCGCTGAGCCGCTGACCTCTCCTCTCTTCCCCTCTCAGTAAGCACGCCAATGACTCACCCTGCACAATAAATATTTTACTTATTGTTGGACACAGTTCATGTACAAGTGCATTAAAGGTTAGCAAAACAACCTCCTTTTTATTTTTTCCCCTTCTAACTAATGGGATGCCGTCCAAAACCTCTCAGGCAAATATTAAATCAACCTTTAAAGGGCTAAGAGATCATAAATTGGGGGAACGGTGCAGTTAGAGCTCGCCTCGCGCGAGTGCTGGCTCTATGAATAACTTTTCAATGCGCTGCTGTGGTGCTGGGGCCGAGCCCCCCTAGGGAAGCAGCCAAAGGCAAGGTCCTGGCTGGGAACAATGGAGAATGGCTGGGAGTAGTGTTCTGACCCATTCAAACCTTTGTGTTCACTTGCAACAATGTCCATTTAAAACAATACTAACGTGAAATAAATCTCCTATCACCCCCGTTTTAAAAATAAACAGATGCTGATGATTTTGTGAATAAACACTTGCCAGTAAGAGTGCCAGGACTTCGCTTTTTTCATTGAGTCCTTGGTTTGTGAGGCACAGTTCATTCTTTGCATATCACATTCAGCTATGCTTTGTAAATTACGCTTGGAAGCATGGCACTCAAGAATGTTTACAGTAACAGTGTGCGCAGAGCAGCTGAGATGTGGCACTTTGTACTTCCTATTTTACCATCTTATTTCTTAACTGTTGTCACACTTTATCATTCCTGTCAAGGAAAGCGTGTACATCACTTGACACCTAGGCTTCTGTGTTAACAGGCCTGTGGTTGTGGTCAGTGTATTTGCAGTGTTCTCATCTCATCGTGCTGTTGTATGTTAGCCTTCCTCATTTTGTCTTGCCGGTTGACTATCCTTTATTATAGAGTTGGTGTTGGTGGACAAACCATCCTTATTACAGTGAGAGGGACATACAAGGATCTTCTCAGATTATCAAGTGCAAGTGTTAGGTCAGGAAAAGCAAGGGTGTTATTTTAGTAATTTTTCATGGGTTGTGGGATTATTTAAGATGATTTAAGATTCTCTTTGAAGAGGTAGGGTTTTTAGATGTTTTCGGAAGGGGGCAGACACTCTGCTGTCCTAGCTTCGGGGGAAACTGGTTCCACCATTTGAGATGCAAGGATAGAAAAATAGATTTGACTGGGCTGAGCTGAGCTGAGCTGACCTCCCGTAGGGGGAGAAACCAGAGGTGGCAGAATGGCAGTAGTGTAAAGTACTTCAGTAAAAAAATACTTTCAAGCACTACTTAAGTAGTTTTTTGGGGTATCTGTACTTTTACTTTACTATTTATATTTTTGACAACTTGTACTTTTACTTCAGGACATTCCTAAAGACAAGAATGTACTTTTTACTTCATACGTTTCCCTGACACCCAAAAGTACTTGATACATTTCGAATGGTTAGCATGGCAGGAAAATGGTCATGCACTAATCAAGATAACATCCCTACTGCCTCTGATCTGACTCACTAAACACAAATGCTTTGTTTGTAAATTATGTCTGAGTGTTGGGGTGTGCCCCTGGCTATCCATACATTTAAATAACAAGAAAACAGTGCCATCTGGTTTGCTTAATATATGAAATGTGAAATGATTTATACTTTTACTTTTTGTAATTAAGTATATTTTTACAATTACGTTTACTTTTTATACTTAAGTACAGTACCAGTCAAAAGTTTGGGGACACCTACTCATTCAAGTTTTTTTTTTGTTGTTATTTTTTACTATTTTCTACATTGTAGAATAATAGTGAATACATCAAAACTATGAAATAACACATGGAATCATGTAGTAACCAAAAAAGTATATTTTAGATTTGAGATTCTTCAAAGTAGTCACCCTTTTTTAATTTTTTTTTTATTTCACCTTTATTTAACCAGGTAGGCAAGTTGAGAACAAGTTCTCATTTACAATTGTGACCTGGCCAAGATAAAGCAAAGCAGTTCGACACATACAACGACACAGAGTTACACATGGAGTAAAACAGACATACAGTCAATAGTACAGTATAAACAAGTCTATATACGATCTGAGCAAATGAGGTGAGATAAGGGAGGTAAAGGCAAAAAAGGCCATGGTGGCAAAGTAAATACAATATAGCAAGTAAAACACTGGAATGGTAGATTTGCAATGGAAGAATGTGCAAAGTAGAAATAAAAATAATGGGGTGCAAAGGAGCTAAATAAATAAATAAATTAAATACAGTAGGGAAAGAGGTAGTTGTTTGGGCTAAATTATAGGTGGGCTATGTACAGGTACAGTAATCTGTGAGCTGCTCTGACAGTTGGTGCTTAAAGCTAGTGAGGGAGATAAGTGTTTCCAGTTTCAGAGATTTTTGTAGTTTGTTCCAGTCATTGGCAACAGAGAACTGGAAGGAGAGGCGGCCAAAGAAAGAATTGGTTTTGGGGGTGACTAGAGAGATATACCTGCTAGAGCGTGTGCTACAGGTGGGAGATGCTATGGTGACCAGCGAGCTGAGATAAGGGGGGACTTTACCTAGCAGGGTCTTGTCGATGACATGGAGCCAGTGGGTTTGGCGACGAGTATGAAGCGAGGGCCAGCCAACGAGAGCGTACAGGTCGCAATGGTGGGTAGTATATGGGGCTTTGCCTTGATGACAGCTTTGCAAACTCTTGGCATTCTCTCAACCAGCTTCATGAGGTAGTCACCTGGAATGCATTTCAATTAATAGGTGTACCTTGTTGAAAGTTAATTTGTGGAATTTCTTTCCTTCTTAATGCATTTGAGCCAATCAGTTGTGTTGTGACAAGGTAGGGGTGGTATACAGAAGATAGCCCTATTTGGTAAAAGATCAAGTCCATATTATGGCAAGAACAGCTCAAATAAGCAGAGAGAAATGACAGTCCATCATTACTCTTAGACATGGTCAGTCAATTCGGAAAATTTCAAGAACTTTCAAAGTTTCGACTGGATGCCAGTGGAGTGTGCAGAGTAGCGTGTGACATGGGAGAACTTCTAGTCCAGGCGGGAGATGACGTGCCTGGATTAGGACCTGTGCAGCTTCCTGTGTGAGGTAGGGTTGTGCTCTATGGATGTTGTGGTGCATGACCCTGCAGGAGCGAGTCACTGCTTTGATTTTTGCAGAGAACCACAGAGTGTTTGTTGTCCAGGGTCACGCCAAAGCTCTTTGCATTCTGGGAAGTGGACACTGTGGAGTTGTCAACCGTGATGGAGAGAAAGGTCTTAGTGGAGGCAGGCCTTCCCCGGGAGGAAGAGGAGCTCTGTCTTGTCGAGACTTGTGTCGCTACCTGGGTGTTAGAAGGGGGGAAGGAGGAAAGTAGTTGAGTGTCATCCGCATAGCAATAATAGGAGAGACCATGTGAGGATTTAACGGAGCCGAGTGACTAAGAGGGCCTAGAATCAAGCCCTGGGGGACACCAGAGGATTTGTATTTGAATGTTATTAGGGACCTGCCAAGGCAGTGGTGAGAGCACGTGGTGCAGACACAGATCCTCTCCACGTCACCTGGTACTAGCGGCCTGTCCGGTAGGAGGCAATCCAACATTGTGCAAAGCCTGAGATGCCCAGCTCTGTGACGGTGAAGAGGAGGATCCGATGGTTCACAGTGTCGAAGGCAGCGGATAGATCTAGGAGGATGAAAACAGAGGCGTGAGAGTCAGTGTGACACTTAGCTCTTCCTGTGTAGTGACACTTAGCAGGTGTCTATGATTTTTTAAATTTTTATTTAACTTGGCAGTTAAGAACAAATTTCTTATTTACAATGACAGCCTAGGAACAGTGGGTTAACTGCCTTGTTCAGGGACAGAACAGATGTTTACCTTGTCAGCTCAGGGATTCGATCTAGCAACCTTTCGGTTACTGACCCAACGCGCTAACCACTAGGCTACCTGCCGCCCCATGCAATGGATGTGATGTTCTCCTCCTTACTAATGGGCATCTTCATAGAGCACCATTAAGGTAGCTCACTGCAGCTCCATATTGCCCCAGTCCAGGGTCAGATATGATTTAATTCCCCTAATTGTTAAAGATAGGATTATTTAGGAAAGTAATCTGATCTTAAACCTGTAGTTTTAGGAAGGAAACATGCACCTTGAGTGTCACAGTAGTCCTACATTTAGCGAACTAGACTCCTGACTCCCCCACTAGAGCTGCAGTGATTAACAGTGCCTGCCAGTACACACTCCCTGCTCACACTCCCCACTCATTTGGAGTCCAGCAGCAGCACTGCAGGCCTGTGGTTCTCCCCAGGTCCTTGGCCCAGGCTGCAGGGCCTATAAATCTCATCCAACCCAGCACAGTCTTTATGTAGCATGGCAGTCTAGCACCCTGACATGGTGAGTAAACATGCCATATATATCCTGGGCCCTCCTCCCTTCTGGCACAGAGTATATTTTATTATAAAAAATGTTTTAAAATTTATTTAACTAGGCAAGTCAGTTAAGATCAAATTCTTATTTACAATGACAGCCTACCAGGGAACAGTGGGTTAACTGCCTTGTTCAGGAGCAGAACGCCCAATTTTTACCTTGTCAGCTTGGGGATTTGATCCAGCAACCTATCGGTTACTGGCTCAATTCTCTAACCACTAGACACCCTGCCGAAGTTCTACTAACAGTCTGCATATTAGTGAATTGTGGGACAGGACTATAGCAGAGCAGTGAGATGCTGGAAGTATAAGGAGAGGCTGGATCGATTCACTTGGTTCTGTGCTTCGAACTCACACTGTGGACAGTCTGCAAGGGTATTGGGCATCACAGTCGGTCTTCCTGGTGTTGCCTTAAGGACATGCCACACAAGCAGGGGAGTGATGGGCCAAATGTTTAATACCCAACTCTGAACTTTGGGATTTTATGTGAAAACGCCCTTGCCTGGCCTGCATGTTTCTCCCTTCACTCTCTCCCTCTCTCGCTCTCCCCCTCCCTTTTACACCCCATTGATCGGCTGTGAGCCGTCGAGCGAGTTTCACAATAACATTCTCTTTTACAGCCTTGCCCCTGCCAGATGGGGAAGAGGCATTGTCGTTTATGATGTGTAACCGGGCCTTCCAAGTGATGCGCGACTCCACATGGCTGCCACTCCGCCGCCCGCACAGATCCTTTACAAGGTTTGACAAAAATGCAATTAAGTGAAAAGACATTGCGGTGTGAAGGGGCGAAGCGCTTGCCTCCGGGGATGGCGACGTGCAGGGGAGCATGTATCCTATCAGACTAGAGGACATGTAGACACAGGAGAGTAGAGGGGCTAGGAGAGGAGCAGCCATTTTATTTGAACACGAGGAAAATCTCAATTGCATTTCCTTGATTCCTCACGTCCTCTCTCCTCTGACCTTCTCATCCAATGGGTTTTGAGAAGGAGGCAGAAGAGAGAAGATGCAAGGGATCAAGGAAATGCAATTGAGATTCTCCCAAGGACGCATTGTTTCCTTCACATTACGTCATTCAACAGGGGAAATGGTGTGATGTGCATTCATTGCACTATACATGTCCCACTTCACCATACATTCATGGCTTAAAGGGCAATGTATTTCCTCCTCAGTGCAACTGTTGTGTGTTTTCAGAGCACCTCATTGTGAATCTTGAAATTAGGTAAAATACTGTCTATTTGAATGGTGTTGAAGGCTTCCCCACCACCCCCAGAACAGGTAGATAGCTATTTGTTTGCCATTGACCGTGACCTTAACATTGAGCACATTTTAGAGTGTAAACTTTTTTTTTCATTTATGCTTTACAGTACTCCTTCCTCCCTTACTGACTATAGATACTGTGACTTCCACATCCACCTTATACTTCACTATACAAAGCTCTTCTCTTTTCTTCTTGCTGTAGTATAGTCATAAAGATTTGAATTATGGCATTTAATTAAGGCATTGATAGGCAGTTTAATTCTAGCACATCAGACAGTAAGCCTGCGGGTCCACATATAAAGGGCCATTGTAATTGACTGTTGGAATAAATCTTTCTTAAAGTATGGGGTGTAGACCATAGACAGTCCCAATTCGGATGTATAGACATTGTAAAGCATACCCGAGGGGCATTTTAAAAGGAATTGTTCATTTGACCTTTGCTACTGTACTATATGTGCTGTGCATTAATTTTAATACGGATATTGACAGGGTATGAACTTCTATACTAGGGATGGGCATTTGACGTTTTATGACTGTTCGACTACTCCCATGATTTTTTTCAAGTACTTGTAATGGAAAAAATACATGTTTTTAGAAGGGCAAGGCCAGCAATGGAAAACAAATATGTGAAAGTGCACAACTATGCCTAATTTATCATACCCAATACAGATAACCAAACCTAATTGCTAAATTGCCTCATGTATATTCAATCAATAAAAAACTATTGCCTTGAAGATTCATTTATTGAATCTATAATATCAACTGGTTATATTATATCGTGGAACACAATCTTCAAAAAGGCAGTAACCTCAGCAGTGGCACTTGCTTGTAAAAGCCTATGGCTGTGTGAAGGCAGAGCCTTGTTTTGTTATACAGTCAAGACACATCACTTTTATAGCAAAAACATGATGTAATATAAAATAATAAAAATCTAACAATATTTTTTTCTAAACGAAAAAAAGTTGGCAGTGCAAAGTGCACATCTCACGCGTCTGGAACAGTTATTGCCAAAGAGAGATCATTTGAAAAGGGGCTCAGTTTGGTGCAGTGAAATAAACCATTTTCGGGGTTACAAACCAAAATATGTGTTATTTTCGATGTAAGCCTAAAGAGGTTCGATTTTGTTTATTTTGTCAGGTTTTTTTGTATTTTCTTAATGGATTAATCAATTCCAAATTGAACACTGCATGGGGATATATTATAGCCGCAACATCTGTCTGGTGAGTACGCCTAGGCTTGGTGATTCTGATGAAAATATAATCGTTGTCTTTATCAAACAAATGTTTTTGCATATTTTCATTGTGGAACCTGTCTATGTTTAGGGGGTTATAGCCTAGTCTAACCAATTCTAAATGGCACTATCAGTTCGCAAAGTAGCCTAAGCGGAAAATAGACGGGATGCAATTATTCCAAAACTGCAGCTCGTTGTTGGAACACGTATTTCCGTACTTCAATCAACCAGTCCATTTTGATAAAACTGTTGTCATTGTGCAAGTAATGTAGCTTGTGTATCCCATCAGTTAGAGGCATTTTTATGCCCACCGTCCCACCGTTTTTATAGGCATTTACAGTGCATTCGGAAACTATTCAGACCCCTTGACTTTTTAAACATTTTGTTATGTTACAGCCTTATTCTAAAATGGATTCCATTGTTTTCTTCCCTCATCAAACTACACACAATACCCCATAATGACAAAAAATATTTATATATATATATTTTTTAATGTTTGCAAATGTATTAAAAACAAAAAACGGAAATATCACATTTACAGAAGTATTCAGACCCTTTACTCAATACTTTGTTGAAGACCCTTTGTCAGCGATTACAGCCTCAAGTCTTCTTGGGTATGATGCTACAAGCTTGGCACACCTGTATTTGGGGAGTTTCTCCCATTCTCTGCAGATCCTCTCAAGCTCTGTCAGGTTGGATGGGGAGTGTCGCTGAACATCTATTTTCAGGTATCTCCAGAGATGTTCGATCGATCGGGTTCAAGTCCGGGGTCTGGCTGGTTCACTCAAGGACATTCAGAGACTTCTCCCGAAGCCACTCCTGCGTTGTCTTGGCTGTGTGCTTATGTGCGTTTCAAACGTGCCCACTCCCACATCAAAGACCAGGGAGGCCACCGGTACACACACACACACACAGCGGCAGCCCCGCTGCACCACCACCCCGCTGGAAAATGTTAACCTTCACATCTGCTCTGAACTCCAAGTACACACACACACACACACACACACACACACACACACGTGTGGGTGCGTGCACATACACACATTTGTTCTCTCTTTATGTTCATTTCTCACACACACACGCAGGCACACCCATGCTCACACACACATACATGTGTTCGCACACACACATACGGACGATCTTCGTAGATCCCTGCAACACATCCAGGTGATTGTATAGTAAAGGCCCCTGCTCATATGGACTTTTTTAGTGATGAACTGTACGCTCTGAATGTGTTTTATAGGAGCCGTAAATCATTTGTTCAAAGCCACCAGGGTTGGAGGGAACCACTCCTCTCAGCACGTAAAGCACAGCTGGCCAAGTCTCTGCAGAGAGAATGCCGAGGAAATGTATAATGTATGGACAGACAGAGGGCAGGCACCCCCACTCCGGAGGCCTCTGTGGTGACAAGTGTGAGAGGATAGCGTGTGTGCGTGTTGGTGTGTGTTTTGCAGTACTGTCTCTTGGTGAATGAAGGTGGTTGGAGAGGTCCAAAGAGGCCCCACTTTTGCAGAAGCGACTTTTTCAGATATATCTGTCTTCTCCTTTTTGTGCTGAATGAATATTGAGCGTCATAGTCAGTAAACCAACAGACATAAAAAGTAGGGCTGTCCCTGACCCAAAAAATCTTGGTCGGCTGACCAGGAGTCATCTGTTCTGTCGACCAATCGATTGGTCTACATTTTTAAATGTGTATTTTTCCATATATAGACACATTTGAATCAAGTATATGCACTGAGCTTTAAGCAAACTGTTTGATGAAATAATTAAGATACACAAATGACTAGAGGGAGTCCAACCGCAA
The DNA here is from genome assembly GCF_045791955.1 of Oncorhynchus clarkii lewisi. Taxonomy (NCBI): domain Eukaryota; kingdom Metazoa; phylum Chordata; class Actinopteri; order Salmoniformes; family Salmonidae; genus Oncorhynchus; species Oncorhynchus clarkii. The sequence continues at coordinate 57,383,685 of NC_092166.1, forward strand.
TTGATTTGATTGTGCTGGACCTGGCTCAGACTTGCTGCGTGTGTTTAAAAAAAAACTGCGAGTGACTCTGTAACTAGCACCCATTTATCTCGCTTCCTTCCCTGCTGCAGCGACCAACACAGAACATCAACAGTGTGTATCACACTGTCCGTGTTGCTGAAGCTGCAACGTCATTACAGCCATTTCTGAATGAAAAGTTACGTTACCAAGATCCCTAATTTGTTTAGGAAAAACATTCAAATCAAATTTGATTGGTCACATACACATGGTTAGCAGATGTTAATGCAAGTGTAGCGAAATGCTTGTGCTTCTAGTTCCGACTGTGCAGTAATATCTAACAATTTCACAACAACTACCTACAAGTGTAAAGGAATGAATGAGAATATGTACATATAAATATATGGATGAGTGATGGCCGTGCGGCATAGGCAAGATGCAGTAGATGGTATAGAGTACATGAGTAATGTAGGGTATGTAAACATTATACACTGCTCAAAAAAATAAAGGGAACACTTAAACAACACAATGTAACTCCAAGTCAATCACACTTCTGTGAAATCAAACTGTCCACTTAGGAAGCAACACTGATTGACAATACATTTCACATGCTGTTGTGCAAATGGAATAGACAACAGGTGAAAATTATAGGCAATTAGCAAGACACCCCCAATAAAGGAGTGGTTCTGCAGGTGGTGACCACAGACCACTTCTCAGTTCCTATGCTTCCTGGCTGATGTTTTGGTCACTTTTGAATGCTGGCAGTGCTTTCACTCTAGTGGTAGCATGAGACGGAGTCTACAACCCACACAAGTGGCTCAGGTAGTGCAGCTCATCCAGGATGGCACATCAATGCGAGCTGTGGCAAAAAGGTTTGCTGTGTCTGTCAGCGTAGTGTCCAGAGCATGGAGGCTCTACCAGGAGACGGGCCAGTACATCAGGAGACGTGAAGGAGGCCGTAGGAGGGCAACAACCCAGCAGCAGGACCGCTACCTCCACCTTTGTGCAAGGAGGAGCACTGCCAGAGCCCTGCAAAATGACCTCCAGCAGGCCACAGATGTGCATGTGTCTGCTCAAACGGTCAGAAACAGACTCCATGAGGGTGGTATGAGGGCCCGACGTCCACAGGTGGGGGTTGTGCTTACAGCCCAACACCGTGCAGGACATTTGGCATTTGCCAGAGAACACCAAGATTGGCAAATTCGCCACTGGCGCCCTGTGCTCTTCACAGATGAAAGCAGGTTCACACTGAGCACATGTGACAGACGTGACAGAGTCTGGAGACGCCGTGAAGAACGTTCTGCTGCCTGCAACATCCTCCAGCATGACCGGTTTGGCGGTGGGTCAGTCATGGTGTGAGGTGGCATTTCTTTGGGGGGCCGCACAGCCCTCCATGTGCTCGGCAGAGGTAGCCTGACTGCCATTAGGTACCGAGATTAGATCCTCAGACCCCTTGTGAGACCATATGCTGGTGCGGTTGGCCCTTGGTTCCTCCTAATGCAAGACAATGCTAGACCTCATGTGGCTGGAGTGTGTCAGCAGTTCCTGCAAGAGGAAGGCATTGATGCTATGGACTGACCCGCCCGTTCCCCAGACCTGAATCCAATTGAGCACATCTGGGACATCATGTCTCGCTCCATCCACCAACGCCACGTTGCACCACAGACTGTCCAGGAGTTGGCGGATGCTTTAGTCCAGGTCTGGGAGGAGATCCCTCAGGAGACCATCCGCCACCTCATCAGGAGCATGCCCAGGCATTGTAGGGAGGTCATACAGGCACGTGGAGGCCACACACACTACTGAGCCTCATTTTGACTTGTTTTAAGGACATTACATCAAAGTCGGATCAGCCTGTAGTGTTGTTTTCCACTTTAATTTGAGTGTGACTCCAAATCCAGACCTCCATGGGTTGATAAATTTGATTTCCATTGATCATTTTTGTGTGATTTTGTTGTCAGCACATTCAACTATGTAAAGAAAAAAGTATTTAATAAGAATATTTCATTCATTCAGATCTAGGATGTGTTATTTTAGTGTTCAGTGTATAAAGTGACTAGTGATATATTTATTTACATCCAATTTTTTAATATTAAAGTGGCTAGAGATTGAGTCAGTATGTTGGCAGCAGCCACTCAATGTTAGTGATGGCTGTTTAACAGTCTGATGGCCTTGAGATAGAAGCTGTTTTTCAGTCTCTCGGTCCCAGCTTTGATGCACCTGTACTGACCTCACCTTCTGGATGATAGCGGGGTGAACAGGCAGTGGCTCGGGTGGTTGTTGTCCTTGATGATCTTTTTGGCCTTCCTGTGACATTAGGTGGTGTAGGTTTCCTGGGGGGCAGGTAATTTGTCCCCGGTGATGCATTGTGCAGAACTCACTACCCTCTGGAGAGCCTTACGGTTGTGGGCGGAGCAGTTGCCGTACCAGGCGGTGATACAGCCCGACAGGATGCTCTCGATTGTGCTATCTGTAAAAGTTTGAGTGTTTTCGGTAACAAGCCAAATTTCTTCAGCCTCCTGAGGTTGAAGAGGCGCTGTTGCGCCTACCTAACCACACTATCTGTGGGGGAACCGTTCAGTTTGTTCGTGATGTGTACTCCGAGGAACTTAAAACTTTCCACATTCTCCACTACTGTCCCGTCGATGTGGATAGGGGGGTACTCTCTCTGCTGTTTCCTGAAGTCCACGATCATCTCCTTTGTTTTGTTGACGTTGAGTGTGAGGTTATTTGCCTGACACCACACTCCGAGGGCCCTCACCTCCTCCCTGTAGGCCGTCTTGTCGTTGTTGGTAATCAAGCCCACCACTGTTGTGTCGTCTGAAAACTTGATGATTGAGTTGGAGGCGTGCATGGCCACGCATTCATGGGTGAACAGGGAGTACAGGAGAGGGCTGAGAACGCACCCTTGTTGGGCCCAGTGTTGAGGATCAGCGGGGTGGAGATGTTGTTTCCTACCCTCACCTGGGGGCGGCTCGTTAGAAAGTCCAGGACCCAGTTGCACAGGGCGGGGTCAAGACCTAGTGCCTCAAGCTTAATGACGAGTTTGGAGGGTACTATGGTGTTAAATGTTGAGCTGTAATCGGTGAACAGCATTCTTACATAGGTATTCCTCTTGTCCCAGATGGGTTAGGGCAGTGTGCAGTGTGATTGCGATTGCGTCGTCTGTGGACCTATTGGGGCGGTAAGCAAATTGGAATGAGTCTAGCGTGTCAGGTAGGGTGGAGGTGAAATGATCCTTGACTAGTCTCTCAAAGCACTTCATGATGACGGAAGTGAGTGCTACGGGGCGATAGCCGTTTAGCTCAGTTACCTTAGCTTTCTTGGGTACAGGAACAATGGTGGCCCTCTTGAAGCATGTTGGAACAGCAGACTGGGATAGGGATTGATTGAATATGTCCGTAAACACCCCCCAGCCAGCTGGTCTGCGCATGCTCTGAGGACGCGGCTAAGGATGCTGTCTGGGCCTGCAGTCTTGTGAGGGTTAACACGCTTAAATGTTTTACTCACATTGGCCGCGGTGAAGGAGAGCCCGAAAGTTTTGGTAGCGGGCTGTGTCTGGGAGCAAGACGTTGGTGTCCGCGACGGGGCTGGTTTTCTTTTTATAATCCGTGATTGACTGTAGACCCTGCCACATACGTATAATGTCTGAGCCATTGAATTGCGACTCTACTTTGTCTCTATACTGACGCTCTGCTTGTTTGATTGCCTTGCGGAGGGAATAGCTACACTGTTTGTATTCGGTCATGTTTCCGGTCGCCTTGCCATGATTGAAAGCAGTGGTTCGCGCTTTCATTTTTGCGCGAATGCTGCCATCAATCCACGGTTTCTGGTTGGAAAAGGTTTTAATAGTCACTGTGGGTACAACATCACCGATGCACTTGCTAATAAACTCGCTCACCGATTCAGCGTATACATCAATGTTGTTGTCTGAGGCTATCCCTATTCCCTCAACCCTTGCTCTCGACACATGAGACATGTATGCATTGCATGCATGTGACCAATAGGGCCTGACCTATAGCATATCATAATCACATCAATAAATGTATTATATTAAACTGTGAACACCATAACACGTGACCGAAAAATGGATGCAGAGGACGTGACAAATAAACTCGAAATGGGGGAATGTTTACTGGTTGCTCAGGAGGTAAAGGGGAAGTCAGGTGTGTGTAATACATTTGACTAGTTGTGGAAAATACTGGAAATCAAGAAAAAGAAGGTAATATGCATGCATATTATATGTGCCGAACAGGTGTTGTTAGATTACAGTATACTTTTTTGACTATATATTTTCGGATTGTTTGGAACAATGTAAACAACACTAAATACATTATAAGCGTACTAGAGAATCTGTTGTAATGTTGTTTTGAATCCTTTATTACAGCAAAGACTAAAAACAGTCACATTCATTTGTGAATGCAATTTCCAAAATGGAACGGTTTAGGCCTATTTATTGTTTACGCCAATTATTCAATGGTCACTTTGTTATTTTATTTTAAAACTAAAATGTTTGATTGCATTTCAAATCACGAATGACTCCTGTGTGTTGACATGAACAAATAAATGATTTATTGATACAGTAGCCTATGTAAGTATTGGAATATAGGCTTGAGTACGGTATTAAGACTTAACAGGATGCGCTCTTAGGCCTACAACTCGATGGTGGTTATACAAAGCTGCTATGCTAAGCCTACTAATGATAATGACATTACTTATTGTTATAATGATCGTCATAATAATAATAACAATAAGAAGGAGGTCAAGGAAAAAGGAGGGTTGTTATTATTATAAATAAAACCAGAGAAGCTGGTCTAACGAAAATAAAGGGGAAAGCCTTTATAGCATAGCAAAGATTTAAAACTGCTGAATTTGTGAAATTGTTTATCCAACATGTTGTGGTTTCCTGAGGCACGGAATTAGTAGGCTATTATGCAAACACTCAAACAGGCAACAGACGCAGGATCTGGCTTATTTCTGCAGATATATATGGCTGATTTTATAAAGCCAGTGTGTGTTTATTCACAGTGCTGAGCTAGTATTGTAACTGACATGTACAGTAATGTTAGCTAATGTTTCATCCCCTCTCACCAGGTGAATATATAAGCTACACTAGCTAGTAACTACCACAGCCATGTCAGCTCTAGCTTCTAGTTATCTGTCAGATCGTAATAATAGCCAGCTCATATCGCTATCTAACAGATGTTATTTGTATGGAAATGTTTTGTAGCCTTTATTTTGTCCCGTTTCAGAAGTTAATGAACTTGGCTAGCTTTTACTCCTGACCGCGCCACAATGATCTCTGTCGAGACCTGCAGGTCCCGCAGAGGCATCCCGCGGGATGCAGCTGAAGCTTAAACCTGAAGCTTAAAGCTACGGTCTGGGATCTGAGAATAATGGTCATTTCAATTATTAACCTGTAGTGACACCCCATCCCATGAACGGGGCCGTTGTCATCATCTGACACTAATTAGCATAACGCAACGGACATAAATCTTCCTAGAAAATCACAAGTGAAATATATTGGAACACTGCTTAGCCTTTTGTTAATCACCCTGTCATCTCAGATTTTCAAAATATGCTTTACAGCCAACGCTAGACAAGCATTTGTGTAAGTTTATCATAGCCTAGCATAGCATTATGCCTTGCTAGCAGCAGGCAACCTTGTCACGGAAATCAGAAAAGCAATCAAATTAAATAGTTTACCTTTGATGAACTTCGGATGTTTTCACTCACAAGACTCCCAGGTAGACAGCCAAAGTTCATTTTTTCCCAAAATATTATTTTTGTAGGCGAAATAGCTCCGTTTGTTCTTCACGTTTGGCTGAGAAATCGCCCGGAAATTGCGGTCACCACAACGCCGAAAAATATTCCAAATTTGCTCCATAATATCGACAGAAACATGCAAACGTTGTTTAGAATCCATCCTCAAGGTGTTTTTCTATTATCTATTCGATAATATATCCGTCGGGACAATTCGTTTTTCACTAGGACCGATTGGAGTAATGGCTAACTCTGTATTTTACGCGAGAATCTCTCTCGGAGCCACCATGTGACCACTTACGCAATGTGGCCGCCTACGGCTATTCTTCAACAGAAATGCGTAAAACTACGTCACAATGCTGTAGACACCTTGGGGAATACGTAGAAAGCGTAAGCTCGTTGATGGTACATTCACAGCTGAGTAGGGAGTCATTGGAACGCAGCGCTTTCAAAACCTGGGGCACTTCCGGATTGGATTTTTCTCAGGCTTTCGCCTGCAACATCAGTTCTGTTATACTCACAGACAATATCTTTACAGTTTTGGAAACGTTAGAGTGTTTTCTATCCAAAGTGCATATTCTAGCATATTTTCCTGACAAAATATCCCGTTTAAAACGGGAACGTTTTTTTTTTCAAAAATGAAAATACTGCCCCCTAACACCAAGAGGTTAAACCATTTATTATATTCTTGGATAATATAATGTATAAACGTACACCAAGGTAATTCTTTGTCATGCCTCATTTTAGGAGGATCAGATGGTGACAGGGGTCTCAGCAGGGTCAGGCAACCAGGGAAGACCAATCTGTGGCAGAGGTGAGGTGAATTTTTGCAGATACAATTCTTTATTCTCTCTGCACCAAACACTGGACAAGCCAGATGCTATTTTAAGGCAGTCTGACAAACCTCCAAAGTTGACTTCCAAACTGTGTCAAGGGTTGATAGAGGCTTTCCCCAATGACACAAAACATGTAAAGCAAAAATGTGAGGAAGACCTGGTAGAAGCTATTGATGGTGATGAATGGATACAGATAAGTTTGAATTTCCAGTCATGTTCATATCATCTTAGACATAAATTACTACAGTTTAAGACCATCCATAGAATGTACTGTATGCCAGTGAAACTGAATATCATGCACTCAGAAATGCACTTCCTCAGCTGGAGGTGTAAAATACGAAAGGGGACATATTTGCATATGTTATGGTCTTGTGTAGGCTAGCTGATTTCTGGCCAAGAGTATCTTCTTTTTTTCTCAGCATGTCTACAGATTCTCCCTTCTCCCTGTTTTTGTTTGCTTAGAAATGTTGAAACTGGAGACTGTTTTCTGAAGAAACGGTGTAACCAATCATTTATAGTGGCTAAAGGCATTGCCATTAATTGAAAGGTTGGTTTTTCTCCCACAATGTCAAGTTATGTATCACTAGATTTGATTTATTACACAATGAAAGGTATACTGGACAATGTTCACAAGGTCTGGATGACGTATATGGAATACAGTAGGACTAAAGTAGTCTGTATTGAAAACATGCCCACGTCAGGGGAGATACATATCTAGCTGCTGGGCTGCTCAGTCCTGGTCCTGGGGGTCTGCCGTCCTGTGGATTGTCACTCTGGCCTTGGCCTAACACACCTGATACCAATAATGAATGTTTCACTAAAATCCTAAAGCTAAGTGGGGTGTGTTGGGTTGGGGGGCTGCAGGGTGGTGGACCGTTAGGGGCAGGACGGGGCGACCAAAATATATTGTGTGCAAGTAAAAAGAGCTCTACAGTACTATTAGTAGTATGAGATGAATTATGTGGAGGATTTGCTGTTTCTGTGCGTTAATGTATATTTGAAATGTATGTGTTTTATTTATTTCAAACCTTTCCCATTATATTAAAAAAGTGAAAGGTGTGAACGGTGAAGGAAATTATGTTGGGCGAGAGTTGAGTTATTGACTAGACTGGTGGGGCTCGGGCGTGCAGGCGTCTCAGGCTGCTGGTCGGTCAGGCTGCAATTTTTTATTTATTTGTATTTTTTCAAGAGTTGCTCATTTGTTAGTCTTGGTTAAAGGAGCAACACAATATTTTATTATTGAATTACCTTTCATCTAGTTCAGTCTTATTAATCACTTAAACAGGTTTAATAATGATCTCTTACATAGCTTGATGACTGTGGGTATTTTTGCTTACTGTTGTTCTAAATAGAGACTGCATATTGGATTGTATAAAATTGCAGGAAATGAGCTTTAGATGATCCAAAAATTCAAGGAGAGGACCCCCAGACCCCACATCAGGTTATGTCCCCACCACTTCTACAAGCAAAGTGGCACCCCTCCTATTGATTATAGACCTAATTAAGTTGGGCTTTCCTCTCTCCTCACTTTTCTTAGACAATTAAGGCAAGGGCTGTTTTCTTTCCGCTTCTGCCTCCGCCACATTCTTCTCAACACCAAAATGCGATTAACTTTTATATTATACACATAGAAACATGGCCTAGGAAAAGTTGCCAATTTAACAGCGCACAGACATATTTCAGAATTGTGGACAGCAAACGCTAACGTGGGGAAAACAACGCATTTGTTATAAAACAATATTATTTGTATTTGTGTTGCACCATTGTTCTTACATAATATAACCATATACAGTTTCAGTAGCAAATGTCTTAGACTGATGGTCCCCATTCTCTCCGCGATGGATCAGTCCACTCAGACAGGCGCGAATCAGACAGTCTTGTACACCATGATTTTTTTATTTATTGACCAGTTGACTAAATGGGGTCAGCCCTAATATGGAATGGTTCCTAATGTATTGATGAACTTTAACTAATAGATCTTTATGCAATGTAATGTACAGTAATGCAATGTATATTTAGAGACCTGAACACAAGGTACTGTGTTACACACACACACACACACACACACACACACACACACACACACACACACACACACACACCTGTTCCATATTTATTCATACCAAAACATTTAATGCAACACTACCCACCACCTGTTTAACATCTGTGCTAGAATTGGGCACCGGACCCAATAACTCCCCCAGATTGCCACATTGGACAGTCATCTGGAAAAACGCACGGCATCTCTCTCACCCACCCACAACAAAACACTGGAGTGCAAACCACTGAAGAGAGCAGAGAATGAGCAGAGAAGGCACTGAACTGATGAATGAGCCTTCAATAAGCCTTCATCAGGACACAATTAGTAGAGACATGCAGAGGAGATGGAATGGAGCATGCCTTCATTTGAAGCGGGAGGACTGTGAGGATTCCATTAACAAGCATTGGGACAAGCCACATTACTCAGGGTAATTTTGATCCTGAGTAAACATTCCCCTCACATCTACTAGGGCTATGACTTGAACAGCTCCATGAATGAGGTCTAGGTAAAGTATGGTGGGTGGACCCCAATGCTGACTGTTAAATTGAACAAAGTCTTCTAAAAGATTTGTCTTTATTCAGATCATTAGAATCTTTTCCATTACCAGATGTTCGCCGAGGTTCTGACCGACTGTGTTTAAGTTGAATGCATTTAGTAAGAGTACTAAATCCACAGTTGGTGCGGGACTGTACTCTGTTTTAAAATGGTACTCTGAGACGAGATTAGCTTCCGCCCTGCCCATGTCTGAGATCTTTAAATGGCATCAACAATGGGCTTGCTCCATTTTCATGAGAAACCAGAAAGCCTCTTTATGGATGCGTCAGATAGTGGTATTGCATTCTCCCCTGTGCAGACAGGCCCTGTTTGTGTGTGTGTGTGTGTGTGTGTGTGTGTGTGTGTGTGTGTGTGTGTGTGTGTGTGTGTGTGTGTGTGTGTGTGTGTGTGTGTGTGTGTGTGTGTGTGTGTGTGTGTGTGTGTCTGTGTGTGTGTGTGTGTGTGTCTGTGTGTGTGTGTGTGTGTGTGTGTCTGTGTTTGTCCGTCTGCGTGCGAGCGTGTGTGTGTGCGCCCGTGTATTTGTGCGATGCCGCAGCAGATTGTCCGGCCATACCGAGGTCCACATTTACATGGGCCTAATCTGGGCCAGATGTTCCAGGATGACACAGAAAATGATAAAAGGCCCCATACCCTGGGAAAGTCATGTGACCTTGTGACTGGCGCTGTCATATTCCCCCATCGTCAGCCTGTTGTGCAGCTAATTAGATGAACATTTGCTTGTTAGTATAACTACAGCACGGGGAATATAGGTGGGGTCATTTTTAATTCTGTTGTTTTAATAGCTTTGGTCACTGGGACGTTAGGCATACAGCTGTGGTGCTTGTAGTTGTTTGTATTGTGCAACATGTTAAGATGGCTTGTGCTCAAGGACTATTTCTGTGTTCGTTAGCCTCACACATTTTTATCTCTTTGCCTCTCTGCCCCTGTTTTACTTTATGGTTATTTTGTTTGCAATTATTTCCAAATATATTCTACTGACCCTGCTGTAAGTCGTTGTTCAGATTCAGAAACGGCTGTCGAACAACCAGTCCATTTGTCCTACATACATAGGTTAAGTTTAACTAAAGTTTATCTACCCACATTTCAGCTCTGCGCTCCAAGAATCGCCTCAGTCATGTATTTTTTAGGACCGTCCAGAGACGACCGCCAGGTTAGCTGACTTGCTGCTTCTCTTAGGACTCACTGTTGGCCTAGATTAAAATAGTTATTTTTCTGTTCAACTTGTTCTAGTGGAAATATGTATTCGAATCCACAGCGTTGACCTCTGACCTGTGTATGCTCCATACTCTGGGGCCCTAAATAACTAAAGCGCGGCCAAGCTAGCGCTTCAGAGGCCAATAAACAACAGATGTTTCAGACTGGAAACAAGGAGAGATTTGCTTTGAAAAAACAACTCAAACCCTTATAAATAAACTAAGGAGAGAACATCTCTTCTACCATATGCAATATGGATGTTAGTTTAGTTATTTAGTTGCGCCCAAGCTTACAGGGTGAATGCATGTGGTCTGGTAGGCGGTAGCTATCTTGCCTCAGTAGACTGAATGCTTGCTCGTTAATTATACTGTGAGCACAAAAACATCATTAGATATGATACTCCAGTTTTGATATGAATGATATGTCCCTTTTTTCAATAATGCATTAATGTTACTGCCGTAAGCCTGCTTGGATCCAATCCTTTAAGAAAATGTAATCCATGTCATTTAATGTCTCATTGTTGAGGGCTCAGTGGGAATGAGTGAGTGAAGCCTGACACTGGTTACCTGAAAGCTTGACAGATTCCTAGACTTCGGGGTGCAGTCCCATCACCTCACAGTGGTATCCATTGTAAGCATACTGTAGGTTCTGTAGGTATCCATGCTCGGCTAACTGATGCCGGCCTGGTAACAGGCTTAAACTCCCTGACATTGTCCCTCTGTTTCCCTATGCGACAGTGCTAGAGGAGATTCCGCGGCAGCAGCTTGGGGCGGTAAGCTACTCGTCGGCGCTATGCGCTGGGCCTCTTCTACAAAGGCCCAGGCTCACTTTGACGTCCCCTGGGCCGCCAAGTACGTCTCCAATAATCCCTGCATTCGCTTCATCGCCATCAACGATCAAAAGCGCAATTTAGGTCAGTGCCGCCATTCTCTTTCTCTGTGTGCGTTTGTCTGTCTGTCTCTTTATTTTCCACTCTTTTTCTGTCTGTCTCTTTATTTCCACTCTCTTTTTCTGTCTGTCTCTTTATTGCCACTCTCTTTTTCTGTCTGTCTCTTTATTGCCACTCTATTTTTCTGTCTGTCTCTTTATTTTCCACTCTCTTTTTCTGTCTGTCTCTTTATTTCCACTCTCTTTTTCTGTCTGTCTCTCTTTATTTCCACTCTCTTTTTCTGTCTCTTTATTTCCACTCTCTTTTTCTGTCTGTCTCTTTATTTTCCACTCTTTTTCTGTCTGGCTCTTTATTTCCACTCTCTTTTTCTGTCTGTCTCTTTATTTTCCACTCTTTTTCTGTCTGTCTCTTTATTTTCCACACCGTGCTGTTGAGAGCCTCCGTAGACCTTAGTGTTTGATTGGCTCTGTGAGTGCTGGGCTAGCCTTGGCCATTGGCAGTCCGACTTCATTGCTGATGTGAACGCAGAAGGGAGATGAAGCAGATACTGAGCAGGAGAGCACACACAGCACAACACCCTAAGATCAGGCTTCTACACACACCAGCCTTCATTATCAGCTCTGCTAGAAAACCACTGCCTCTCGGCTTCTATGAGAAGGAACAACATCTTATATCAGACCTGGAGGGGTGTGTGTGTGTTTCACAGAGAGACAAATATGTGCGTGTGTGCTTCAGTGAAAAACAATAAGTGCCTTTCTCTGTGTGTGTGTGTGTGTGTGTGTGTGTGTGTGTGTGTGTGTGTGTGTGTGTGTGTGTGTGTGTGTGTGTGTGTGTGTGTGTGTGTGTGTGTGTGTGTGTGTGTGTGTGTGTGTGTGTGTGTGTTTGCACGTCACTTGTGTATGTGTGAGAAAGAGTGCGAGAGAAACTGAGAGCGATAGATACTCTTTTGAAAGTGTTCACGCACCTGTCACCTCTCATCCACTCCAGTGTTCAGAAGGCAACATCCTAATTAGAGGAGCTGGTAAATGTTTCATTCTACAAGTCTCCTCTGCCCCGGTGCTGCTACTGCGCTCCTCCTCTCGCCCTCCTCCTCTCGCCCTCCTCCTCTCGCCCTCCCCCGCTACGCTTTAATCTTATTGTTCCTTTGTGTAATGTGTTTAGCTTGTACCTCAAGTAAGCAGGGGGTAGTAGGGTGCAAGCACAGATGATTTCTGACTGGCCCTTTGAAAGGCCTAGGAATACAGAGAGCAGAAAAGGCACTGTAAGAATAGCTGTGGAGCGTCTCTCCAACTCTCTCGAGTGGTCTAAAACAGGGAGCTTGCTGTGACCAGGGGAACAGGTGTCAGGTCACAGAGCACACAGGACAGGACAATGGCCCTCCTGCGTCACCAAGATTGGACGGCCCCCTGAGGAAGATTTAGGAGTAAACAGCTTCATGTTCCGAGTTTCATCTGTACTCCGATTGGAATGAAATATGTGAGTTAGCAACTCGTTCAAATTGCACAACGCATCATTTGGTGCCAACTTGCTCTAAGTGGTGCCTGTCTACCTAGTGAACTTAGTAACCTGTGTGTTTTTTTTTCTTACTTCTCCTTCAGAAGCCGAGTTTGTGCCAGTCTCTAGCCTACCTGCCTACCTTGCTACCATCATACGGACTGTTTCCCCACCTCTTTCTGTCTTATCTCTTTATATTCAACTTTCCTCCTACTTCTCTCATCTTTGTTTGCCTTCCTCCTCTTTCTTTCTCTCCCTCTCTCTTGTCTCTCTGGCAGGCCCTATGGGAGGGGACTATGTTAAAAAACTGGTTAGGGTGGCTATCTAAGCAATGAGCCAAACCAGAATGGCCTTTTGGACAGAAGTTGGACAGACCCCAGGGAATGGGTGCTGTAGCCTGTCTGTGTGCTATAGTCACTGTCACCAAACTGAAGTCTCCCTGTCCCTACACTGTCCACACAGTGACCATCCCTAGTTCCCTACAAGGGAATTCAGCATCTCCAGCTTGGCTCCGAACAAAACAACCGTCTGTGTTTGATGTGTGTGCACTCCCTCACGCAACGTTGTCCCGTCTGCCGCTTTTAAAAAACGAGCCAAGCTGGAGGAAATGATTGACCTCGTAGTAACTCTGTTTCCCGCTCCAGCAGGTCAATTGCGGGACATGTTTATTGGCGGCAGTAAACCATTATTCTCCACAATCAGTTTAAATATGGTTTTAAGACGATGTCATTAGAGAGATAACTTCATGACGTACAGCCTCGATAAATCAATGCAAAACATCCTGTATGGTTGAGAGCTGTCTGTCTGTCTGTCTGTCTGTCTGTCTGTCTGTCTGTCTGTCTGTCTGTCTGTCTGTCTGTCTGTCTGTCTGTCTGTCATTAGAAACAGGATCTCACCGTGTCCACTCCCCGCATGATGTCACCGCCACACAACCGGATCCTCAGCAGACAGGGCTCCAAGCCTTGCTGTTGTGTGTACAGTTACCAAACACTCAACATACAGTGCATTCGGAAAGTATTCAGGCCCCTTGACTTTTTCCACATTTTGTTATGTTACAGCCTTATTCTAAAATTGATTAAATAAAATCCTCATCAATCTACACACAATACCCCATAATGACAAAGTGAAAAAATGTTTTTTAGATATTTTTGCATATGTATAAAAAAATTCAAAACAGAAATAAGTATTCCGACCCTTTGCTATGAGACTCGAAATTGAGGTCATGTGCATCCTGTTTCCATTGATCATCCATGAGATGTTTCTACAATTTGATTGGAGTCCACCTGTGGTAAACTCAATAGATTGGACATGATTTGGAAGGGCACACACCTGTCTAAGATCCCACAGTTGGCAGTGCATGTCAGGTAAATAAACAAGCCATGAGGTCAAAGGAATTGTCAGCAGTGCTCTGAGACAGGATTGTGTCAAGGCACAGATCTGGGGAAGGGTTCCAAAAAAATTCTGCAGCATTAAAGGTCCCCAAGAGCACAGTGGCATCCATCATTCATAAATGGAAGAGGTTTGGAACCACCAAGACTCTTTCTAGAGCTGGCCGGCTGCCCGGCCAAACTAAAAAACCGGGGTAGAAGGGCCTTGGTCAGGGAATTGACCAAGAACCCAATGGTCACTCTGACAGAGCTCCAGAGGACTTGGGGCGTCTGTTTCTCAAACTCCAGAGAACGTGAGGCATCTGTTTCTCAAACTAGGCACTCTAAGGTACTTGTCCTATTGCTCAGTTGTGCACCGGGGCCTCCCACTCCTCTTTCTATTCTGGTTAGACCCAGTTTGAGCTGTTTTGTGAAGGGAGTAGTACACAGCGTTGTACCAGATCTTCAATTTCTTGGCAATTTCTTGCATGGAATATCCTTCATTTCCCAGAACAAGAATAGACTGACAAGTTTCAGAAGAAAGTAATTGTTTCTGGCTATTTTGAGCCTGTAATCGAACCCACAAATGCTGATGCTCCAGATACTCAACTAGTCTAAAAAAGGACAGTTGTATTGCTTCTTTAATCAGAACAAAAGTTTTCAGCTGTGCTAACATAATTGCAAACGGGTTTTCTAATGAACAATTAGCCTTAGGAGTGATGGTTGCTGATAATGGGCCTCTGTACTCCTATGTAGATATTCCATAACAAATCTGCCGTTTCCAGCTACACTAGTAATTTACAACATTTACAATGTTGTTCTGATCAATTTGATCTTGATTTTAATGGACAAAAATATATACTTTTCTTTCAAAAACAAGGACATTTCTAAGTGACCCCAAACCTTTGAACGATAGTGTATATTTCATAGTGTTTACTGTTCAACTGAACGATTGCGCATTCACTGACTTAGATGTCGATTCTGATGAAAGTCAGTATGGCCAAAACATAAATGTCTTAAAAAACAAATTCAATCAAAAATTCAATTCAAAAACCAGAATTTTACCACAACTTTCCTGCATTGTGAATTGTGAACTGAACTGTGTTCTTAGCTGTGCCGTATTCCTGTGTGTCCCTGTGCTGTGCAAAGTCTGCAGAGTGCAGTCCGTCTATGGTGGTATGGTTCTGAACTGTGCTGTATGTGCTTGCCTGTGCAGAATTCCCAGAGTGTGGTCCCTCCATGGTGGTCCACATCAGTGTTCCATTTGGTGTCAAACACCTGGAGGAGGCCAAGGAGCAGGTGGAGCCTATCATCCTGGTGAAGCTGAACAAGCTGCTGCCTGGCTTGCCACAGCCCGACAGCATCAAGTGCCAGAAGTGGAGATACTCACAGGTGAGAGGGGTTACTCAGACAGGAGTTTTACTGTATTACTTCATCGAGTGAGGAGAGATAATACCAGGAGTTTTACTGTATTACTTCATCGAGTGAGGAGAGATAAGACCAGGATTTTTACTGTATTACTTCATCGAGTGAGGAGAGATAATACCAGGAGTTTTACGGTATTACTTCATCGAGTGAGGAGAGATAAGACCAGGATTTTTACTGTATTACTTCATCGAGTGAGGAGAGATAAGACCAGGATTTTTACTGTATTACTTCATCGAGTGAGGAGAGAAAATACCAGGAGTTTTATTTCATTCACTCATTGAGAGAAGAGGAAGAGTTTGTTTTCTTCTTCATAGAAACTTTAAGAGATAATAACTGTCGCTACTTCACAGTCCTGTCAAGATACATGGAAAGAAGGTCAGAGGGTTAGACTCGGTTCAGTAAAACTCATCGTCTGTGTAAAGAACGTTGATGAGTGACATGCTGTGTCGATCATGATCACGCCGTACTAAACTTGAACGTATTACGTTTTTCTGCTTCTGTATACCACACGAGTGTAGTGTACGGAGACTGCTTGGACATGGTGTTCCTTTTTCAAGTAGCTCCAATGTCCTGTTTACTGTGATGTTTCCCTGGATCTCCATGTTCCTCTTGGACCAGATACTGTGACTTTATTTACATTATTTATGTCCAGCAAGAATATGTCCTCCAAGGGCTCTCGTAGCTGTTCATCACTCTTCTGTAGTGATTGAAGTACACACTCGGCGATTGCATCACTCAATCTCTTAAATGTGCTCTCTCTCTCTCTCTCTCTCTCTCTCTCTCTCTGTCTCTCTGTCTCTCTCTCTCTGTCTCTCTGTCTCTCTCTCTCTCTCTCTTTCTCTTTCGCTCCAACACACACCCACACACGCTCTGCTAAGCGAGGCTGGGCTGGGCTGGGGGTCAGAGGCCACAGAACATCTGTGTGGGAGGCCACATCACTGGGAGTGCCAGAGCATGGGCCAAGGCCCACTGGAACTGGATGGGCCATGATAGAACACACACACACGCACATTTGTACTGTAACACACACACACACACAAGCACATTTGTATTATAATATAGACACACACACATTCATAATGGAATGCGCAGACACACACACATATGCACACTCACTCATACTGTACACACATCAGCTCCCTGTCAAATGCACTAGCAGTCATTCTAACAAAGACCATTGTGACAGAGAGACACAAATGCATGATTGAACAGTTATATCAGTTTAACTGTTGCTAAAATATAGGATATAGGTTGCGTGCTCTTTAGATTACTTCTCTTTTGAAGTAGACGTATTCTCAGCTGCCGAATTCTCTTGCTTTCCTTGCGATAAAACGTGTTTATATTGGGGCGTTTATCTTAAGGTCCCAAACCCTCCTCCTTGGCGCTCCGTGCTCTTTGCCATGGGAAGTCAGCCTCACACTGTATATGGAGACGGCAGGGCCCAGGGCCACTTTATCAACGTACCACTAGAGTGAACCAAACAATTTGTCCATGGCCACATTTCAACAAAAATGCTTATCATCAATTGATTTACATGGTGATGACCTTTTCAAGGATGCATGAGCAAACAAACAATTATGTTTTTGGGGTGGAGTGGGGATGGAGGGTGGGGGTTATGATAGCAGCACATAGTAGCCTATAACGATGCCTATTAAAAGCCCCAGCAGGAAATGGATACTATTTCCTTACCCTTAGCGGTGCAGGGCAGCGTACCTCGATGTTTATCCATCTGCTGCCTCTCCTCTTAGTACAGGCCTCTGACAGAAGCTACGACACGTACACCGGCTTGTGTGTTTACACTCCCAAGTCATTAACACACTTAACTCTCAGCATTCAGGATTTAAACATGAGGAAGACAGTTGGCCGCAAGGCTGATTTGATATCTGCCTGTCTGGCCAAAGGCGGTGCATTTTATGGCTTGATCTGTGGTATCCCACCACGTTCGTCCAGAGGTAACTTGAGCACAGACAGTTTTTTGGATTGCAGGATAACTGTAGCACAAACAAATCATTGTCTCAATACACATTCTACTGTAGCTGTGGAAATAGATACATCTGTGGCCATGACAACAATTTGGCTTCAGTAGTGTAGTACACAATCAATGCGTCATTTATCAGTGAAGGACAGTGAGCTGCCGATTCCACTCAATAGCTCAGCAGCAGCATGAAGGTCTAATCAGCCCTCTCTATTGGGTCTAGTGACCGTTAGGGCCACTCCACCTGCTGATCTATGGCCCTTCTCTCTCTCTCTCTCTCTCTCTCTACCCCCCTCTCTTTCTCTACCCCACCACCCCCCCTCTCTTTCTCAACTAATTAGGTGACGAGCTCGGTGCCGACTGCCCAGGGCAGATGACGCCGCTGTCCCAGCCTCTGTTGGTGTGTGGGGGCGACGGCTTCACACATTCCAATTTCGATGGCTGTATCGAGTCTGCCCTGAAGGTGTTTGACGTTCTGAAGTCCTCTCTCTGATGCCTTCAGGGGTGGTAGGGGGGATGGGAGTATAGTGTGGGGGCCTCTATGTGTACAGTATGCTAGCCCAGAGAGGGGGGTACTGCCATTGATCCATTACCCTACCCCCCCCCCCCCCCCCAACATCATGGATGAAATCTGTCAAATAGAAGAGTTGAACTGTCCACTGAAGTATATGTTTTTTTTAACATGTTGATGCTATGCTGTGTTCACTTGTGGTTAGATGTGGAACCGGTGTGTATATGACCCACTAATACAACAAGGTGGACCATGATTCCGTTCCAATGAAGTACTTTACTGACAGTAAATATGGTGTTGCTACTCAGGATTTCTCTCTAAACATCTGATTTTGGTTCAGATTGAATAAAAAAGTTGAAAACTATATCTCCCCCTTTGTGTCTGTTACTCCACTTTCTTTTTACTCAGAAAGATGGCAGGTGGTATGGGAACCAATCAGCACAGAGCTCAGAGCAAAGTCGTACAAAATGGATGTGGGTAGTCAAAAAGCAATTAGAAAGTAATCAAGATCCCTTAATGACTTCTAAATACATTAGGCAAAGTAGGCACACTATGTTCTGTTTGACTAACACCATACCTCAGCCACCATTGATGTAGCCAGAGGACTCTGGGTATGACTGCCTGGTATGGCTAACACCATACCTCACCCACCATTGATGTAGCCAGAGGACTCTGGGTATGACTGCCTGGTATGGCTAACACCATACCTCACCCACCATTAATGTAGCCAGAGGACTCTGGGTATGACTGCCTGGTATGGCTAACATCATACCTCACCCACCATTGATGTAGCCAGAGGACTCTGGGTATGACTGCCTGGTATGGCTAACATCATACCTCACCCACCATTGATGTAGCCAGAGGACTCTGGGTATGACTGCCTGGTATGGCTAACATCATACTTCACCCACCATTGATGTAACCAGAGGACTCTGGGTATGACTGCCTGGTATGGCTAACATCATACCTCACCCACCATTGATGTAGCCAGAGGACTCTGGGTATGACTGCCTGGTATGGCTAACACCATACCTCACCCACCATTGATGTAGCCAGAGGACTCTGGGTATGACTGCCTGGTATGGCTAACACCATACCTCACCCACCATTGATGTAGCCAGAGGACTCTGGGTATGACTGCCTGGTATGGCTAACATCATACCTCACCCACCATTGATGTAGCCAGAGGACTCTGGGTATGACTGCCTGGTATGGCTAACATCATACCTCACCCACCATTGATGTAACCAGAGGACTCTGGGTATGACTGCCTGGTATGGCTAACATCATACCTCACCCACCATTGATGTAGCCAGAGGACTCTGGGTATGACTGCCTGGTATGGCTAACACCATACCTCACCCACCATTGATGTAGCCAGAGGACTCTGGGTATGACTGCCTGGTATGGCTAACACCATACCTCAACCACCATTGATGTAGCCAGAGGACTCTGGGTATGACTGCCTGGTATGGCTAACATCATACCTCACCCACCATTGATGTAGCCAGAGGACTCTGGGTATGACTGCCTGGTATGGCTAACACCATACCTCACCCACCATTAATGTAGCCAGAGGACTCTGGGTATGACTGCCTGGTATGGCTAACATCATACCTCACCCACCATTGATGTAGCCAGAGGACTCTGGGTATGACTGCCTGGTATGGCTAACATCATACCTCACCCACCATTGATGTAGCCAGAGGACTCTGGGTATGACTGCCTGGTATGGCTAACATCATACTTCACCCACCATTGATGTAACCAGAGGACTCTGGGTATGACTGCCTGGTATGGCTAACATCATACCTCACCCACCATTGATGTAGCCAGAGGACTCTGGGTATGACTGCCTGGTATGGCTAACACCATACCTCACCCACCATTGATGTAGCCAGAGGACTCTGGGTATGACTGCCTGGTATGGCTAACACCATACCTCACCCACCATTGATGTAGCCAGAGGACTCTGGGTATGACTGCCTGGTATGGCTAACACCATACCTCACCCACCATTGATGTAGCCAGAGGACTCTAGGTATGACTGCCTGGTATGGCTTACACCAGGTCTTCCCTGTGCTCATGAAGGTCAAGTGTCCCAGTGAGAGCCCTGTGGCCCTGCCAACCCTGCCACCCCACCCCCATACAGCGCCTGTGGCGGTGTAATTCCACCCGGGGCAGCCTCCCGACACTGACCGAGTTCAGCAGCTTAGTGGCGGGACAGTAATCTGGGACAAAATGTTTGGCAGCCGGTCTGGAGAAAGAGCCCCCACTAATCCGGCATAATTACAGCGTTTTGGGCCGGAGATCCAGGCTGTTGCAGCTGGGGTAGTAGTAGGCTCACTCCACTCTACTTACAGTCTGCAGTAACAAGCAGCACCCAAACACACACACCCAGCCTGCAGCTGCAGGACCCTGATCGCCCTTAGGCCCCATGCAGTACCACCCGCAATGGCACCAGGCTCTGCCTCCACACTGGCAGTGGGAAAATGCCTGTGTGTGATTAGGCTATGCCCTCTCGCGTGCTAGCACTATCAACACAGTGAGCCACAGAAAGCCCAGAATGCTGAATTATGAACAGCCCACTGCACAGACTTCACACACTGGCTCGAAGAGGCCAAAACCATCAAGAGAAACAAACGAGAGCGAGAGTGGTTTTAGGACACTATCGTAGCTGATTGTATCACCCTGATCTCTGTTCTTGGGGTTTGGGTATTGTTCTTCATGCTTGACAGGTTCGCTATTGTCCTTTATTAAAGGGTTTGCCCTGTTTTTGGATGTATTTTTATTATCGATCTAACACTTCTTTCCCCCGGCAGTCACTGAACAGTGCATTAAATGACGAGTGTTCTCTCCTCCACTTAACTGAATATGTGAATTCAAGGTCAGACACAAGCTCATTTCGCTCAGGGTCATCTTATATGTGAGTATATGAAAACAGAATATAAACACAATGTTAGAATAAAATGGAAGTGTTTCATTTCCAGTTTCTCCAGTTTTACTGCAGTGCAGGACTGTCTGCTTTCCAATGGGAGTGTGATATGAAACCGACCTTCCACAACTCGCACGAGTGCATCATTGTAAAGGCCCAAGGGGTGTGAGTGCATGCTTGTGTACAATACAACACTATGCACGTGTTTGATATCCTGTAACATATGCACTCAGATCGCAATGACATTCACAAAAGCACACGGACAGTAGATTACATCAGTCAGTGGACTGCCCCTTGTGCCACACTGAGCGTCACATGTGTTAGGGGCAGGAGGAGAGAGATGGAGCCTCCTCGGATTACATGTTAATGCTCGTCCAGGGCACAGAGACTGGTTGGAACAGAACCCAAATGCAGCAGGAGAGCGACGGGTAGAGAGGGGGTGGGGAGAGACTAGCTTTTTGCTCCAAGGGGATGCATAATTCATCGCAGTCATCCTGCGAGAAATAGAAGTCAGCTGCCTGGATTGCACTAGCCTTGCCACGGCGTTGCATCAGCTGCCTGCTTCTCTGCTCTGCCTGCCTGCCTCTCTGCTCTGCCTGCCTGCCTCTGCGCTCTGCCTGCCTGCCTCTCCGCTCTGCCTGCCTGTCTGACTCTCATTAACACGCCCATCCTCAGCTGGGGGTCTTTGATCTTTTTTTAGCGTCCGACAATAATTAATTGGTTAAGGTTGAAGAGAGCTAGGCGGCGGAGGGGAGAAGAATACTGGGGATTTGTATTTGGGTTGTTGAGGAGGGTGTGTAGGATGTGGGGTGCTGGTAGAATAAACCCGGTACTGCCAGCGGGCTTGTGTGTTGTTGGTTGGATAGGGGACTGCCGGGTGATTGTTCTGTGGGAAGAGCGAGAGGGGGACAGAACAGAGCAGTGTCACGTTTGGAGCAGTGAGAAGAGCGGCGCGCACTGTGTCGTTCTCGCTGGCTGGCTGGCTGGCTGGCTGGCTGGCTGGCTGGCTGGCTGGCTGGCAGAGCACTCGCTGGCTTGGTAAATGACAAAGTCAAGTGAAGCCTTTGTTTCACTGCCAGAACTCATTTAAAATGTTCCCCCGACTCCTTTTCTCTTTTATCCACCCTCCTCTCTCGCCCTCTGTCTCTGTCTCTCTCTCTCTCTCTCTCTCTCTCTCTCTCTCTCTCTCTCGCTCTCTCTGTATCTCTGTCTCTCTCTGTGATTTTTTACAGCATTGTACATGCATGCACAAAAGGGCCTCTCCAGATCCAGACTGTGTGTCTCTCTCTGTGAAGAGTCCCCCACTCATCTTTATCCCCCATCTCACAAAGCAGTTAAGCATGCTGCCGGAGACACTAGGCTCATGGTGCGTCTGACCTATTTTCGTAGGCTATTCCAATGGAGCAAGGCTGCTGTGCACTATGGGTAGATGATTTGCATTTTTGCAAAGTCACTGGCAGATGGCACCAGAGGTTGAGGAGATAGCAGGTACCCCCCTCTACCTCCATCCCCGTCCTCCTGTTAGGGCCACAAGGGCAGGATTCAGGTCATGGCTTGTCATGTGACTCCACTTTTGGGAGACACCCCCGGAGTGGGATTAAAAGTCTCTGAGCACTCACTCTACTCTGCTCCCACTGGGGATGGATAAGTGTCGGGGGGGGGTATTTGTGTTTAGATCCAAGAGCATTTCTCATAAGATTACTCTGTTGGTGGAGGGCTATTTGCTCAGGGGGAAAGATGTTTTCAGGGAGGAAATGAGGAGAAATGAGGCTTGGGTTTTCAGGATAAGCGAGTCCACTCTGTGGCCTCTTGTGTGCACAACGGTGTGTAAGTGAGTGAGTGCACGCTACAAGCATGTGTGTTTGTGTGTGCGTACATTCATGAGTGTGTGTGTGTGCGTATGTGTGTGCGTGTGTGTGTGTGTCAGACAGGAGATTGGGATGTTTAGACTTCTCCTCTGCCTCCACAGAGAGCCCAAGCTGGGATAACGAGAGAGGCGGTGCACAGCCCCATGGGAGGTGACGTCACCAACAGCAGTCGGCTCTCTCTCTCTCTTTCTGTGGCAGGTAGGCAGGCACAGCCGACAGCCCTCTGAGCACAGTCAGTCGATCGCCTAAGAGCTCACTATTGATCCTGGAGGGAGGGACAGTCAGTCAGTCAGGCCCATACAGACAGCCTTGTTCTACTTAAGGCCAGCATCCCGGAGTCGCATCTTCACTGTTGATGTTGAGACTGATGTTTTGCGGGTACTATTTAATGAAGCTGTAAAGAAGTGTAAAGAAGGCCAGTTTTATTGCTCCTTTAATCAGAAAAACAGTTTTCAGCTGTGCTAACATACTTGCAAAAGTGTTTTCTAATGATCAATTAGCCTTTTAAAATTATAAACTTAGATTAGATAACACAACATGCCATTGGAACACAGGAGTGATGGTTGCTAATAATGGGCCTCTGTACGCCTATGTACTGTGCCTTGCAAAAGTATTCATCCCCCTTGGTGTTTTTCCTATTTTGTTGCATTACAACCTGTAATTTAAATGGATATTTATTTGGATTTCATGTAACGAACATGCACAAAATAGTCCAAATTGGTGAAGTGAAATGAAAAAAATAACTTATTTCAAAAAATTTGAAAAAATAAGTGGTGTGTACATACAGTGGGGAGAACAAGTATTTGATACACTGCCAATTTTGCAGGTTTTCCTACTTACAAAGCATGTAGAGGTCTGTAATTTTTATCATAGGTACACTTCAACTGTGAGAGACGGAATCTAAAACAAAAATCCAGAAAATCACATTGTATGATTTTTAAGTAATTAATTTGCATTTTATTGCATGACATAAGTAAGGTCTGTATGGAGGAGTGGGCCAAAATCCCTGTTGCAGTGTGTGTAAACCTGGTCAAGAACTATAGGAAACGTATGATCTCTGTAATTGCAAACAAAGGTTTCTGTACCAAATATTAAGTTGTGCTTTTCTGATGTATCAAATACTTATGTCATGCAATAAAATGCAAATTAATTACTGAAAAATCATACATTGTGATTTTCTGTATTTATGTTTTAGATTCCATCTTTTCTGAAGAGTGGCCAGAAAGAAAGCCATTGCTTAAAGAAAAAAATAAGCAAACACATTTGGTGTTCGCCAAAAGGCATGTGGGAGAATCCCCAAACGTATGGAAGAAGGTACTCTGGTCAGATGAGACTAAAATGTAGCTTTTTGGCAATCAAGGAAAATGCTATGTCTGGCGCAACCCAACACCATGGTGGCAGTATCATGCTGTGGGGAAGTTTTTCATCGGCAGGTACTGGGAAACTGGTCAGAATTTAAGGAATGATGGATGGCACTAAATACAGGAAAATTCTTGAAGGAAACCTGAGATTTGAGACTGGGACGGAGGTTCACCTTCCAGCAGGACAATGACCCTAAGCATACTGCTAAAGCAACACTCGAGTGGTTTAAGGGGAAACATTTAAATGTCTTGGAATGGCCTAGTCAAAGCCCAGACCTCAATCCAATTGAGAATCTGTGGTATGACTTAAAAATTGCTGTACACCAGCGGAACCCATCCAACTTGAAGGAGCTGGAACAGTTATGCCTTGAAAAATGGCTAGATGTGCCAAGCTTATAGAGACTTGCAGCTGAAAATGCTGCAAAAGGTGGCTCTACAAAGTATTGACTTTGGGGGGTGAATAGTTGTGCACGCTAAAGTTTTCAGTTTTTTTGTCTTGTTTCTTTTTTGCTTCACAATAAAAAAATATTTTGCATCTTCAAAGTGGTAGGCATGTTGTGTAAATCAAATGATACAACCCCCCCCCCCCCCATTTATTTTAATTCCAGGTTGTAAGACAACAAAATAGGAAAAATGCCAAGGGGGTGAATCCTTTCACAAGCCACTGTAGATGTTCCATAAAGAATCTGCAGTTTCCAACTACAATAGTCATTTCAACCTTAACAATGTCTACACTGTATTTCTGATCAATTTAATGTTATTTTAATGGACAAAACATGTGATTTTCTTTCAAAAACAAGGACATTTCTAAGTGACCCCAAACTTTTGAACGGTAGTGTATATTTGTTGCTGTTTATAGGATGAGGTTGCTATCCCCATGCACAACCATTCACCATGACTGGTTTCTAGGGGGGTGCCGCTTGGGAATCAAATCCAGGTCGCAAGAGGGTGAATATTGCATGCTACCACAACACCAGGGGTACCTATAGCATCACCTTAATAGACACCTCTATAATATAATACATAGTGTCACTGCACATATAGGACACACTGAGGTATTAACACTAAAGCCCAGGAGGTGGTGTCTATAGCAGCCCAAAAAAATGACATGCCCCTAATGTTGTGTTGATTATGATTCCTCGGCTAGTTCCGCAGAGCTACTCATTACTGTGCTGCGCCCCAGTCAGCCAAGCAAGCTACTAAATACCTGGAATCTGCAGAGCCGCCAAGGTGAGTCGAGCCTAACTCGTCTGACCAGTGCTGGCCTTCCCCTTTGCAGGGACTGTTTTGTCAGTGAATGACAGCCCTGTCTGTCTCCTACCACATGTGACATTAGTAGGCTCTGTGCCAAGCTCCCCGCAGCGGGGATGGTGAACTGATTCCATCCCACAAAGTGCTCACTGCTCTCTGTCAGGACAATCCATGTCTCGGCCTGACACCAAGTCACACAACATTTTTAAGGCATTATCCTCTGTTTCTACTCTCTATCTACCCCAATTGGCCCAAAGAAAACAATCCTCCAAAAATGTGTCTTGCTGCACATGAATAATACTGAAGAATGTATTTTTTTTTGCATAACATGCAGCTTTTGATTGCAACATCATAGATGAGTTCTCATTATTCAGTTGAACTGGTTACATGTGTGTAGACACCCAAACTCAGCTGTGATGTGAGGGGCGGAGAGAGAGGAGAGAAGAGTTGTCATTTAGCTGTGTGTAAGGAGACGGGTAGTTATTGAGCTGTGTGTTAAGTCGTAAATAATGGTAGAGGAGAGGGGTAGTCGTTGAGCTGTGGTGGTCAGAGATGGGAGTATTATGATGAGAAGCCCCGGGGCCCTCAGGAAGTGATCAGAGAGTGGTTCAGCCTCAGACAGGAGGAAAGGACAGAAGGGGGCTCCTACAATCATTACTGTTAAATACAGGGACAGGGGGGGCGTTATTATATAGGTTATTATTTTTTTAAATGGCAAATGAAAAAAGAGGGAGAGAGCATATAGCAGCATCACACCCACTTTGCAGAGTAAAGGAAGTGTGCACAGTCAAGCTCTCTGGGGAAGGAGACCAGAATACCCTGTATACACACACTGACTGCCTTTTTGAAGTATTGTTTGGCAATTTATATCATGTCCTCTATTGTCTGTACGGTTTTGTTGTATGAACCACCACAAGAAGTTCCTGAAAAATAGTTATCTGAATTGGACAATTATTATTAAAAAATGTTTAAATCTCCGTCTTTCCCTGGCCACATACAGTAACCACCATTGTGACAACACCTGCACGAATCTAGTGCATCACAAGGAAATCAGCTTGGTTTGCCATGGAAACCATTAATAGCATGCTACGTCAACATTCTAAAGACAGATCGTCAGTGCCAGGCGTCCCGGATCAAGTATCTAAGAAACAGCCGCCCCTCCCGGGCTTTCACACACGACAGTGTCTAGAGTTTGCCAAGAATGGTGCGACAAACAAAAAACATCCGGTCAGCGGCAGTCCTGTAGATGAAAACAGCTTGTTGATGAGAGAGGTCGAAGGAGAACGACAATAATCATGCAAGCTAGCAGGCAGGCCACAAACAGACAAATAACGGTACAGTGCAACAGTGGTGTGCAGAACTGCATCTCGGAACGCACAACTCGATCCTTGTCACAGATGGGCTATTGCAGCAGACGGCCACACTGGGTTCCACTCCTATCAGATAAATCAAGAAGAAGCAGCTCCAGTGGGCACATGATTACGAACACTGGACAATTGAGGAGTGGAACATGACATTGCGTGGAACGTGGAACATGACAGCGAGTACAGTTTACTTGAGTGGCCTGCGCAGGACCCAGACCTCAACACAATAGAGCATTTTTGGGATGCGATGGAATGGGCTGTTCGCAGCATGAATGTACCGCTGTCCAATCTGCAGCAACTGCGTGATGCCATCATGTCCGTATGGACCAACATCCCTATACCAACCCACACCCTCCCAGCCATCATCTGCTTGGTCCCTCTGGCCAAGACCAGGATCATGAAGCCTCAGTGGCCAGGTATGATGCCCTGAGCCGGGGTGAGCTGGAACAGGCAGTGGCTGAAGCTATGGCCCCTTTGGGCCTGGAGATCCTGGAGGTCGTAGTGGGAGAGCAACATGAGAACCCCCAGAGCTCCAGCCTTGAGATCACCAGGGCCTGACTACGTCCTTGTTGTCCCTGTGGTGGTGCCAACATATGTGGAGTCAGCCACAGCCGCAACCCGACCCAGGAGACTTTCAGCCAGAGGGCCAGCTCTCCAAGAAGAAGAGAAGATTGGAGGACTATGACAGTTTTCTCGTCCCTATGACGCCACCATGGGTTCCCTGTAAGAGAATGAGCCAGTGCCAAAAAGGTGTTTTGTTTTATTTTTTATCTTGAAATGTCTTGCTTTTGTGTTATCTCCCCCATATGTACAAGTGTACTTGGGTGACTTGGAAAGTGCTTAAAATTAAACATTTTATTTATATTTGTATTATTAGGTCAGATAAGGTCAGTGACAGTGGGATCGCCTCAAGTGTGACCAGGGTCACCCGGAAGAGGACACTGGAATCAGCCGTTTGACCAGGAAGTTCAGAGTCTGAAGGAACCAATCAGAAGAGACAGAGGGTCTGATCATCGACTGAACTGATCTCAACTAACCTTTCATTGCATGCTGGTGCATGCTGCTGCATTAGTTTTTTTTTGCATTAGCTTTTGTGGCATTTGAATGTGTTATAAAAATACATTATATCTATCGCATTATCCTTGTGTTCCCTATAGGCTTTTTAGTAAGTAGCGAATTATCGTTAATTCAAAATTGAATTTGAATACTGTAGCTAAATACAAATCCATATGACTGACACCAAACACAAGAGAGTAGAATATCACAATTCAAAAACATCTCTGCTCTTGACTGAGAGGTTCCCAAACCAGAAGGCAATGTTGAATGTAAGAACACTTTCAAACTAGAAGTTGACTAGAGGGGTGAACCTATGCCAGGGGTTAGGTATCACCTCTACCTACTCCCAAAATAGCCATATTGTACTCATAGACCTCCATGAACACAATACAGACACAACACACACACTGTTAACAATAGTCTTCAATTATTACAAAGTTATACTGTATTTGTTACAGTCTCGGCTGTTGTAGTACTGTATTTCACTGTTTTATTTAGATTTTTAAATATTTTTGTGGCATATCTTTGGGACTGCCAATGTTCTTTCTGCCCAGTCTCAGATCAACATAGTGTTATAGTTTACTGTAGAGTTATAGTGTATTGCAGTGTTATAGTGTTCTGTAGAATTGTAGTGGGCTGTAGTGCTATAGTGTACTGTAGTCTTGCAGTGTACTGTAGTCTTATACTGTACTGTAGTATTATAGTGTACTATTGTGTAGTATTATAGTGTACTCTTGTGTAGTATTATAGTGTAGTATCGTAGTGTACTGTAGTATTATAATGTAGTATTATAGTGTACTGTAGTAGTATAGTGTGCTGTAGTATTATAGTGCACTATAGTGTAGTATTATAGTGTATTATTATAGTGCATTGTAGTATTATAGTGTACTGTAGTATTATAGTGTATTGTAGCAGTATTCCCTCGCTGTCTGACTGCTTGTGAAGAAAATGCTCTTAACCCTACATTGTTATTGGATCTCCCTCAGCTGTGCCAATAGAGTGGGTCAGATAATTAATCAAGGGACTTGATAAATGCAGCCTCTGACTGGACAGCTCCCTACACACACACACACACACACTGGTCAAGCCCAGCCGCTCGCAGGCCAGAGTAGTCTGCTGTGATATTAAGCCTTTCAGCACAGATTAAACTCGCACGCCGTATAATACACCCACAACAGCCTTCCCTGGGTTGTACATCTGTAACAGCTTTAGACTTTAGACTTTGGGAGAGAGAAAAAAAAGGGGACAAAATCTGTGAAAGCTGCCCTGCATTGATATTCGATTAGAGAGGGAGATAAGGAGTGGGGGAGGGGAGGGGATAGAGCCGATAGCTACACAGTCCAGTCTAATCACTCATACTTCTGACTGGGACAGTTTTTTAAATGATTGTGACTTTTTTATTGCTGCATTAATATTCCTTCTTCATGATTCATTTATTTAATACATTAACAATTTTATCCTTATTTCACGTTTCATTTCATCTCAACTCATTAAGGGATTCAAGATTCCATATGTTGGTTGTACTAGTAAGATCATACATTTTTTTACAGACTTGTTTGCTTGTAAATTCAGTTCGTGATCATGAGTTTGTTGTTGTGCACTTTTGGCAGTGCTAGTTGCTCGAGTTGGCATCGTCACATCAATTTACAATCTGGCCATTGTGGTTGAAAAGTGACAAAGATGGTAATTTAATCATTTAAATTTAATCTTTGCAATTAAGCAGGGTTGTTGATACACAAACTGAATGTGTAATGAGACATTTTGCTCACCATTTTGCTCATCTCAACAAAGCATGCAAGCTATACTTTCTATATAAAACTAAATAGGTCTAAGTAATTATAACATCGATTGAAAGTACATTTTCAACCTTCCTCTTATTAAATTGTGACACCAATGGAAAAAAAGTGGGATATGTGATCGCTCAAATGTGGTTTGAAACAGTTCCGGACGGTTTCAAACGGGTTATTTATCAACTCCCTCAAGTCTGAGTCCATGAGAATGAGCATCTTTCACGGCTATGAAGAATGATTTAGTCCACTGACTATACAGTATTCCCCTCTCTTTCTCACTTGCACACACCCACGTTAAGAAATGCACGTAGGCATGCACACACACACACATGCACGTACACACACTCACTTGCCACCTTCTCTTAAAGACAGGAAACTCTTTCTATCATCTGGCATGTGTTCTTGTTCGACCACAATCTCTGTTCTGAGGTGAGAAGATAAGAGGCGAACCTGTGAAGAGATTAACCCTTAAAGACTGTATGTGAAACAGCTCAGGTTACAGTAAAGCTCACTGCGGAACTCTCATCTCTAAAAAATAATCATTCTAAACTTCATGATCTTGCAAAAGCCTTCTTCTTTGGTTAATTTATATGTGTTCGGTCCATATCCATGGGACAAAAAGTATAAATTAACATAGTGTCTATAAATACTTTAAAGGTATAATGTTTGCGTAGACAAGCTAGCAAGTCGCAAACTATATAAAGAATGTTTTAAGAGCTTTGCTGTTGCAACCAGTTTAATACAGTGATGTTAATACAATTAACTGTCTCTCTTATTCTCTCCCTTCCTTCCTGCCTCCCTTCTGCCTCTCATCTTTCAAAAATAAATTCTCTACAAATGTCTTATTTTTTGCGCCCTGTATCATCTGACTTATGCCTTGCTGATAACAAGTGTTTTGTGGTAAGCTGGCCTAGCTCAATGTGATGTCTGAAACAGTAAACTGGATGAATTATCCACCCTGGTGTTCCCAACACCAGGTGAGAGACACATCTTGCCACTCACTACCAATCAGGCACTTTGGTACTGTACTTTACCATTGGAGCCTACAAGAGAGAGACAGAGTATAATATAGTGATGGAGAGAGGAGGTAGAGCAGTGTGTCTGCCCACCACAGTGGCCCTCTCCAGCCTTCAGACTCTAGGGGTTTTATATCTGTGGGAAAGGCCAGGAGGTCACACAAATGTCGTCAGACCGACCAGTTTTTCTAAAACAGATTTCAGCATATAATTCTTTTCAGCCAAGCCATGTTGACTGTTATGTTCAAATCAAATCAAATGTTATTTGTCACACGCGTCGAATACAACAGGTGTAGACCTTACAGTGAAATGCCTACTTACAAGCTCTTAACCAACAATGAAGTTCAAGAAGTAGAGTTAAGAAAATATTTACTAAATAAACTAAAGTAAGAAATAAACTAAATAAAGAGCAACACAAGAAAATTACATAACGGTAACGAGGCTATATACAGGGTGTACTGATACCTAGTCAATATGCGGGGGTACAGGTTAGTCAAAGTAATTTGTAAAGTGACTATGCATAGATAATAAACAGTGTGTAGCAGCAGTCTTATGGATTGGGGGTAAAAGCTGTTAAGGAGCCTTATGGTCCTAGACTTGACGCTCCGGTACTGCTTGCCATGTGGTAACAGAGAGAACAGTCTATGACTTGGGTGACTGGATGATTTTTTTGGCCCTCTAACACCACCTAGTATATACAGTTGAAATCGGAAGTTTATATACACCTTAGCCAAATACATTTAAACTCAGTTTTTCACAATTCCTGACATTTAATCCTAGTAAAAATTCCCTGTTTTAGGTCAGTTAGGATCACCACTTTATTTTAAGAATGTGAAATGTCAGAATAATAGTAGAGAGTGATATATTTCAGCTTTTATTTCTTTCATCACATTCTCAGTGGGTCAGAAGTTTACATACACTCAATTAGTATTTGGTAGCATTGCCTTTAAATTGTTTAACTTAGGTAAAATGTTTCGGGTAGCCTTCCACAAGCTTCCCACAATAAGTTGGGTGAATTTTGTCTCATTCCTCCTGACAGAGCTGGTGTAACTGAGTCAGGTTTGTAGGCCTCCTTGCTTGCACACGTTTTTTTTAGTTCTGCCCACACATTTTCTATAGGATTGAGGTCAAGGTTTTGTGATTGCCACTCCAATACCTTGACTTTTTGTTGTCTTTAAGACATTTTGCCAGAACTTTGGAAGTATGCTTGCGGTCATTGTCCATTTGGAAGACCCATTTGCGACCAAGCTTTAACTTCCTGACTGATGTCTTGAGACTTCAATATATCCACATAATTTTCATCCCTCGTGATGCCATCTATTTTGTGAAGTGCACCAGTCCCTCCTGCAGCAAAGCACCCACATAACATGATGCTGCCACCCCCGTGCTTCACGGTTGGGATGGTGTTCTTCGACTTGCAAGCCTCCCCCTTTTTCCTCCAAACATAACGATGGTCATTATGGCCAAACAGTTCTATTTTTGTTTCATCAGACCAGAGAACATTTCTCCAAAAGGTATGATCTTTGTCCCCATGTGCAGTTGCAAACCATAGCCTGGATTTTTTATGGCGGTTTTGGAGCAGTGGCTTGAACGTGGTACCTTCAGGCATTTGGAAATTGCTCCCATGGATGAACCAGACTTGTGGAGGTCTACACATTTTTTTCTGACGTCTTGGCTGATTTCTTTTGATTTACCCATGATATCAAGCAAAAAGCCACTGAGTTTGAAGGTAGGTCTTGAAATACATCCACGGGGTACACCTCCAATTGACTCAAATGATGTCAATTACCCTATCAAAAGCTTCTAAAGCCATGACATCCTTTTCTGGAATTTTCCAAGCTGTTTAAAGGCACAGTTAACTTAGTGTATGTAAACTTCTGACCCACTGGTTTTGTGATACAGTGAGTTATAAGTGAAATAATCTGTCTGTAAACAATTGTTGGAAAAATGACTTGTGTCATGCACAAA
The DNA here is from genome assembly GCF_045791955.1 of Oncorhynchus clarkii lewisi. Taxonomy (NCBI): domain Eukaryota; kingdom Metazoa; phylum Chordata; class Actinopteri; order Salmoniformes; family Salmonidae; genus Oncorhynchus; species Oncorhynchus clarkii. Next base: position 57,416,341 of record NC_092166.1, read on the forward strand.
GTAGATGTCTTATCCGACTTGCCAAAACTATAGTTTGTTAACAAGACATTTGTGGAGTGGTTGAAAAAAACAAGTTTTATTGACTCCAACCTAAGTGTATGTAAACTTCCGACTTCAACTGTAGGACCTGAATGTGAGGAAGCTTGGCCCCAGTGATGTACTTGGCCGTACTCACTACCCTCTGTTGCGCCTTGCGGTCAGATGCCGAGCAGTTGCCATACCATGTGGGGATGCAACCCGTCAGGATGCTCTCGATGGTGCAGCTGTAGAACTTGGGATCTGAATTATATTTTTTTTTTACACCTTTATTTAATCTTTATTTAACTAGGCAAGTCAGTTAAGAACACATTCTTATTTTCAATGACGGCCTAGGAACAGTGGGTTAACTGCCTTGTTCAGGGGCAGAACGACAGATTTTCACCTTGTCAGCTCGGGGGATTCAATCTTGCAACCTTAACTAGTCCAACGCAATAACGACCTGCGTCTCTCTCGTTGCACTCCACAAGGAGTTACGCAAATGCAGTGGGCCAAGGTAAGTTGCTAGCTAGCATTAAATGTATCTTATAAAAAACAATCAATCATAATCACTAGATAACTACACATGGTTGATGATATTACTAGATATTATCTAGCGTGTCCTGCGTTGCATATAATCTGACTGAGCGGTGGTAAGCAGAAGCAGGTGCGTAAACATTCATTCAAACAGCACTTTCGTGCATTTTGCCAGCAGCTCTTCGTTGTGCGTCAAGCATTGCGCTGTTTATGACTTCAAGCCTATCAATTCCCGCAATGAGGCTCGTGTAACCGAAGTGAAATGGCTAGCTAGTTAGCGCACGCTAATTGTCGATGTGTTCCTGGTTCGAGCCCAGGGAGGAGCGAGGAGAGGGACGGAAGCTATACTGCTACACTGGCAATACTAAAGTGCCTATAAGAACATCCAATAGTCAAAGGTTAATGAAATACAAATGGTATAGAGGGAAATAGTCCTATAATTCCTATAATAACTGCAACCTAAAACTTCTTACCTGGGAATATTGAAGACTCATGTTAAAGAAACCACCAGCTTTCATATGTTCTCATGTTCTGAGCAAGGAACTGAAACGTTAGCTTTCTTACATAGCACATATTGCACTTTTACTTTCTTCTCCAACACTTTGTTTTTGCATTATTTAAACCAAATTGAACATGTTTCATTATTTACTTAAGGCTAAATTGATTTTATTGATGTATTATATTACATCAATATTATAAGTTAAAATAAGTGTTCATTCAGTATTGTTGTAATTGTCATTATTACAAATAAAAAATATAAAAAAATCGGCCGATTAATCGCTATCGGCTTTTATGGTCCTCCAATAATCGGTATCGGTATCGGCGTTGAAAAATCATAATCGGTCGACCTTTAGTTTGGACCATGATAGTTTGTTGGTGATGTGGACACCAAGGAACTTGAAACTCTCGATCCGCTCCACTTCAGCCCTTTTGATGTTAATGGGGGCCTGTTCAGCCCTCTTTTTCCTATAGTTCACGATCCAGGTCTCTCTGACCTCCTCCCTGTAGGCTGTCTCATCGTTGCCTGTGATCAGGCCTACCACTTGTGTCGTCAGCAAACTTAATGATGGTGTTGGAGTTGTGCTTGGCCATGCAGTTGTGGGTGAACAGGGAGTACAGGAGGGGACTAAGCACGCACCCCTGAGGGGCCCCAGTGTTGAGGATCAGCGTGGCAGATGTGTTGTTGCCTACCCTTACCACCTGGGGGTGGCCTGTCAGGAAGTTCAGGATCCAGTTGCAGAGGGAGGTGTTTAGTCCCAGGGTGCTTAGCTTAGTGATGAGCTTTGTGGGCTCTATTGTCTAATGCTGAGCTGTAGTCAATGAACAGCATTCTCACGTAGGTGTTCCTTTTCTCCAAGTGGGAAAGGGCAGTGTGGAGTGTGATTGAAATCTCATAATCTTTGGATCTGTTGGGGTGGTATGCAAATTGGAGTGGGTCTAGATTTTCTGGCATGATGGTGTTGATGTGAGCCATGACCAGCCTTTCAAAGCATTTCATGGTTACCTATGTGAGTGCTACGGGGCGGTAATCATATAGGCAGGTTAACTTCGCTTTCTTGGGCACAGGGACTATGGTGGTCTGTTTGAAACATGTAGGTATTACAGACTTGGTCAGTGAAGACACTTGCCAGTTGGTCCGTGCATGCTTTGAGTACACATCTTGGTAATCCGTCTGGCCCCTTCGGCTTTGCGAATGTTGACCTGTTTAAAGGTCTTGCTCACATCGGCTACGTAGAGCGTAATCACACAGTCTGGAACAGCTGTTGCTCTCATGCATGCTTCAGTGTTGCTTGCCTTGAAGCGAGCATAAAATGTTGTAGGAGCCGACATAGTAGGATTCAACCTTAGTCCTGTATTGATGCTTTGCCTGTTTGATGGTTCATCTGAGGGCATAGAGGGATTTCTTATAAGTGTCCGGATTAGTGTCTCGCTCCTTGAAAGCGGCAGCTCTAGCCTTTAGCTCGGTGCGGTTGTTGACTGTAATCCATGACTTCTGGTTGGGATATGTACGTACGGTCACTGTGATTACGACGTCGTCGATGCACTTATTGATGAAGCCGGTGACTTAGGTGGTATACTCCTCAATGCCATTGGATGAATCCCGGAACATATTTCAGTCTGTGCTATCAAAACAGTCCTGTAGCGTAGCATCCGCATCATCTGACCACTTCAGTATTGAACGAGTAACTGGTACTTCCTGCTTTAGGTTATGCTTGTAAGCAGCAATCAGAAGGGTAGAATTATGGTCTGATTTGCCAAATGGAAGGCGAGGGAAAGCTTTGTATGCGTCTCTGTATGTTGAGTAAAGGTGGTCTTGAGTTTTTTGTGACATTTGACATGTGACATTTTGGTAGAAATTAGGTCAAATGGATTTAAGTTTGCCTGCATTAAAGTCCACGGCCACCAGGAGCACCGCTTCTGGATGAGCATTTTCTTGTTTGTTTATTTCCTTATACAGCTCGTTGAGTGCAGTCTTAGTGCCTGCATCGTTTTGTGGTGATAAATAGATGGCTTTGAATAATATAGATGAGAATTATCTTGGAAAATAGTGTGGCCTACAGCCTATCATGAGGTATTCTACCTCAGGCGAGCAATACCTCTAGACTTCTTTAGTATTAGACATCGCGCACCAGCAGTTATTGACAAATAGACACACACCCCCGCCCCTCGTCTTACTAGACGTAGCTGCTCTGTCCTGCCGATGCACGGAGAAGCTAGGCAGCTTTATATTATCCGTGTTGTCGTTCAGCCAATGTCCCATTGGTAGTATAGTCTTAATCATAGATCGTCCAGTTTGGTTTCCTGTTTTGATTGCACGTTGGCCAATAATGCTGTCTTTTCTTCACGCTGATGACGGAGATTTGGGTCTTGTCTTGACAAAGCAGTATATAATTCGCGTCGGACTCATTAAATAAAAAATATTTGTCCAGTTCGAGGTGAGTAATTGCTGTTCTGATGTCTAGAAGCTATGTTCTGTCATAAGAGACGGTTGCAGCAACATTATGTACAAAATGAGTTACAAACAATGTGAAAAAACAAACAAAATAGCACAGTTGGTTGGGAGTAGCCATCACCTCCGGCGCCAGTGTGTGGCTCCTCTGTGGTCCAGGGAGAACATGCAATCTCCATTCTTACCCAGATTATCTCCCAAACATCTCTGTCAGAGCTGGAGGAGAGATGGTGGTGTGTAGGATTATATGAAGAGCCAGATCCCATGATTGCTCTATCACTGCCTCCATATAGGATAATGGACACATACAGTGCCTTCAGAAAGTTTTCATACCCCTTGACATTTCCCACAATTTGTTGTGTTACAAAGTGTGATCAAAATTGATTGAATTTTATTTTTTTGTCAATGATCTACACAAAATAGTTTAATGTCAAAGTGGAAATAAAATAATTCTAACATTTGTAAAAAAATAAAATAATAATAAAACATTTTGAAAAATACGGTGCATTCGGAAAGTATTCAGACCTCTTGACTTTTTACACATTTTGTTACGTTACAACCTTATTCTAAAATTGATTAAATCGTTTTTTCCCTTATCAATCTACACACAATACCCCATAATGACAAAGCAAAAACAGATTTTTAGAAATGCTTGCTAATTAATAAAAAAAATAAAAACGGAAAAATGACATTTACATATGTATTCAGACCCTTTACTCAGTACTTTGTTGAAGCACCTTGCGTAGCGATTACAGCCTCGAGGCTTCTTGGGTATGACGCTACAAGCTTGGCACACCTGTATTTGGGGAGTTTCTCTCATTCCTCTCTACAGATCCTCTCAAGCTCTGTCAGGTTGGATGGCGTGTGTTGCTACACAGCTATTTTCAGGGCTCTCCAGAGATGTTCGATCGGGTTCAAGTCTGGGATCTGGCTGGGCCACTCAAGGACATTCAGAGACTTGTCCCGAAGCCACTCCTGCTTTGTTTTGGCTGTGTGCTTAGGGTTGTTGTCCTGTTGGAAGGTGAACCCAGTCTGAGGTACTGAGTGCTCTGCAGCAGGTTTTCATCAAGGATCTCTCTGTACTTTGCTCTGTTCATCTTTGCCTCGATCCTGACTTGTCTCCCAGTCACTGCCACTGAAAAACATTCCCACAGCATGATGGTGCCACCACCATGCTTCATCGTAGGGATGGTGCCAGGTTTCCCCCAGATGTGATACTTGGCATTTAGGCCAAAGAGTTCAATCTTGGTTTCATCATACAAGAGAATCTTGTTTCTCATGGTCTAAGAGACTTTAGGTGCCTTTTAGCAAACTCTAAGTGTGCTGTCATGTGCCATTTACTGAGGAGTACCTTCTGTCTGCCCACTACCATAAAGGCCTGATTGGTGGAGAGCTACAGAGATGGTTGTTCTTCTGAAAGGTTCTCCCATCTCAACAGAGGGACTCTCCTCCGATTGCTCAGTTTGGCCGGGCGGCCGGCCAGCTCTAGGAAGAGTTTTGTTGGTTCCAAACTTCTTCCTTTTAAGAATGATGGAGGCCACTGTGTTCTTGGGGACCTTCAATGCTGCAGACATGTTTTGGTACCCTTCCCCAGATCTGTGCCTTGACACAATCCTGTCTCGGAGATCTACGGACAATTCCTTCGACCTCATGGCTTGGTTTTTGCTCTGACATGCACTGTCAACTGTGAGACGTGTGCCTTTCCAAATAATTTCCAATCAATTGAATTTACCACAGGTGGACTCCAATCAAGTTGTAGAAACAGGATGATCAATGGAAACAGGATGCACCTGAGCTCAATATTGAGTCTCAAAGGGTCTGAATACTTATGTAAATAACGTATTTCTGTTTTTTATTTGTAATAAATGTGCAAACATTTTTTTTACTACATTTTAGAATAAGGCTGTAACGTAACAAAATGTGTAAAAAGTCAAAGGGTCTGAATACTTTCCGAAGGCACTGTAAAACACTAATATATCTTGATTTAATACGTATTCAAGCCCCTGAGTTAGTACATGTTAGAATCACCTTTGACAGTCTTTCTGGGTATGTCTATAGGTAAGCCTCAAACAGCTTTCCACACCTGGATTGTGTAACATTTGCACATTATTCTTTTCAAAATTCTTCAAGCTCTGTCAAATTAGTTGTTGATCTTTCCTAGACAACCATTTTCAGCTCTTCCCATAGATTTTCATTAGACGTAAGTCAAAAGTGTAACTTTGCCACTTTCATTCACTGAACATTCACTGTCTTCTTGGTAATCAACTCTGGTGTAGATTTGGCCTTGTGTTTTAAGTTATCGTCCTACTGAAAGGTGAATTAATCTCCCAGTGTCTGGTGGAAAGGACACTGAACAAGGTTTTCCTCTAGAATTTTACATGTGCTTAGCTCCATTCTGGGGTTTTCCTTAACAATTAAAAGCAAACCCATATCATGATGCAGCCACCACTGTGCTTGAAAATATGGAGAGTGGATTTGCACCAAGCTTAGCACTTCCTTCTTTTCAATCTGTCAATTAGGTTAGTATTGTGGAGGAACTACAATTTTGTTGATCCATCCTCAGTTTTCTCCTATCACAGCCATTAAACTCTGTAAATGTTTTAAAGTCACCATTGGCATCATGGCGAAGTCCCTGAGGACACGTATCGTTGTAGTGACTGGGTGTATTGATACACCATCCAAAGTGTAATTAATAACTTCACCATGCTCAAAGGGATATTCACTGTCTGCTTTTGTATTTATACCCATCTACCAATAGGTGCCCTTCTTTGCAAGGCATGGTCTTTGGGGTTGAATCTGTGTTTGAAATTCGTTTGAAATTCACTGCTTGACTGAGGGACCTTACAGATAATTACATGTGTGGGGTACAAAGATGAGGTAGTCATTCAAAAATCATGTTAAACACTATAATTGCACACAGAGTGAGTCCATGCAACTTATTATGTGGCTTGTTAAGCACATTTTTATTCCTGAACTTATTTAGGCTTGCCATAACAAAGGGGTTGAATACTTATTGACTCAAGACATTTCAGCTTTAATATTGTATTAATTTGTAGCATTTTTGAAAAACACAATTACACTTCAAGATAATGGGGCCAGTGACAAAATATCTCAATTGCATCTATTCTAAACACAACAAAATGTGGAAAAAGTCAAGGGGTGTTAATACATTCTTTGTGGTTGTAACAAAAATATATCATATATATTTCGAATGAGAAAAGACTCTACTGTTTCCCTCTGATGGTGTCGGCGTCGTAATGATGGGATAAAGAAGGACTCTTGGTCACTTGATCTCACGGTCTTCTTAGCGAAAAGGGAAAAGGTGTTGGGTTTCATAAGACAGGAAAAGAAAAACATGGCTTTTTAGCAGACTGGAAATCTCATTAGCAATGAGACAAGTCCGGAATAACAATGTGGTTGATGGACTGTAACATGGAAGGAGAGAGAATCAAAGAGCAGAGCTCCCTCACTCCATATGGCTGACTTTCTTGTCATCGTAAAGTATTCAAGGTTTTGATGTGAGGTCCCCCGAGGGGACACTCTCCTAACACACTCCTTTGAAATCAGCATTAATACCCAGAAAATTAATTATCCTGTGGAGGAATCTAGATTCTCAACTTTCCCTCCATCCATGTAATAGGGGAAAGTGTGAGGGGGTTGGAAATACTGCAGGAGGGTTGGAGAGGGAGGTTGAAAAAGGAGAACGCCTGGATATTGTTTACCTAGCTGAAATTAAAGCCATTTGAAAATAACTGGGGTTTGGTACAAATATGAGGCTTATAAGGGCTAACTTTGATCACACACGAGACCTCTGGGCTGACTTCCTCCTTGTGCTCTTGTCCTGTGTGTCGGGGGCTGGTGGGGGCTGCTGGGGGCTGGTCCGAAGCCCCTGAAGGCTTTAGGCAAACACCAGCCATTGAGGAGAGAGAGCTGAGATGGAGAGATGAACTGTGCTTGGCCTTGTTCTACCCAGGGCTCGTGAGAAAATGAGCAAAGCATCTCCTTTATCTGTTCCACAGATGTTCCCCATCCTCATCTCCACTGCAACCAAATGCTATCCCTCCCCTCCACCCCCAGCAGTTCATCCAAGTGTCCTCTCCAATATCCACAACACCTGATGGAGGAGTGAGAGTAACCTGAAGACAAGAGTTGATTTCTGGGGGACGGGTGGAGGAGGGGAGACGGCTGCAGTGGGAGTGATGCAGACATGGATTAGGGAAGTTAAACTGCAGAGGCGGGGGGGGGGGGGGGGGGGGCAGCCGCAATGGGGTGTCCGGAAGAGTGGGTTAACCCTTAAGAGATCTCATCAGCTGCAGCCTGCCAGGCAGCATGGGGAGAGGTCGTCCACACACATCAACATGTTTAGCTTACTCTGAAAGCTTGATACAGTGAGTATTTTCGTAATTTAGACTGATCTCCATATTTTTGTTTCAGAACAATGCTACACTTATTTGGGGTTTGTACGAGGAGACATTGGGTAGAGGCGGATTGGGACTCTTCTTTGAGATTCTCTCTGTAACTCAACAGTAGGGAGGAGTCCTTCCCTCGGGACTCCTGGATTGGGACCACCGGTCCCACTCTACACACCCCAAGCCCCCATGCACCCTCATTTCCCTTACCCATTCTCTTGTCGAGGGGATTGGGGTTAGTGGCCTCCCCACAATGTCACTACTAAGATTGTTTATCCTCCTCTAACCTCTCAGTGCTAACTCAACAGCCAAGAGTAGAGTGGTTCACATAAGAGGGCAGAGGGCTAAATGCATACATTGTTCCCCTCTCGTCCCCAGGCCTGAGCTGGCCATCTGTTCACAGACCTGCAGTAATGGAGTGGAGTGACTTCTAGTCTGACTGGGACTTCTCTTTGTGACCATATAAAGACATCCTTTTTCCTAAGTGACTTGATTATCAGTGGTATGCTTTAACATAACAGAGAGGGAACTCCAGGAACGCCAAGAAATGTCAAGTTTGGAGAAACCTCTAAACATGCCCAGAGCACTCTGTCGTTGTTTTATGTAACAGTTGGCCACAGTGTGGAACTGGAACACAAGACCTCTACATACACCAGTCTGAAATGACATGGTGCCTTCAACCAGGGCAGGCGACCGTGGTCAACTCACGCCAGAAGACCAGATGGAATTTAATAGGCTGGTTGTAAAGATACTTATTACTCTGTTGTTGGGCTAAAATGCTTTATCTCCACCGCTGTGGGTTATCTGATCTCAATCCGGTTTATTGTGCTAAAGACAGTTTAAGCTGGGGTTTGGCATCTCTGATGAAAACCTTTTAACTATTTTCGTTCTCACTGAGTCCAAACCAGCTCTTTCATTATTAACCAACCAGACTTGTCAATGTGATTTAAGATATGGGACTGCAACATCCATGTGATTGCTTTTTATTAGTGTGTGTGCATGTGTGCGCGTGCGTGTGTGTATTTTTCACCACAGGGAAAAATACCATTTTAGGCTTATGAGTTAAGGTTAGGAGTTAGGGTTTAGGGCTAGGCTAAGGGTTTGGGTTAAGTTTAGGGTTAGGGAAACTAGGAGTTTGAATTGGAATCAGTGGTTTGGTCTCCACAAGGATAGTAAAACCAATGTGTGGTTAGGGTTAACCCTAACTCAGGATATACAGTGCCTTCAGAAAGTATTCACACCCCTTGAATATTTCCAAATTTTGTTGTGTTACAGCCTGAATTTAAAATATATTAAATGTAGATTTTTGTGTAACTGGCCTACGCACAATACCCCATAATCTCAAAATGGATGTTTTATTTATTTATTTTTTTACAAATGAATTAAAAATGAAAAGCTGAAGTGTTTTAAATCATTTCAAGAGTACAAATTAGCTTTAATAAGTCACATAATAAGTAGCAATAACAGTGTTTAACATTCTTTTTTTATGATTATCTGTATGTACCCAAAGTCAAGCAGTGAATTTCAAACACAAATTCAACCACAAAGACCAGGGAGGTTTTCCAATGCCTCATAAAGAAGGGCACCTAAATGGTAGATGGGAAAAAGGGGGAAAAAAGCAGATATTCAATATTCCTCTGAGCATGATGAAGTTATTAATTACAGTTTGGATGATGTATAAATACACCCAGTCACTACAGAGATACAGGCTTTCTTCCTAACTTAGTTGCTGGAGAGGAAGAAAACCACTCAGGGATTTCACCATGAGGCCAATGGTGACTTTAAAACAGTTACAGAGTTTAATGCATGTGATAGGAAAAAAACTGAGGATGGATCAACAACATTGTAGTTATTCCATAATACTAACATAATTGACATAGGAAGCCTGTACAGAATAAAAATATTCCAGAACATGCGTACTTATAGCAACAAGGCACTAAAGTAATACTGATCAAAATGTGGCAAAGCAATTCACTTTTGTCCTGAATACAAAGTGTTATGTTTGGGGCAAATCCAATACAACCTGGTTCAGTCTGCTTTCCACCAGACACTGAGAGATTAATTCACCTTTCAGTAGGACAATTATCTAAATCACAAGGCCAAATATACACTGGAGTTGCTTACCAAGAGACAATGAATGTTCCTGAGTGTCCGAGTTACAGTTCTGACTTAAATCTACTTGAAAATCTATGGCAAGACCTGAAAATTGTTGTCTGGCAATGATCAACAACCAACTTGACAGAGCTTGAAGAATTTTGAAAATAATAATGGGCAAATATTGCACAATCCAGGCGTGGAAAGCTCTTAGAGACTTACCCACAAAGACTCACACCTGTAAATGCTGCCAAAGGTGCAAAGTATTGACTCAGGGGTGTGAATAGATATACTGAACAAAAATATAAATGCAACATGCAACAATTTCAAATATTTTGCTGAGTTACTGTTCTATAAGGAAATCAATCGATTTCCTGCAGGTGAAGAAGCCGGTCCTGTGTCCTGTGGAGGTCCTGGGCTTGCGTGGTTACAGTTGTGAGGCCGGTTGGACGTACTGCCAAGTTCTCTAAAACGACAATGGAAACGGCTAATGTTAGAGAAATGAACATTCAATTCTCTGAAAACAGCTCTGGTGGACATTCCTACAGTCAGCATGCCAAATGTACACTCCCTCAAAACTTGAGACATCTGTGGCATTGTGTTGTGTGACAAAACTGCACATTTTAGAGTGGTCTTTTATTGTCCCCAGTACAAGGTGCATGCTGTTTAATCAGCTTCTTGAAATGCCACACCTGTCAGGTGGATGGATTATATTGACAAGCATAAAATGCTCACTAACTGGGATGTAAACAAATTTGTGCACAACATCTGAGAGAAATAAGCTTTTTGTGAGTATGGAAAATGTTTGTGATCTTTTATTTCAGCTCATGAAACATGGGACCAGCACTTTACATGTTGCGTTTATATTTTTGTTCACTGTCTGTATATACATTTGATCTTTCTGTATTTATTTTTCAATACATTTGTCACTATTTATAAAAAACGTGTTTTCACTGTCATTATGGGGTATTTTGTGTAGATGGGTGAGAAAAAATATATTTTGAATTCAGGCTGGAACACAACAACATTTGGAATAAGTCAAGGGGGTGGGAATACTTTCTGAAGGCACTGTACATAGTTGTATCTCCTGTGCTTAGTCCTCATGCATTTCATTCTGCTCCAGAAACCCATCCCTATATAAACCTACATGTACATATCCCACTGTATAAAATATGGTTTAATTATCATGGTTTACACGTCATTTCAACCCAAAACATTCCACATGATGACGTTGGATCAACGTGGACAACTGATTGGATTTGTCATCAACGTAAGGACATTGTATTTTTTTCCGCCCAACTTGACATGGTGACATTTTTGTTGATTTCACGTTGAATTCACGTCAGTTGACAACTCAACCAAATTGAAATCAAAACCTTACATTGAAATTACATCTGTTCCCAGTGAGATTTGGCTATAGAGTCCTGAGTGATCAATCCAGATATGTAATACCATGCACTTAGTTGTGTTGTGTTATGTCAGAAAGCCCGAGTAATCAGGACATAGTGAAAGGGAATTCTATGGCAGAATGAAAATGCTGGCCCCGCTGTAACACACATGTGTTTGTCAAAAGAGAATAGGGGCCAATATATAGCAGGCCCTGTGGCACTGCTGTGACCTTGTGACGAGATAATGGCTCCTGAATAATGAGGGGAGGCAGTACTGATGGACTGGGGACTTAAGGGAAAGAGGGGAGAAGACCGGGTAAGGGACCTTGACTCTTGACCACGAGGCAGATTATTCTGGCCTGGCCTCACACCCAGACACATATTCATTGTTAAAATGGCCAGCCCGTCGTCTTCTGAGGCAATTTGTCTTGATTCTCTAGTCTCAGTCCTTTAGCTGTAACTAAATAGAATGTTAACCTCAAAGGAAAGTGGCCTTTGTTTATTACCTTATAATCTATTATAATGAAGTGGGCCACCAAAGACATTCACGGATATGATTATTACTTTGTTTTTTACCAACTTAAAATAAATGAACATCTTTTAAATCCGTGATGAGTGCTGACATAGGGCAGGCTATCTCATATGTATCGGGCTTCTGTGTGGGTTCACAGGTTTATTGGTGAAGGTGTTGTGTGCACTCTTCTGGGTGGATGGCTCTCATCTATGTATGTCTGTTCAGGGCCAGGGGCCTGCCTGAGTGCACCATTGGGCAGTCATATATAGAAGGCTTTTATTTGGGTGTGCTGAGTGATCAGATGATGACCCAGAGTCAAATAGAGGTCCATAAATGTCCATTTTCATTAGGAGTATGTGAACCTTGAGTCCTTGACATTCTTGGAACGTTAATTATTATTAGGTAGAGATGTCAAACGCATGACCTCTCGACAGTCTTGCCCTTGATGCGATGGGCCTTTTTTTACTTCATCACTTAGGGTGGTTCACTCGAAGATGTGTAAAGAAGCTGTAAAATGGACAGCTGCAGATCTTAGATCTTCCGAGGGACATTTTTGGCTCTCCCTCATAAGAACTTTAGACAATGAGGTTGTTTTGAGGAAAACCTCAAGAGGTTTCTGTAAGAATCCTGTTGGTCTTGTTTTGTGAATGGTCTCTGTTGCACACTTAGTCGCAAAATTGCAACACACACACAAACAGTTTTTCTAAACTGTGGTGTGGTTTCTGAACTTTGAGCCCCACATCTGGAGGAGGGAGATGGGTGGTATTCCCAGAGGGGTGCTGGGTTGGAAGTTCACTGGGTTTGGAGTTCACTCAGTTCAGCCACGGTCGAAAGGGCATCTTGTGTTACTGAGTTTTGCTCATCAAACCAAGATCAAATCAAATCAAATGTTATTGGTCACATACACATGGTTAGCAGATGTTAATGTGAGTGTAGCGAAATGCTTGTGCTTCTTGTTTTCCGACAGTGCAGTAATATCTAACAAGTAATCTTAACAATTTCCCAACTACCTAATACACACAAATCTAAAGGGGTGAATGAGAATATGTACATATGCATGAGCGATGGCCGAGTGGCATAGGCAAGGTGCAATAGATGGTATAAAATACAGTATATACATATGATATGAGTAATGTAAGATATGTAAACATTATTGAAGTGGCATTATTTAAAGTGGCATTGTTTAAAGTGACTAGTGATCAATTTATTAAAGTGGCCAGTGATTGGGTCTCAATGTAGGCAGAAGACTCTTTGAGTTAGTGATTGCTGTTTATCAGTCTGATGGCCTTGAGATAGAAGCTGTTTTTCAGTCTCTCGGTCCCAGCTTTGATGCACCTGTACTGACCTCGCCTTCTGGATGGTAGCAATGTGAACAGGCTGTGGCTCGGATGACTGTTGTCCTTGATGATCTTTTTGGCCTTCCTGTGACATCGGGTGCTGTAGGTGTCATGGAGGGCGGTTAGTTTGCCCCCGGTAATGCGATGGGCAAACCGCACCACCCTATGGAGAGCCTTGCGGATGCGGGCGGTGCAGTTGCCATACCATGCTGTGATACTGCCCGACAGGATGCTCTCGATTGTGCATCTGTAAAAGTTTGTCAGGGTTTTGGGTGACAAGCCAAAACCCTGACAGGCACTGTTGCACCTTCTTCACCACACTATCTGTATGGGTGGACCTTTTCAGTTTGTCTGTGATGTGTACACAGAGGAACTTAAAACGTTCCACCCTCTCCACTGCTGTCCCTTTGATGTGGATAGGGGGGTGCTCCCGCTGCTGTTTCTTGAAGTCCACGATCATCTTCTTTGTTTTGGTGATGCTGAGTGAGAGGTTTTTTTTCCTGACACCACACTCCCAGTGCCCTCACCTCCTCCCTGTAGGCTGTCTTGTTGCTGTTGGTAATCAACCCACTACTGTTGTCTGCAAACTTGATGATTGAGTTGGATGCCTGCATTGCCATGCAGTCTTGGGTGAACAGGGAATACAGGAGGGGTCTGAGCATGCACCCCTGTGGAGCCCCAGTGTTGAGGGTCACCGAAGTGGAGATGTTGTTTCCTACCTTCACCACCTGGGGGCAACCCGTCAAAGTCCATGATCCAATTGCACGGGGCTGGGTTGAGACCCAGGGCCTCCAGCTTGATGATGAGATTGGAGGGTAATATGGTGTTGAATGCTGAGCTGTAGTCAATGTACAGCACTCTTACATAGTTATTCCTCTTGTCCAGATGGGATAGGGCGGTATGCATACTGAAGTGGGTCTAGGGTGGCCGGTAAAGTGGAGGTGATATGATCCTTGACTAGTCTCTCAAAGCACTTCATGATGACAGAAGTGAGTACTAGTCATTTAGTTCAGTTATCTTTGCCTTCTTGGGTACAGAAACAATGGTGGTGATCTTGAAGCATGTGGGGGCAGCAAACTGTGATAGGGAGCGATTGAATATGTCCATAAACACACCAACCAGCTGGTCTGCGCATGCTCTGAGGACGCGGCTAGGGATACCGTCTGGGCCAGCAGCCTTGCAAGGGTTAACACGTTTAAATGTTTTTCTTCACGTCGGCCACAGAGAAGGAGGGGGGGGGGACAGTCCTTGTTAGCGGGCCGCGATGGTGCTACTGTATTATCCTCAAAGAATGCAAAGAAGGTGTTTAGTTTGTCTGGAAGCATGACGTCAGTATCCGTGACGTGGCTGGTTTTCTTTTTGTAGTCCTTGATTTCCTGTAGACCCTGCCACATACTTCTCGTGTCTGACCCGTTGAATTGTGACTCCGCTTTGTCCCTGTACCGGCATTTCGCTTGTTTGATTGACTAGCAGACGGAATAACTACACTGTTTATATTCAGCCATATTCCCAGACCTCTTTCCATGGTTACAAGCGGTTGTTCGCGCTTTCAGTTTTGCGTGAATGCCACCATCCATCCACAGTTTCTGGTTAGGGTAGGTTTTAATAGTCACAGTGGGTTCAACATCTCCAATGAATTTCTTTATAAACTCACTCACCAAGTCAGTGTATAGATCAATGTTGTTTTCTGAGGTTGACAGGAACATATCCCAGTCTGCGTGATCAAAACAATCTTCAAGCATGGATTCCAATTGGTCAGACCAGTTGTGAATGGTTCTAGTCACATCCTGTTTGAGTTTCTGCTAAGACTGTAGGAGCAAGATGGCGTTGTGGTTGGATTTGCCGAAGGGAGGGCGGGGGAGGGTTTGTATATATTGCGGAAGTTAGAGTAGCAGTGATCGAGTGTATTACCCCCGCGCGTAGTGCAATCAATATGCTGGTAGAATTTAGGTAGCCTTGTTCTCAAATCTGCTTAAAATCCCCAGCTACAATAAATGCAGCCTCAGGATATATGGTTTCCAGTTTACATAGAATCCAGTGAAGTTCCTTGAGGGCCGTCTTAGTGTCTGCTTGAGGTGGAATGTACACAGCTGTGACAAAAACTGACGAGAATTCTCTTGGGAGGTAATATGGCCGGCATTTGATTGTAAGGAATTCAATGTCGGGTGAGCAGAAGGATTTGAGTTCCTGTATGTTGTTATGATTACACCATGAGTCGTTAATCATGAAGCATACACCCCCCTCTTCCCAGAGAGGTGTTTATCTCTGTCGGCGCGATGCATGGAGAAGCCCGGTGGCTGAACCGATTCTGACAACATATCCCGAGAGAGCCATGTTTCCATGAAACAGAGAATGTTACAATCTTTGATGTCTCCCTCGAAGGCAACACTTGCTCGAATTTCATCAACCTTGTTGTCAAGAGACTGGACATTGGCGAGTAGTATACTCGGGAGCGGTGGGCTATGTGCACATCTATGGAGCCTGACCAAGAGGCCGCTCCAACTGCCCCTTCTGCGGCGCCGTTGTTTTGAGTCAGCTTCTGGGATTAGATCCATTGTCCTGTGTGGAGGTCCAAACAGAGGATCCGCTTTGGGAAAGTCGTATTCATGGTCGTAATGTTGGTAAGTTGACGTCGCTCTTATATCCAATAGTTCTTCCCGGCTGTTTGTAAATAAGAATTAAGATTTCCTGGGGCAACAATGTAAGAAAAAATACATTCAAAAACTAAATACTGCATAGTTTCCTAAGGACTCGAAGCATGGCGACCACCTCTGTCGGTGCCATCTTGCACGCCAAAGAACTAGCTGATTGTCTGAGACACTCAGCCCCAGGCTTATGATTTATCGAGCTCTCTCTAACACCCAGCCTTTCATACCCAAACACCAATGGTGACCCACAAAGCTCAAAAGTCACAGGTAGTATTTCAGTAGATACAAGGTATATTACCCGCTAAGAGAGGGGTTGTCTGGTCTGGACTGACATCTTGGTGAAGAAGAGTGAAACATCCAGGCTCGAGTGACCTCAGCCCCTATCTGAAAAACCAGAGCACAACCATCCAGGTTTATTTTGCGTATGTCCACATGCTATTGAAACTGCATGCTTTTTATTAGCCGTCATGTTCAAAACACAGCAACACCCACTCGCCCCTTCTGCCCATATTTATACTTGCATCATCCCCCGCAAAGAGGGTCAGTGGCAACAGTGAATTGCCAAATGGACTCCATGTGTGTCTCCTCTGGACACTGAGTAAAACAGACATACACAACGAGCTAGAGGAGCAATGTTGCTGGCCCACGCCGACCTGCAACAGAAGAAAATACTTGCTTTTCTTACAGCAACTAAGGAAACAAACAGGGAGCAATTCCTTCCAACTCGAACTGATACTGTGCCGAATTGACTGACTGAAGTGAATAGGATAAGAACAATAGACAGAGCTCTGTATGATAGAGCAGAGGATAGGAAGCCACATGGAGACAGAGGCCATCTTATTCCATGCCTCTTGATGATATCATCTCATTATCTAATAAGTGAAGACCTCTATTGGCTAATCTGTTTGTCTGATTAATCACGTTTGGCCTATGTGTTCACGGTAGCTACAACATACATGTCTACAGGGAAGGATCTACAGTAGAAATCACTGTCATGTGTCTCGTAATTCTCACTGGCATAATTTAATGTCAGGAAAAACCTACCTCCTTTACTGTACATCGAATGTTTGATATTTCTCTTATGAGGAGAGAGTTATCACTGGTCTCTCTTTTAAATTGAGGATGACAACACACTGGCTCTTAGATGTGTAATCCCCACTTGTACTGATAAAAGGCACATTATTTCC
Organism: Oncorhynchus clarkii lewisi; assembly: GCF_045791955.1. Taxonomy (NCBI): domain Eukaryota; kingdom Metazoa; phylum Chordata; class Actinopteri; order Salmoniformes; family Salmonidae; genus Oncorhynchus; species Oncorhynchus clarkii. The sequence continues at coordinate 57,433,420 of NC_092166.1, forward strand.
AATGAGATATTGGGAGAGAGTTTGTTTTATGGCTGCCATCCCATCTTCCATTGGAACATCATGTCCTCCTCACTCCCACATATGTCAGCGGCACAGAGCGCTAGCCTCTAATCCAGAATAACTCATTTGGCAGCTCGGCATCATTTCAATCTTCCTCTGACCCTATAGGATTAATGTCAAAGTGCTTAACCATGTAGTGTAGTAACTACATAAACAGGACACAAAGCAGGGAAATGCAGGAGCGGGAAGTAGCTTAAGGGGTATTAACATTTAGCATCACACAGGGTGCTGTAATATGCACATTTGCAGAGGTTGTAGTAGTGCAGTGTCAACACATGGAGTGCAACCCCCCTCCTCTCATCTCCTTTCTCACAATCCTTCTGGTTTGGATCAGGAGCTCCAGTAGAGAGTGGGAAGCCATTTTGGGGCAGATGCCTAGTCAGTTTCCAATGTGCCAGTGATATAACAAAACCATCTCACAGCAGTGAGGCCTGATGATACACAAAACAGTACATGAAGCAGACGTGTCCATTTTGTGTCAACCTGGGACACAGGGTTGAACAATGAGCCGAACTTGGCCCAAATACAGTGTATTCGGAAAGTATTCAGACCCCTTGACTTTTTATACATTTTGTTACGTTGCAGCCTTATTCTAAAATTGATTAAATTATAGTTTTTCCTCATCAATCTACACACAATACCCCATAATGACAGCGGAAACAGGTTTGTAGAATGTTTGCAAATTTATAAAATCTGAAATACCTTATTTACATAAGTATTCAGACCCTTTGCTATGAGACTCGAAATTGAGCTCAGGTGCATCCTATTCTATTGATCATCCTTGAGATGTTTCTACAACTTGACTGGAGTCCACCTGTGGTAAATTCAACTGATTGGAAATTATTTGGAAAGGCACACATCTGTCTATATAAGGTCCCACAGTCGACAGTGCATGTCAGAGCAAAAACTAAGCCATAAGGTTGAAGGAATTGTCCTTAGAGCTCCGAGACAGGATTGTGTCAAGGAACAGATATGGGGAAGGGTACCAAAAATTGTCTGCAGCATTGAAGGTCCCCAAAAAAACAGTGGCCACCATCATTCTTAAATGGAAGAGGTTTGGAACCACCAAGACTCTTCCTAGAGCTGGCCGCCCAGCCAGACTGAGCAATCGGGTAGAAGGGCCTTGGTCAGGAAGGTGACCAAGAACCTGATGGTCACTCTGACAAAGCAGAGTTCCTCTGTGGAGATGGGAGAACCTTCCAGAAGGACAACCATCTCTGCACCAATCAGCCCTTTATGGTAGAGTGGCCAGACGGAAGCCACTCCTCAATAATATGCATATGAGAGCCCGATTGGAGTTTGCCCAGATGTACCTAAAGGACTCTGACCATGAAAAACAAGATTCTCATGTCTGATGAAACCAAGATTAAACTCTTTGGCCTGAATGCCAAGCGTCATGTCTGGAGGAAACCTGTCACCATCATGGCAGCGTCATACTGTGGGGATGTTTTTCAGTAGCAGGGACTGGGAGATTAGTCAGGATCGAGGGAAAGATGGTCGGAGCAAAGAACAGAGAGATCCTTGATGATATCTGCTCCAGAGTGCTCAGGACTTCGACTGGGGCGAAGGTTCACCTTCCAACAGGACAACAACCCTAAGCACACAACCAAGACAACGCAGGAGTGGCTTCGGGACAAGTCTCTGAATGTCCTTGAGTGGCCCAACTAGAACCCGATCGAACATCTCTGGAGAGATCTGAAAATAGCTGTGCAGCGATACTCCCCATCCAACCTGACAGAGCTTGAGAGGATCTGCAGAGAAGAATGGGAGAAACTCCCCAAATACAGGTGTGCCAAGCTTGTAACATCATACCCAAGAAGACTCGAGGCTGTAATCGCTGCCAAAGATGCTTCAACAATGTACTGAGTAAAGTGTCTGAATACCTAGGTAAATGTGATATTTGTTTTTACATACATTTGCAAAAGAATTTACAAACCTGTTTTTGTTTTCTCATTATGGGGTATTGTGTGTAGATTGATGAGGAAAAAAACTATTTAATCCATTTTAGAATAAGGCTGTAACGTAACAAAATGTGGAAAAAGTCAAGGTGTCTGAATACTTTCCGAATGCACTGTACCTGTGCTGTTAACCAATTTTCAGAGTGCTGAGATGCTGGTAATGCCTAGAGGAACAGGGGCCAGAAATATCTGACAGCTGTTCCGAGCCTGTAATTGTTCTTTAATCTGCCTGGTTATGATGCATAGCTCTCCCCGGGCTTTAAACAAATGACATGGCTGCTTTTCCAGGCTACACAATCATCCTGGTACACTCCCCCAGATAAATAAATAATGGAAATTAATGTACACTGGCTGAGGCTACGGTACGACTGCTTGATTGCTCTCTCTCTCTTCTCTGTATTTCTTTTTTTGACAGTGTTTTGGCCCCGTGAAAATAGTATTTTCCACGAGCTGTCAGAAGACAGGTTCCTACATATTTGATAACTTACAGGACCCGTTTTTTCAGCCCCTTGTTTAATTTCCACTTCCTGCTTTATTCTTGGCTTAATCCAAACGCAAGACAGCTGTGCAGTGAGGCGGGAGGGTAGGGGAAGGGAGAGAGGAGGGAAGAGGGGGCGAGGAGGTCCGTCATGGGGGACGCTGGGCCGAGGAGCACGCTTCAACTGCTTTAACAGATTGTGGGAACCAGGGAGTCGTAGTGAGAAGAGCAGCACTCACAGTGCGAGTGCTAGAGAACCGTGCACGCCATGCTACTGATACAGGCCCTGCCGCAAACACTCACCAGGTTATAGCTAAGGGCCCAAGGGTTTTGTACTGCTCAGTCACCATATGTAGGCTGGCTGAATAGCCCACAAGGCTTTTTCACTGGCGTCTGAGGGGTCCATCTGGGCTACAGTGGTCTTAAAGATTTAGGGGACACTGATGTTAAATCATTTTGTGATCTAAAAGCAATACAGTATTTATATTTTAGATGTTATCTGCCGTTTCGCAATGTAGGGGTGAACTGATATTGTCTCATTTCACATAGACTTATCTATATTTTGAGACAATGTTTTATTCGTTTGAGTGGATAGATGATCTTGACACAAACCAATTCAATTGGTTGAGAATAATACAAAACCTTCTCCATGCTGTGACTGTTTCCCTGTTAAAGTCAACGGTCAACGTTCTCGCAGGGAATTCTCAGCCAATGACACAGAAACCAGTAGAGGGAAAATATATTACCAGGGACATAAAAAAAACGTTCAAAAAAATGATAAGGTCTTAAAGGCAGGGAGAACAATTGACTCATTGAAAAATTCAGCGACTAACACATTTCTGCTTGAAATACGAGCCTCCTGTCTGTTCCTATCTGCTCCGTCTCTCACAGAGCTTTTGATCCACTGCACTGCCAAGGTTATACGCATGTAGAAAAATAACGATAGAGTGGGGGGAGGGGGGAATGAGAACAACACTGCCACACAAGTTTCCCCCTATTCATGTTTTCTATTCATAGCATGCCTTCATAGAAACAAACCAAGATAAATGGTCTCTTGCCGAGAAGTTAAAAGGACTGCTGTAGGACTCCCCAGAGGGAAGCTTCTGTGGAAAGTCTAGGATCCTCCTGCCCTCCATTGGCTGCAGCCGTACCCATTACCCTCTTCAGCCTCTTCCTCGGGTTACTGGGGCTGCTAGGGCTGGGGCAGGACCTGGTAGAGTTTTGGCCAGACAGGACTATCTCTCAGGGGCAGCACTAAGGGGCCTCCCCAGACCTTGGGGTCCCATCACACTGATATATGGCCTACAGAGGAATCCAGCCCACTGGGCCTACAGCAGATGTTCCTGTTCTGGACAGAGATTCCTGAGCTCACAGCTCCTGGGCCACTAGAGGTCTGCATGGTCTTCATGGTCCTTATGATCAATCACAAGTCTCTTGGTCTCCTGGTTAAATAAAGATAACATTTAAAAAATAAATAAAAAAATCTAACAAGTATTTGCCAAGTAAGTAGCTGTGGTGAGAACCTGTAGAGGATCATAAACAACAGGCAGAAACACAGAATGCAACCATATGGCTCCAGCCGTTTGTTGGGGGAATGCATAGAACATGTGGCATTATCCTAACAAGTCAGTGTTGTAGGCTGCTTTCTGTAACCATAGCACCATCTAACAGGGAGTCTCAAGGCGTCACAGAGAACAGAAAGAACATCAAAACTAGTTATCGGATTCCTTTACATGTAATTACAAAAAGTTGCTGCACAAACACCCGGAGAAAGCAGATCAGGAGAGATTATTGCGCAATCAATGTGCAATAATCAAATGGCCATTGTGCCTGATGAAGAATTGTCGATAAACAGACGTGGTGAATTTCAGCAGTCAGTCACAACAGCGTTGCCCTGCCTGCGCTCTTATTGTGCAGTAAATGAGATTCATTGAGGCAGGGTAATGATCAGGATTGACTTTGACGTTGCTCGTCTGTCAATTTCGTGCATCGAGCTCCCCTCTGCTCATGAGGTGCAACGATTGGGCCAGTCAGGACAGTCAATAGCGCCCAGGGGCACACGCCTTCCACAATCCATACCCGAGCATGGCAGGCTTCTCAACAAAGCTGCCAGCAAGAATTGATCTCACTAGGACGCGCAGGCGGGCGTACAAAGTGATCTTAACCTGATTTGTGAACTCATACTCAATCGTCAGGCTCAGCATACAGCACATCTAAAGTGTTTCATCTCAGTATGAGATAGAAATGTTGTTTTGTAAATGCTACAGAGTGAGATGACTGAAGAAAACAGACATTGGAGAGCCAGTACATAGTGACTGTCTCCTGTCTAATGAAGTATAGTACCAGAGGCCCAGTGCTAGACTGTTCACCAACCTGTGTGTCTGTTTCTATGTGTGCGTTGCCAGAGCCCCTGTGAGCAGTATGTGTAGAACAGCTGTGTGTGTGTGTCTGTTTCTATGTGTGTGTTGCCAAGGCCCCTGTGAGCAGTTAGCAGTGTGTATAGAGCGGCACAGACGCCGGGCTCCCTCCCAGACTTCCGCCATGCTGGCAGCCGGGAACTCTGATGACTCGGCAATGTTCTTTCGACAGCAGGATAGGGGAACAGAGAGGGACTGTGACCTACCTGTGTGTGGTCTGGCGGGCACCTGACCCGCCCCTCTGCCAAGTTCTTCTACTGTGCCATAACACACACCATTAATCCTGGCCAACCATGCTAGGGGATGCAGGGGTGTTGACAAAAACACCAAGGTGCAGGTAAAATGGTTTACTTTAAATACATGGGTGAGCAATGACACACTGTCTAAAAACACACCCAGTCACATATGTGCATGGACACACACACACACAGAGAGAGAGAGAGAGAGGTTTAACCCCTAACACCACGGGAGGAGCTTCATTAAGAAAAAGAAAGACAACATTGCCCATAAATGAATCTTCATTCTTAAAGGGAGCCCATACTGTACATACAGTAGGCTACACGTTTCATTGACAGTTGCTGGAATGGACCTCAGCAGATGCTTGGAGAATCAGGTCCACACGCAGCAGATGGCTTTAGCAGGCTCTCTGGATCTAGGCTTCTTCTGCATGTTCTCCCTTCCCCTCCCCCACTCTCTCTATTTATCTCTCCCCTCTTTTTCTCTCTGCATACATCTAGCTCTGTATCTCTCCCACTCTCTCTCTGAGCCTGTGGATGCTGGATCGAGCTAGGCGTGTGGGAGTCAGTTATGCCACAGGCCTCTCTGGGAGTTTACTTAGTTATGCTGCTGCTGCTTTCAGGGCCGGCCCTGGGGATAAGCAACATAGTCAGCTAACACATTTTTGATTGGTAGTTAGTCTAGTCAGCTATCTAAACTTGTAGTAATCATGGCCAGATTACCAACCGGGAACGAAGGACATGTGCCCAGGGGCCCTGACCTCCAGCAGGCCACTATCGATTTTGTTGGTCACTCTCAATCAGATATCATATTAACATGGCATATGTCATGGCAAAATGTGTCGAATTTGGGGGAAATTAGCTGTAGAACTTCAACATTTTCTCTACGCCCCATGGCATAATGTGTAGAATTGCAGGAAATTCAATTTAAAACGTAAACATTTTCTCTCTGCCGTCAAGAGGTTAGCCACTAAAATGTTTTGCATGTGAGCTGCCCCCCCAACCAAATCTCACCTAGGGCCCCCAAAAGGCTAGAACCGGGCCTGGCTGCTGTGTTAGGCTAGGCTGAGTTACCTAACCAAACTCAGTCACCTCTCAAACCAAACATGCCTGACTGCATCGGCAGGCAACCAGGCCACATTTTATTCTGAGGCTGCAAAGCAGCATATACTGAAGACACCCTGCTCTGTTTTGAACTTGGTAGGAAACCATAGAAATAGAGGGGGGAGACAACATTACCAGCCAGATTTCATGGAGGGTTAGGTTAATTGAAAGCTAATGTGCTGTGACATGGGGACTTCTGTTGTGTCCCTGTGTACCAGTGGCTTCCATTGTCATTCCCTTTCATCCTCCTCAGTCAAATCAAATGTTATTGGTCACATACACGTGATTAGCAGATGTTATTACGGGTGTAGCGAAATACTTGTGCTTCTAGCTCCGACAGTGCAGTAATATCTAACAAGTAATATCTAACAAATTACACAACATATACCCAGTACACACAAATCTAAGTAGGAATGAATTTAGACTATATACATATGAACGAGCGGTCAGAGCAGAACAGACTAAGATACAATAGAATAGTATAGAAAACAGTATATACTGTATATACATATGAAATGAGTAATGCCAGATATGTAAACATTATTAAGTGACTAAGATACTGTAGAATACTATAGCATACAGTATATACATTTGAGATGAGTAATGCTAGATATGTAAACATTATTAAGTGACTAAGATACTGTAGAATAGTATAGCATACAGTATATACATATGAGATGATTAAAACTAGATGTAAACATTAAGTCACTAAAATACTGTAGAATAGTATAGCATACAGTATATACATATGAGATGAGTAATGCTAGATATGTAAACATTATTAAAGTGAATAGTATTCCATTCCTTAAAGTGGACAGGGATTTCTAGTCTATGCCTATAGGCAGCAGCCTCTGTGTTAGTGATGGGTGTTTAACAGTCTGAAGGCCTTGAGATAGAAGCTGTTTTTCAGTCTCTCGGCCCCAGCTTTGATGCACCTGTACTGACCTCGCCTTCTGGATGATAGCGGGGTGAACAGGCAGTGGTTCTGGTGGTTGTTGTCCTTGATGGTCTTTTTGGCCTTCCTGTGACATCGGGTTGTGTAGGTGTCCTGGAGGACGGGTAGTTTGCCCCCAGTAATGCTTTGGGCAGACCGCACCACCCTCTGGAGAGCCTTGTGGTTGTGGGCAGTGCAGTTGCCGTACCAGGCGGTGATACAGCCCAACAGGATGCTTTTAATTGTGCATCTGTAAAAGTTTGTGAGGGTTTTAGGTGACAAGCTAAATCTCTTTTGCCTCCTGAGGTTGAAGAGGCTCTGTTGCGCCTTCTTCACCACACTGTCTGTGTGGGTGGTCCATTTCAGTTTGTCAGTGATGTGTACGCCAAGGAACTTGAAGCTTTCCACCTTCTCCACTGTGGTCCCGTCAATGTAGATGGGGGGTGCATCCTCTGCTGTTTCCTGAAGTCCACGATCATCTACTTTGTTTTGTTAAGTGAGAGGTTGTTTTTCCAGGCTCCACACTCCCAGAGCCCTCACCTCTTTGCTGTAGGCTGTCTCATCATCATTGGTAATCAAGCCCACTACTGTTGTGTCGTCTGCAAACTGGATGATTGAGTTGGAGGCGTGCTTGGCAATGCAGTCATGTGTGAACAGGGAGTACAGGAGGGGGCTGAGCACACACCCTTGTGTTGCCCCAGTTTTGAGGATCAGCGGAGTGGAGGTGATGTTTCCTACCTTCACCACGTGGGGGCGGCCCATCAGGAAGTCCAGGACCCAGTTGCACAGGACGGGATTCAGACCGAGGGCCTCGAGCTTAATGATGAGCTTGGAGGGTACTATGGTTTTGAATGCTGAGCTATAGTCAATAAACAGCATTCTTACATAGATATTCCTCTTCTCCAGATGGGATAGGGCAGTGTGTAAAGTGATAAAGATTGCATCGTCTGTGGATCTATTGGGGCTGTAAGCAAATTGAAGTGGGTCTAGGGTGGCAGGTAAGGTTGGATGGCAACATGAGGGTGATTTGGGCATTCGCCTGAAACTCAGACAGGCACTGTCTGTGACTTCTGCTGAGACTTTGGAAGCGTTGCAGCTACAAAACGTCACCCAGGAAACTTTTTACGCACTCCAACAGACATCAATAAAACAGTCTTCGGACAATATTTAATTTACATTCTGTCCATATGGATTGTAAAGACACAGTCGTGGCCAAAAGTTTTAATGATGGCCTCAGTTTGTATGATGGCAATTTTCATATACTACAGAATGTTATGAAGAGTGATCAGATGAATTGCAAATAATTGCAAAGTCCCTCTATGCCATGCAAATGAACTGAATCCCCCAAAAACATTTCCACCACATTTCAGCCCTGCCACAAAAGGACCAGCTGACATCATGTCAGGGATTCTCTCGTTAACACAGGTGTGAGTGTTGACGAGGACAAGGCTGGAGATCACTCTGTCATGCTGATTGAGTTCAAATAACAGACTGGAAGCTTCAAAAGGAGGGTGGTGCTTGGAATCATTGTTCTTCATCTGTCAACCATGGTTACCTGCATGGAAACATGTGCCGTCATCATTGCTTTGCACAAAAAGGGCTTCACATGCAAGGATTTTGCTGCCAGTAAGATTGCACCTAAATCAACCATTTATCGGATCATCAAGAACTTCAAGGAGAGCGGTTCAATTGTTGTGAAGAAGCCTTCAGGGCGCCCAAGAAAGTCCAGCAAGCGCCAGGACCGTCTCCTAAAGTTGATTCAGTTGCGGGATCAGGGCACCACCAATACAAAGCTTGCTCAGGAATGGCAGCAGGCAGGTGTGAGTGCATCTCCACGCACAGTGAGGCGAAGACTTTTGGAGGATGGCCTGGTGTCAAGAAGGGCAGCAAAGAAGCCACTTCTCTCCAGGAAAAACATCAGGGACAGACTGATATTCTGCAAAAGGTACAAGGATTGGACTGCTGAGGCCTGGGGTAAAGTAATTTTCTCTGATGCATCCCTTTTCCGATTGTTTGGGGCATCCGGAAAAAAGCTTGTCCTGAGAAGACAAGGTGAGCGCTACCATCAGTCCTGTGTCATGCTAACAGTAAAGCATCCTGAGACCATTCATGTGTGGGGTTGCTTCTCAGCCAAGGGAGTGCGCTCACTCATAATTTTGCCTAAGAACACAGCCATGAATAAAGAATGGTACCAACACATCCTCCGAGAGAACTTCTCCCAACCATCCAGGAACAGTTTGGTGACTAACAATGCCTTTTCCAGCATGATGGAGCACCTTGCCACAAGGCAAAAGTGATAACTAAGTGGCTCGGGGAACAAAACATTGATATTTTGGGTCCATGGCGAGGAAACTCTGCAAATCTTAATCCCATTGAGAATTTAAAATTATTATTTTTAACCTCAATGACGGCCTAGGAACAGTGGGTTAACTGCCTGTTCAGGGGCAGAACAACAGATTTGTACCTTGTCAGCTCGGGGGTTTGAACTTGCAACCTTCCGGCTACTAGTCTAACACTCTCAACACTAGGCTAACCTGCCGCCCCTGTGGTCATTCCTCAAGAGGCGGGTGGACAAACAAAAACCCACAAATTCGGACAAACTCCAAGCATTGATTATGCCGTCAGTCAGGATGTTGCCTAGAAGTTAATTGACAGCATGCCAGGGCAGATTGCAGAGGTCTTGAAAAAGAAGGGTCAACACTGCAAATATTGATTCTTTGCATCAACTTCATGTAATTGTCAATAAAAGCCTTCGACACTTATGAAATGCTTGTAATCATACTTCAGTATTCCATAGTAACATCTGACAATAATATCTAAAGACACTGAAGCAGCAAACTTTGTGGAAATTAATATTTGTGTCATTCTCAAAACTTTTGGCCACGACTGCACAGTTGAACTCTGAAGTTTACATACACTTAGGTTGGAGTCATTAAAACTTGTTTTTCAACTACCACCAATTTCTTGTTAACAAATTTTAGTTTTGGCCAGTCGGTTAGGACATCTACTTTGTGCATGACAATAAATTTTTCTAACAATTGTTTACAGACAGATTATTTTACTTATAATTCACTGTATCACAATTCCAGTGGATCAGAAGTTAACATACACTAAGTTGACTGAGCCTTTAAACAGCTTGGAAAATTCCAGACAATTATGTCATGACTTTAAAAGCTTCTGATAGGCTAATTGACATAATTTGAGTCAATTGGAGGTAGACCCGTGGATGTATTTCAAGGCTTACCTTCAAACTCAGTGCCTCTTTGCTTGACATCATGGGAAAATCAAAAGAAATCAGCCAAGACGTCAGAAAAAAAATTGTAGACTTCCACAAGTCTGGTTCATCCTTGGGAGCAATTTCCAAATGCCTGAAGGTACCACGTTCATCTGTACAAACAATAGTAATCAAGTATAAACACCATGGGACCACGCAGCCGTCATACCGCTAAGGAAGGAGACGCGTTCTGTCTCCTAGAGATGAACGTACTTTAGTGCAAAAAGTGGAAATCAATCCCAGAACAAAAGCAAAGAACCTTGTGAAGATGCTGGAGGAAACAGGTACAAATGTATCTATGTCCACAGTAAAACGAGTCCTATATCGACATCTTCAGCAAGGAAGAAGCCACTGCTCCAAAACCGCCATAAAAATCCAGACTATGGTTTGCAACTGCACATGGGGACAAAGATCGTACTTTTTGGAGAAATGTCCTCTGGTCTGATGAAACAAAAATAGAACTGTTTGGCCATAATGACCATCGTTATGTTTGGAGGAAAAGGGGGACGCTCGCAAGCCGAAGAACACCATCCCAACCGTGAAGCATGGGGGTGGCAGCATCATGTTTTGGGGGTGCTTTGCTGCAGGGGGGACTGGTGCACTTCACAAAATAGATGGCATCATGAGGAAGTAAAAGTATGTGGATATATTGAAGCAACATCTCAAGACATCAGTCAGGAAGTTAAAGCATGGTTGCAAATGGGTCTTCCAAATGGACAATTACCCCAAGCATACTTCCAAAGTTGTGGCAAAATGGCTTAAGGACAACAAAGTCAAGGTATTGGAGTGGCTATCACAGAGCCCTGACCTCAATCCCATAGAAAATTTGTGGGCAGAACTTAAAAAGCGTGTGTGAGCAAGGAGGCCTACAAACCTAACTCAGTTACACCAACTCTGTCAGGAGGAATGGGCCAAAATTCACCCAATTTATTATGGGAAGCTTGTGGAAGGATACCCGAAACGTTTGACCCAAGTTGAACAATTTAAAAGGCATTGCTACCAAATACTAATTGAGTGTATAAAACTGCTGACCCACTGGGAATGTGATGAAAGAAATAAAACCTGAAATAAATCATTCTCTACTATTATTTTGACATTTCACATTCTTAAAATAAAGTGGTGATCCTAACTGACCTAAGACAGGGAATTTTTACTAGGATTTAATGTCAGGAATTGTGAAAAACTGAGTTTAAATGTATTTGGCTAAGGTGTATTTAAACTTCTGACTTCAACTGTATCTGATGCTAGAAGATAACCACAGACGCACACGCATAACTCACATGATGAGCAATCCTTGGTTGCTGCCAACATGGATCAGTTGAAAAAACTGCATTGGGAAGAGAGGCAACAAGGAAAGGGGAACTGACTTGAGCTGAACTAGTGCAGTTGAGTTGAGGGGAGCTGCATGGGGAATTTGATTATCAACAGGCTAGAGAGAGAGATAGTCTCGTTCGTTAATGAGAGGCACACCACAATGCTCAAATCTCACTTCTTCTTTTTCATACTGCTGAAAATATCAGCTTCCACCGGGGCTGTGGTGGTGTTTGCTAACGACAAACGGACGCAGAGCAGTCAGTTATACAGGAGGGGAACGTTCATCTACTGACTGTCTGTATCAATGTCACTAACATCATTGGGGGGGGGGCGGGGGGGGGGGGGGGGGGGGGGGGGGTTCTGTTCACATATACACTAGCAGGCAGCATGCACTTCACCACATACTTGGTATTCACAAATCATGTTTGTACGGAACTGTCAGAAATGACAATTCCATAAGAGATGTCTGTCTTTTCAAAAGATCAGGCCACACAATTCACTGTCATTTGTGGGAAAAACATAGTACAATTTCTGCCACATCATAGAACAAATACAACATGGTGAATCCTTCACACTGACAATAGGAACCATCGAGGATATTAGCAAGCAATGAGAACACAGTTTCCTGTGTTAAAGAATCATTGAAGGACATTTGATGCATGCATTACCAAGCAATGAATGTGCTCAATATCACAGCACTGTCCTTGAAGGTATCGTGAAATGTCATCTGTATTCTATTATCAGATCATACTTAAAGTACGGTGATGGCACCATTATTTTTTGGATAAAGAGGCTTAATGTTTCCAAAACAGAGGTCATTCAGATTTACAGGGCTTGCAGTCAGAGTATACAACCACTTCACTATCCCACTCATAGATTGACTAAGCGAGACCATCGACATGACTTCTCACAAACTTCTGGCATCTTAAAAGCAAGCTATTTACACACAGCAGTAAACATTTCCCAGCCTTGAGAGAATGTGACGCCACAATGACCATGTCTGTCCCAGCCCTGGGACCTAGAGGCTTTGCACACAAGCTCACACTCATGGTCATCCTACAACCCTCTTCTCCATAGCTAGTAGTACTGTTCATTATCCAGTTCAACTTGAATCAGAATGCATCAACATACTTAATGATCATTTGATGTGTCAAGGACCATAATAGGATACTTCTCTAATTAACACCTTTCATCTAAAAGCAAAGTTATGCTTGATACGAAAATCTGTCTGGAGTCTCCGTATGGAGGGTGTGATGCAATTGCACGGACCTCCTCCGTTGCCATGCAGAGGCCAAATTGAGCTCTGTGCCGCGTCGCCGTGCACCTCCCAAATTTTCCAACAATGCGGAAAGGCTACGTATAGCTCCGCATTGACATGATTGGTTGATTGTAGGTAGGGGGTGGGAAGTCCTGTATAAACACAAACTCCCTTCCTTGACAACAGCTCTGCTCAACGCCACGAAGCATGAATGCCCTGCTATCTGCTGAGGCCGTATCACCGTAAACGCTGTCAATGCAGATGTCGGATTGACCATGCAGCACCTTTTAATAATGGAGATGAATAATTCTCATCTTACTGGTCAGCATAAGATAACGGTGGATCACAAATCAGGTATCTCACACAAACAGACAAGAATGAGACTTTATTGGACTTACGTGATGTTTATAACACTAAGATAATGGGCAGTTTACACATACAATAACAAACAGACATCTGATTTGTATGAGCATAATTATAACCTGTACAAGTCTTTCCGTACATTGTTGGTTGTGTATTCTCAGTGCATAGCATTACACACAGAGCAACTGTTGCACAGCACAATAGTATCCGAACAGGCTGAAATGGAATAAGGCTGTTTTTTTTTTGTGTGTGTTTTTTTTTTTTTTAAAGACTGAAAATAGAGTGAGTTAACATACCTTTGCACAAAATTAAACCCAGGGAGAAAAAAAAAAAATGGCGAGAGGCAGGAGCCAGGCAGCTAGCCCTGCCCACTTTTGCAGGTAAAGCCTATTTTGATTTATTGCACCCCTTCCATCTGCATGCATGACATGTCCTACAACAGTATTTAACAAGCACTTTTTTTTTTTTAACTTTTTTTTATTTATTTTTCTCAAATAGTAAACAAGAGGCACTTTGTGGCAACCACAGACAGGCATCATAACATATTGCACAAATCAGCTAAAAACGAGTGACATGAATCTTACACACTGGCACCTTTAAGATGATTTTAATTATTTTTTAGAGCTGAAACTTAATTTTTGATGCTGCCTGTGAACTCCACACAGGTTTTAGCCCGTGCCATATAAAAATGGTTCCCGTAGGTTTCCCCTTTACTATATTTGTACTTTATGTTAAGGTACTGTGGCAAAATGTTTTTCAAGTGGGGCTACAGATGTCTAGGGGATGGCTTATGGCCTTAACTTGAAGTAACTGTCCAGTGTTTCCAGATTTCTACGAATGATGTCCTATAATTATATTACAATGAGTGAAGTACTTTTCCTTACAAAAATGGGTAATTAAGCATGTTAAAAAGTAGCTTCTCTGTGTTGGAATGGTGTGGGCGTACCCCAACAGAACGGTGTGGGCATATACCGGTCATTAAAAATATCAAATGCAAGTAGACAGCTGATTGGACAGCTCAGCCAATAAGGCAGGATGGCATTCTCTATGAGGAAATGGCAAGCATTTTTTTAAACAGTCTGAGACAACTTTTAGGTGTTGAGTATTTTTTTCCTCCAATGTATGCTTTTGCCACAAATGAGAATAAGACGAGTCAACATTATATGGATAGGAGTTAACTTTTGAAAAAGTTTGAATTTCACTGGACAGTTACTTTAAAATAAGCTCGTTAACAGGGATGCCCTTGAATAGATTCATACATTTAAGCTGCTGAACATCCAAAATAGTAAGCATATGATCCAGATCTACTAATCGGGCTAAAAATAAATACTACCTGCAGAGTGTCTTTAACAGAATACTGTCATAAATAGTTTATTCATTTTTTTCCTCCAGATTTTTTTCATTTTTATATAATAAAAGGGTCAGGACATTTTTCATTCAAACACCTTTTGGTTTCTATGGGGGGATGCATGGATACAAGACTAAGGTACAACTAGCCATATTATTCCACCTTCTTTCACTGATTGCAAGGCATTTGTTTTACTGAGGGGAACAACGGAGAGGGGGGGGGGGGGGGGAAATACTGTGGACCACTGACTGAAACCCTGCAAAAACCTGTAACAGTGCAAAAGTCTAGTACAATATGTTGCTCTATTAATAGTAGCTTTAAATAAGTACTTGAACTATCAAGTCAGTGCTTGGGCAGAATGGTAGATTTCAAAGCAGTAGCAGAGTAAGCATTGTCAACTTCAAGTAAGGCAAAGAATACCTCCATAGGCCCCGCCTCCAAGAACAAAGAAAATGTTGAATAAAATAAGCTTACTTTTGGCAGGTTTTCAGTGAAGTAATAAAATGTAAACAAAAATATAACATCTAGATTAAGTGTTCCTGGGTTAGCTAGTGTACATTTTGCAATGAAGAAGTGTCTCCTTTCGACACCTAGGGAAAGTATTCTTTCTAAAAAAAACAAGTCGAGATAAAACAGAATGTGTGATGGGGTTGTGAAAAGAGGGAAGCCTTAATGTAAAAAGTACAAGAAAAGGCAGCTTACATCACTACCCACTGAAGATTCCTGCCCAAGAGACTGAAGATTTTTGGTCTGGCCCGTAGCATGCCACAGGACAGGTGTTACATTTTTTTTTTTTGGCATGCTTAAAAGAAATTATGCATAATTAAATATGCTCATATAGTTTAGGGATTTGTATATATTTCTGAAGCAAAGCACAAGACTTTCTGTAAAATCTGTAGCTGCACTATTCTCATTCCTCCACGAAATGAAACCTGTTTGTAAAAAGGAAAAGAACAGAACAAAAAAACTGAAAAAGAACCCCAGCCAGGTAGGGACAGCGACTGCAGAAGTGTGCACGTGGGCGTGCACGTTAACAGTTCTCACAAGTAGGGACAGCGACTGCAGAAGTGTGCACGTGGGCGTGCACGTTAACAGTTCTCACACACAGAAGTAGTGTGTGCCACTGAAATTACTTGCACCATATGATTGGAACAGATTCTTGGCTCTGTTGTTATTATTGATCTTAAGTATGCAGTTTGGCAGTTTGTAAGCACCTTTTGTTGGATATACAAGCGCAACTCCACGGTAACAGAGTGATGCAGAGTCTTAAGAGTTTTCACTTAGAATGTCAAACAAAAACCAATGATTGCAAAGTTAAACAAACAATACAAGTCTATGGACAAGGACTACTTCATTTCCACTGAATTTTACAAAAACACATTTACTTGAAGGAAAAGCTTGGTAACAGAATGATTTGTGATGTTGGTGCAATCATTCTGTTACCAAACGTTACATCTGCACTTGTCCTTCAAGTAAATGTGTTTTTGTAACATTTTCTGTGGAAATCGTTAAGTAGTCCTTGTGCATAGAGTTGTATGGTTTGTCTAACTTTCCAATCATTTGGGTTTTGTTTGACATAAAAAGTGAACAATGAACAAGTGATCCCGGATCTCATTGGACCAAGTACGATAAGGCTGCAAACAAGTCAGTCAAGGAGCCAAAGATCTGATTTCACAAGAGAAAGATACCTAGAGCGCCTAAGTTCACATATTATCCACTCCTGGGTTGATCAAAACCTGCATTAACACCCTCGGATCGGTTCAGAGACAACGCTTTACATTCAATACCTCTGCTCCCACGGTCTCTGACCAAGCATCAGCTCTAAGCCTATGGGCCTTACTGAACTCAGAGTAGGTCACCATCACCACCACTTCTGGTGTGTCCAGACACATATTAAGATGACAAAAGTGCAGTTTGTCAACAACAACAACAAAAAAACGACACTTTCTAGAGACTGAGGAGAAACCGACACAATCACTAATGCAGGTTTTGATACATGTTCTAGTACGGCATGTTAAAAGGTACACATTTGGAACAGCTTACCCCTCTATAAGCACATGACACACTGAAGTAGTCACCGATTCAAAACATGAACCATCAAGTCAGTCAGCACTCTATACTATTGTCTTCTGTGATGATCCCCAAAACTATCTGGTTACCATTAAAATGAGGGGAAACGCCATGTACTGTAACATAAAAACACAAGGCCATTCTAAATGGCTTGCCAAAAGACTGAAATCATGCCTGCAGATACCATGAGAATAAAGTATGTCATTTTTGACCTCCTGGCTAAATACAATCAGATCTTAAATGACTTTAGAAATCTTCGTTTTTTTGTTGTTGAAAAACATTGTATACAATTTATTAAACAAGATGGACATCGATTCCAATAACATGCACACTGTTTGTCGTTTAACTATAGTGTTAACGTTATTGCAACACTGGCTTCCCTGCAGTTCTCTGTTATATTATTTATCTTAACATAAAAACATCAACAATACACGGGATACTGCTTTTCTGCATACCTAGAACAGAAATGGTAGAAGGAATGGACATTGGTTAGATGTCATGTAGCTTAATAATAATGACAATAATCAAAATTCAACTGGAGAAATTCTAACATGCAGTTTATACTGCACAAACTCATGTGAGACAGCCTGCAAAAAGCACAAGGAGCATTCACAGTAGGTAGGATGAAGGGGGGTGGGGGGGGGGGGTAAGGGCGTGGTGGAGGACAATGGATGAAGGGGGAGAAAGTGACAGAAGCACTGGCCTTGGTTTCCACAAGGAGATGGAGCAACCAAATGTAGATTTCCAATAAGCCTCTCCAATACCAGATCTCCCATCTCCTGATCGTGGAAATCTTCTCTAGTCTTTGACAAAAAAAAAAAGGTATATTACATTACAGCTACTGAACCTTTTTCCACTCAACAACGGTGTCAATACTTTTCGGATGAAAGAGTGGGGGCGGGGCAAAAAAGTAAAAAAATAAAATAAAATTGGTCAGCATTATTGTTCTTAAATTGGTGGCATTTTCCATGACGCAAATGTCTTGCTGCCATAGGTTGGTGAGGAAAAAAGTACTTGCTTTTCAGTTTATATTCAAGTTCTCCTTTTTTCCCTCTGAAAGCAGTATTTTTTTTCCTCTTTTTCACATCCCATAGAAATCTCTCACACTTTTGTTATTTGTGTGAGTTGCTCCTCGTCGAACGGTTCATTCTCTGGGTCAGAGTCTGTGGTGTCAGAGTATCGGTAATGGTCAGGCTCGTTGTCACTAACGTCTGGCGTTACCGAGGTGGAAGTGCTGGCCTCGGAGTTGAAGGGGTCCTCCACAGTCTTGGTAAAGTACAGCTTCACCTGTAATACCAGAGAAAACAACATCATTATCCACATTCTGAAACATGGTAACAAGAGCCATACCAAGCGGAAACATTTGAATCTAATTACAATTATTTGCTCTTATGAACTGTGGCAAAAGTTCATGAGAGCAATTACGTTGGCACAGTCAAATTATTTCCCAATTACTAATAAAAAGGGTACCCCCCCCCCCACCCCACCCAATGAAATTAAGTCTCAATCACCTGACTGACCTTGAAGTTGGGGGAGAAGTATCTGTTTGCTTTATCCTTGTTGGCCTTGTCCAGGTCGTTCTTCGTCAGTGAGAGGATCAGGCATTCCTTGTCGTTGTCTCCTGTTCCTCCTGTGGTTTGGATTCCTTCCTGCTCCTTCGGTAACGTTCCGTTCTCCACCTTCTCGTCTGGTCCAGGGATGAAGAAGGTGTTCACCCAGAAGTGAAACATCTTGTCCTGATGGAAAAATACATGGGGGAGGGAGGGGTGAATAAAGGCAAGACATGACTCCAAAAAGCAGTTACATCATCTCAACCGCAAAACAAATGTAGGCTATACTCCAATCCAAAATCAGAACGTGTTTTTCAGTTAAATCCTGACATTCCTCATAGTGAATCGGAATAGGCTGCTAAAACACCTAATTTAATAAGCACATAAAAATCTAAATCATATAATCAGGAACCACACCTTCTTCATCATTTTGTTCTGTTTGTGGAAGAACTCCACCTTGATGTCTCCACACACAGGCAGCGGCTGGGGGAACTCGAAGAACACGTACTTCTCCTCTCGCCGTGTGTTCACCGGGTTGGACGTGTGGATCTTGACCTTCAGCTGGTACACCACAAACTGAGGATCTGTGGGGGGGGGGCACAACAAGTTAACGCCAGTCACTCTCCTGGAGGGTGGATAGACCACAGCACAGCAACCGGGTATCTATTATTTACATCTAGGCAAATTATGAAAAGAGGACAGCAGAGAAAGGGACAGAATTACATAGTACCACTGCCAGGAATATTAAATATAGAAAAGACTGTTACAGTAACATGCGATAAGGGCCCTAAGAAGAGAAGAGTTGACCAAAGCCAAGCTCATTTAAGGGAGCACTTCTAGTCTAGAATCAGCCCACTGGGTTGTGTGGGATGCAGAGTTGATTGTTTCCATATTAAGTTCCACCGACTCCAACAAACACCGACTTCTAAATCTACAACAACCTCCTAGTCAACATGTAAACATTGGATGAAAGCTGCTTATTATTACCCCAGTGCCAATTCCCTTTTCTGAAACCATGTGGAATCTGCTCACTCTTGTTTTTAACGGAAGTGTCCCCTTAGAGAGAGAGAAAAAAAATAAGAGATTAACACAGAGTTCTGCTGCCCTGCCTGGGCTTGGGGAGGGAGTGGGTGGGTGGGTGGGTTATCACCAGGGCTATGTACAAACAGACTGTATACAGGCTTACAACCACCCATAAACCGATCCTGACTCACCATTTCCACATGCGAACAGCAACTTCCTGTTGTCAAGTTATTAGGAGCTTAACCAGTATAATAAAAATTACATAATGGCCCTTAAAATCAATCCTAATATTCATATTAATGCATCTCCTAACATATAGGCCTAAATAAGCATCAGCTAACATTTTTCTAAGAAACTGACAGAAAACACAATCTTTACATTGCTGCTACTCACTAAGATTTTATAAAAAGGAGAGGGGCGGGTGCTTGGGTGTTGATTAAATTAAACCACTTCAAATGTTGTGTGTTGTGTCATGGGAACTGACCACATAGGGTGGGGGGTCACATCATGCTGTGTGTGTGTGTTCAGAATTGGGCCAGGGATTGACAAAGTCTGAAAGGCACTTGCCAAATCGAGCAAAGTCAGGAGTATGTTTTGATTTGCCCGAAAATGTCAATTAATTATTTACAGGAAGAAGTGTCATATATTGCTTGCCTATCCCCTACACACAGTGGGGAGGAATCAGAAATATGATAACTGAAATTCTTTGTATTTTGGTTGTTATCAGTCAAATAAATCTCAGAGCAGGCTCAACTTGCAACTTGTAAGTTGTCCGTCTTTCGCTTAAACAATGGGGAGGAACCAGAAAGATCAGTTTTAGGCTACTGGAATTCTTTGTTGCTTAGTCATTTTCCCTTTTTTGAAAAAATATCACCTGCCCAAAGGTGCAACCTCAGAGCAACTGCTCAGTTCACTTTCCTCAGGCAATAGGTCATCCCTGTAGGGCCCGCTAAAGGGACAGGGGAAGTGTCAGAAAAATGTGGACAAAGGAAGTGAAGAGGTGAAATGCCAGACACAGCTGACAAGAGCAGCCACTGACGACAGACTCAAGCAAAGGGGGTTGTTATATCATAGGTCCTTATAGGCCTGTAGTCATCTTCTGGCTATCCAGCAAGGTATAAACTCCCTTATCTGATGATGCATGCAGCCAAGTCAAATGACCAGTGAGCCAAGCAAATAATAGCAGTGAAAATACACCATGCTGTTTTGACTAGCATAACCATAATTGCAAAACGATACACTCCACTGTGGTTAATGTCAGTGTTGCATGGAGAAAAATCGGGGGGGAAAAAACACAAAAAAAAACATGTAACATCGAGAACCAAAGCTGTGCAGAGCAAAGCAGAGGATAGGGGCAGGACAATCAACTGAAGATCACATTGTGAAAGTGTGTGAAAGCCCGTAGCACACAAGCCCAAGGTAAGACAGGATACAGGAAAGAAATAGGATTGAGACCAATGACAAGGGGAAAGCACTTACTACACGTTCCGGCACTGAACATGGGCACCGTCTCGAACACCATCTTGTGGAACAGCAGAGCCACTGGTTTGTACTCCAGCTGGTTCTTCAGAAGGTGGCTGTAGTAGTAGACATACCGCCTCTGACTGGGGATCGTTACTCCCTGTGGAATGGGAAAGAGAAACACTTAGTGAAACTGAAGATTTTCACTGGCAGTAAAGGGGATGACGACAAGCCTTTATATGATCCTAAAAAAAATGTTAAAGCCTGCAACTATTCATCATGTAGCCTACAATTAAAACAAAGATTAGCGATACTAGCAACACCCATGATGAACAGGTCTATGGTGTTGACATTATCATCATTTTATCTGTTTAACCCTTATCTTACCCTCAAGGTAAGTTGAAAATGGCCTGGGGACGAGTTTGAGTGGAGATCAGAGGGGTTGAATGAGCCAACTAGAAAATGGGGATGATCAGTTTCCATGACAGTAGGACGGCCAGATTGGAACAATAAACAAATGTACCTTCTTATCTCTGGTCCTGACTTCGCCGTAGAAGTCGAGAGCTTCTTGTGCTTTGAGGAACTTGCGCCGGTGTAACAGGTAAGCACAGATCATGACACCCGTACGTCCCTTTCCAGCTTTACAGTGAATCGCCGCCACATGATTGTCGTCTTCACTTAACCAAAGGTCAAGATCTTCGCAGAACGGTTTGATCAGCTCCAGCTGGGGCGGATTGTGATCCTCAAACGGATATTGTGCAACTGGAGAGAGACAGACAGAGACCGGGCTCAGTTAGTTAGCGTCAAACGTGGGTTTTTAGTGAAAGATTGATTCATTCACTGACTGCCTGAAAGACAGTGATAATGGTTTCACTCTGATGTAATATCTAACCTCTGCAATTGAATTTGGTTGCGTCATAATGTCGCTCAGCGCACCTATAAAAAAGGGACAAACAAAATACGTTGTTATAATACTGGGATTCAAACAGCCGCCTTCTTTCTTTTGTACAATCTGTCAGCATATTACATGTTGATGTAAGATCCCTCTGATGTGTGCTAGAGTGTTACAGCAACTGCAACCTCAACTTCCACACAGATTCATGAAAAACTGTTAATTGTATATTTTGTGTCTACTTCCCCTCTGATTCTCATGACCACTAATAAGAAAAATGTTGTTAACCAGTAGATATGTTTCCATCCAATTGCCAACAGATTTTCAGGAGAATATTATTATTATTATTTACATTTTTAAATCTGCATAAAAACAATGAGAATTTTCCCACCAGAATTGAAATGGTTGCGGATAAAAGGCTGTGCATGATGATGTAATGCAGGTAAAAATAACTTGCGGTTAAATTCCCATGTACCAAACAAAAAATACAAGTTAAATGAGTTTCAAATCGTATTTTCAACAATACTGATGCTTTTGTCACACACACATGGTCTTGGCACACACACATGGTCTTGGCACACACATTTTAGCCAACAGCTCAAAGATACAGTGCGAGTATAGCATACAAGATGATATTATTATAGACAAAAATAGCAAGATGTTTATTTGTCAAACAGCAGCCCTGAATTCATAATCATGTCACCAGAATAAGACCTTCTATATTTATTGGAAAGGAGCATCAAGCTCATCAACGTTCACTTTCACCACCCTATGAAGTTCATCTTAACTTATCTGTAGCATAATAAGCTGCAAGCTTGTAGTGGGAGGACCACACAATATATCATTGTGGGACTCCAAGTTTACTTCAATATGGTTATTTTATCAATATTTGTGCATTTAAAAAAATCCCACCTGGTCTAGCGTATTTTGTTTTGTCGACATTTGGAAAGTTCACCGATAGATTTGCTGTTTCGTGACATTTTATCTGGCATATACTTTACTACTCACATAAAAAAAAAATTGGATGGAAACCTGGTTAATGAGAAACCTGTGGTCTTTAGTATCTTTGTAGCGCGCAGTGAGTCATTCGGTTAATGCCAGTCTACTAACTAAACGACTTCATACTGAGTGAGGAAGACATTGTCGTAAATTCCCTTTCCAGGGTAAAATTATGCCAAAGGTTACCATGATATGATTGTTCTACCCCTTCATCACAATGCCTAGGCCTATCCATCAAGAACCACTGATGACTAAAGGCAAATAAGTGGCTACTGCGGTTTGCATTCTCAAAAACATGAGGACTTTTCTTCCTCCGGGCCTATACTCCACAGACATTTTCTGCATGCATCAGACATAACTTTGCAGCACAGCAACCGCCACTGACCATACTGCATATGCACAAGCAAAATAGTCAGACACCAGGGTACTCACAGATTATATATCTTGTAATGATTTTTGTGTTTAGAGTCCAGAAACCTGAGGAGAGAAAGGGAGGAGAATTACTTTTCCATCCGGCACAATTTTTTTTTTTACAGATTCTGGTCCGATCTAAACCTTTCAACACTAACTTGCAGTCTGTAATGACAGCATGTCATAGGGGCAGACTGACAGGCTCTCCGACAAGCACAATAATAGTGTTACATCATTGACTATCCAGGGTTCTACTTTTTCCAATGGCGACACTGGTGCTACCAACTTTTTCAGCTGGTGGCACTAGCGCATGATTTGGTCGCACCAGTTTTATTTTATATTTGATAAAGGCCTGGCCTGTCCCCCATAATGTGCCTGCATTCCTTCCAGAACCTGGCTAACAATGACTAGCCATCTCTTAACTTAGCCCTTGTGTTCTTACATTGATTTGGATAGATTTACTGTAACAGCAAAAAAGACACTTTAAATAAAGTGCAACATTTATTTATTGAAGATTTCAAAGTGCCATGTGTTCTTTTCTGCAAAATCCTTTAGAGAGCAGAATTTGACAAAATGATACTTAATGACTGCATTAAGTGGGGGGGAGCACCAGTGTTTGGCTAGCAGTATTTGTTATAGCGTGAACACCAGTGTTTGGCTAGCAGTATTTGTTATAGCGTGAACACCAGTGTTTGGCTAGCAGTATTTGTTATGGCGTGAACACCAGTGTTTGGCTAGCAGTATTTGTTATAGCGTGAACACCAGTGTTTGGCTAGCAGTATTTGTTACAGCGTGAACACCAGTGTTTGGCTAGCAGTATTTGTTATGGCGTGAACACCAGTGTTTGGCTAGCAGTATTTGTTATGGCGTGAACACCAGTGTTTGGCTAGCAGTATTTGTTACGGCGTGAACACCAGTGTTTGGCTAGCAGTATTTGTTATAGCGTGAACACCAGTGTTTGGCTAGCAGTATTTGTTACAGCGTGAACACCAGTGTTGGGCTAGCAGTATTTGTTATAGCGTGAACACCAGTGTTTGACTAGCAGTATTTGTTATAGCGTGAGCACCAGTGTTTGGCTAGCAGTATTTCTTATAGCGTGAGCACCAGTGTTTGGCTAGCAGTATTTCTTATAGCGTGAGCACCAGTGTTGGGCTAGCAGTATTTGTTATAGCGTGAACACCAGTGTTTGGCTAGCAGTATTTCTTATAGCGTGAGCACCAGTGTTTGGCTAGCAGTATTTCTTATAGCGTGAGCACCAGTGTTGGGCTAGCAGTATTTCTTATAGAGTGAGCACCAGTGTTGGGCTAGCAGTATTTCTTATAGCGTGAGCACCAGTGTTGGGCTAGCAGTATTTCTTATAGCGTGAGCACCAGTGTTTGGCTAGCAGTATTTCTTATAGCGTGAGCACCAGTGTTGGGCTAGCAGTATTTCTTATAGCGCACTTGCGCATCAATCCAGTATTCATTTACAGTGCCTTGCGAAAGTATTCGGCCCCCTTGAACTTTGCGACCTTTTGCCACATTTCAGGCTTCAAACATAAAGATTAAAAAATGTATTTTTTTGTGAAGAATCAACAACAAGTGGGACACAATCATGAAGTGGAACGACATTTATTGGATATTTAAAACTTTTTTAACAAATCAAAAATTGAAAAATTGGGCGTGCAAAATTATTCAGCCCCTTTACTTTCAGTGCAGCAAACTCTCTCCAGAAGTTCAGTGAGGATCTCTGAATGATCCAATGTTGACCTAAATGACTAATGATGATAAATACAATCCACCTGTGTGTAATCAAGTCTCCGTATAAATGCACCTGCACTGTGATAGTCTCAGAGGTCCGTTAAAAGCGCAGAGAGCATCATGAAGAACAAGGAACACACCAGGCAGGTCCGAGATACTGTTGTGAAGAAGTTTAAAGCCGGATTTGGATACAAAAAAAATTCCCAAGCTTTAAACATCCCAAGGAGCACTGTGCAAGCGATAATATTGAAATGGAAGGAGTATCAGACCACTGCAAATCTACCAAGACCTGGCTGTCCCTCTAAACTTTCAGCTCATACAAGGAGAAGACTGATCAGAGATGCAGCCAAGAGGCCCATGATCACTCTGGATGAACTGCAGAGATCTACAGCTGAGGTGGGAGACTCTGTCCATAGGACAACAATCAGTCGTATATTGCACAAATCTGGCCTTTATGGAAGAGTGGCAAGAAGAAAGCCATTTCTTAAAGATATCCATAAAAAGTGTTGTTTAAAGTTTGCCACAAGCCACCTGGGAGACACACCAAACATGTGGAAGAAGGTGCTCTGGTCAGATGAAACCAAAATTGAACTTTTTGGAAACAATGCAAAACATTATGTTTGGCGTAAAAGCAACACAGCTGAACACACCATCCCCACTGTCAAACATGGTGGTGGCAGCATCATGGTTTGGGCCTGCTTTTCTTCAGCAGGGACAGGGAAGATGGTTAAAATTGATGGGAAGATGGATGGAGCCAAATACAGGACCATTCTGGAAGAAAACCTGATGGAGTCTGCAAAAGACCTGAGACTGGGACGGAGATTTGTCTTCCAACAAGACAATGATCCAAAACATAAAGCAAAATCTACAATGGAATGGTTCAATAATAAACATATCCAGGTGTTAGAATGGCCAAGTCAAAGTCCAGACCTGAATCCAATCGAGAATCTGTGGAAAGAACTGAAAACTGCTGTTCACAAATGCTCTCCATCCAACCTCACTGAGCTTGAGCTGTTTTGCAAGGAGGAATGGGAAAAAATGTCAGTCTCTTGATGTGCAAAACTGATTGAGACATACCCCAAGCGACTTACAGCTGTAATCGCAGCAAAAGGTGGCGCTACAAAGTATTAACTTAAGGGGGCTGAATAATTTTGCACGCCCAATTTTTCAGTTTTTGATTTGTTAAAAGTTTGAAATATCCAATAAATGTCGTTCCACTTCATGATTGTGTCCCACTTGTTGTTGATTCTTCACAAAAAAATACAGTTTTATATCTTTATGTTTGAAGCCTGAAATGTGGCAAAAGGTCGCAAAGTTCAAGGGGGCCGAATACTTTCGCAAGGCACTGTATGTAGCACATAATCATGATTCTGCCAGGTAGGCATAAAGGCTATTTTATAGTTACATTTTAATTGCCTTTTCATCTATCTGAAAACAGTTAGGCCATCATTAGTATCGCTAACGGCTACACAAAGTGGTAATGTATAGGCCCAACTTGCACCACACACAGCAGGGCTTGACATTCAGGTACATTTGCCAGTGTCAACTTAAAGCTACAGGGTAGCTTTAGTCCGGGTCAAGACCTGACAGGAAAGCGAATGATGTGTGCATAATTTCAAAAGCATGTGATTTTCATATTTCATTTGCGGGCTGAGAAAGTAGCCTATACAGGGTTCAAACAGAGATTGGCAAGTCAAATTCAAGGATTTTCAAGGACTTTTCCAAGCACTTAATTGAAATCGTCAACGACCTACATTTTATATTTCATTGCTGTAATAGCCTAAAGAAAAAAGCTCCCTCCAATGTATGCAAAAAAAAACAAAAGTATGCATTACCACTAAGAATAATGCATTTTTAAATAGGCCTATCCAATGGCATTATGCATTGCCATTTTTACATTCTAAAATATGTCAGAATAATGTGGGCATTGCCTGACGAAATAGACAGCATGCTCCCAACACACTAATTATATCTGTCCATGTGGTGGCTAGTCAGTCTCGCCATTTGAGATGTTACTGTATCATGTTTTAAAATGAGAAGGCAACACACACAAAAAATCTGGGTATCCTTTGTAATGGAACACTTTGTATGGAAAATCAAGTTGAAGCCAACATTTGATATTGTGATACTCATAATAACGGCACATGGATTTACCACAACAGACTAGTGCAACACCCTTCAATTGAAATGGCGTTAAACAAATGAAAGTGCCTACTACCCTCAGAAAAACTGATTAGAAATGAAACCACGAAATAAGTATATTGTGGCAGTAGAACTTCTAAAATCAGCTACCATAAATTACTTTTCAAGGACAAAAGAGCCCAGAGGAAATGTCTTATTTTGAAGGTGGGCTATTCTATGATGACTAAATTGGACTTGGCAAATATTCTACCAAGACTTCAAACTTTTTAAATACCCATTCTTGCCTTATCATTTACTGGTAGATATCAAAACTTGGAGCATCTTTCCTACCACTACCGCTGTTGGTCTTTACTCCACGCAACAACCAGCTGTTGGGAGAGCTGCACGCTCTTTTTGCCTGACAGATTATCTATAGGCTGTGTGTGCGCAGCAAGCGTGTGATAAATAAACAGACCTAACGAACGCTTCGGGAATCCATCTGTTTTCTTAGCAATTATAGCCTAGAATAAAAATCGCATTATTACAATATTTTTCTCACTGGCCCAAGCGGGCCTCTGACGGGGATGATCGACTGGCCCGTAGGGTTTCCAAAATCGCCCCTGTATGTTGAGCCCAGGGGCATTCCCATGCCGTTGTTGGTTTATTGTTGGTCAACTGAACATTACTGTTTGAATAAATCATGATAAATAAAAGCTAATTGTGAACCAAAAACTAAACATGACCAGGTAAAAAAATAAAATAAAAAATACTGGCACCCTTGTGACCAATTAAAAATGTGTGTCGCTCGGCCAAGTCAAACGGTTACAAATGCGACTGTTTTGGTCGCAGTATTGAACCCCGCTATCAGTAGGGCATGTTCGTTATGTCGGTTTATTTATTTAACAGATTGGTTAACACATCTAAAAACTACAGTGTTGGGGAAATGACGAAGGCTGCTTTTTCTGTTTACATTTCAAAAAGCCAGCAACTTTCTGTGTCTACTACAGCCTGCGTAAATCGAAGGAAATTGTTTGGACAATACAACAACCAGGGTCAGGTTAAGTTCACAGGTGACTTGCAGGTCACTCCTTTGGTTTCAGTTGACTAATTAGGTA
Source organism: Oncorhynchus clarkii lewisi (assembly GCF_045791955.1). Lineage (NCBI taxonomy): Eukaryota > Metazoa > Chordata > Actinopteri > Salmoniformes > Salmonidae > Oncorhynchus > Oncorhynchus clarkii. The sequence goes on from NC_092166.1 coordinate 57,461,545, forward strand.
AGTCTCTGCAACTGGGACGACAGAATGCATTTCAAACATCCTATTCTTACCACTGTTGCCCATATAATGATAATCCATGAGAAACAAGATGAGACCAAAGATAGGCCTAGTTTACCAAAGTTTGTGCAAATTCTGTTATGGAATGGGTTTGGTTAAGGTAGTTAGGACATGTTTAACTACCTGCTGTTTTCATTTACATGTAACCCTTTTCATTCATTTACATTCTAAGAAACCCCTTCATTATTTTGACTGGGACATCCACATTTGTTTTTTTTAAGTACTTACCGTACTACGTCATCGATGTTGTTTCTGTAGACACCCTCAAGTCTTTCAGCAGGAAAGCCCATAGCAATTATGTTTGGATAAATATCTGAACGCAGGAGTCAAAGAAACCAGCAGTTTGGCTGCTGAGGTCAGAGACTAACGGGAAGAATCACACCTAGGCCAATATTAATCACCAACATACACATACAATTATGATTGTCTAGCAAATCGTCATTCAATTCACATCTCGACAACCGTCGCACACACAAACAACTCCTTGATTTGCCCAAACATAGATATCGTATATCACATCTTACACCATACTGTACATGCATTGCTTATTATGCCAGACCAATCATGACAGAGCTGTATGGAGAACAGGACAGAGCATGTGTAATATGGAACAGATGGTGCTCTCTCTACGAGACCCAGTGACGGACATCTAACCTACCAGGCCCCACAAGGGCACCAAATAAATCACATTGTGCCACAGCCAACTGCCCCCGCCCTTCCCATCATCTCTCCGAAAGAGCATTACATCACTCACATCATCACTTAGATATATGTATAATATAAACGCACACGTCGATCTAATTTCCTCATGTCACTTGGGAAATATATCCAAGCACAAAATAATTGAATTCTTCATACAAAGAAAATGACCTATTTTGTCAAACAATTCATCAGAAATAGGCTACTACTATATGAAATACAAAACGTGATCTCTAAATGATTATTCTATTACCGTTAATTTACTGAGACCCGGGCCGTCTCGTCACACGCTCAACTCCTCCGATAGCGTACTTTACATTTGAACTGGCATAACATCACAATGACATCATGCTCAAAAAGTACCCGAGACTACTGCAATGACAGACGCAACGTCAGCATGAGCCTCACATTTAACTGTTCCTATCAAATAAATAGTCAATGGACTGAATGGGATCAATTAAATTGTTCCAGAACATAGGTAGTCTAAAGGCCTACTGCCATTTTCCAGCAACACCATTTAGGAAATTAATGTAGAATTTTCATAGTCTTAAATAGCACAGACGTAGGCCTATAATAAAATATTTTTAAAAACCTAACATATCATTACAAAAACCTCTTCTAGTCCCATGAAGACGAGGAGTTTCAAATGGCAAATGTCAGTTAAGGCCTAAACCTCTGCTACTAGTGTGGAGGGAAAGGCTTGCTGCTGATGTGAAATCTCATCACAATTTTAAGGCCAATTCCTAGAACTGAATTCATTACATAACAACCATGGCTACATTGCCTTCCCAAACACTGACCAACAATGCCTGGCACTATATATATATCAAAACAAAGTGATTTAGCTATAATACCACATTTCACTCATACAATATCTAACTCACACATTATCATAGTTGCTTAGTTAGGAAAATCCTAACCCCTTGGTTCCAAAATGTGGGGTTGGGAAAATGTAAATGGGGTACACTTAAGAAATCTGTACTCTTATCAAACAAATTAATAACTTTCTCTTCAAAATGAGTATAGAATACAACCTTTTAGTGTCAACCAATGGCGTTATACAATATGTTGGGACAGCCTACAGGAACAACAATTGTGTGAATATGAACACAGTTTACTAGGGAATATAAGGTTTCCAAATGGGGTCCCCTGCATTTTCTTACATCAATTTGCATTCGCGTGCAGAAAATATATGGGAACCCCTGCCCTAACCCTATTCCAGTTCTGGTTTTTGCACAGAGCTTTCTGAGACCACTGAACCAAGGGACCACAGGCACAAAAAAATGGCTTTGACCATTTCAAGTGCAAGACAAGAAGACATGACAACTGAACATGCCAATAGTACCCGGCACTTCCTCCAATCGCTCATAACCTTTACCTGGCTTTAATTTGTGCATTCTACATGCACCTATACTTTCACAATTTGATTGCATACCTTGGTTAGGTGACCCATTTCAGACAAATCTAGCATCTGAACACTTGTCTTTTAAAGAATGCTCTTCTTCGGTCATTCATAACTAAACATTTTATCCCTGACACTGCTCAAAACAATACAAACAAGCTGACCTCATTAAGACAAGCAAACCAAAGGTCTACTGATTACGTTCATTCTAGCACCATGAAATTGGTACATCCCACTAATGAGCAAGTACTATTACCATTTCCCCTCACGCTGATAATGATTCAATGCTTTTGGTCTTTGTGTGGCTAGCAGCAGCAACACTGATTGCGAATATTACCTTAATCCATTAGCTATAGCTTGCTAGATTATTTTGTAGGCCAGAGAACTGCAACAATGCGACGCAAAAGGTTGATCTCTTTGTTCCCCATCCAGGAGTTAGCTGGCTATATTAGCTAACTAACCAGTTGACCAATTTACAGTTGACAACCAAATAATGAATCAAGACTTCACATTATCAACATCAATTAACTACAGAACATTAGCTAGCCTAGATACATTTTCCTTATGTTATGATGTTGAATCTCTCATTCAATCATGATGATGTGCAAACTACTAGCTAGCTAGCTAACGTTATGCAAGTTATGGGATATATTTAGCCATCAAGACTGCATTTAATTGAACAGGACAGACACCTTTATCAAATAGCAATTTAGCAAAGAGTAGGTTAGTGTCATTAGCTCCCTAACGTTAGATAGTTATTATTTCACTATATATTTAAAACATTAACTAGCTAACGATATATATATATATTCGAAGTAATGTTCACCGACTACGTTAGCTAACTAATCATCTTATGGATAAAGGTTAAGTTATCAATATAGGCATCCATGTGTTAGCTACAGTAGCTAGCTAACTGGATACAGTAGCTAACAATTTAATATAGACAATGATGAACATAGACACATTACTGTAGCTAGCTAATATTACAGACATTGAACAAAAAGGATACAAGTCAAGTCCAAGTCAAACCCATCTTCCTGGTATCTCCTTTTGTTTCGGCTGACAATTTCCTTTATGATTGCAGCCATATCTGTGGCAGGAGTCTTTAACGTTTTTAAATTAAGAGAAAGTATCGTTGCCTTTGTATGAAATGTTGCCAATATTTTTCTCCCTCTCAATCCCGTTGGTGTCAAACGTTGACAGCTAGCTAAGCTAGCCGTGCTAGCTAGAATAGTTTCTGCTGCCGATAGGTCATAAAGGAGGGCCTCACTCCGTTCCACCACAGGCCCGGCTTCACAGGTCCCGCAATTTCACATATAATCCCCCAGATGAATAGGTGATTAATTATCCAGCCCCCGGAGCGTTGTATTTCAAGAGAATACCAAGTATCTGATTTCGCCAAAAGCGCCGTGATTATGCCAGAAAAGTGGAGAGAAATCTCCCCGATGTTCCTTGCCCAGAAAAGTGACTGACACACTCGATCTCAGCACACACGTAGCTAGATATGGCTAGCGCATAGCATGTCAATTCTTTAAAAAAAAAGAAAAAAAAGCAGTCATCCGACAATTTTTTTTGAGGGAAAATTGACAGCCTCCAGTTCAAAGACTACAAATGTGTTCGATTTGTAAAATTTTTATAACACGCCTGCCGTTCTTCCCTGAAACGTCCCTTTCCCAGTACTGACTCGTTTCTCCCAGCCCCAGGCTGCACTCGCGAACTTCCATCATGGCTTCCGTAAGTTCCGTTCCAATTGAAAAGGGCTACGATTGGACAGAACGTTATGCCGCAGTGTAAAATAGTTCATCAAAGACGTCTCTCCGACAAATTGTAAAATAGTGTAGAATACATTGACAAAGCTATCATTAAATGTCTCTTTAATCGAATAATTTAATTTAGAATTAATTATTTTAATCGGTGTTGGAAGGACATGGGTACTGTAATTGGGGAAGTTACCAATATTTAATTTAGGATTCATGACATTGATATGTATATAATCAAATCAGAGACTTTGCGTTGTGCAACTATATACTCGATGTGCTGGATGCATTTGATGTAGCCTTTTTAAATAAGTACATTTCATTGTCTCATGGCATTGTATAAAATAGATGTCTATGGAGCAAATTGCAGGTGTATTTGATGAGGAATAAATACATTGTCTGTTGCCTTCTCACTATGCATAGACTAGGAAACAAAAATAAACAGTACTTGTTTATGCATTGCTCTCACCATTTCAATGTTTTGATACTTGACAACTTCAGAGTTGTTGCACATTATGCACCTTTTTCACAATGCATTACAGACTAGGAAACCAAAATAAACACAGTTGTTGCAGTGCGAGTATCTTGACTTTTCCTAGTTCTCTACCCAGACTGGAGTTTGTAAGCCAGTGTAGATGACAAGTACTAGTTGTGGTCACTGGACTTGCTGTGTTAGGGCGCCTCCTGTCAGATTTGCATGGAACATGATGTAAAGTATACACATTAAGTAACAATAAAAAAAATACGTTTTATGAGAGGGGAGTACCTTCATTTGCACAATATGGGTTGTAGCCACCTCATTAAATCTAGTTCAACTTGTGTTGTTATTTACCTTAAATTGCATCGGTCTGTACTTTACTATTTATATTTTTGCCAACTTTTACTTTACCACATTCCTAAAGAAAACAATGTACTTTTTACTCTATACATTTTCCCTGGTACCCAAAATGACTCGTTACAGTTTGACAGGGAAATGGTCCAATTCATACACTTATTGAGTACTTTTTTTCCATCAGTCCCATGCCACAGAAATATTGAGGAAATTATTTTAGTGTCTATTCCAAAACAGTAGGGGGCACCTATCACGCCGAGCCTCATGCTGACAACTCCCGGACAAGAGTAAGAGTCGGAAGCGCGAGGTGAGTGTCACACCAGTCCGTCCACATGAGCAAACGGTGATGGGTTATTTGTTTTTCTACATATGTTAAATGTTCTTATTAGAAATAGATGGATTAATCCAACACATTTCACAAGGTGTCCGGGCTAGCAGGATTTTTTTTCCCTACAAAGTAACGACTAATTTTGGCAAGAGGCTGCATGCTAACTGGAAGGTCACAGCTAGCTCTCAAACCGTTCTCCATTTGTAGGGTTTTCAGCGGTTACATTCGCCCACATTTGGCTCCATGTGAACTACAATTCCGACGCTGTAGTTTAGAAAAGGGGGCATATCAGTAGATTGACTTCTTTCATATCAGCAAGACAGAATCACTCATAAAAAATATACTTACTGTAGCAGTTTTGCACAGAGCCACATGCCTCCAGTTGACGAACTAACTTGGATATAAACAAAGGTGTTCAGATCACGGTAGATGGCTAATTAGCACAGATGGCCGCCTATGTCTTCCTTAAACAAGCGATGTAACGTGAAGATATGGCCATGTGGGAATACTAATGCCGTGTTTACATGGTAGTAGGAGGTAGATGGCAAACCGGATGTCATTGTTTTCAATGAGAGCACGACTGTAAATGCCGGCGGTGAATCCCGTCAGCCGCCACGGTAGACTGGACTTGCCGCCAATGTTCAAATAATTTAACTTCTGCGGTCAGTTGTAGCATTGTTTTCTACCGATGTTGATTTGTACTGATTGTTTACTGAAATCACTATAGCAACACATGTGTTGGCTTGGCTTTGCTGTCACCCTCTTTCTTACATGCTTGATCCGTTATGCCGGTTTTTACGTCCCTCGTCTAAACGCAGCATAACCATAACCTAGCTTTCAAACTGAGGCATTCTGCCTTAGTTTTCAGCCATTAGCTTCGCCCACTTCTACCTCTTGTGAACTACAATCCGATACTTCAATAATCATTGCTTTCAAAACACATGGCCCTTATCTTTCATCAGCGAGAAAGAATCCTTCAAATAAAAAAAAATAAACTTACTGTAGCAGTTTTGCATAAATCCATACAGCAATGGATCCGACAAAACTACACTTCCGCTACAGTTCCAGAGTTACGCTTGATACACAGGTGTTCAGAGCATGCTAGGTAGCTAATTAGCACCGCTGGTCGCCTCTTGTCTTGTGTAAACAAGCGCTGTAACATGGAGATATGGCCTTGTGCGAACACTAACCTGATAAATGTGTATTAATTTAACTTGTCGTTTTTTAAGAATTAATTGGGGACTTATTTGTGTGGAGTGTATATTTTTTTCTGGGTGATTTATTATGTTTTATGCCATGACTGTTTTTGTATTTTAAAGTGTGTGTGTATATAGATTTATTTATTTTAAGGCTCCTGAGTTGCACAGCGGTCTAAGGCACTGCATCTCTATAGACACCCTGGTTCGAATCTAGACTATCACAACCGGCTGTGATTGGGAGTCCCATAGGGCGGCTTACAATTGACCCAGCGTCGTCCGGGTTTGGCCATCATTGTAAATAAGAATTTGTTCTTAACTGACTTGCCTAGATAATTTAAAGTTTTTATTTTTTTAATATAGAGATTTGATAAATTTTGTAATATTTACTTATTTTTAGTTTTTGTTGATATTTTTAACCTTTTATTTAATTAGGCAAGTCGGTTAAGAACAAACTCAAGGGCCGACTGATGTCGAGATGTTGCTTCAATATATCCACAATTTTTCTTCCTCATGATGCCATCTATTTTGTGAAGTGCACCAGTCCCTCCTGCAGCAAAGCACCCCCACAACATGATGCTGCCACCCCCGTGCTCCACGGTTGGGATGATGTTCTTCGGCTTGCAAGCCTCCCCCTTTTACCTCCAAACATAACGATGGTCTTTATGGCCAAACAGTTCTATTTTTGTTTCATCAGGCCAGAGGACATTTCTCCAAAAAGTACAATCTTTGTCCCCATGTGCAGTTGCAAACCGTAGTCTGGCTTTTTTATGGTGGTTTTGGAGCAGTGGCTTCTTCCTTGCTGAGTGGCCCTTTAGGTTATGTCGATATAGGACTCGTTCTATTGTGGATATAGATACTTTTGTACCTGTTTCCTCCAGCATCTTCACAAGGTCCTTTGCTGTTGTTCTGGGATTGGTTTTCACTTTTCGCACTAAAGTACGTTCATCTCTAGGAGACAGAGCGCATTTCCTTCCTGAGTTGTATGACGTCTGCGTGGTCCCATGGTATTTATACTTGCGTGCTATTGCTTGTACAGATGAACGTGGTACCTTTAGGCATTTGGAAATTGCTCCCAAGGATGAACCAGACTTGTGGAAGTCTACAATTATTTTTCTGAGGTCTTGGCTGATTTCTTTTGATTTTCCCATGATGTCAAGCAAAGAGGCACTGTGTTTGAAGGTAGGCCTTGAAATACATCGACAGGTACACCTTCAATTGACTCAAATGATGTCAATTAGCTTCTAAAGCTTCTAAAGCCATGACATAATTTTCTTGAAATTTCCAAGCTGTTTAAAGGCACAGCCAACTTAGTGTATGTAAACTTCTGACCCACTGGAATTGTGATACAGTGAAATAATCTGTCTGTAAACAACTGTTGGAAAAATTACTTGTGTCATGCACAAAGTAGTTGTCCTAACCGACTTGCCAAACCTAGTTCAACAAGAAATTTGTGGAGTGGTTGAAAAACGAGTTTAACTGACTCCAACCTAAGTGTTTGTAAACTTCCGACTTCAACTGTATATATAACGTGTACATTTGTGTTGTACAATACAGGGCGCATTTGAAAAAGAGACCTAGGTTACATAAATACAAAACTTTGTTTCCAAAGCCGTACCGCAAGCGATGCGTTTTAATGTTCAGAACAGGCATTGAGATGTTAACAAAACACCCACGGTCAGAAGATACTATCATCAGTAGGCGAAAAGGTAGTTGGCGGCTATGAATGAGTTAGGTCAAGCCAAGCTTTCGATTTTGTAACACGCAAAGTGAAACAACTAGCTAGCAAGTCGTCTTTTCACAGTTTCAGTTATTGTCAATAGTCTGTATTGTAAAATATTTCTTTGGTAGACTTTTAAAAGGCCCAGAGCAGTCAATCTTGATTTTCCTCTGAACAACAATCTAAACGCAACATGTAAAGTGTTGGTCCCATGTTTCATGATCTGAAATAAAAGATCCCAGAAATGTTCCATACGCACAGAAAGCTTATTTTTCTCAAATTATGTGTAAACATTTGTTTACATCCCTGTTAGTGAGCATTTCTCCTTTGCCAAGATAATCCATCCACCTGACAGGTGTGGTGTAACAGTATAACTTTAGACCGTCCCCTCGCCCATACCCAGGCGCGAACCAGGGACCCTCTGCACACATCAACAACAGTCACCCTTGAAGCATCGTTACCCATCGCTCCACAAAAGCCGCGGCCCTTGCAGAGCAAGGGGAACTACTACTTCAAGGTCTCAGAGCAAGTGACGTCACCGATTGAAACGCTATTTAGCGCGCACCGCTAACTAAGCTAGCCGTTTCACATCCGTTACACTGGCATATCAAGAAGCTGATTAAACAGCATCATTTCACAGGTGCACCTTGTGCTGGGGTCAAAAAATGGCCACTCAAATGTGCAGTTTTGTTACACAACACAATACCACAGATGTATCAAGTTTTGAGGGAGCGTGCAATTGGCATGCTGACTGCTGGAATGTCCGCTAAAGCTGTTTTCAGAGAATTTAATGTTAATTTCTCTACCATAAGCCGCTGCCAACTTCTTTTTAGAGAATTTTGCAGTACGTCCAAACAGCCTCACAACTGCAGACCACATGTCTGGCGTCGTGTGGGTGAGGGGTTTTCTGATGTCAATGTTGTGAACAGAGTGCCCCATGGTGGGGTTATGGTTTGGGTAAGCATAAGTTACGGACAACGAAGGCATTTGCATTTTATCGTTGGCAATTTAAATGCATAGAAATACCATGACGATATCCTGAGGCCCATTTTATTTTTTTAATATATTTTTTTAAGCTATCTGTGACCAACAGATGCATATCTGTATTCCAGTCGTGAAATCCAAATATTAGGGCCTAATGAATTTATTTCAATTGACTTGATTTCCCCATATGAACTGTAACTCAGCAAAATCTTTGACATTGTTGCATTTATATTTTTGTTCAGTATATATACACTGAGTATACCAAACATTAGGGACATCTTCCTAATGTTGAGTTGCACCCGTCCCCTCCCTACAAAGTTTACTCTACAAGGTGTTGAAAGCTTTCCACAAGGATGCTGGCCTATGTTGACTCCAATGCTTCCCACAGTTGTGCCAAATTGGCTGGATGTCCTTTGGGTGGTGGACCATTCTTGATGCACACAGGAAACTGTTAAACGTGAAAAACCCAGTAGCGTTGCAGTTCATGACACACTCATACCGGTGCGCCAGGCGCCTACTACCATAACCTGTTCAAAGACACTTAAATCTTTTGTCTTGCCCATTCACCCTCTGAATGGCACACATACACAATCCATGTCTCACTTGTCTTTAGGCTTAAAAATCTCCTTAAACCGGTCTCCTCCCCTTTATCTACACTGTTTTGAAGTGGACTTTACAAGTGACATCGATAAGGAATGATAGCTTTCACCTGGTCAGTCTGTCATGGAAAGCACACGTGTTCTCAATATTCTGTACACCCAGTGTATTTCCACACTGAGGTTGGAATAATTCTGCGAAATTGTGAAAATGATTCTAATGCCCTTTTAGTGTTTTGGTTGGATGGAGTTTTGGCCATAGTATCTACAAGTCAAGCTTTATTGTTCAATTTCAACTGTGATCAAGTTGGGAGAATTCATTTTTTTCCCCATCCTGCAGACATCTAAGAAGATGGTATTGAAGGAGATTCCAACTGAAAGTGTTGCCCGGCCCTTGGGCCGGAATGAAGTTATTGGTTTACTCTTCCGACTGACTATATTTGGTGCAGTCACCTACTTCACCATAAAGTGGATGGTTGATGCCATTGATCCCACAAGGAAACAGAAAATGGAAGCACAGAAACAGGTGAAGTTTTCAAATATAGACAAGTTTGACCTGTTTGATTCTGAGCATCTTCTGTGGATTATGTATCATGTTTGTTGGGACTGTATTGTAATGTGCAAAGGTAGATGGCTATTTACAGTTGGGGTTTTTAGGCAGAGAAACTCATGAAGCAGATTGGTGTGCAGAATGTCAAGCTCTCAGAGTATGAGATGAGCATCGCAGCACATCTGGTGGACCCACTGACCATGCAGGTAAGAGAGCTGCATCAATACACAATTTCTTGAACCCAAAACCTCATGAAAATATTCTACAGAGTATACAAAACATTAAGAACACCTTCCTAATTTTGAGTACCCCCACAATTCGTTGATGCATGAAAAAAAGCGTTCCACAGGGATGCTGGCCCATGTTGACTCCAATGTTTCCCACAGTTGTGTCAAGTTGGCTGGATGTCCTTTGGGTGGTGGACTATCCTTGATACACATGGGAAACTGTTGAGTGTGAAAAACCCAGCAGCGTTGCAGTTCTTGACAAAAACCGGTGCACCTGGCACCTGCTTCCATACCCCGTTCAAAGGCACTTAAATATTTTGCCTTGCCCGTTCACCCTCTGAATGGCACACATACACAATCCATGACACAATCCATGTCACAAGGCATACAAATATTTCTTTAAGCTGTTTCGTCCCCTTCATCTACACGGATTGAAGTGAATTTAACAGGTGACATCAATAAGGGATCATAGCATTCACCTGGTCAGTCTGTCATAGAATGAACAGGTGTTCTTAATGTTTTGAACACTGTATGCTTATGCCTCACAACTAATCAATGTGATGCTCTCTCTACAGATCACATGGAGTGATATTGCTGGCCTAGATGAGGTCATCACTGAGCTGAAAGACACTGTCATACTTCCCATCCAGAAGAGACACTTGTTTGAGGGATCCAGACTGCTTCAGCCACCAAAAGGTGAGTCTCTTGTTTCATAAAATATTAGCTTATTGAGACCGGTAGTGATAGACACAATGCATGTGAAGGTTCAACAGACCACCGTCAGTCTTTAACACTCCTCGTACCTATTCATTATGATAACAGGTGTGCTGCTGTATGGACCACCTGGCTGTGGAAAGACGCTGATTGCCAAAGCAACTGCCAAGGAAGCTGGCTTCCGCTTCATCAACCTGCAGCCTTCCACCCTCACAGACAAGTGGTATGGAGAGTCCCAGAAACTGGCTGCTGCCGTCTTCTCTTTAGCCATTAAGCTCCAGCCCTCAATCATCTTCATCGATGAAATTGGTAAATGCTTATTTTACCGTTGGTATTCAGTACTTTGAAATATTGTCTGGGTACTTCAGTTAAGCCAGTTTATGTAGTGATCATAACCACCACCTGTTGGTCCTGTCATTTTCTGTTCCAGACTCTTTCCTGAGAAGCCGTTCCAGCTCTGACCACGAGGCCACAGCCATGATGAAGGCTCAGTTCATGAGCTTGTGGGATGGGCTGGAAACTGACTACAACTGCCAGGTGGGTCCATCATGAATGAAATACAGTGGGGCAAAAAAGTATTTAGTCAGCCACCAATTGTGCAAGTTCTCCCACTTAAAAAGATGAGGCCTGTAATTTTCATCATAGGTACACTTCAACTATGACAGACAAAATGAGGGGAAAAAAATCCAGAAAATCACATTGTAGGATTTTTAATAAATTTATTTGCAAATTATGGTGGAAAATAAGTATTTGGTCAATAACAAAAGTTTATCTCAATACTTTGTTATATACCCTTTGTTGGCAATGACAGAGGTCAAACATTTTCTGTAAGTCTTCACAAGGTTTTCACACACTGTTGCTGGTATTTTGGCCCATTCCTCCATGCAGATCTCCTCTAGAGCAGTGATGTTTTGGGGCTGTTGCTGGGCAACACTGACTTTCAACTCCCTCCAAAGATTTTCTATGGGGTTGAGATCTGGAGACTGGCTAGGCCACTCCAGGACCATGAAATGCTTCTTACGAAGCCACTCCTTCGTTGCCCGGGCGGTGTGTTTGGGATCATTGTCATGCTGAAAGACCCAGCCACGTTTAATCTTCAATGCCCTTGCTAATGGAAGGAGGTTTTCACTCAAATTCTCACGATACATGGCCCCATTCATTCTTTCCTTTACACGGATCAGTCGTCCTGGTCCCTTTGCAGAAAAACAGCCCCAAAGCATGATGTTTCCACCCCCATGCTTCACAGTAGGTATGGTGTTCTTTGGATGCAACTCAGCATTCTTTGTCATCCAAACACGACGAGTTGAGTTTTTACCAAAAAGTTATATTTTGGTTTCATCTGACCATATGACATTCTCCCAATCTTCTTCTGGATCATCCAAATGCTCTCTAGCAAACTTCAGACGGGCCTGGACATGTACTGGCTTAAGCAGGGGGACATGTCTGGCACTGCAGAATTTGAGTCCCTGGCGGCGTAGTGTGTTACTGATGGTAGGCTTGGTTACTTTAGTCCCAGCTCTCTGCAGGTCATTCACTAGGTCCCCCCGTGTGGTTCTGGGATTTTTGCTCACCGTTCTTGTGATCATTTTGACCCCACGGGGTGAGATCTTGCGTGGAGCCCCAGATCGAGGGAGATTATCAGTGGTCTTGTATGTCTTCCATTTCCTAATAATTGCTCCCACAGTGGATTTCTTCAAACCAAGCTGCTTACCTATTGCAGATTCAGTCTTCCCAGCCTGGTGCAGGTCTACAATTTTGTTTCTGGTGTCCTTTGACAGCTCTTTGGTCTTGGCCATAGTGAAGTTTGGAGTGTGACTGTTTGAGGTTGTGAACATGTGTCTTTTATACTGATAAGTTCAAACAGGTGCCATTAATACAGGTAACGAGTGGAGGACAGAGGAGCCTCTTAAAGAAGTTGTTACAGGTCTGTGAGAGACAGAAATCTTGCTTGATTGTAGGTGACCAAATACTTATTTTCCACCATAATTTGCAAATAAATTCATTAAAAATCCTACAATGTGATTTTCTGGATTTTATTTCTAATTTTGTCTGCTATAGTTGAAGTGTACCTATGATGAAAATTACAGGCCTCTCTCATCTTTTTTAAGTGGGAGAACTTGCACAATTGGTGGCTGACTAAATACTTTTTTGCCCCACTGTACAAGGATCACATTGACACCTGTCTGGTTGAATCTGTTTCTCACTTGCCTCTCACCTTTTCCACATGCAGGTCATCATTATGGGGGCCACTAACCGTCCACAGGATCTCGACTCTGCCATTCTGAGGAGAATGCCCACAAGATTTCACATTAATCAGCCTGTGAGTATATTCACAAACTGTACACATGTTTATCAGTACTATGAATATGTTCTATGATATGATGATGCAGTACTATATGAGATTACCTAAAATGTATTTAATTCCTGCTAAAAAAGTATTGTTTTCTTGCAGAATGTCAGGCAGAGGGAAGAAATCTTGAAACTCATATTGGACAATGAAAACGTAAGTTCTACGTCTAAGTCATGCTAATTAAGTTATGCTTTTTGGCAGTGTGTGTTTTCACTAAACTTCCCCATGCATTTCCCAGGTTGAGCCCACTGTTGACTTTGTTGAGATAGCGAAGGAGACTGATGGATTCTCAGGGAGTGACCTCCGAGAGTTGTGTAGGGACGCTGCTCTGCTCTGCGTGCGGGACTTTGTCCATAACACCCATGCCAATGACAGGTACCACACCCCTTATTGAGCCCTTCCTCGAGGACCATTACCACTGTCTTACATTGGCGTTTTATATATGAGCATTCGTAGTGATTAGAGATGTCACACAATTCCAGTGCCTTCTGCAGTTACCAGCAATATACTGACCTTTTTCTTTGTCTCCTGGCTCCCTCCTCCCCCCTCCAGTCTAGAAGAGGACTGCATCCGGTCCATCCAGCAACAAGACATGCAGAGGGCCATCCAGAAGATGAGGAAGTCCAAGTCTGCAGGGGGACAGAGCGTACTGATGCATGCTGCTATGGATTGAGACTCGATGTGCAAAAGAGAACTATTAAGCCTCTGGATATGTTTTCCTTATGTATAAAGAGTACTGATTGAAACCATGAAGAGATGCACACAATGTAATGTCTATCATAGTATCACTTTGTAACATTTTTACTTCAACAATTAATTTAGAACATTTGGTTCGTTGCATTTATATTAAATATTTTGGTCAAAATGCAATTTATTATCTTGGAAGTTAGGAGTTACATGATACTTGTGTTGGTGTTAGTTTCTTATCCATATCTGCTCAACCGAGGTCTCACCGAAGCATGCTCTCAGACTGCAAAATATGAGCACAGCTTTGGATCCGTTCAGGTTTGACAATACACTTGCTCGTCCTTATTACACACACAGCAATATTGATTTAGCCTTGGGCCTTTCACCTTCCATTTTTATCTGAACATGAAATGTTTCTTTTGGTACTGTATATTTAGAATTATTATTCTTTTTTTCAGGAAAGCTGTTAAACTAGCTCGTGTAACATCTGTATTAAAATATGCTACTTTTAGTAGGCACTGTCATCCTTTGACTATTAGCTAAATGTTATACAATGAGTGGTTCTCGGATGTCTGAATTATATGCGTTAGATCATACATTTTATCATGCATGATAAAAGTTTCTATATCAGAAAGAGCAATTCAACTTTTCACCGAAAGTGAATTATCACTGTGGATGTTGTGAAGAGAACACGATGCAACGATGCTTGGGTTAAAGATTACAGTGTCATGGCCTTCCATTTCCTTCTAGTAAATACATAAGGGTAGGTTAGAGCTGTAATATCGTGAGCTGCTAATGTTAAGGTATTTATTCATTTATTATTCAAGTTGACTTTTGTTTTTAAAACTTCAATAGATCAGGAAACCTGTGTGACAGGTTGTGTGTCTGTTGTGCTTTCAGGTCCTTTTTATGTCCCCTTGTCAGTCCAGGTTTCATTAACAGTAGAATATAGAAACTGCTTGTGAATACTTCCTGTGCCGTTTGTCTCTTATGCTGCATTCATGTGCTAGAGCGAACTAGGAAACTCGGAAATGTCAGACTTGCTAACTGGTTGTAGTTATATACGTGCCGCCTTCAACCAGTTAGCAAGTCGGAAATGTCAAGAGATTCCTAGTTCTGACTAGCACGTGAACACAGCATTATAGTTTCTGTTTATCTCTTATGATGACCAGGATGCTTAATTGTTGGGTGATTGATTATTTATTCATGACAAACTTCTAGTATCTCCCACAAGCAACAGCCATTGGAACTTGTAAATCTATTGAATGTGTGATTGCCAATTCATAGTTTACTTGATTGACAAGTTCTGTGGACATATAGTTTTGGGGATTGGTGGAAATAGTTTTGTTTATTTTTTAAACTTTTGTTTGGTAAAATATGCTTGCTTTTTTCTTTTAAATAATGGTATTGTTGATAAGCTCCAGATTGTGACTAATATGTTAATTGAATAATGTTTTTTCAGTTAACAAATCGGCCAATGTGCTTCGTTTTGTATTACCCTGCATTATGGTGTCTGCTAAAATATACTACACAAATACATCTTTTGATGTCATGTAATTTATTTGCTTGACATTTCCTATACTGTGAAAAGTATTCTGAAATATAAGAAGGTAAATACAGTCGAAGAACATGAGTTAATATGGCATCACTTGATATAGTTTCATTCCATTATACAAGGGTAGTTAAAACCCCTTCCACTCACATACCACAAACTTCTTGGTCACTCATCAATGGAGTTACATCATTTGTCTTCTCACAGCTTAAAAAACATCTATCAGAAATGTTTTAAGTTACTACCTTGGCTGTTCAGATGCAGTTAAGATGCATAGATGGGTAACAAAAGTGATCTGTTAATAAAATATTCATATTGACTTAGGTGCTTACAGATTCCCTTTAACCCACTCATAAAACTAAACGATATACAGTTATAAAAATAAATGATTTTAAAGCTATCAGGCATGTATTCCATTTATGCCTAGATTTCTACAGTACTTGTTTGAAAATGAGAAAATAAAATAGGAAGGAGTGATCCATCTGTTCAAACCAGGATGTGTAGGTGTTCATTTGGCCTTCTGCAGGGAGCTGTAGTACTCTGTGAGGACCTTCCAGGCCTTATTGGTCACCCAGAGGGTTTTCCCCACTGTGCTTCCCCAATCCTCATCTTGGTCACTGAGATTAACTCAAATTCCTGGTGTCGGGAAAGGAAGGTAAGAGAAAAAAAAGTGAAGCAGCTTGACTCTCGCAGGGATAGAAATGTTTTTCTTGAGCCCTAGTTATTGCTTACAACTAGATCCCAGAGATTTTCCTGGTCAGGCCACATACAGTAGTCCGGAAAAACATATGGCCCAAGAAAATTGCTATGTCTATGAACCTCTCCTTATCATAGAAGTCCACAGTTCTTTGAGTCTTGTTGTAGGCAGAGGTGAGGCCAGGGGCCATGGGAGCTCATACAGGTCCTGTTTGGTTTCTGGGTGAGGCATGAGCGCAGGGGCCCGACCCACGATGTAGAAGTTGGCACCAGCAATCATCCGTGCCCTGCAGTGTGGCTCAACTGATGTGACCTGATTCTACTGAATAGAACAATACTTAGAAATACTTCAGAGATTAGTGTCCAGTAAGTACAAGTTAAGTCCAAATATATTTAAGATGTAGTGCAGGTGGAAACCATTACTCTACCTCAGTGGGTCTGGCGTCATCATGGGGGAAGAGTGTTACCATCCAGAAGAGTGTTGATGTGCAGAACCTGCAGGAACTCCAGCTCCCTCCAGAAGCCCTTGAGGGCCAGCAGCACCTTCACCCACTGGAGGTGCAGCTACAGAACATACAGAAGAAGAAAAAACTGCCATGAGGGTGAGGTCAAATCAGGTGTTAACTACTCAACATGAAGGGTCAGCAGTTAAGTCTCCTCAAGATTGTACGTATCAAACCCCAAAAACATGCATACGAGAAGGATTCGTTACCTTGGTAATGATGACGGTGGGCGGCATCTTGGCATCGCTCAGTGCCAAGTCAAGCTTGTTCTCTGGCACAAAGAGCTCATTAACTTCCTCTGTCACACTAGTTGGCACAATACAAAACAAAGGGATCAATGTGTTAGTACATTAACAAACTCACACTGTTCAAAGGAGCCTGAAAATACTCATTTGAATCATTTCGTCCAATGACTAGGGCATTTTCGTCATGGTAGGAGATAGGGCAGTACCAGTAATTGGAAAATACTGAATTAGCTACACCACAGACAGATGAGGCCCAACAAGGTCTCAGGGACCAAAGATAGACAGTCCTGTTACTTTAGCAGCACAACCACCTGTTGGATGGTAGACATATGACTTTAAAGCCATATGATCTTTACAGTTAAATGTAGCCCTGTAATGTAATGTAAAAGAGAACTGGAACACTAGAGGGCAGAGTCAGTCAATCAATCAATCAATCACATTTATTTATATACATCAGCCGATGTCACAAAGTGCTACACAGAAACCCAGCCTAAGACCCCAAACAGCAAGCAATGCAGATGTAGAAACACTGTGGCTAGGAAAAACTCCCTAGAAAGTCAGGAATCTAGGAAGAAACCTGGAGAGGAACCAGGCTCTGAGGGGTGGCCAGTCCTTTTCTGGCTGTGCCGGTTTGAGATTATAACAGTACATGGCCAAGATGTTCAAACGTTCATAGATGACCAGCAGGGTCAAATAATAATAATAATAATCACAGTGGTTGTAGAGGGTGCAACAGGTCAGCAACTCAGGAGTAAATGTCAGTTGGCTTTTCATAGCCGAGCATTCAAAGTTAGAGACAGCAGGTGCGGTAGAGAGAGAGAGTGGAAAACAGCAGGTAGCAATCCAGTGAACAAGTCAAGTTCCATAGCAGCAGGCAGAACAGTTGAAACTGGAGCAGCAGCTTGACCAGGTGGACTGGGGACAGCAAGGAGTCATGAGGCCAGGTAGTCCTGAGGTATGGCCCAAGGGCTCAGGTCCTCTGGGAGGGGAGGGAAAGGGAGAGAGAGAGAGAATTAGAGGGAGCATTCTTAAATTCACACAGGACACCGGATAAGACAGGAGAAGTCCTCTAGACATAACAGACTGACCCTAGCCCCCGACACAAACTATTGCAGCATAAATACTGGAGGCTGAGACAAGAGGGGTCGGGAGACACTGTGGCCCTGTCCGACAATACCCCTGGACAGTGCCAACCAGGCAGGATAACCCCACCCACTTTGCCAAAGCATGGCCCCCACACCACTAGAGGGATATCTTCAACCACCAACTTACTACCCTGAGACAAGGCTGAGTATAGCCCACGAATATCTCCCCCACGGCACGAACCCGAGGGGGGCGCCATATCCAGACAGGAAGATCACGCCAGTGACTCAACCCACTCAAGTGACGTACCCCTCCTAGAGATGGGATGGAAGAGCACCAGTAAATCCCGGTTGAGAGAGGGGAACCGGCAAGGCAGAGACAGCAAGGGCGGTTCGTTGCGCCAGCGTCTTTCCGTTCACCTTCACACCCCTGGGCCAGACTACACCCAATCATAGGACCTACTGAAGAGATGTGTCTTCAATAAAGGTGTCTTCAATAAAGACTTAAAGGTCGAGACCGAGTCTGCGTCTCTCACATGGATAGGCAGACCATTCCATAAAAATTGAGCTCTATAGGAGAAAGCCCTGCCTCCAGCTGTTTGCTTAGAAATTCTAGGGACAATAAGGAGGCCTGCGTGTAGGTATTTACGGCAGGACCAAATCGGAGAGATAGGTAGGAGCCAGTCCATGTAATGTTTTGTAGGTTAGCAGGAAAACCTTGAAATCAGCCATAGCCTTAACAGGAAGCTAGTGTAGGGAGGCTAGCACTGGAGTAATATGATCACATTTTTGTTGGTTCTAGTCAAGAGTCTAGCAACCATGTTTAGAACTAACTGTAGTTTATTTATTATGTTCAACATAGGAGGGCCAAGCACAGGAAGCAGCTCTTCCAGTAGTTTAGTTGGAATAGGGTCCAGTATGCAGCTTGAAGGTTTAGAGGCCAATACTGTTTTCATGAATGTGTCAAGAGAGATAGTATTAAAAACCTTGAGTGTCTCCCTTGATCCTAGGTCCTGGCAGTGTTGTGCAGACTCAGGACAACCGAGCTTTGAAGGAAAACGCAGATTTAAAGAGGAGTCCGCAATTTGCTTTCTAATGATCATGATCTTTATATCAAAGAAGTTAATGAATTTATCACTGCTGAAGTGAAAGCCATCCTCTCTTGGGGAAGGCATTTTAGTTAGCGTTGTGACAGTATCAAAAATAAAATTTAGATTATTCTAATTCTTCTCAATTATGTTGGAAAAATAGGATGATCGAGCAGTAGTGAGGGCTCTTTGATATTGCATGATACTGTCTTTCCAAGCTAGTCAGAAGACTTCTAGTTGTTGGTGTAGCGCCATTTCCATTCCAATTTTTTGGAAGATTGCTTCAGGGCTTGTGTATTTTCTGTATACCAGGGAGCTAGTTTCAAAATGTTTTGACAAATGTTTTTAGTTTTTTGGGGTGCGACTGCATCTAGGGTGTTACGCAAGGTTAAATTTAGTTCCTCGGTTAAGTGGTTAACTGATTTTTGTACTCCGGCATCCTTGGGTAGGTGGAGGGAGTCTAGGAATCTTTGGGTTGTCCGGGAATTTATAGTACGGCTTTTGAGGATCCTTGGTTGGGGTCTAAGGAGATTATTTGTTGCAATTGCAAACATTTCTGGTCCGATAGTCCAGGATTATGAGGAAAAACATTAAGATCCACAATATTTATTCCACGGGTCAAAATTAGGTCCAGAGTATGACTGTGGCAGTGAGTAGGTCCAGGGACATGTTGTAAAAACCCATTGAGTCAATAATGGCTCCGAAAGCCTTTTGGAGTGGGTCTCTGGACTTTTCCACGTGAATGTTAAAGTCACCAAAAGTGTGAATATTATCTGCCATGACTACAAGGTCCTATAGGAGTTCAGGGAACTCAATGAGGAATGCTTTATATGACCCAAGAGGCCTGTAAACAGGAGCTATAAAAAGTGATTGAGTAGGCTGCATATATTTCATGCCTAGAAGCTCAAAAAACAAAAACGCAGTAATTTTTTACATTTGATTGAAATTTGCTATTGTAAATGTTAGCAACACCTCCGCCTTTGCGGGATGCGCGGGGGGATATGGTCACTAGTGTAAGGTGAGGCCTCATAACACAGTAAATGACGCCATTCCTCATTTACGGCGATGTTTCAGTCAGGCCAATCACATCAAGATGATGATCAGTGATTAGTTCATTGTCTATACTGCCTTGGAAGTGAGGGATCTAACATTAAGTAGCCTTATTTGGAGATGGGCGATATCACAATCTATTTCAATAATGACAGGGATGGAGGAGGTCTTTATTCCAGTGAGATTGCTAAAGCGAACACTGCCATGTTTAGTTTTGCACAACCTAGATCGAGGCACAGACACGGTCTCAACGGGGATAGCTGAGCTGACTACACTGACTGTGCTAGTGGCAGACTCCAACAAGCTGGCAGGCTGGCTAACAGCCTGTAGCCTGGCCTCCACCCTATCTCATTGTGGAGCTAGAGGAGTTAGAGCCCTGTCTATGTTCATAGTTAAGATGAGAGCACCCCTCTAGCTAGGATGGAGTCCGTCACTCCTCAGCAGGCCATGCTTGGTCCTGTTTGTGGACGAGTCCCAGAAAGAGGGCCAATTATCTACAAATTCTATATTTTGGGAGGGGCAGAAAACATTTTTCTACCAGTGATTGTTGTGAGACTGCTGTAGAGCTCATCACTTCCCCTAACCGGGAGGGGGCCAGAGACAATTACTCGATGCCGACATCTTTCTAGCAATGAACACCTCGAAGAACGACAGCCCAGAGCAACAATGGATCTTCCTGGCTTCATCTCGGTCCTACGCACAGGAGGAAGAGACTGGGTAGCAAAAATCAACAGGATTGGTATCTTGATTTGACTTCTATAACAAAAACAGGTTTTCAAACCCAGATAGTAACAGAAGTGAATGCAGAGACACAGTATAGCAGCTATACAAGCCAGAGCTCAGATCCATCTCAGTGGATGATTTAGAGATGGCCCTTTGATAAGTTCCCAACTAAGTATCTCATATCAAGTGCGAATTTAACAGTCTGTCTGTTTATGTTTCACTCACTCACCTTAGTGAATGGAGCAATGAAGCTGGTGACGCAGGATCAATCCTGCGTCTGCAAACAGCTTGGCCACCTCAGCAATGCGCCCGATGTTCTCCCTGTCTACAGAGGTGAAGCCTACGTTGCTATCCAGTCCCTGTCGGATGTTATCCCCCTCCAAGGAGTAGCAGGGAATGCCAAGTACTCATCCAGGGCAACGCCAACCGTTTTCTTTCCAGCACCTGACAAACCCTTAGTACACAGTGACATAGTCAATATTGACAACACATCCATTATCCAACAAGGCTTATGTGAAACTCTGTAGTGTAGTATTGGAGAGAGGGTTTTCTTTGCTTACCTGTGCATCAAGTCATTCCCAAGACAAGTATACCTTCACATATGTTTAATTTCCAAGCAGAGCAATATGTCCGTCTTTGTCTAGCTTTGATAAGAGAAACTAGAGAACAGCAATTGATTGTTCCTTTGGAAAGGGCCCTGTGCATAAATGAGAAAGTGGTGGGAGAATGCAAGTGGCGAGTGACACCTGATAAATGTCTTATGATCCATCTATAAGCTTTACGTACGTGAAGTAGCTGAAAGGAGCCATGCACAGTGAGCTGCACTACTCTGGACTCCCCTGTACAGCTGGCTACTATTACTCTGAATGCAATGGGGAAGGAAAGTAAAGAGTTTACAGCTCATTGGGTCCTTGTTAGAAGTTTAAAAAAAAAAGGGATCTGACTACTGACCACCAGGCAGAGACTAGAATGACATAGATGACCCAAACCCAGGGAAGCTTTAATTGGATAGAATGGAAGTCTTTCAGATCTGGAAATAACAAGGTACACTAATGTCGCTCCAGCCTTTTCTAGTTGTACTGTCCAGCCTCACTAGGTGCATCTCTGTGGCTTGGCACGCTGTGTGCAGGCGGACCATGTTGGTGGGGGCTGCAGAGGGACAAGGGGAAAACAAAAAGGCCTATTCATTCATACATTCCTGCAGTGTGGCAGTCAGGCCCACTGCTCGCTGGCTGCAACCCCTCACACACAGGCCTGGCTGTGCCTCTCCCAGGTCTGCCCAGAATGAGCTTCATTCATTTGGCCCATGGGCTCAGTGACTCCCGTAGTACATAGCGGCTTACTGATACCGTTAGACACAACTTCTCAATGAGCCCTTGTTAGGGACATGGATAAGCTTAATCAGAATTGGTCAAACTGGCACAACTTTGCGCAGTGTTTAGCAGCCATAACCCAGATCCAGGTGTGTAGCCTGGATACCTGTCACTAAATATGCCACAACCTGTAATAGCACACATCTCAGCTATTTGAAACAGTTAAACACATCATACACTATCATATCATATAGTAAACCATAATACATTCAATACAATAACCTTCATTATGTTGATAATATACAGAGCAGTCTCAATTCGCCAGTGCGTGGACTCTGCAAGGTGCCGAAAGCGTTCCACAGTGATGCTGGCCCATGTTGACTCCAATGCTTCCCACAGTTGTGTCAAGTTGACTGAATGTCTTTTGGGTGGTGGACCGTTCTTGATACACACGGGGAAACTGTTGGATGTGAAAAACACAGCAGCGTTGCAGTTCTTGACACAAACTGGTGCTCCTGGCACGTACTACCATACCCCGTTCAAAGGCACTTAACTCTTTTGTCTTGCCTTTTCACCCTCTGAATGGCACACATACACAATCCATGTCTCAATTGTCTCAAGGCTTAAAAATCCTTCTTAAACCTGTCTCCTCCCCTTCAATCCACTGTTTGAAGTGGATTTAAGAAGTGACAACAATATGGGATCATAGTTTTCATGTCATGGAAAGCACAGGTCTTCTTAATGTTTTGTACACCCAGTGTATAACACAGGTGGCATATTATTTAATGTGGATGTTTAATATTCTTGTCGTTATTCAAAATGAATTTCTTTGCCAAGAATCAGTTTGCATGGCAGTGATTTCCAGACAGGCAAGTGGAGTCAATCCACAGGTCTACTGAACCGTCCAACGCTGATTTGTGGCAGAAACTGGGTCACTTTCTTGTGTAGGAAACGCAGGTAAGAATTCTTCTATTATAAAAAATGTCAAACAGCTGTGACAAGAAGCAACGCCAGAATCGAGTCCAAAGTATCTCTTTCTGTGATTGACAAACAAAGCCTACATTTTGAGATACAGAGTAGCAGGAGAATGTTTTCTGTCTGTCTGCCCCAACCGCCACAGAGATCCAAATGAAATAATTAGTCTGCATCTTAAAAAGTAAGACAGAATGACACACCAATAGAACTGGCATAGCGGTGGGTCCAATAAGGAAGTAAATGGAAATACATGTGTTGTAGGGTCATACCCAAGAAGACTTGAGGTTGTCGTCGCTGCCAAAGGTGCTTCAACAAAGTACTGAGTAATGGTTCTGAATACTTATGCAAATATATTTTTTTATTATTTTTTTTATACATTCACAAAAATGTGTACAAACCTGTTTTTGCTTTGTCATTATGGGGTATTGTGTGTAGATTTGAGGAGGAAAAAACGATTTAATACTTAGAATAAGGCTGTAACTTAACAAAATGTGGAGAAGGTCTAGGGGTCTGAATACTTCACGAAGGCACTGGCTCAAACTGAATAACACGTTGTTCGGAGGCAAATCTCAGGTATTTTCAGAGTGCTGGCAGAATGGGGATGTGGAAGTATGCGTCTTTCAGGTCCACTCTACTGAACCAATCCCCTGGTAGGATGGTTTTGATTCTAAAAGATGATTCAGGCACCTTAGGTCTAGGATCGGATGGAGGCCTCCGCCGTTTTGCGGCACCAGAAAATAGATTGAGTTGAATGCGCAGTTTTGTTGCACTGGTTCCATCTCTTTGATTGCATGCCTTTCCAGGAGCAAGGAGACTTCTGAGCAGAGCTTTTGCTTTTGAGTAGGGTTGCGAGCCGTTGCTTTCAAGACATCCCTGAAGCGTTGGGGGTCGCTGACAAAATTGTAGTGCGTAGCCCTGTGTTAGAGTGCATAACACCCATTTGTTGGCCGTTGACCTTTTCCTAGCTGGAAAGGTGGTGCTCGAGGAAACAGTCTTGTGCTAGCGAGTTAGTCCCATCAGGACAGAGGCCCTCTGCGCGAGGTGGTGCATAGGGGACACGGTCTGCATATGGTGCACCTCTGCCTCTTTGGGGAGTCTGTTCTCCACCTCTTTGGTAAGGCCATTAGTGTCTGTTCCACCATTCCTGAGCAGGTACAGTGTGAGTCTTTACCCCTTTTTCTCCCCAATTTCGTGGTATCCAAATTTGTAAGTTACAGTTTTGTCTCATTTCTGCAACTCCCGTATGGACTCAGGAGAGGAGAAGGTCGAGAGCCATGCGTCCTCCGAAACACAACACAACCAAGCCGCACTGCTTCTTGACACAATGCCCACTTAACCCGGAAGCCAGCTGCACCAACGTGTCAGAAGAAACTCCGTACACCTGGCGACCGTGTCAGCGTGCACTGAGCCCAGCCCGCCACAGGAGTCACTAGTGCGCGATGGGACAAGGACATCCCTGCCGGCCAAACCCTCCCCTAACCCGGACGACGCTTGGGCCAATTGTGCGTCGCCCCATGGGTCTCCTGGTCGCGGCCGGCTGCGACAGAGCCTGGACTCGACCCAGAATCTCTAGTGGCACAGCTCAGTGCCTTAACTGCTCCACTCGGAAGGCCCTAGTACAGCGTGAGTCTGAGCCTGGTTTCTTGGCTTCCCAGTTGGGGCTCTGGGATGGGAGTAATAGTTTGTTGGCTGATGCATTCTAGGCTTTGGAATGAGAAGCTGAAGCTCCATCTGTGCTTCTCGGTCTTCCTTAGACTCTTGGAGGAGGTGGGCCACTGTTGGGCCAAATGTCTGGCCAGGTGATATGGGTACACCTAGGAGTGGAACCTTCCCTTTGTTAGGGAGCTTGGACTGCGCTAACCATAGGTGGCGCCATGCAACACAGTGTTGCTAAAGATTTCCCAACCATCTGAGTATTGCCTTGAAGGCATTGGATGAGCACATCTGTAACTAAAGACAGTTATTTTATGGTCTCAGCATTGTAGTTTGCGGAGAGCCATTCCTGCAGCTCTTTCTGATAGTATCGCTGCTGAATTTCTAACCTAATCCTGGCGGCTGAATCAGTGCTGTCATTTTTCCTGCCTTGGAATCAGAGGAAGCTGGTGGGAGGAGCTATAGGAGGACGTGCTCATTGTTATGGTATACTATACTACAACGCACGAAAGTCTTTGAACAACGGGATAGATGTCTCAGTCTTTGAAGAACTTAATCAAACTTGGATGTGGACACCATGGCAGTAGGTGCATGTTCCCCGTTGAGGTTCCTGCATGCCATCGCAAAGATTTCAGAGAAGGGCCTCCCGAGTGGCGCAGCGGTCTAAGGCACTGCAGCGTCACTACAGACCAGGGCTGTGTCGCAGCCGGCCACAACCAGGAGACCCATGAGGCGGCGCACAATTGGCCCAGCGTCGCCCGGGTTAGGGGAGGGTTTGGACGTCCGGGATATCCTTGTCCCATCACGCTCTAGCGACTCCTGTGGTGGTCCTGGGCGCATGCACGCACACACGGTCGCCAGTTGTACAGTGTTTTCTCAGACACATTGGTGCAGCTGGCTTCCGGGTTAAGCGAGCAGTGTGTCAAGAAACAGTGCGGCTTGGTAGGGTTGTTTGAGGACGCATGGCTTGACGACCTTCACCTCTCCATAGTCCGTACGGGAGTTGCAGAGATGGGACAAGACTGTAACTACCAATTGGATATCACAAAAAAGGGGTAAAAATAAGTAAATACACTTTCAGAGAATGATATTTTCTAGTTGACCGTCACTGCCAGGAAGGGAATGGACGATGCTAGAGCTGTGGTACAGAGCATCATCATCAGAGTGCTCATAGTCTGTGCCATGAGTGGGAGGCTCGTGGACAGTACGTCAGTGTCATCTGATTCAACAACCACACTCCGTTCAGAGGTAGGGGTTGGGTTTGGTACCAGCGGGGGAAGCCTGGCCAAGATGTGCGAGGCCAGACTCATTGGTTGCCATACAACAGTGACAATCTCCTTGTATCTCAGTTGAGGATGAGCGATGGCATTTATTGGGCAGTGGCTTGGAGCGTTAGACTTGGAGCGTTTGGAATGATCATTGACCTGTGTGGCAGACTCATCTGATGAGAATCCAGAGGCACCACCCCTAAAGCTCACAAATCAAGAATTCAATGCTCTTGGTTAGAATTTCTGACAGTGAGTCCAAGAGCTGCTACCCTGTGCAGCCATTTGAGCATGTTCATTTCCCAAGCCAAGAATGCAAAGTGTGTGCTCATCTGATGCTGGGAGTTGTTTTTCACGCTGTTGACATTTGTGAAACATCAGCCTGTGTACAGCACTGAATCAGTGTGCAACAAATAGATTCACATAAAAAATTTTTTTTTTTTTCTGGTGTATGCTTCGATTGCTCTCGGTACCGGCTTCAGATCCTTTGAGAGAAAGTTAGGTTTACCGTTGGCTCCGACCAGTCGTGCTTTGGGATCGAGACTCCCGCCTAAATATGTATCAAGGTCCGGGTTCGAAACTCCCACTTATATAAAGTCACCTGACTGGCACAGTCAAGCTTGGACTGTCTCTGTCAAGCAAGGACCGGTAGCCTACATCACTGCTGAGCTCCTTGATCACAGCAATACTTCAAGCGAGGGAGTGGTAATGCTGGATCAATGGGCTGGTGTGGCAGTCAAGCGGGGAAAGGCACGACACCGCGGGTCAACAAGCGCCAACAACAGGTACAACAAGCAAACTAGCTATGGTTGCTATGGATGGCTAACTTCTGGGGTAATAGGATAGACTCAAAGCTAACTAGCTAGCCAACGCACAAGGATGGAAAATGCTTGACAAAAAGCAAAAATAGTTAGCTAGTATGGGCAGGCACAATAACGAGACGTGGGGAGATTGTAGATTAGATAACAAATAAACTACTTCAGCACCTCCGAGTCGTTGAAAAATCCGTAATTCTGTAGAAAGGTAATCTAAAGACTATTAATAGCAGTCTCGTAATGTAAAACACAAACGTGCAAGTGAAGAAAAGGCTGTAGGTCACGTCACACTGCCTTTTGCATTGACGTATCACGTGGGTTCAGTAAGGGTGTGGCGTAACAGTAAACATATTTAATATTCATCTCAATCGCATCACGTGAAGGGGAAGGAGTTCCCATAGGTAATTTGCTGATCCGTTGCAAAATCGAAAGAAACCCCATGTAATCAAGAGAACCCATGAATGGCATTTGATGCAATTTACAAATAACCACTGTCATGGAACATTTGAACCATATGACATCATTTACTGATTTTGAAATGGGTTGCTCAATTTGCATTTGATACAAAAGCAAATATGTCAAAATCTCAAGGCATTTACTTTAATCTGAAATATTTCACAAACAAATCAAATGACAATGTAGAAAATAATTAAATAAAGCTAAGGTAACCCCAAATTAAAAGCTTATTGTTCAAAATGTATATTTTGTTCACAATGCAGTCCAATGATGTTTGAGTCCATATTTAAAAAAGGCAAACTTTGGAGTAAATGTTTCTGAAAATGAGTGCAAATATAAAATCAGCCCAAACAAAATGACTCATTACAGAGCAAAAAAATTTAACAAACAAACAATTTCAAAGAGTTTCTCAGCAAGTAAACCCAACCCACTGCATCTATCCAGTGGCAGACGTTATATTCTACTCATTGTTTCTTTCTGCGTTTGGAAAATGCATACTGTATGAAAACACAAAAAGGAACCTGAAATCTGCAATATAATATAAATCAATATGAAACCGTGAAATAACATAAATATAAAGCTCTCCCTCCTCTAAAAAGAGTGAATTCAATTAAGACCCTGGATGACCCTAGAAAAGAAAGCAAGCATCATGATAACTTGTGCTAAAGTGACACCTGGAAAAAAAAGGGGCCCAGTAAAAGCTATCTGTGAAACCTGTTACTTCTAAAAAGATATCAGAAAAAAAGGAACTGGTTCAGACAAAACCTTTAAAACACCCTCTCTTGTATGACACAGAAGTTGGAGTCTTCAAACCCATGTATAGAAAGAGCCCTCCACCTTCACATGCCCCAAGCTCACAGCTCACAGTTTCTGTTGGGTCTGGACGGCTCGCACTCCTTCTCGAAATTGCAGCCGTGCAGCAACTCTCTGTAGGTCTCTCTGACCGTATTGTACAGAGGAGCCTGGTGGTTTATATTGGGGAATTTCAGAGGTGTCTCGTTGAGTAGGAACTGCAGCCGGAGGCCTTCACTGCAGTCATACAGCACAAAGACCAAGTTGGCTGCGTAAGGCACGATGCGGCTGGTGCGGAAGGTGCGGCCATGTTGCAGGTCAAAGTTGTCGGCGGTCAGGGGCGTCTCGTCTCTGAAAAAGCCCATAAGGGCCAACAGGGGCAGGAGGGTCTCGGCATGGCCCACCTGAATGGTCACAGCCTCAGATACATGCCCAAACCTGAACAGAAAAAAAGGGGACTTAATCCACAATTCAAAAATCATGATGATAACCAGCCACACTTACTATGTTATTACAATGAAGTGAGGTGAAATGCATCAGAGGGCAAAACAAAGGAGAAATGATCAATTGCCATGTAGCAGTTTACTTCAATGACTTTCCCCATTGTAGAGAGCCCATTTTTAAAACAGGTGTAACAATTAATGGGAGAGGAAGTGATGGATATACCCTCAGGGACCCAATAATTTTTATAACACATTCAAGAACCTCCAGAAGCTAACCAGCTAACTAGCTACAAGCTATTTAGTCATTGTTAGCCACTGCGAGCGGCTTTTACCTTTTGCACAGCCAGCCAGTTTTTTTTAGCCTGGATAACTGTCTCTCCACAACAACGCCGGATTCCTGCCGTAATCCCTGGACCACTACTTCTGATCTTCACTAGCTTGCACGCAGTACCGAAGCTATCCCTGAGGGCCACTTCCCGGCCTACTCAGCTGTTCACCCGAACCACACTCATACACGGCTAGAGCCCAATACTCCACCGGACCCTTGCTGTAAACTTGGCTACATAGCTGATGCCTGCTGGACTGTCCATTAATCACAGTACTCCATTCTGTTTGTTTATGTTTTATCTGTCGGCCCCAGCCGCACTCAGGCTCTATGTGTAGTTAATCCGACCCTCTCTGCCTAGTCAACGCCATTTTACCTGCTGTAGTTGTGCTAGCTGATTAGCCGTTGTCTCACCTGCTGTTTTAGCTAGCTCTCCCAATCAACACCTGCGATTACTGTATGCCTCGCTTTATGTCAATATGCCTTGTATACTGTTGTTCAGGTTAATTATCATTGTTTTAGTTTACAATGGAGCCCCTAGTTCCACTCTTCATACCTCTGATACCTTCTTTGTCCCACCTGCCACACATGCAGTGACCTCACCCATTACAACCAGCATGCCAGCAATGCCAGCAACCAGCAACCAGCTTATCATCACCCAGTGCCTGGGCTTACCTCCACTGTACCCGTACCCCACCATACCCCTGTCTGCGCATTATGCCCTGAATATATTCTACCATGCACAGAAATCTGCTCCTTTTATTCTTTGTCCCCAACGCTCTAGGCGACCAGTTT
This sequence comes from Oncorhynchus clarkii lewisi, assembly GCF_045791955.1. Classification (NCBI taxonomy): domain Eukaryota; kingdom Metazoa; phylum Chordata; class Actinopteri; order Salmoniformes; family Salmonidae; genus Oncorhynchus; species Oncorhynchus clarkii. The sequence goes on from NC_092166.1 coordinate 57,491,415, forward strand.
TGATAGCCTTTAGCCGCACCCTCATACTACTCCTCCTCTGTTCCCCTGGTGATGTGGAGGTAAACCCAGGCCCTGCATGTCCCCAGGCACCCTCATTCGTTGACTTCTGTGATCGAAAAAGCCTTGGTTTCATGCATGTCAACATCAGAAGCCTCCTCCCTAAGTTTGTTTTACTCACTGCTTTAGCACACTCTGCTAACCCTGATGTCCTTGCCGTGTCTGAATCCTGGCTTAGGAAGGCCACCAAAAATTCTGAGATTTCCATACCCAACTATAACATTTTCCGTCAAGATAGAACTGCCAAAGGGGGAGGAGTTGCAGTCTACTGCAGAGATAGCCTGCAAAGTAATGTCATACTTTCCAGGTCCATACCCAAACAGTTCGAACTACTAATTTTAAAAATTACTCTCTCCAGAAATAAGTCTCTCACTGTTGCCGCCTGCTATACCGACCCCCCTCAGCTCCCAGCTGTGCCCCGGACACCATTTGTGAATTGATCGCCCCCCATCTAGCTTCAGAGTTTGTTCTGTTAGGTGACCTAAACTGGGATATGCTTAACACCCCAGCAGTCCTACAATCTAAGCTAGATGCCCTCAATCTCACACAAATCATCAAGGAACCTACCAGGTACAAGCCTAAATCTGTAAACAAGGGCACCCTCATAGACGTCATCCTGACCAACTGGTCCTCCAAATACACCTCAGCTGTCTTCAACCAGGATCTCAGCGATCACTGCCTCATTGCCTGTATCCGCTATGGATCCGCAGTCAAACGACCACCCCTCATCACTGTCAAACGCTCCCTAAAACACTTCTGCGAGCAGGCCTTTCTAATCGACCTGGCCCGGGTATCCTGGAAGGATATTGACCTCATCCCGTCAGTTTAGGATGCCTGGTCATTCTTTAAAAGTAACTTCCTCACCGTTTTAGATAAGCATGCTCCGTTCAAAAAATGCAGAACTAAGAACAGATATAGCCCTTGGTTCACTCCAGACCTGACTGCCCTCGACCAGCACAAAAACATCCTATGGCGGACTGCAATAGCATCGAATAGTCCCCGCGATATGCAACTGTTCAGGGAAGTCAGGAACCAACACACGCAGTCAGTCAGGAAAGCCAAGGCCAGCTTCTTCAGGCAGAAATTTGCATCCTGTAGCTCTAACTCCAAACAGTTCTGGGACACTGTAAAGTCTATGGAGAACAAGAGCACCTCCTCCCAGCTGCCCACTGCACTGAGGCTAGGTAACACTGTCACCACCGATAAATCCATGATTATCGAAAACTTCAACAAGCATTTCTCAACGGCTGGCCATGCCTTCCTCCTGGCTACTCCAACCTCGGTCAACAGCCCCCCCCCGCAGCTACTCACCCAAGACTCTCCAGGTTCTCGTTTACCCAAATCCAGATAGCAGATGTTCTGAAAGAGCTGAAAAACCTGGACCCATACAAATCAGCTGGGCTTGACAATCTGGACCCTCTATTTCTGAAACTATCCGCCGCCATTGTCACAACCCTTATTACCAGCCTGTTCAACCTCTCATATCGTCTGAGATCCCCAAGGATTGGAAAGCTGCTGCAGTCATCCCCCTCTTCGAAGGGGGAGACACCCTGGACCCAAACCTATATCCATCCTGCCCTGCCTATCTAAGGTCTTCGAAAGCCAAGTCAACAAGCAGGTCACTGACCATCTCGAATCCCACTGTACCTTCTCCGCTGTGCAATCTGGTTTCCGAGCCGGTCATGGGTGCACCTCAGCCACACTCAAGGTACTAAACGATATCATAACCGCCATCGATAAAAGACAGTACTGTGCAGCCGTCTTCATCGACCTGGCCAAGGCTTTCGACTCTGTCAATCACCATATTCTTAGCGGCAGACTCAGTAGCTTCGGTTTTTCTAATGGCTACCTTGCCTGGTTCACCAACTACTTTGCAGACAGAGTTCAGTGTGTCAAATCGGGGGGGGGGGGGGGGGGGGGGGATGTTTTCCAGTCCTCTGGCAGTCTCTATGGGGGTGCCACAGGGTTCAATTCTCGGGCCGACTCTTTTCTCTGTATATATCAATGATGTTGCTCTTGCTGCGGGCGATTCCCTGATCCACCTCTACGCAGACGACACCATTCTGTACACTTCCGGCCCTTCCTTGGACACTGTGCTATCTAACTTCCAAACGAGCTTCAATGCCATACAACACTCCTTCCGTGGCCTCCAACTGCTCTTAAACGCTAGTAAAACCAAATGCATGCTTTTCAACCGTTCGCTGCCTGCATCTGCATGCCCGACTAGCATCACCACCCTGGATGGTTCCGACCTAGAATATGTGGACATCTATAAGTACCTAGGTGTCTGGCTAGACTGTAAACTCTCCTTCCAGACTCATATCAAACATCTCCAATCTAAAATCAAATCTAGAGTCGGCTTTCTATTCCGCAACAAAGCCTCCTTCACTCACGCCACCAAACTTACCCTAGTAAAACTGACTATCCTACCGATGCTCGACTTCGGCGATGTCATCTACAAAATAGCTTCCAATACTCTACTCTGCAAACTGGATGCAGTTTATCACAGTGCCATCCGTTGTTACTAAAGCACCTTATACCACCCACCACTGCGACCTGTAGGCTCTAGTCGGCTGGCCCTCGCTACATATTCGTCGCCAGACCCACTGGCTCCAGGTCATCTACAAGTCCATGCTAGGTAAAGCTCTGCCTTGTCTCAGTTCACTGGTCACGATGGCAACACCCACTCGTAGCACGCGCTCCAGCAGGTGCATCTCACTGATCATCCCTAAAGCCAATACCTCATTTGGCCGCCGTTCGTTCCAGTTCTCTGGTGCCTGTGACTGGAACGAATTTCAAAAATCGCTGAAGTTGGAGACTTTTATCTCCCTCACCAACTTCAAACATCTGCTATCTGAGCAGCTAACCGATCGCTGCAGCTGTACATAGTCTATCGGTAAATAGCCCACCCAATTTACCTACCTCATCCCCATACTGTTTATATTTATTTACTTTTCTGCTCTTTTGCACACCAGTATCTCTACCTGTACATGACCATCTGATCATTTATCACTCCAGTGTTAATCTGCAAAATTGTAATTATTCGCCTACCTCCTCATGCCTTTTGCATTTTTTTCTTTTTTTCCCCTACTGTGTTATTGACTTGTTAATCGTTTACTCCATGTGTAACTCTGTTCACACTGCTATGCTTTATCTTGGCCAGGTCGCAGTTGTAAATGAGAACTTGTTCTCAACTAGCCTACCTGGTTAAATAAAGGTGAAATAAAAAAATAAAACAAGGTTTTCAATAACAAGGAGAGTGGCTTGATAACAAGGATTGGCCTATTTAAGCACTTGTGTTTACATTATACGCTCATAGTAGTCAAAATGACTGTGGACTAACTTTAAAACCAACTCACCTGATCTCATGAGCAGCCTTATCAAGGCGATTGAACAGGTCATGAAAAAGAGCGCAACTGGACTTGCGGTTGATGTCATGACCATAGCCCCTCTTCCAGTACTGTTTCAGGTCATTTTTGTACTCCAGCACCTGAAAAGGCCCAGGTGATTGTGTTAATGAAAATGTGAAAGACCGGTTTGAACGGTATGACTGAACTGGGTTCTTCCTTGTTTATGAGGCAGAGGCAATAGCTCTGTGTACATACTTGGGCGTCAGTCTCATCAAACAGGTTGCACCAGGGGGAGTTCAAAGATTTGATGGCAAACTCGTATGAGCACAGGAAGAATGCAGCTTCCACCAGATCTGGTGAGAAAGAGGGGAGAATTATTGAATGAATTAATTCAATTGGCAAGTTTCAACTGTAACATTATGAACTCCCTAAACTACACAAAGTGGCTACGATTTGGAACCAAGCAACAAGTCCAGTTGCACATCTATCACTCCAGTGTTCATTTGCTCAATTGTAATTACTTCACTACTATTGGCCTATTTACTGCCTTACCTCCTTATGCCATTTGCACACACTGTATAGACTTTTTCTATTGTGTTATTGACTGTATGTTTGTTTATTCCTTGTGTAACTCTGTTGTTGTTTGTGTCACACTGCTTTGCTTTATCTTGGCCAGTTCGCAGTTGTAAATGAGAACTTGTTCTCAACTGGCCTACCTGGTGAAATAAAGGTGAAATAAAAAATAAAAACCTGGTGTGATGTGATTGTATGGAACTTGCAGTTGGGCAGCCATCTTCATCTGCACTATTTTCATCTCTGCTGAGGCCTTGAAGAGGTGGACCTCTTCGAGGGCAGTTTTGTTGTTCTCCACATCGTCAACAAATTTTTTGCACTGGTCAAAGAATCTCATCAACTCATCATTGATTTCTTGGCTGGGTCCAACTTCTGTAACAAGACAAAAAGAGAATACAATAAGTCCAAACATTGTGTATTATTGTTGCTGATCTCGGCCCCACCAGACTGTACTAATGGTGATCAGCAGTGCTTCATTTGTAAATGAACACAGTGTGAGTGTGAGAGAGGGGGAGTTATGTGGGGGGCTCTGAGGTACCGGATTACATTGAGAGAAAAAGTTTCAAACACAATGTAGCAGCGCAGCAGACAGAGAAAACATATAGCAGGCTACTGTTACATGGTGGTGAAATGGACAGCACTCTCCAAGGTGCTGATTAATTCAACGCATTTTATGGCCACATACTTGAGTAAAGCTGCGGGGCTTCTACAAGTCCGAATTTCTTATAGCCTAATTTTGTAGACAATGTACAGCAACATTTTTGACGTCACTGTAGAACACCCGCCATATGCATGAGCACACATACTCAGCTGTGGGGCTTGCAAGACCCGAATTTCATATAATTTTCAAGACATCAATGTAGCAGTAGATCAAATATCATAATATCGGAAATATAACTTCAAATAAAATAAATCAATGTAGGCTACAGCAGGTTATACGTTTGCGTGTTCTTGAACTCCAAATTGCACCTGCTCCGAGCACTTTGTCAGTGGATGCACTGCAGGATTAGCAGTGCTAAGGCATCGCCATCAGGAACAGTTTGCCCCTCACTCCTCTCCTCCGACACTGATAGTCCTCTGGCTGGTTCTGGGTTCGATTCACCATCTTTCTCTAGATTTCTGGACTTGAAAAATGTCCTCAAACTCGATTTGCCTTTACTTATCCATTTAAAAAATAATTTTTGCCTTTCCCACGTTTCAAATTCAGTAGGGAGATGACTAGCCTTGGCTATGTGATGTAATTACGTAGGGAACTCTTCACTAGCTGACCACCACTACCAAGATCTGTGTCAAGATCAGTTACTTACCCTACCGGCCCTCCCCATAACCTATGTACAAATAAGAGAGCAGAGCTGTGTTCGAATACCCATACTAACATAGTTTGTAGTATATACTCATTAAGTATTTAGTATAAGTTAATTTTAGTATACTGTAAACTAACGGCATCCTTTCAGTTAAGTGTACTTACGCTCTGCCTGTCTACCGGAAGTTGATGCTGTTGCTATGCAACTTCTTGCCACCATGTTAGCATAACAAATTACTAGCTAGACATCTTACGACTTCATTAACAATGTCCATTGAGAACGAACGAACAACGACAATACCACTTAGCTAAGCATGACGTGAATAATCAATTCAATAAACGTTGGGTAGTTAGTTAGATAGTTTATTGACAGTTTATTAATTATATGCTGTCAATTTATTAGTAGCCAAGTAACATTAGGTAGCTAGCTAACATACCGGTACATACAAGCAACTGCTATATGCGGTTCGAAAGGTTCGAAAGGCTAGCGTAGCAACACAAATTGTCAGTTACGTGTAACGTAACTTATTTGAAAAGTAATTTAAAAAATGTATTACATTGCTCAACATTTATCATAACTATAGTTAACTAATTTAACTTGTGAACTTTTTGTACTTACATTTGTATCTGCTCTCGTCAGACTTCGGCTGCATATTTTCCACAATTTTCTTAAAATCTGAAAATGTTGTGAAGCCATGCTAATTATATATTATTATAATAATTGCATTATGGGCCCTAAAAGCACAGAAAGTGTCCACTGTTGTATACTTCGAATTTTGGCGACTGTAGTAAGACATCCAGGAGCTTTTGGCATACTAACTTTATACAATGGCTGGGTATAATCCTGAATGCTGATTGGTTAAAACTGCATTCCAGACCGTGTCTATTCCACAAGTTACCACCTGCTATGACAAAAATGCCTATTTACTCTGTTCCGTCTGCCTCATCAGCCCAGCCAGGCAATTTATAAACGTAACTATAAAAAACATCTAGACATTCTCACATTTCTTTTAGACTAACATTTACAGGGGCCTAACAACACCTTTGCCAATATATCCACCAAACACCAGCTTCTCGGGCATTATTACTTAAATGACCAATAAGCATACTACATACTAAATGTACATCACAAATGGTAGTTTTCGAACACAGCTCAGGTTTATGGCGCCGACAGACATGGCAGCTCTGCTTCTAGCTCATAAGTATCTGTTTTTTTCTGTGGATTATTTATCACAAGCATGCGAAATTACGTCTGCTAAATATGTGTACGTGACCAATAAAATTAGATTTAGAATCAGTGTGGCAGGATAGGATGTATACGCTGAAGACTCACCGCGCTTTTACATTAACGTCAAAAAAGCACTGGTGATCCGTGTTTGTGACTGAGTGTGATACCCAAAGGCCTATTTATAATTCAGATAATAGGAAAAAGACTAAACTAGGTTTACTCTACAAACTCACCTGTTACGTTCCAAAGGTTGAGTAGGCCTTCTTGGAAAGCGACAATGCTGTCCACGCATCTGTGTTTGGAGCTAGTGATGAAACGGATACGATGGCTCCTGAGGTTTTCCTCTGACATCAAAGATGGAAAGAATGTTGCCAACCTGACAGCCAGATGCCTATGGTCATCTCGCCCCTTTTCCACAAGCTTGCCATCCATGTCTTCAGTGTACCACATTTCCCACTTGGTTTTTATGTCAGTCAGCCATTTATCGGTGTTCTTTGCGTCGTTTAGAACAAGGTCGTAAAGCCGTTGCATCCTTTTGATATTTTTGGTCGTTGGATATCGTGTTCCATGCCGAATTATGGCGGTCACATGAACAGCAGTGCAATCGGTACATCCCGGTTTTAAAAGGGATTTGTTTACCGAGAGGATGTCATTAATGAGATAGGGGTTTACTTCCTCATATCTGCCTTTCGTTCCGAAATAATTTGCAATCGCAGGTATGCTTGAATTAACGTTAGCATTTGCAACTGAGCAGTATGAAACCCGGGTCAAAGCTAGACTAAATGTCGTGAACAACAACGTTTGTTTAGATAACGCTGGTGTCATTTCGTCAAATTAGTTGAGGTAGAAGCAATTGATACTTACAAACGACTAAACTAAGTTAGCTAGTACATTGCTGTCTGCTTTGTTTGTTGTTGTTTCGCTGCGAACTTTGAACTTGGCAACAACAAAAAAAATGGAGCTCCACAAGCCGGCCAACCGTATTAAATCCCTGCGTTTTCGTGTGGCAAGGGACCTACACTAAACTGCATGACTTAGTTATAATCTGTGTAGAAATTGGACATAAATCAAGATAATAACACAAACAGTGTTCAGGGCTGTGGGATATCAAAATCAATCAAATATCCCAAACGCAGCCAGTGGATTCAACATCATTTGGTTTCTATCAGAAAAATACCACTTCTCCCCACCAGAGGGCGACTGCTATACAATCAAATATTTATCACAGTGCTTTTTATGTGCCTGAGCACGAGACATATTTTCTCTTATTTCCCGAGATTTGCGAAATGCCAGGATTGTATAGTTCCGTAGCTATTCATCAGCAGAGCAGTAAGAAAATGAGAAATGGGCTTTGTATTAGTGAAATTGCTGAAAGAATTTCAGGTGCCGTGCACATTCCATCTTTCGGAGGCAAAGACTTCACTATCGGACGCGAACACACGCGATTTCTTGGTCTGTTTGACCGCTCAGTTGCAAGCTAAATTCCAAATCTGTGTTGCGTGCAGACGGCTTCGTTAATAGATGGTGTAATGTTCAAGTACATTTACTGTTTATTTGAATACGCTATCATTATGCATGAGCCTGTGGCTATCCATAGCTCATTAGAAATCTCCCAGGTGTACTTAATAGAGAGGACACCTTTCATCAACAACTCCTTACCTTCATTTTTTAGGCAAATAAAAATCCCCGGTGGAGCTGTGTCCATCTCCAGAGATAAATTGCACAGGTGCAGTGAAATTCTAATGGAAGCTTGCACTTCTTTATTGTTCTTGTTTTTATAAAGAATGAATCATGCAATGATATGCATATCACATGATATATATATGATTTAATAGTAAAGGTGTATAGTGTAGCCCTAGATATACATTACTTGCATTGCCTTTCAAATTCTTTACAATTCAAAACTTGTTTTTAAGAAAACGCTTTTAACTGCCTAGGGGGGAAATATTTATGGCCTAATCTATGGCGTATGGGAATTGGTGAACAATTCATGTCCATAATTTAAGTCCTTTTTTATGTAATTTTACATCTTAAAGTTAGTGTGGAAGAGGTGAAACATTTTTTGTTGTCTATCAACAATGACAAGCCACCAGAGTCTGACACCTTGGATGGAAAATTTGACCTTGGACGTTGTTCAAAAGGACACAGCTTCGGTAGGCCAGGTAGGCTGTTGTCCTGTACTTGGTAGGTTCAGGCCTAACCATATATATATTTTTCTTTCTCTTGGTGGTTAATCCCAGTTTGGATGGGTAAATGATACCTGCATATGTAAACAACCTATTGTATTTCTATTGTGCCAATAACACGTACCATTGGGTCTCTTAGGCTTGACTGATGGATAAACACAAGACCTGCATGACAGTGAAGGTTGAACTCGATGTCCCTGGTTGGGTACAGACTATCTGTAAATAGAGGTGGTGTCTGTGTCTGGCAGAAGTTCCCGTTGTGTTCCTGAATTATTCATGGGCCTCGTTAGGAAAACCTCAGTGCCACTTTTGAGAGCGAGAGAGAGGTTATAAATTGTGGTAACTTATCCCTGTGTTGGGTTGAGTAGACTGCACTCATGGGCGAAGGAGTTTCTCATTACCTGTGGCTGTTCTGCAATTAGTTTTTCTCAATGATAATGCCTACTAAGAGACTGGCTGAAAGGCAATGCCTTTGTTTGGTAGGTAGGCTAATATGCTTTGAAATGTATACACAGTGATGAGGGTTGGATTTGATTGTAGCTGTGTGTGGCTTTCCCTGGCATCAGTAATATGGTCTTAATTCCTTCCATTGGCTGAAAATGGTCCGATCTTTTACACAATTTAGCCTATGGTAAACTTAACCAAACAAGCTTGATATAATGTTTAATTTCCTCAACTTGCCTTTCAGATGGATGTGGTTTGGGTGTGGTTTTTCACAGTCAGTCAAAGGCCAAAGCACACACTGCTGTGTTGTAGGCATCAAGATGGTTTTTTCATGACCAAATGAGCACTGATAAATTAGCTTGGCTGTTTTAAGATAGAGGTCGCACTTTTGGGCTTTAGATTTCGCACTTTTCAGGCTCTTACAATGTCTCCAATTGTTAAGTTTTGTCCTGGCTCATCTAGCTGATATTTAACTGCTTTTGTTGCTGATGAAGGACTGGTTAGTGCAAATAGGGGGAATGGACTGAGAGAATTCCTGAAACACGCAGTTCGTGTCTGTTGGTAGTTATCCCTATGAATCACGCTAGCAGGATCTGTCCTGTTTGACACACGAAACAAATATATTTGTAAAGTGGATGAAAATAAGTTAATCTTGGTCCAGTTGAGTCATTGTTTTAATTTCCATCTGTGCAACAGTAGTGCCTAAACCACCACGGTTTGTTGAAGAAATGTAAGAAAAGTTTTAATTCACCAATTTGTATTGCAATAATGTCACGACTCATTTGTGGCCTGAAACCAGGGGTCAAAACTGAGACGAGTGTTGACCGAAGTCGAGACAAGTTTGAACAAATCTCTATAATATATAAACAACTTTTGGAAAGCTAGCCATTAAAAAGGTGTGGTCCACAGATCTAATTGAATCTGAACAAACCCTTTAACTGGAACAGAGTATGGAAAAATAGGACCTTGGCATCCTGAAATCCAATCCATCAATTTATACATTTGAAGTTTGTTCAGACTATATTTTATACCAAGGAAACATTTTACGATGAGACTGGCCCTAACTCACAACTGTTCACTTTGTCCCCTAAATCAGGTAGGCACATTCCTCCATATGATGTGTGAGTGACCTTCAGTTAAATGGGGCGGCACAGTAGCCTAGTGGTTAGAGCGTTGGACTAGTAACCGAAAGGTTGAAAGTTTAAATCCCCGCGCTGACAAGGTACAAATCTGTCATTCTGCCCCTGAACAGACAGTTAACCCACTGTTCCTAGGCTGTCATTGAAAATAAGAATTTGTTCTTAACTGACTTGCCTAGTTAAATAAAGGTTAAATAAATAAAACATGTAAATGCTTCTGGGGAAAAATTACAAAATTGCATGTATGCAAATATTCAATGATTTGCATTTATTACGTTAACTATGATACAGTGGGGCAAAAAAGTATTTAGTCAGCCACCAATTGTGCAAGTTCTCCCACTTAAAAATATGAGAGAGGCCTGTAATTGTCATTATAGGTACACTTCAACTATGACAGACAATGAGAAAAAAAATCCAGAAAATCACGTTGTAGGATTTTTAATGAATTTAGTTACAAATTATCCTAAATGTGTATAAAATGTGTGTATATATATATATATATATATATATACAAATTTTTGTAATCATGACAATTGTAACAATACTGAATTAACACTTTTATTTTAACTGAATATAATACATATGGGCTTTTGGATGGGTGTTCTTAAGATGATTCCACAGGTTGGTGGTATTTTTTGATTTAGCCGTTGCTGACCCCATGCTTACATCTTTATCACAAATAAGACACCTTGCTTTCCCCGGTGCCAATTCCATGTAATAGTCCCACACTGGTGCTCTGCTTTTCTCTGCCATCTGTAAAACACACACACACACTGCTCTGAAGTGACAATGATACTGAAGAGTCTGCTTATGTAACGGATGTGAAACGCTAGCTTAGTTAGCGGTGGTGCGCACTAAATAGTGTTTCAATCGGTGACGTCACTTGCGCTGAGACCTTGAAGTAGTAGTTCCCCTTGCTCTGCAAGGGCCGTGGATTTTGTAGCGATGCTTCGTGGGTGATTGTTGTTGATGTGTGCAGAGGGTCCCTGGTTCGCGCCTGGGTGTGGGCGAGGGAACGGTCTAAAGTTATACTGTTACACTTAGGAGACAAATACTCTCAACTGTTTGAATAAAAATAGAGTTTAAGTTACCTGTGATGAATGTTGAAAACAAAAACCGTAATTTCTATATGCAGGAAATCCTATTTTAATAATGGACATGGTAAGAATTGACTACCAAAGTGTGAGTAATAATTCCCATGACACCTAGCAAAATCTGAAAAGCGGTTCCTTCATTAATTTATTCCATAGGATATTTTTAGATTCACTTAAAATAAGGTCTGTGTTTCGTGTAGGCTTACACCACCTTGCCAATTTTATAACTGTGTAGATATCCATAGGACAAGGTAACTCTGATCAATATTGGCTAAATATAAGCGAAGAGCATTTTTTTTGTAGAGTGGATTTATGAAAATATTTTGACAAACGTTACCTTATCCTAGTGAGATTTACACGGGTATCAAAACGCCGAGGCGGTTTAAGCCTGCACCCTAACCTGCACGAAACACAGACCTTATTTGAAGTAGATCAATACATTCTCTTTGGAAGACATGAACGGTAAAATAACGAAGGAACCCATTTCAAGTTCAGCCGCAAGTTATTACAGGAATTAAACGCGTCTACAATTTCTCTCTAAACCATATACCTTTGACTATTACGAGCCTTCTGCTGCCTACCACCCCTCAGTCAGACTGCTCTATCAAATATCAAATCATAGACTTAACTATAATAAACACACAGAAATACGAGCCTTAGATCAAATCCGGAAACTATCACTTCGAAAACAAACGTTTATTGCGTTCCGTATTTTATCTAACGGGTGGCATCCATGAGTCTAAATATTCCTGTTACATTGCACAACCTTCAATGTTATGTCATAATTACGTAAAATTCTGGCAAATTAGTTTGCAAAGAGCCAGGCATATACCCTGACTCTGCGTGCAATTAACGCAAGAGAAGTGACACAATTTCACCTGGTTAATATTGCCTGCTAACCTGGATTTCCTTTAGCTAAATATGCAGGTTTAAAAATATATACTTGTGTATTGATTTTAAGAAATGCATTGATGTTTATGGTTAAGTACACATTGGAGCAACGACAGTCGTTGATTAATTGTTTTTTATAAGATAAGTTTAATGCTAGCTAGCAATTTACCTTGGTTTACTGCATTTGCGTAACAGCTCCTCGTGAGGCAGGTGGTTAGAGCGTTGGACTAGTGAACTGTAAGGTTGCAGGATTGGGTCCCCGAGCTGACAAGGTAAAACTCTGTCGTTCTGCCTCGCTCCTAGGCCGTCATTGAAAATAAGAATGTGTTCTTACTTACTTGCCTAGTTAAATTAAGATTAAATAAAGGTGTAAAAAAATATATCAAAAAAAAATCGGTGCCCAAAAATACTGATTTCCGATTGTTATGAAAACTTGAAATTGGCCCTAATTAATTGGCCATGTTGTTTCTTGGTCTTCTGATTGTATTCCTACTTCATTCTTACAAAGCAGTTGCTTATTACACATTCAGAAAGTATTCACATCCACTGACTTTTTCCACATTTTGTTGTGTTATAGCCTGAATTAAAAATGGTTTGTCACTGGCCTCTCTCTACACAATACCCATTTTTAATGTCAAATTGGAATTATGTTTTCAGAAAAGACCAGGTAGGTTTTCCAATGCCTCGCAAAGAAGAGAACCTATTGGTAGATGGGTAAAAAAGAAGAGAGAAAAAAGACATTGAATATCCTTTTGAGCATGGGAAGTTATTAATTACACTTTGGATGGTGTATAAATACACCCATTCACTACAAAGATACAGGCTTCTTTCCTAACTCGGTTACCAGAGAGGAAGGACACCGCTCAGGGATTACACCAGGCCATGGTGACTTTAAAACAGGAACAGAGTTTAATGGCTGTAATAGGACAACTGATGATGGATCAACAACATTGTAGTTACTTCACAATACTAACCTAATTGACAAAGTGAAAAGAAGGAAGCCTGTACAAAATAAAAATATTCCAAAACATGCATCCTGTTTGCAACGAGGCACTAAAGTAATACTGCAAAAAATGTGGCAAAGCAATTCACTTTTAGGCCACCTTCCAGGCTGTGTAAGGGCTATTTGACCAAGAAGGAGATGACCTGGCCTCCACAATCACCCGACCTCAAACCAATTGAGATGGTTTGGAATGATTTGGACCGCAGAGTGAAGGAAAAGCAGCCAACAAGTGCTCAGCATATGTAGGAACTCCTTCAACACTGTTGGAAAAGTATTCTAGGTGAAGCTGGTTGAAAGAATGCCAAGAGTGTACAAAGCTATTAACAAGGCAAAGGGTGGCTACTTTGAAAAATCTCAAATATAAAATTAGTTTGAGTTGTTTAACACTTTTTTTGGTTGTGTCCATTATCTTATCTACATACTTTTATATCTGGTTTTAGTTGTTTAAAGTTTACCTTGAACTTTTTTTTTTGTTTGGACATAGGTAACTTGAGAAAAAAAACTACAACACTTAGGATGGTGACTGTTCAGCAAAAACACCCTAGTCCGCAGTGGATGGGCAGGACTCGCTGAAGTGCTCTGCTTAGTCTTGTAGGCCATCACAGCCAGGGGAAATTCAGGGGAGTGAGTGATTAACATTTTCTGGCTGGTAAGGACAGAGCTTTTTCTCAGAGCTTTTTTTTCAGCGCCTCTGGTAGAGATGGTGTGTGGGGGGGGGGGGGGAGAGACCATGGCAGGCAGAGCAAACCCTGGATATCACAAGTAGTGTTTTTATTACACACACACACCTGTTTTAATACGAAGGATGGATTCCTCACTGATTTTACACTCTGTCATCAATAGTTGTCTGGCCATGTGAGGTTACTGAGAATACTCTGTATGTAATACACGTTCAGTGTTTCTATTATGGTTTGAAGAGACCTGAGTAGGAAATAAACTGACATTTGTAGGGGGTAGTACTTTAACTTTGTTCTGAGGCTAGTTTTTAGTTTTATGGGTCAGATGCACTGAGAAATCTGACTGCCGATAGGTAGACTACTTTGCACCTCTGCACAGTGTCGGCAGTTAACGTTTTGTTGTTCACAAAGAATCTGATTCATTTAAATACTCTATGCCACAAGGTGGCAGTAGATTTTTTTTGGCTTGTGCCTACTGTAGCTAATGTAAGCTAACTAGGAAGCTGTGCTAATGTTGTTGCTAGCTAGCTAGATAATAACCAGATGGCCACAACTAGATAACTAGCATAGCTAGCAACATAACTACATCACAATGGATTTGTTTTTGAATGAAGCAGCTGCATGTTACCTATCAAGAGTTGTGGATTAGCTAGCTACCCACTGGGCACACACTGGTTGAATCAATGTTGTTTTGAATGAAATGACGTTGAACCAATGTGCAATTGATGTTGAATTGACATCTGTGCCCAGTGGGTAGCTATGTTGTCCTAAATGGCGACGCTAACCGTTTTGTTAACGATAGCTAGCAAGCAAACTGAACCTAACTCTGATTGTCTCAAAGTCAAGTTCTCGGCCACTGATGAGCATTGCGATTCTACAATAGAAACTACAGGTTTGTCGGTACCAAGTCGGTTCACAGCAGGGACGTATTTTGTTCTAGCAAGAGAAGGAACGGCCTCTTACTGTGCTAAGTACCTATCGGCAGTCAGATTCCTCAGTGTGTCTGTACCATTAGGCTTAGGCTTCCTGTAACAACTGATTCATCATATGACGCAATCAGTGCTCATCATGTGATTTTAGACTGTTATCTTGAACGATGTTGTGAAACTGCTTGACTGTGTTAAATCTTTTAGATGTTCAACATAGACTGTGGCTCAGACTGATACTGTAATCACTAAATTGCAAGAATTAGCCTCCTAGATATCCCAAATCAATCACTCTTGCCTCACATAACTATTCAACAAGGGGTGTGACTTCGTTCTTTGATATCCTCATTTGTTGTACGGTCCAATGCACTGGCCTATGAGACCTACAGGGTTGAAGACTTAAAATCTGTCAATGGATGACAGGACACTTGGGACACCCCTAATGTTTAGAAAGATAACTACTTTCCCTGTTGTAGGCCTATATGTTATTACTAATTTCAATGGTGGTGGACATCGCTAAGTCGGATTCTTGGCATTCAGGTTTCTTTCCCACGGTTCCTCTCTGTGGCTCTGTCATTCACACTGATTTGAGAGCACTTCTACGTTGTGGCACGTACAATTTTGAATAGGCCACGTCATGGTCACAATAGGCCCACAATTTATATTCTGCTTTATAATGACGTTCTAAATTAGACTCATTTTGTTGATTCATGCTCTTGGCTACTCTTCTTCCCGGGGAACTTTAAGAGCTCCGATGGTTGGTCTGAACGTGAACACTCATAGCTTGTGGTACGGCTTTGGAAACATAAGTAAGGTATCTTTCATATCAGCGGGGGGGGGGGGGGGGGGTACATTACAATGCCTTTTATAGTGTTGTGGTTAGTGTTCCCACACGGCCATATTTCCATGTTACAGCGCGTGTTTACGAAAGTTAGATGGAAAACCGAGGCAACCACCTGTGCTAATTAGCTATCTAGCATGCTCCAAACACCAATATGTAATGGAAGAAGGCCGCCAGAAACACGTCGTAACTGTCAAATGCTTTCATCTGCAACAAACTGGCAATAAAGCCAGTTATAACAGTGTATACAGTAAATGTACATTTTTCATTTGTGAAATTATTTTGATCTGAAATTAAAGTAAATGGCTTTCTTTCTAGAACTGGATCGCAATTGAGAATCAATGTTTGACGTATGTTTGTTGTTGGATGCTGTTGAGCGCTGAAACCTGAACTAGAAACCTCTGTTTAAAAGTTGACAGGGTTTTATATACTTATAACAGATCCGGCTGATCTGTTTGGCTTAGTTGCTGTGAGCACTGCTGCCTGTCCTGGGATCCTGCCAGATTCCGCATAGAGGGAGAGACACTAAAGCCCAGCTAGCCTAGCTGGCTCGGCGGTCTCAAATGGAGGTCGCTATTGAAAGTTTCCAGTGTTGCAGGAGCTGTGTTGACTTTGCTTTGTTCCAGGACAATGTGGACCGCGCTGACTTTCAATGTAGTAATGGCTTGCTACAGGAGCGAAGTGGCTACTCTTAGCAAGCAAGTAGCAAACCTACACAAGCTACTGTGCTCAGCAGGGTTCCATCCCTGAAGGGGTCTCGCCCTTCCCTGGAGAACAGAGTTGTTCTCGACCCAACTAACCAGCCATGGCGGTACGTCACTTGCCGAATTAAAGTCGAAGAAAGCGTCCTCTGGCAACAGGGGTCTCCATGGAGATGTTGAGGAGATGTTGAGCCCGGATTTGACACAGACCAGAAACAGCTTTGCCGCCCTAGATCCAGAGGTTCTGGCGCACTCTTCCTTGAGGGCTTCCCATTCAAGATCGGATCCGGAGGTACCTGCGTCTTCGTCCAATCTGGTGGCTTCTACCTCGGGTTCAAATTCTTGGAGCTCCCACCCTCATCAGACCGTAAGGCTGCCTGAGAGACCGGCCCATTCAACATCACCAGCTGTCATCATAGGCAGCTCTATGGTGAGAAACATCTCGATTCTCAAGGCAAAAACCCTGTGCTACCCAGGAGCACGAGTACATGACATCACAAGGCTGCTTCCGACTGTTCTACGACAGATGCCGGGAGCTGACTCTATTGTAGTAATGTGGGGTCAAATGACATCACGACGGCTAGCTCAGAACATTTGGAAATTGATTTTAAAGAACTAATTTTACCATTAAAAGACAACAAAAAAAATGGCCAATCGTTTCAGGTCCAGTACCATCGTTGGGCCGTGGATGTGAAAGATTCAGAAGACTGCTGGAATTACACATCTGGCTAAAAGATTACTTTAGCTCTGCTGGAGTCACTTTTGTTGATAACTTTGACACCTTCTGGAAACCGAAAATACTCTACAGGAATGATGGAGTCCAGCCAAATCATCTTGGCTCCTGGACTCTGTCCACGCATTTCAAGGCTACGTTGAAACAATTACTTTTCAATGATTCAAGAACAGCTCAGTTAATCCCTACCATTGTGACAATGAGTTGTCATAATACTGCATCAAATGTACATGATCCTAGGGGCATTGGCAAACACAATGTAAGTAACTTAATGTATGTACCCCTAATTGCACTGGATACCTCTATTTATCCTACAGCTAGTGCATGCAGTAATCATGAGCCTATGAACCAGAGTTACACTGTTAGCACTGAGGCGGTGTGACCTAGTAGGAAGACCACTTTGTGCAGCTCACTCACATGAGCAAGTCTACTTCTGATAAGCCTCCCAGTAAAGCATTAAAAACAATCAAGCAACCCATAAAAGTGCTAAAAATAGCTCATATTAACATATGCAGCCTGAGAAACAAGGTCCATGAAGTCAATAACTTGCTTGTAACAGATGACATTCATATTCTGACTATCTCTGAAACTCACTTAGATAATACCTTTGGTAGCAATAGATGGTTATAACATGTTCCGAAAATGCAGAAATTCCAACAGGGGCGGTGTTGCGGTCTATATTCAGAACCACATTCCTGAAAAGCTTAGAGACGATCAATGTTAAATACTGAAGTAATATGGCTCCAGGTTTATCTGCCTCACCTAAAGACCATTCTTGTGGGAAGCTGCTATAGACCACCATGTGTCAGTATCTGGATAATATGTGTGAAGTGCTTGATAATGTATGTGATATCAATAGAGGTATATTTTCTGGGTGATTTAAATATTAACTGGCCCTCATCAAGCTGCTCACTCAATAAAAAGCTTCAAACTGTAACCAGTGCCTGCAACCTGGTTCAGGTTGTCAGTCAACCTACCAGGGTAGTTACAAACAGCACAGGAATTAAATCATCAACATGTATTGATTACATCTTTACTAACGCTGCAGAAATGTTCTTTAAAGCAGTATCCAAATCTATAGGATGTAGTGATCACAATATAATAGCCATATCTAGGAAAACCAAAGTTCCAAAGACTCAAATAAAAAAAATCGAATCAAATTTATTTGTCACATACACATGGTTAGCAGATATTAATGCCAGTGTAGCGAAACGCTTGTGCTTCTACTTCCGACAGTGCAGTAATAACCAACGAGTAATCTAACCTAACAATTCCAAAACTACTACCTTATACACACAAGTGTAAAGGGATAAAGAATATGTACATAAAGATATGAATGAGTGATGGTACAGAACGCCATAGGCAAGATGCAGTAGATGGTATCGAGTACAGTATATACATATGAGATTAATAATGTAGGGTATGTAAACATTATATTAAGTAGCCTTGTTTAAAGTGTCTAGTGATATATTTTACATCAATTTCCATCAATTCCCATTATTAAAGTGGCTGGAGTTGAGTCAGTGTGTTGGCAGCAGCCGCTCAATGTTAGTGGTGGCTGTTTAACAGTCTGATGGCCTTGAGATAGAAGCTGTTTTTCAGTCTCTCGATCCCTGCTTTGATGCACCTGTACTGACCTCGCCTTCTGGATGATAGCGGGGTGAACAGGCAGTGGCTCGGGTGGTTGTTATCCTTGATGATCTTTTTGGCCTTCCTGTGAAATCAGATGGTGTAGGTTTCCTGGGGGGCACCGGGGGCCCCCGGTGATGCGTTGTGCAAATCTCACTACCCTCTGGAGAGCCTTACGGTTGTGGGCGGAGCAGTTGCCGTACCAGGCGTTGATACAGCCCGACAGGATGCTCTCGATTGTGCATCTGTAGAAGTTTGTGAGTGCTTTTGGTGACAAGCCACATTTCTTCAGCCTCCTGAGGTTGAAGAGGCGCTGCTGCGCCTTCTTCACGATGCTGTCTGTGTGGGTGGACCAATTCAGTTTGTCTGTGATGTGTACGCCGAGGAACTTAAAACTTACTACCCTCTCCACTACTGTCCCATCGTTGTGGATAGGGGGGTGCTCCCTCTACTGTTTCCTGAAGTCCACAATCATCTCCTTAGTTTTGTTGACGTTGAGTGTGAGGTTATTTTGACCTAATATAGTGTATAAGAGGTCATACAATACTTTTTGTAGTGATTCATATGTTGATGTAAAGAATATTTGCTGGTGTGTAATGAGGAGCAACCATACAATGCACTTGGCACATTTATGAAATGGCTTATTCCAGTTATTAATATGCATGCACCCATTAATGAAATTACCTGTAAAAACTGTGAAATCCCTGTGGATTGATGAGGAATTGAAAAACGGTATGGTTGAGAGGAATGAGACAAAAGGTATGGCAAGTAAGTCTGGCAGCCCAACTGATTGGCAAACGTACTGCAAATTAAGAAATCATGAGACTAAACTAGATAAAAATAAAAAGCAGCTATACTATGAAACAAAGATGAATGATAGTAAAAAGCTTTGGGGCACCTTAAATGACATTTTTGGGGAAAAAAACAACTCGGCTCCATCAATCATTGAATCAGATGGCTCATTCATCACAAAGCCCACTGATATTGCCAATTAGTTCAATGACTTTTTCAGATGAGCAAACTTAGGGATGACATTCAAGCAACAAACGCTGACAGTACACATCCAAGTATATCAGACCAAATTATGAAAGACAAGTATTGGAATTTGGAATTCCATAAAGTCAGTGTGGAAGAGATCAAAATAATTGTGTTGTCTATCAACAATGACAATCTGGATGGAAAATTACTGAGGATAATAGCAGACGATATTGCCACTCCTATTTGCCACATCTTTAATATAAGCCTAATAGAAAGTGTGTGCCCTTAGGCCTGGAGGGAAGCAAAAGTAATTCCGCTACCTAACCATAGTAAAGTCCACTTTACTGGTTCAAATAGCCGACCAATCAGCCTGTTACCAACCCTTAGTAAACTTCTTGAATAAATTGTGTTTGAGCAGATACAATGCTATTTCACAGTAAACAAATTGACTTTCAAACAGATTTTCAGCACACTTATAGGGAAGGACACTCAACAAGGACAGCCCTTACACAAATGATTGGCTGAGAGAAATTGATGATAAAATGATTGTGGGGGCTATCTTGTTAGACTTCAGTGCAGCTTTTGACATTATTGATCATAGTCTGCTGCTGGAAAAATGTATGTGTTATGGCTTTACACCCCCTGCCATAATGTGGATAAAGAGTTACTCGTGTAACAGAACACAGAACACATAATCCAGGTAGAATCAGGAATTCACCAGGGTAGCTGTTTAGGCCACTTGCTTTTTTCAATCTTTACTAATGACATGCCACTGGCTTTGAGTAAAGCCAGAGTGTCTATGTATGTGGATGACTCGACACTATACATGATGTACAGCGACTGCAATGACTGCAACACTTAACAAAGAGTTGCAGATAGGTTCAAGTTGGGTGGCAAGGAATAAGTTAGCCCTAAATATTTCTAAAACTATAAGCATTGTATTTGGGACAAATCATTCACTAAACCCTAAACCTAATCATCTAATAAATAATGTGGAAATTGAGCAAGTTGAACTGACTAAACTGCTTGGAGTAACCCTGGATTGTAAACTGTCATGGCAAAACATATTGAAACAACAGTAGCTACGATGGGGAGAAGTATGTCCATAATAAAGCTCTGCTCTGCCTTCTTAACAACACTATCAACAAGGCAGGCCCTACATGCAATAAATGTTTTGTCATACAGTCTGATATACCACAGCTGTCAGCCAATCAGCATTTAGGGCTCGAACCACCCAGTTTATAATAAAGTATATGTCACGGGCGTCGTAAGAAACGGACCATGGTGCAGCGTGGTGAGCGTACATATTCCTCTTTATTAGAAATGTCGCCAACAAAACCAATAAACAATACAAAACAACCGTGACTCTTAACTTTGTTAGAGGCATTCATAGCCCTGTTAACTACCCACCCTGAAGGAGGGAAAAGGGCTACCTAAGTATGATTCCCAATCAGAGACAACGATAGACAGCTGTCCCTGATTGAGAACCATACCCGGCCAAAAAATAGAAATAAAGAAACATAGAAAACAAAACATAGAATGCCCAACCAAATCACACCCTGACCAAACCAAAATAGAGACATAAAAAGGCTCGTGACAGTATATATATTATCAATGAGTATGGCTAAGCTATTCTTCATTGTGCCAGTGAATTGACGTTGAACATTGCCAAATGCATCAGATTAATTAGGAATAAATGTGCAATTAAAAAAAAGTATTGTCTATAGCTTATTTAATGAAACCCTGGCTGGCTGTTGATGTCCTAGGTCAGGGCTCTCCAACCTTGTTCCCGGAGAGCTACCTTCCACTAGGGTTTCACTCCAATCCCAGTTGTAACTAACCTGTTTCAGTTTATCAACCAGCTAATTCTGGAATCAGATGCGCTAAATCAGGGAGAACCCTGTCCTAGACAATACATTGCAATGCACCATCCCCGCTAAACGTTTTGGAAATGGCAAGTTCACTTTCTCATCCATAAACACAGTCAAGTGCAAATACGGTTAAGCAGCTCAAATCAGCAGGATGTGGGGCATTGTTGTTAGGAAGGACGTCTATCATGGATGGATCGCTAAAATAATGATTAGGTTCACACTTCATCAATTTAAATATTATGGGGAGACCTATACATTTGGCAGCCAAGCACGAGTTATCAGTGTAGCCTATTATCGTCTAGATATGACGTTGAAATACAGTATATTCACGCCTACAATAAAAACCTCCAGGCTTTCGTCATGAGCAGGGTCGGCCCTACCATTAGGCAAGATTTGGCCGCGGCACTTGAATTTGGGGGGGGGGGGGGGCATTTTGACAATTGGCTGGTGCCCCTGATTGGCTACTATACCGCCCGTGGTACCCCAGCCACAGCTCATAGCGTTGCTGCAGTTCCCGCCCCCACCCCATTCCCGCTTCTCCCCATGTTCACTCCCACTATCATTTGTAGCTATGGTGATGTGTGTGTTTATATGGGATTATCCAATTGTGAAACATTAATAAAAATGAATCTGCCAATTAAATGATTGTATTTTTAAAAAATGTTTGTGACAAAAACGATTAGTGATTAAGGCAGTAGCCTAACATACATAGCCTGTTAAAGTTAGCCAGCTACTACTAGTGGATATCATTTTAACTAAAAGTGATCTATAGAGACATGGTAGCAAATAGTTTTTGTCTCAGGAAGCAAATATTTAAAAAAAAACAATGAGAAAAGAGGCACAATCTCTAAACCAAAGAAATTCACTGGTGAAATGTATCAGAGTGCAGCAATTATGGATACTCCCCTTTTTTCAATTTTCGCTTAAAATGACATACCCAAATCTAACTGCCTGTAGCTCAGGCCCTGAAGCAAGGATATGCATATTTGTGGTACCATCAAAGGAAACACTTTGACGTTTGTGGAAATGTGAAAGGAATGTAAGATAATATAACACGTTAGATCTGATAAAAGATGGTAAAAAAAAAATGGTTTGTTCTTTGTACTATCTTTGAAATGCAAGAGAAATGCCATAATGTATTATTCCAGCCCAGGTCCATTTAGATTTTGGCCACTAGATGGCAGCAGTGTATGTGCAAAGTTTTAGACTGATCCAATGAACCATTGAATTTCTGTTCAAAATGTTGTATCAAGACTCCCCAAATGTGCCTAATTTGTTTATTAATAACTTTTCATGTTCAAAACTGTGCACTCTCCTCAACAATAGCATGGTATTCTTTCACTGTAATAGCTACTGTAAATTGGACAGTTCTGTTAGATTAACAAGAATTTAAGCTTTCTGCCAATATCAGATATGTCTATGTCCTGGGAAATGTTCTTGTTACTTACAACCTCAGGCTAATGCGATTAGCATATGTTAGCTCAACGTCCTGCAGGGGACCCACCGATCCTGTAGAAGTTAAAGAAAAGGTCTAATTGTCTATTGTCTATTGTTTGCTTTATTTTTTTAAAACAAATACTTAAAATGTATCCAGATTATATCAAGTGTTCTATAACAATGCTCAACTCAGTAATGCCTTATGGTAGAAGCTTTAAAATGCCCGCGAAAGACGTGACTCCGATGCATATGGGGATATATTGATTCCTCTGTCAAACTATGTCAAACTGAAGCAAAACTGCAGCCTATACTACTCGAGGAGATTAAAAAAAGGGAAGCACTTCTGTTGTTGGGTTATACAACGGAGTAAGCAGTTGAAGCTTACAGTTTTCTGTGTCAGTAGAGCCTCTGTCTGGGTGGAAAGGTAACCAAATCAAAAAAAAAAAATGTTTTTGTCACATACACATGGTTAGCAGATGTTAATGCGAGTGTAGCGAAATGCTTGAAAGTGCCATGCTTAGATTCATAAGGATGTCTAAGATGTAATTTTTTCAATGTAATCAGATTTAAAATATTAGGCTATGTTATTGACATTGAACTGCTTTTATATAGCCTACTAACCAGATGTAAAAAATTAAATTTAAATGTAATTTAATTTGTAGCATAGGCCTATTAATTGTGCTGTTATGATTTAAAAGGGTGAATTAGAGGAGGCAGTTTGGAAAAAGTAATCCTTTGTGAATCTTCCTCTGGAATATCGCACATGCTTGGATAATAATGTCAAAACCATAATCTCTAGTAATACCCATCCGAATAAGGCTATAACATGGAAAAGAATAGGCTTATCAGCGTAGAGTGCACCGCGTCATCCCATGGGATTCGTCAAGGCTGCACACAGCAGAAATATCACTGAAATATTATAGTTACTACACATCACCTTCTATATTCAAACAAAATAGGATTATAGCATTATGCTCATGTCAGTCCTCTAGAATGCAAATGTAGTCTTCCAATAATGGGTAGGCCGTCATTGTAAAATAAGTATTTGTTCTTAACTGACTTGCCTAGTTAAATACATCAAATATAATGTTTAATGAGGTGTGTATGTGTGTGCGCATCCGTTTAGGGAGTCGAGCAAGAGTCTGAGTAGACTCCTTTCGATTCCAATCACAGGAGTCAGAGTCGACTCGCCACTAAGTCGTGTACCACTAACCCCAACCACAAGAGAGCTGCTCACATTTGAAAAACCATTGTTTCCTGTGGTAACGCGCTTGAGTCGCCTTCGTAGAAACGAAGACTGTTCTCAGGGCACGCCTGGTAATAGCTAGATATGCTCGACTCGCGTCGGGGACAATTTTAGTTTACCCTAAACCTAACCTTAATCTAATTAGGCAAGTCAGTTAAAAAATAATTATTATATCAATAACGGCCGAACCCGGCCAAACCCTAACCCGGATGGCGCTGGGCCAATTGTGCGCCCCTCATGGGACTCTCAATCAGGTTCTGTAGTGACGCCTCTAGCACTGAGATGCAGTGCCTTAGACCGCTGCGCCACTCGGGAGCCCCCTCTTAGGTTGGGGACGTCCCAAGGATTCCGGGTAGCAGTAACTAGAATTACGTCAAAAGACGCACTTATTTTATCTGAAGAAGTGGCGCCGATGGGCGATGGATCCCTTTGCTAATGTAAAGCACATGAGGTGAAAGAGAGAGCCACATCCTGTAAGCATACCCTCCCATGTTCTTCGAATGTCTTGCATGGAAGTTACCTCTACCGCGCTTAACACAAAGTTGCCTCAATTTGCATGTTTGTTCATTTTTTTCGAGGAATAGTGTAGCATAACTATTTTCGTGTCGGGGATCATTCGGCAAAATAGACACAGTAGCAACAAGGTAACATGTTTTTTGTTTAAAATTATTCCACAGAACGTGAAACATTTTAAACCTATTTGACTCTCATAACGGAATTTGCTTTCTCTGCTGGACTGTATTGATACAAGAACAATATCAGACATGGTTGAAGTAGTTAGTCGTTGACTCGGTGTGTTTATGAAATAACTCTTGTACGTAGCTGTGGGCTACTTCCTCACCTGAATGCCCTTTAACGGGTATTTTAACGGATAACTGTGGCTTTGACGTGGTGTGTTTATGAAATAACTGTGGTACGTAGTTGTGGGCTACTTCCTCGCCTGAATGCCCTTTAACGGGTATTTTAACGAATACTTGTGGCTTTGTCCCCCACATAGAAGTCTCATGCCCTCCTGAACGAGAGCGCGTGTATAAGTGTCAACATTCTGTGGTCCTGTTTGTGTGCATACATTTCGAAATATGTTGAATGGGTGACGAATTTTAGTCCGCTCATTATGAATATTTTACTTTTACCATTCTAAAGTTTTTTTATGTAAGAATATTATAATACTATACATTTTGTATAGTTACAATTTTTTTTATTCTTTGAGTCATCACATTATTTAATAGATTGCATACAGTCTAGGATAGACGTGATTGGTTGAGGGGAACATAAAGCCTAATATGTCAAAGTGATGCAAATTTATTTGGAATATTTATAAAAATGTTTTTTTATTTTTCTCCTATTTTAGTACAAAAAGTCACTGCATCGAACAGCTGAAAATGCAATCCCACCTTGGTGGGTTAACCTCTAGATAAACCTTACTGGATACTCAATTTGTTGGCAGCACCCAATGTGCTTACCACATGATGTGTGACTTCAGGAGGGCTCAGGATTTGTTAGTCATGAACACCTCTGGACTCTCCCTCCATTGTTTCTCCTTCTGTTTGCAATGCGTACGCCACAGGGTCTGACATGAAGAAAGTGGTCCATTGGTCAACGAAGGATGTGCTCCTGTGGCTGACTGATGTGGGAATGCAGGAATACTCAGAGGCCTTACGTCACCTGAACGGCAAGGGCCTCATGCAGCTCTCTAAAGCGGACTTCCAGACGGCTCCTCTGGCCCTTGTCACCTTGGACGAAGGCAGACAGCTCCTGGACAAGATGGAGACTCTCAGGATAGAGCACCACATTGAAACGCATAAAAACAGGCATGCCAACGAACACGCCATCTTGGCCGTCAACAGTGAGGTTAATGGGAACAAGCCCGAGAGGAATGGTGTGGTCAATGAGTTCCACAAGGAGCGGATCCAGATCCCCATGCCTGAGATCACCCGCTCTCCGTTTCCTGAGGAGTGGGGGAAGACGGGCGTGGCTTTTGTCTACGCCACGATCTGCTTCATCTTCACCACCATTATGATCTCCGTGGTCCACGAACGTGTGCCTGCCAAGGAGGCCACTCCACCCCTACCAGACAAGTTCTTTGACTTTTTCGGGCGAGTAGACTGGGCTTTTTCTATATGCGAAATCAACGGCATGATACTGATCGTCCTGTGGCTTCTACAGTGGGCACTGTTAAAATATAGGTAAATGACCAAGATATACTACAGTAATTCATAACGACTTGAATTAGAACATCCATAACTTTATTGAATGATCCACTCCATGTTAAAGGATGTTCTGTAATGTTTAAGGCTGTGACGGTCATTACATTTTGCCAGGCGGGTTATTGTCATGCAAATGACTGCCGGTCTCATAGTAATTACCTGTTAATTAACATCAACACGTGTAGCATCTCCAGGCATCCACGCATAGGCCTACAAGCCTCATACAAGCTTGCCTTTGGAACATCTACATTTCTAAAAAGTATAATACATCAATTTAATATACACCATCACAATAAATCCATTATTTATTTTAGGCAGGTCTAAAGAAACATGATATGAAGATTTGTTTCTCTCCAGAAAAACAGAATATGAGATGGCCTACTCTGTTATCTGGCTATGCGTCATGCCATAGGCTTTAAGCTAGTTCATTTAGCAGACAAGATATGCTTATAAGTCCCGTGCCATTATTTTACATGATGTGATTTTATAGTAAGGAGAATATATTTGAACTTAGCTGAATAAAATAGAAATTATATTTCTCCCATTCTGGATCGAGTGCGCATATGAAGTTCCTATGTTGAGCGTATAAGTGATCATTTGAAACAGGTCCTATATGCTTGATTTTGAGTTATTTAGCAACTTGTGAATGAGACAAACCTTACAATGTCTTAGAAATCATACATATATGAGCTGCGTAATGTGACTTTAGGCTATTGATGATGTGAGAAAGTTGCAACAAAAGCTTGCCTCTGGCTGCACACGCTGTTCTCTCATCAAGTGATCATATTTTCACCCATCAGACTATTCTCAATTTAATCTTGTCTTTACTAATATGTAAAATTAGTTCAGGTCAGGGGAAAAAAGACATCATCTGTATGCACTCGAATAGCGAATAGCGCAGTTCGTTTTTCAATCATGCCGGGTAGGCTACTCCGGTTTTATAGGGGAGCATGGAGAATGTGCTTAATATTAGCAGAAATATATACAGTGCCTTGCGAAAGTATTCGGCCCCCTTGAACTTTGCAACCTTTTGCCACATTTCAGGCTTCAAACATAAAGATATAAAACTGTGTTTTTTTGTGAAGAATCAACAACAAGTGGGACACAATCATGAAGTGGAACGACATTTATTGGATATTTCAAACTTTTTTAACAAATCAAAAACTGAAAAATTGGCCGTGCAAAATTATTCAGCCCCCTTAAGTTAATACTTTGTAGCGCCACCTTTTGCTGCGATTACAGCTGTAAGTCGCTTGGGGTATGTCTCTATCAGTTTTGCACATCGAGAGACTGAAATTTTTTCCCATTCCTCCTTGAAAAACAGCTCGAGCTCAGTGAGGTTGGATGGAGAGCATTTGTGAACAGCAGTTTTCAGTTCTTTCCACAGATTCTCGATTGGATTCAGGTCTGGACTTTGACTTGGCCATTCTAACACCTGGATATGTTTATTTTTGAACCATTCCATTGTAGATTTTGCTTTATGTTTTGGATCATTGTCTTGTTGGAAGACAAATCTCTGTCCCAGTCTCAGGTCTTTTGCAGACTCCATCAGGTTTTCTTCCAGAATGGTCCTGTATTTGGCTCCATCCATCTTCCCATCAATTTTAACCATCTTCCCTGTCCCTGCTGAAGAAAAGCAGGCCCAAACCATGATGCTGCCACCACCATGTTTGACAGTGGGGATGGTGTGTTCAGCTGTGTTGCTTTTACGCCAAACATAACGTTTTGCATTGTTGCCAAAAAGTTCAATTTTGGTTTCATCTGACCAGAGCACCTTCTTCCACATGTTTGGTGTGTCTCCCAGGTGGCTTGTGGCAAACTTTAAACTACACTTTTTATGGATATCTTTAAGAAATGGCTTTCTTCTTGCCACTCTTCCATAAAGGCCAGATTTGTGCAATATACGACTGATTGTTGCCCTATGGACAGAGTCTCCCACCTCAGCTGTAGATCTCTGCAGTTCATCCAGAGTGATCATGGGCCTCTTGGCTGCATCTCTGATCAGTCTTCTCCTTGTATGAGCTGAAAGTTTAGAGGGACGGCCAGGTCTTGGTAGATTTGCAGTGGTCTGATACTCCTTCCATTTCAATATTATCGCTTGCACAGTGCTCCTTGGGATGTTTAAAGCTTGGGAAATCTTTTTGTATCCAAATCCGGCTTTAAACTTCTTCACAACAGTATCTCGGACCTGCCTGGTGTGTTCCTTGTTCTTCATGATGCTCTCTGCGCTTTTAACGGACCTCTGAGACTATCACAGTGCAGGTGCATTTATACGGAGACTTGATTACACACAGGTGGATTGTATTTATCATCATTAGTCATTTAGGTCAACATTGGATCATTCAGAGATCCTCACTGAACTTCTGGAGAGAGTTTGCTGCACTGAAAGTAAAGGGGCTGAATAATTTTGCACGCCCAATTTTTCAGTTTTTGATTTGTTAAAAAAGTTTGAAATATCCAATAAATGTCGTTCCACTTCATGATTGTGTCCCACTTGTTGTTGATTCTTCACAAAAAAATACAGTTTTATATCTTTATGTTTGAAGCCTGAAATGTGGCAAAAGGTCGCAAAGTTCAAGGGGGCCGAATACTTTCGCAAGGCACTGTATATAGTAGCAGCTGGGATCCTCTTCTTTTTAGTGGTAAAAACTAAACATTCAATTCAACTCTCTGTGCTCTCGAGAAATGAGGTGGAAATGCATGGTGGTGAGACTCTGTAGCTAAAAGTAATGTCAGCAGCCTATTACTAAGCTATTCAAAATCAAATACAAATTCACTATAATTGTAGGCTAACTCTGTAAGCCGCCCTGCACACAATCAATGAACCAACATTATCGCCTAGGCCTATATGTTCTCTCCCAGACTTATGGATAGAATGTTTTGAGTGTAGAATAAGGTAACCAGACCATCCAGTATGCATAATAATACAGTCCACACTCAAAGAAGAAGATTTTGGAGTATAGACTAGACCAATTATGTACCAAAGACATCTTAAGTATGCAGTAGGATATTAGGCTATGGATCACGGCACGGCACGATCATCATTTGAATTATTCCAGGTTTTTTCGGGCTTGGGCTCATATAGGCCTAAGCATATTCACAAGTTATACCTTCATAAGCATTCACCTTCGAATGCGTTGTCAATTTAGTTGTGTTAGGCTTTAAAACAACATACACAACAACCATGTTTTCCACTCAGTTCCAACCTGTTGTTGAACTTCTTCAAATTGATTAATCATAGTGAGGTGAGTTTTAAAATCATAATACTGTTTTGATTGTAAGTGTTTGATGCTATTTTTGATTTCAGAGTGGTTAGAGGGACAACAGAGCACTGAGTTACATTTGGGTAGTACCAACGCATGTCCAGAGAGCATAATAGGATGTTGCCATGACTCAACGGTCATGTGGAATTTTACAGCGGTCATGACTCTTGACTGCCGGTGTGGCGGTAATACGGTCACCGCAACAGCCCCTAGTAGTGTGCTGGTTAAGCACTCCAGCAGGTCTTGATTCTTTGTGTTCAACGTTCTCATCCTCAGGTCCATCGTTGGTCGGCGGTTCTTTTTCATCATTGGCACACTCTACCTCTACAGGTGTATCACCATGTACATCACCACACTCCCCGTGCCAGGGATGCATTTCAAGTGCTCTCCTAAGGTACTTACCACCTCTCCCTGGGCTCAGAAACATGACATATTTGTTGCATTTTTCCAATATGCAAAAACATAGCATACTAAGTTACATGACTTTGTCTTATGTCTTAGAGAGCGGAACTGCACCCGTTGATTTGGCCTCATTTCTTTGACTTGCTCCTCAGGAAATGCTTGCAGAAGTGACAGAAGCCAAACGCGTGTTGTGTTGAGGATGTGGTTTGATGTGGGTGTTTCTTGAGTGTGTCCTTGCCACCACCAAGACACACCCATATGTCAGAACCTTGCCCGTATCCGTTTTCCCCCACTCAATCACAACAAACTAATCTCCTGCAGTTTGAGTTCAATAACTACAGGTTATTGTATATGTATGGTACTTGCTGAATTTATGTAGATGTTCTAAACTAAGTGTTTTGATAACTTTCAAATGTAGTAATACCATAGAAGCAGTGTTTTGCTAATATATCAATGTGCACCTTTCATTGTCATTCCCAGCTGATACAGATACTGTGCCTATTGGCATTTTGTCTGGTGGTAATGGGGCTACCTTGGCAAACATGTCAGAGTGGTCATACCTTTCTGTGTGGTGTCCCGTATACAACAGGAGTTCCCTGATCCTGGTACAGAATACTCAGGGTTTTTCCTTCCCCATATTGGCTGATCTCATCAATTCAATAATAAAAAGACAATGCAAGGGAAAGTTGTCTAGTAAAATTTTATGCTGAGTGCCAGGGTTCTCCATTCAGAGACATCCGTATCAAGCCATTCTGTCAGTCTGGACTTCATCACATCATCTTGCAAGTCTCCATGTGCTGGCTCCATACATGTTTCTGTGAACACATACACACATAGTCACTGTTCTATAACCAATGGCAGTTAGGATAGGTGATATCTGACAAACAAACATATACTATGTTGAAGTTTGAACAGGTCAGACTAAACCTACCTAATTCTGGTGCCCCATTAATGGGCATGACAGCGCAGATCAGCTCCTGGCCCATGACAGCGTAGGTCAGCTCTTGGCCCATGACAGTGTAGGTCAGCTCTTGGCCCATGACAGCGTAGGTCAGCTCCTGGCCCATGACAGCGTAGATCAGCTCCTGACCCATGACAGTGTAGATCAGCTCCTGGCCCATGATAGCATAGATCAGCTCCTGGCCCATGACAGCGTAGGTCAGCTCCTGGCCCCTCATCAAAGACACTGGTCGGTCACACAGACACACACACACACACACACACACACAGCACTGAGTACGTTATCAATGGTGGTTATGATTAGCATGGTGGAACCAACCTGATCGCTGAAATCACCTTTCTATTTCACTTCAGATATCATGATCAGGGTGGTTCCACCAGGCTAGGTTATGAAGGTGATTTGGGACAAAACTCGAAACTGTTTTGACCTTTGACTAGGTCAAATGTCACCAACCTGATTCAAGTGTCCTCCCTGTTCCATTTATAGGAATGCTCACAGAGAGGGCATGTCTGTGTGATGCTGAGGGTCCTCTTGCTGGTCTTCTCTATGTTGCATGTTAGGCTGCAAACTGGATATCTCCTTAACAATTACAGCAGGCAATCCTTACAAACAATGTACTTCCTCATCTTATGAGGTGGTGTGGTAAATTGCATTTTGTTATAAGAAAGGACAAAGCTTTTTGATAATCCAATTCACATCCAAAATGATTACTACATGTATCTGCTTGGCTGGGAAATAAATTTATCAAACCGGGTATTTTTTTTTCTTTTCACGGAACTCTCATTACTTTTGATGAAGCTATCTGTGTCATCAAGGAAGTAACTCGGGTCAAGCTACAAAGTCATACAGGCCCCCTATTTCTAAAATGTTTCTTCTTAAAATGTGTTAAACCCTAACCCTTAACCACACCGCTAATCTTATGCCTAACCTTAAATTAAGACCAAAAAGCACATTTTTGTTTCAATACATTTTTGACTTTTTAACTGTGGTAACTAATGGAAACCCTAATTTTATGCTTTACAGATGCATTAGACTGACTGTAGCTCCAGATTGGATTAGATTCAGGCTGGCAATGCCATTACAGTTCTTGATTCTAGTTCACTGTATTAGACTCAGATATTAGTTGGCTACTACCATACCTGCAGCCATTATTTCATTTTGCCCTAGTTGGACTGGGGTGCTCAGGAGTATTTCTGTCTGTAATAAAGCCCTTTTGTAGGGAGAAACCTAATTCTAAAACCTAAGTCATTATATTCCAATATCTGGTTATACTCACCACCACTGGTCGTTATACACCGGAGCCCCATTCAAAGGGCGGATTCGATCATGCTGGGACCGTTCTATGGCCCATGACGTAGTGGCATAAAGTACTTACGGTTGAAGTCAGAAATTTACATACACTTAGGTTGGAGTCATTAAAACTCGTTTTTCAACCGCTCCACACAAACTATACCGTTTTTTCAACCGCTCCACAAAAACTATCGTTTTGGCAAGTCGGTTAGGACATCTACTTTGTGCATGACACAAGTAATTTTTCCAAAAATGGTTTACAGACAGATTATTTCACTTATAATTCACTGTATCACAATTCCAGTGGGTCAGAAGTTTACATACACTAAGTTGACTGTGCCTTTAAACAGCTTGGAAAATTCCAGAAAATGATGTCATGGCTTTAGAAGCTTCTGATAGACTAATTGATATCATTTGAGTCAATTGGAGGTGTACCTGTGGATGTATTTCAAGGTCTCCCTTCAAACTCAATGCCTCTTTGCTTGACATCATAGGAAAATCCAAATAAATCAGCCAAGACCTCAGAAAAAAAATTGTGTAGACCTCCACAAGTCTGGTTCATCCTTGGGAGCAATTCCCAAGTGCCTGAAGGTACCACGTTCATCTCTACAAACAATAGCACGCAAGTATAAACACCATGGGACCACGCAGCCGTCATACCACTCAGGAAGGAGACGCATTCTGTCTCCTAGAGATGAACGTACTTTGGTGCGAAAAGTGCAAATCAATCCCAGAACAACAGCAAAGGCGCTTGTGAAGATGCTGGAGGAAACAGGTACAAAAGTATCTCTATCCACAGTAAAACGAGTTCTTTATCGACATAACCTGAAAGGCCGCTCAGCAAGGAAGAAGCCACTGCTCCAAAACTGTCATAAAAAAAGACAGACTGGTTTGCAACTGCACATGGGGACAAAGATTGTACTTTTTGGAGAAATGTCCTCTGGTCTGATGAAACAAAAATAGAACTCTTTGGATATAATGACCATCGTTATGTTTGGAGGAAAAAGGGGGATGCTTGCAAGCCGAAGAACACCATCCGTGAAGCACGGGGGTGGCAGCATCATGTTGTGGGGGTGCTTTGCTGCAGGAGTGAGCACTTCACAAAATAGATGGCATCATGAGGTAGGAACATTTTGTGGATATATTGAAGCAACATATCAAAATCAGTCAGGAAGTTAAAGCTTGGTCGCAACTGAGTCTTCCAAATGGACAATGACCCCAAGCATACTTCCAAAGTTGTGGCAAAATGGCTTAAGGACAACAATGTCTTCAAGGTATTGGAGTGGCCATTACCAAGCCCTGACCTGGATCCTATAGAAAATGTGTGGGCAGAACTGAAAAAGCGTGTGCGAGCAAGGAGGCCTACAAACCTGACTCAGTTACACCAGCTCTGTCAGGAGGAATGGGCCAAAATCCACCCAACTTATTGTGGGATGCTTTTGGAAGGCTACCCTAAATGTTTGACCCAAGTTAAACAATTTAAAGGCAATGCTACCAAATACTATCTGAGTGTATGTAAACTTCTGAAATAAATAAAAGCTGAAATAAATCATTCTCTCTACTATTATTCTGACATTTCACATTCTTAAAATAAAGTGGTGATCCTAACCGACCTAAGACAGGGAATTTTTTACTAGGATTAAATGTCAGGAATTGTGAAAAACTCAATCTAAATGTTTTTGGCTAAGGTCTATGTAAACTTCCGACTTCAACTGTAAGTAAAAATACTTTAAAGTACTACTTAAGTAGTTTTTTTTCAGTCTCTGTACTTCAATTTGTTATTTATATTTTTGACTACTTTTAATATAATAGTAATATTGTACTTTTTACATTTTCCTCGACACCCAAAATTACCTGTTACATTTTGAATGCTTAGCAGGACAGGAAAATAGTCAAAAACACGCACTTATCAACCGAACATCCCTGGTCATCCCTACTGCCTCTGATATGGCGGACTCACTAACCTCAAATGCTTTGTTTGTAAATGATGCCTGAGTGTTGGAGTGTGTCCCTGGCTTTCCCGTAAAACAACAAAAAAACAAGAAATGGTGCTTAATATAAGGATTTAAACATTATTTATACTTTTGATACTTACTTAAGTATATTTTAAACCAAATACTTTTAGACTTTTATTCAAGTAGAATTTTACTGGTTGACTTTTACTTGAGTCATTTTCTATTAAGGTATCTTTACTTTTTCTCAAGTATGACAGTTGGGTACTTTTTCCACCTCTGCCGTGATGTGAATGGTGTGATGTGAGGGAGGACGGCCCTTCTCAAATTGAACAGTAATCTGCGCCACTCGGTCATGTTGGCTGCATGGTGAATTGTTCAGAAACAAGTTTAGAGCAAAGTTATTGGTCATTTAAAGGAGTTGAGAAAACAAGTGATGCTAGTTAAGATATAGTAGTGGATTCACCACAGCCTGTAGTAAATGTTTGCTGCCAGTCAAAAGATACTCTGTGTTAAAAGGGTGGATTTGTGGGGTGCATTGCCACAGTTATAAACTTTGCGTCTCAAAGAAGTCAAAGAAACTGGACATTATTGTGGCTCCAGCAGAATTTTTGGGAGGGACTCAAGGATTTTGCATCTGAAGACGTGCAAGCGGTACTGGCGCCGGAAGATGGCCTGCCCCCCCAGGCTCTTCTTGAGTCTGTGTAGGGATCAGATGTATTTTGATTTTTAACGGAACAGTTGTTTGGTTTATTTATTGTTTTTTTTTTTGGTAGTTTGTACATCCCACACAGTAGGTGGTGGGATGCACACTAAATGGTGCGAATGCCAATATACCATAGAATCATTCTAAGTGACTACTGCTTGGAAAATATGTAGTTTTTTCCAACTATAAAAAAGTATGTTTTTTGTAGGACAAGGATTGTCCTGACTTTCAATAATGCCTGAATGGCTTCACCTTGCTTTTCTGGTTGGCTGTCAAGTTTCACCATCCAATTATTTTAGATCAATAGGAGAGCAAGTTTCACCATCCAATTATTTTAGATCAATAGGAGAGCAAGTTTCACCGTGGCACGACTGGTGCGATATGTTGACACATGATAATTATTAGAATATGGCAAATATTAGTCAATTATTGCATTCTATCCATGCTGGCTTTTGCAAACTATCTGAGACATGAAACAAATAGGTGGGATGGCATTAGGCTTCAGGCTGTCGCCCTTTTATTAGGCCTAATGCGCAATTTGCCTAAATGGGTAATGGAAACACTTCAACCACTTATTTTTTATTAGACACTGTAGGTTCGTTTGTTTGTTTCTTTTGTTACATCTAGCCATTTTTATCGACAAAAGCTAGTTACATGGAAATGCACGGTGGCATGCAATTGTCGCGTTTATTTTCTATGCAAACTTTCTAAGTGTCGCCAACAAATTCACTGGACAAGTTAATGGAAACGTAGCTAGTGTCGGTTAAAAAAGAACTGGAGATGTTCTCACATTAAACGAAAACAGACGATGTATGCCTCTTTGGAGGGTTTGTTTTTGTTGGTGGCAACGTTGGTCACATTTTAATGGATAGTAGACGGCATTTGTCAATATGACTGTAGACCCATTTCTTCAGCAGTTTCGCCTCAGCCATGCTGTAGTAAAAGCTGATCTACTGTATGCCCTCCCATTAAGACGTCAATATATCTGCAGCCAACGTTTGGAACGGTTTCGAGACTCAACGGCTGGAATTTTTGGGGGGGACTGCACATGATGACTTCGCCTACTGTGGCTAACCTCAATGCTCCCGGCCGTTAGCACGTCTGTTCAGTGATATCACGAAGCAGTGGTGAATCAGTGTGTTCCTCATGAGAGTTCCCCCCCCCTAAAGTTAGTGTGAGTCATACAGTATAAGCCTAGTGAACATGGTAGGGGTGAGTCTAACTATAATTTCCTGTGAATCTAACTATAATTAGCGATACTGTTGAAACCGTTTGGCTAGGGGCCAGCGTCACTGACTGGAGGCCTTCTTTTAACTTAGTCTCATCATATATGATCAGCTTCTAATCGTCAGAACAGGTTTAACATAATTAGTTCAGTTCACACTCCTAAATAGTAGGCTAACACTTTCCCTTTGGCCCCTTACACAGATACAAATGTTACTGTATTGTTGTTGAGTAAGTCTAAGTTCATGTGCTTATGCTTTTCTGGAGCACACTAACTTCACACACTTTTGTGATGTTTCCCTCCTGTTGTAGCTGTTTGGTGACTGGGCATCCCAAATGAGCCGAGTGATGAAGATGATTGCAGGAGGAGGCCTGACCATCACTGGCTCCCACCACATGTGTGGGGACTACCTTTACAGTGGCCACACAGTCATGCTGACACTCATCTATCTCTTCATTAAAGAGTGTAAGTAGGCTACACAAAACTACTGCATAGCCTCTCTTAGTAAAAACCTGTCTATAATGTTTATTTTGGAGCAACAGAGACACCTGGTGGTATATTGTAAGAACGATTCAATCTGATATCTGACTGTTGAAAAAACACATGTTTGATTGGTCGCATGAAATAAAAGGTATTTTCTGTTTCTCACAGATTCCCCCAAAAAGTTATGGTGGTACCACTGGATCTGCTGGCTGCTCTGTGCTGTGGGACTCTTCTGCATTCTCCTGGCTCATGACCACTACTCTATAGACGTGGCGGTGGCTTACTTCATCACCACACGCCTATTCTGGTGGTACCACACCATGGCCAACCAGCAAGTAAGTCTATATTTGGTCACACTTACTAGTGGAATAACCAATGTGATTACCCTATAATGGACTAATATTACTTGTATGTTCAACAATAATGGAATGGTGTTATTCATGAACATTTTTATTTGTTTCACAGAAGCTAAAGGAATCATCACAGAGCAACTTTTTCTCAAGGGTGTGGTGGTACCGATTTTTCCAGTACCTTGAACAGAATGTCACAGGCATCGTCCCTCGGAACTACCAGATGCCACTGTCATGGCGACCGGCCCAGTGGAGTCAAGTGAAGTACAGCCGCATCGACACTGCGTGCCCATGACAGGAGGAACTGACCCCCCCCTACACTCCTGAAAGTGCCATATCTAATCACGAGAAAATGCTATATCAGTCAAGCTCCGTAGCTGTTCCATTTCCCTTTTCTCCTGTAACGCCCACTCCAGTCTAACTGGCTAGCACTGTGACCAACCATCGTTTCAGCCAAAACATTTCACAAGGGTTTCCGGTGAGTGGATCGCAAGCATTTTCATTGGCAGGTCCAGATCTAGTTCAGTTAACAATAGGACATGTAACTATGTTGGTCAACGCCAATATCTTTCTGTAATTGTTACAGATACTCTGTTTCTGAAATTGAACAAAACAATCATGTTTGTCACGGCATTTGGGCTGACCCAAATGTTTAGTCTTTCATGCTCAAATGTTTTACCAGGTTTTGGTTCAAATACGTGCTGTAGCGTTGAGAACTGGCCGGTCATGAAGCAAGAGACGCTTTTTGTAGTGCAAACCATTTTCTAAGTATATGAACAACGTGGTCTCAGAGCATTTCGTATTATTCTGTATGTAAATCCAAGACACTCCATTTAGTATGCTATTTTACGTTTCATATGGTATGCATTCTTTTGTGGATGTTCGTCATCCATTTCGTATTATGTTATGAATTACAATTTGTATGATATGCTAGAAATTACATTTCGTATGATATGTTACAAATTGCAATTCGTACAATATGTTACGAATTTGTTAAATATATGATATGTTACGAATTCCAATTAGTTGTGGATAACGTTAGCTAGGTGGCAAGGTTGCTAACGCTACAGTTAGCTAGCTGGTTAACGTTAGCTAAGCTAGAGGTTAAGGTTTGGGATAGGGTTAGGAGTTAAGTTAAAGTGTTAGGGGAAAGGTTAGCTAACATGCAAAGTAGCTAAAAAGTAGTAAGTACTTGCAAAGTTGCTAATTAGCTAGGATGCTAAAGTTGTCCGTGATGAGACTAAAACACGTAATGCTAGATGTTCACGTTAATAGCCCATCCATCCACCCCGACCAACCACCCTCTTTTCGTTTTTCCTTTTAGCAACCACTAATTTCAGTGTCCCAGATTTACATTTACTATGTTACGTCTAGTCTATGAGACTAGTCTAATATAACAGATTTACTTTTCAAATTAATGCTTTAGATTGCTACAGTTGGGAGACGAAAGAGAGTGAAAAGGAGATAAGAATTAGTAACAATGTTCCTCAGTGCCTTGCTTGTTATGATTGCATAGTAAGTGTAGCAGTGTCCTCACTAATGTATTCATGTTGAATTGAATGACCGTTTTAAAGTTATACATCAGTATTTAGACTGGAACAGATAGGACGATGCTTGAATGATCCTGACGCTGATCACCGATATAGCACACACACACTTGAACAATTATGACATTAAATTTTCTCCTTGTTTCTGAATGTAAAGAATCATGTAATTCTTTGAATCCTGTCAGTGTCTTTCCAAGGCAATCATGTTTGAAAAAATAAATCCGGACTCACTTCTTATTTTGTATTGATTTATTTATTACATTGATTATTGCTCTTGTTTTTCTCTGTTAGGGGAATATTAGACTCTCTATGTCATGTAATTTCTTGCCTATTATGCCAAATAGCTGCATTGTGTGGACTGTCCCTTGGCCAAATTGTAGGTCAGTGTGATGGAGAGAGGTTAACACAGAGGTTTTATTGAGGGGTCATGACAATGTCTCTGCTTACTGATGAAGGCTGAACCAAATGCCCCTCTCCTCAAATGAAATGTATACCTCAGAACTGTCCTGTTAACCACCCAATGGGAAGAGCTGATTGTGGTGTAACCATGGGAAAAATGTATCCGACAGGAAATAAATCATATTTAGCACACTTAATCTGTGATTGTTGTATTTATGTACTGAAGAAGTGATCTTTCTCTGCTCAGTTTGGTCACGTGTATAATATTATATCACTGTAATCAACCATACACATCTATGACCTTTTGGAGTGAAAATACTTCTAAGTTAAATCTAATAGTTATGTAACAAAAGCCACCTTTGGACAAGGCGGATATTTATTTTATTGTACTGTTGGGTTGTTTTCAATACAGGCTGTAAAAAAAAAAATATCAGTCAAGTCATATTACCTTTGTTTCAGGACTGTACACTATAACCTTGTCGGTCAATTAGACACAATTCCATCCGTGTTGTCTTTTTCTCCTGAAGATATTGATCCGTCGCTCAAGGAGCGCGTAAACAATACGTGAGTATGACATGCTTTTACCATGTTGCTTTGCTACGTTGAAATGGAATTCGTATGTATGGGTAATGGCATTTTCTACTCCATGACAAACACCCGTTATGCTCTCGTGGTGTGCTATGACGTGTCATTCTGCAGTGAACTAGAAATGATTCTGCTATTGACCGTTGTTATCTTGGAATGTCATTCAATGTTAGAAAGAATTGGAGCTTCAACAGTTGTGATTGCTTGTGGAATATAGTCAATTTAGACAGGTTACACTTTTCTGTCCAGTTACAAAATAAAACCATGCAAAAAACGGAATGAAACGATGCAGCATAAACAGATTTTATTACGTTTTTCAATAACCGTTTCGTTCTTCTATTTGCAATAATTTTCTAATACATTTCGTATCATTAGTGTGCTTCTGTCAAGATTTAAGCTGAATGACTTTCTTTCATGAAGCACTTCTCACATTTCTAAGAAGTGCCTCTATTAACATTCTTACCACCATGTCTGTTATGCTTAGCGTTGGGCCATGGCTCGGGGGAAAACAGTGTGCTGTGGCCTGAGCACCCTCGAAGTCACCCTCATGGTCCTGTTTGTGGTCATGACCGCAGTGTCTGTGGGGCTCATCTCAGTCATGGCCGTCCACTGGGAAGACCGATTGCGTAAGAGTTCATGTCTGCTTTTGCTCATATGGGCAGTTTGTTATTTTAGTGCGAGATAGCTTACTGTTAATTTTTATTGTTTATTTCACTTTATATATTCACTTTATATATTACCTACCTCACTTGCTTTGGCAATGTTAACACATGTTTCCCATGCCAATAAAGCCCTTGAATTGAATTGATAGCAGGGGTTTAACATGTTGTTTATTTACGAATACGAGTAAACGTTCCTTGACCACATGACTGACAAAAATTAAATCTCCATTCCTTTTATTTCTAAAAGTCTAATTCAGAAACGTGTTTATTTTTGATGGTGTGAACAACTGATGTGTAATGTTTTTTGACTACAGAGGAACCAGAGCCTACAGTAAATCCTACTGCAGGACTACATGAGAACCCATACCTCATAGGGGTGGGCAGAGCAGACTGCACAGGACCCCCTGGGGATGTCCCCCTGGTGAGTGGCAGCGGTCCTTCAAACTGAAGTTTTATTTATTTTTGTATTTTCTTGACTATTTCACAAAACGTCATGCATGCTTCTTGCATTACACTAGTGGCGTCTCTTGTATGCTCACAAATCATTGTCATGGAGATGTGGCCCGAGATTGAACCACCCACATTGAGAAGTACCTGATAAGAATCTGTGATAGCATTTATGACGAGACAACGAGATAAGATCTGTGATAAGGAGTCCTCATTTTTTATTTGTTTACAGTTTGCACTTACAATGCCATAAACCAGGGAAGTTAATGGTATATCTTCATTCCAGATGGGCTA
The DNA here is from genome assembly GCF_045791955.1 of Oncorhynchus clarkii lewisi. Lineage (NCBI taxonomy): Eukaryota > Metazoa > Chordata > Actinopteri > Salmoniformes > Salmonidae > Oncorhynchus > Oncorhynchus clarkii. The sequence goes on from NC_092166.1 coordinate 57,532,495, forward strand.
TGCGAACTTGGAGCAGACTGCTGCGGGTATCCACACCCGCCTCTTCAGCAGGGCCTTTATTGTGGATAATGGGAGCAAGAGGGTGGTGTTTGTGACAGCTGACATCGGCATGGTCTCTCAGAGGCTACGGCTGGAGGTGAGCTACAGTATACCGAACCACACACACACACACACACACACACACACACACACACACACACACACACACACACACACACACACACACACGTTAAGCTCTATCAACTTTCAGAATCAAGGAGGAGGCTGACGGAAATGGAGAATGCAAATGCGCTATAAAACACACTCAAAAAATGCATACGTTTGAATTAGTAGTCAGTGTTGTCTCATCCATTTTAGGTGCTGAAGGAACTTGAGGTGAAATATGGTATCCTGTACAGACAGGACAACGTGATTCTGAGCGGCACCCACACACACTCTGGTCTGGGTGGGTACTTCCAATACACCCTCTTCATGATCACTAGTAAAGGTTACATCAAACCCTCCATCAAAGCCATCGTCAATGGAATTGTCAAGGTGCCTGTCCCTATGTCACTCCTGACTGCAATATATAAATCCATTTATCTTACAGCCTCAAGTTGACTATATTGATCACGTTTTATGCATTACAGTACTTGAGTTGCATTACTTCACTATATATGGTATCTAATACAATAAAATGGATGAACTAGTGAAAATGCTGTTGGAGTTTGCGGTTTGACAATAAAACCTTATGTGTCCACTTAGAGCATTGATATAGCACACAGGAATATAAAACCTGGGAGAATCTACATGAGCAAAGGAGAGCTTGAGGAGAGCAACCTAAACAGAAGTCCTCACTCCTACCTCAACAACCCTGCAGAGGAGAGGAACAAGTATGTTTGTACCATTTTTTTTATACAGTAGCTCACAAAGTATAAATACAGGATACAGCTTGTAGACCAGGCTTGTTCATATTAATGAATGTTTCAGAAATGGATTTGTATTGTAGACTCTCAATCATACAACCTTTTACAGGTATAAATCCAACACAGACAAGCAGGTCACACTTCTGAAGTTCACAGACCTGGATGGAGATGGTATGGGCATGCTCAGGTAAATAAGAAACACGTTTCCACCTCTTATGTGCATCATACAAGCCCAACCTGTGGCCTGTTGTGGTCAAAATCTGGCTATAATGACTTATAAGAATGTCAGTGAGATGTCTTTGAGGCCCTCTGACCCGCTGGTTCACATTTATCAGACCCATTGACATATGGCACTGTCACTTTCAGCTGGTTCGCTGTCCATGCCGTCAGTATGAACTACACCAATCAGATGGTCAGCAGTGATAACATGGGCTATGCCTCTTACCTACTGGAGCAGGATAAAAACATTGGCTTCTTGCCTGGAGAGGTGAGGTTTCATTATCCTTGTCCAGTCAACATTTTCATATTTAGTATAATAGAGACGTGGTGGCTGTTGGCCGTTTCCCCATTGCAACTACAGAATGATTGAATGTGTGTGTTGGGAGAGTGACTCGAGTCTGTTGAGAGCCTGTGTGGAAGAAATAAACAGAGCCAATCTAAATGTTATTTTTCTGCACTTTTGGGCTGAATGTGTAATAAACTTAACTTCTGTAATTAAATCATGTTAATGCAGTTCTCCGTTAAGCAAGTTGATTAAACTTAGCTCTCCACAATCATTCGAGAGCTGAGCTTTGATTTCTTTCTTACTTTAACAATATCAAAACTTTCAGACTGTTTACATATGCAAAACTTGGCTAAATCGGGGTATGAGTTCATTAGAGCTGGGAACATTTCAAGTATTGATTAATAAAGTGATGTTGGAAACTTACATTCATGGGACAGGAAAACAAAATAAATATGTATATTAAATATATTACATTGTGTAACAATTGTCGTCGGGAGAAGAAGGTGAGGACCAAGGTGCAGCGTGGTAAGTGTTCATCATTTTAATAAACTGAACACTAAATACAAAGTAACAAAAGAGAACAACCGAAACAGCTCCGTCAGGTGCAACACACACTAAACAGAAAATAACCACCCACAAACAAAAGTGGGAAAACAGGCAACCTAAGTATGGTTCTCAATCAGAGACTAAATTTGACAGCTGCCTCATATTGGGAACCATACCAGGCCAAACACATAGAAATATAAACACAGAACAAAACATAGAATGCCCACCCCAACTCACGCCCTGACCAAACTAAAATAGAGACATAAAAAAGAAACTAAGGTCAGGACTTGACACATTGTGTAATATATGGAATATATAGAGTACCAGGCAAAAGTTTGGACACACCCACTCATTTATTTTCTACATTGAAAAATAATAGTGAAGATATCAACACGATGAAATAACAAATATTATGGAATCATGTAGTAACCAGAAAAGTGTTAAACAAATCCAAATATATTTTTGATTTTAGATACTTCAAAGTAGCCACCCTTTGTCTTGATGACAGCTTTGCACACTCTTGGCATACTTTCAACCAGCTTCATGAGGTAGTCACCTGGAATGCATTTCAATTAACAGGTGTGTCATATTCTCTGCTGCAGAGAATGTGTTCATTAGTGTTACCGGCCTCAGAAAATGCAGCCCAAATAAATGCTTCACAGAGTTCAAGTAACAGACACATCTCAACATCAACTGTTCAGAGGATACTGCATGAATCAGGCCTTCATGGTCAAATTGCTGCAAAGAAACCACTACTAAATGACACCAATAAGAAAAAGAGACTTGCTTAGGTCAAGAAACATGAGCAATGGACATTAGACCGATGGAAGTGTGTCCTTTGGTCTAGAGTCCAAATTGGAGAATTTTGGTTCCAACTGCAGTGTCGTTGTGAGATGCAGAGTAGGTGAACAGAAGATATCTGCATGTGTGGTTCCCAACGTGAAGCATGGAGGAGGAGGTGTGACGGTGTGGGGGTGCAACAGGAAATTGACCCAACACACTTCCAGGCTGTGTAAGGGCTATTTGACCAAGACGGAGAGTGATGGAGTGCTGTGTCAGATGACCTGGACTCCACAATCACCTGACCTCAACCCAATTGAGACGGTTTGGGATGAGTTGGACCGTAGAGTGAAAGGAAAAGCAGCCAACAAGTGCTCAGCACATGTGGGAACTCCTTCAAGACTGTTGGAAAAGCATTTCAGGTGAAGCTGATTTAGAGAATGTCAAAAGTGTGCAAAGCTGTCATCAAGACAAAGGGTGGCTACTTTGACAAATCAAAAATATATTTTGATTTGTTTAACACTTTTTTGGTTACTACATGATTCCATATGTGATTATTTCATAGTTTTGATGTCTTCACTAATATTCTACTATGTTTTTTTTTTAATTAAAAAACCTTGAATGAGTAGGTGTGTCCAAACTTTTGACTGGTACTGTATGTGAAGGACGCCTTACTCCATTTGTATGTGTGACACTGTGTCTTGTTCCAGGGGCCGTTTGTGGCAGCCTTTGCCTCTTCTAACCTGGGAGACGCCAGCCCAAACATCAGAGGGCCATTCTGTGCCAACACTGGACTCCCCTGTGATTACCTCAACAGCTCCTGTCCCATCGGAGGGGTGTGTACGGCAGACACAAAACAATAGGAGTACTCCATGGAATACTGTATCAGACGTTTACTGAACATCATCAGCATGTTTACGTTCAGTGCAAATCCAGAGTTTATGTTCGCATAGAATCCATAGCAAAAATAAACACTACCGCTCCAACCTGTGTACACCACCTCTTGTGTGATGTTTTCCAGCTAAAAATGTGTGTTGCGCTGGGTCCGGCAGGATCTGACATGTTCAACAACACCAAGATCATAGGAGAGAACATTTTCAAAAGGGCAAAGGTAAGACATCTTACCGGTCACAATGAGTGATATGCCCATTTTAAGTCCATGATCTGTGAAACAACTTTGCCTTGCTGAGAAACCAATTACGTGGATAGATGTTTATCTTCTCAATCAAGAGATTAGTTGAGTTGGTGATTCATATCTAGGTAATCTAAGGGTCAAGAACGTTGGACTAGGCGAAACATGTCGATCAGCCCTTCAGCAAGGCACTTAATGCTAATTAAGTTAGCATTAATTAGCTCTGGATAAGAGTGTCTGCTAAATGACTAAACTGTAAATGCCTGAAATATTGTTGTCTGCCCCCTAAAGGATCTGTATGGTAAGGCCAGACAGGAGGTTCGTGGGCCCCTCCATGCAGCCCATCAGTGGGTGAATATGACTGACGTGACCGTCCAGCTAAACTCTACACACACAGTGAGAAACCCTAACCTTAACTCTAAACCTAACCTCTAAACCTGTAAGAGCACACAGGGAGCCAAACCAAAAAGCGTGTCGCAAGTAACAAAGAAGGCCCTCGATTCAACTTCTCACCTCTGCCTCACTCTTTATCTTGAAACACTAAGAGGATGTTCTAGGTATTGACTTTTATGGTGCCTTGCTTTATCAACATCAGAGATAATGCTGGAAGTACTTTCAAGGATAATATAATTCCCTGATGTCGACTGCAGTGTGATATAACTGAACGATCTGCCAATGTGCCCTTGAGCAAGACACTTAATCCTAATTGCTCCAGGGTCGCCGTCGATTATGGCAGACACTGGCCGTGATCCCACTCTCTAAGGGTGTCTCAGGAAGAGTTGGGATGTGCAAAAAAACACATTTTCAATTCACACACGCGTATTTATACACTCTTGTACATGTATGAAATAGGACAAACATAAGCACCCACCTTATTATTATTATTCTAATTATTATAACTACAGAAGTTTGACCCAGTTCATTTTGATACAATATGTATTGAATTTTGTGATTCTGACCACGCTTGTCTCTCACAATCAGGGCAGAACCTGTAAACCAGCCCTGGGCCACAGCTTCGCCGCAGGGACTACAGACGGAGGAGGCGACCTCAATTTCACACAAGGTTAGAAACCCTTCTCTGCTTTTTATGGTCCATTATACACAGAGTGGACAAAACATTAGGAACACATGCGCCTCCCATGACATAGACTGACCAGGTAAATCCAGGTGAAAGCTATGATCCCTTATTGATGTCACTTGTTAAATCCTCTTCAATCAGTGTAGATTGGTATTTGATATTGGCATTTGGTATTGGTATTTAAGTGCAGTTTGAGTGTCAAGAACTGCAACGCTACTGGGTTTTTCACGCTCAACAGTTTCCCGTGTGTATCAAGAATGGTCCACCACCCAAAGGACATCCAGCCAACTTGACACGACTGTGGGAAGCATTGGAGTCAACATGGGCCAGCATCCCTGTGGAATGCCCCGACGTTATTGAGGTGCAACTCAATATTTGGAAGGTGTTCCTAATGTTTTGATCACTCAATGTATATTATTGTACTATATTAAGATACCTGTCACTGAGATAATCACCCCTCAATGTACTGAATTGTTCTGAAATGTATGTATCCAGGGGCTGTTGAGGGTGACCCATTTTGGGACGGAATTAGAGATGCACTGCTTGGAGCTCCCTCCAATGAGACACAGGACTGCCACCAACCCAAACCTATTCTCTTTAGCACTGGAGAGGTGGGCACTGTTCTCTTTCTGCCTTTTTCCATTGCGGTCCAAGTGCGGCCAGAGACATTCCATGGGCTTGAACTGTGGCGTTACAGTAGGGAAATTGGGTTTCCATAGCCAGAGCTGTGTGTCAGTGTACGGTACATGATGCCACCATCGGTGAGATGTGACGGTAACCGTGTCGTTCTCTGCCTTAGATGACCTGGCCCCTCCCCTGGCACCCAAGCATTGTGGACGTTCAGATCATCACCATAGGACCTGTGGCCATTGTGGCTATCCCTGGAGAAATGACGTGAGTTTCCACTACAGTCTGTAGTTTTTTATTTTTTATTACCCTAATAGACCCTAATTAGATTCTCCTCACAATGCTGCCATGGAAAATGTGATTAAGCAACAATGAGTTAGAGTTGGACTTGAGATGGAACAGGTTGTGACTCTGTGGTTGCTGGTCACGCATTCAGGCGCACATTGAAAGAACAATGCAAGTCAACGTTTAGAGAGAACACACAACACAAAAGAGACAGTCCGCAGTGTTTGTTTAGCTGACGTGTAGAAGACATTGATTGAATTCTGTTGACCCGTTGTGTTGCAGCACGATGTCAGGAAGGAGGATAAGAGAGGCAGTCAAGCAGGTGAGAATCAAATATCACACACATACAAATGTAGGCCCACACACACATGCACGCGCACACACACCACATGCATGCACACCCACTCATTAAGGCAAATATTCTGTTAGCATTCTTTATGTTTTAAATATGAATGTATGTCATACAAATCACATTTTATCAAATCACATGCTTTGTATACAACAGATTTGGACTGACAGTGAATTGCTTACTTAAGGCCCTTCCCAACAATGCAGAGAGAAAGAAAATAGAGAAATAATAGAAAAGTAAAACATGTAATAATAGATACACACTGAGTGACAATAACTTGGCTTATACAAGGGGTACCAGTACCGGGTCCGTGTGCAGGGGTATGGGGTAATTGAGGTGAATGTGTACATACAGTGGGGCAAAAAAGTATTTAGTCAGCCACCAATTGTGCAAGTTCTCCCACTTAAAAAGATGAGAGAGGCCTGTAATTTTCATCATAGGTACACTTCAACTATGACAGACAAAATTAGGAAAAAAAAAACAGAAATCACATTGCAGGATTTTTAATAAATTTATTTGCAAATTATGGTGGAAAATAAGTATCTGGTCAATAACAAAAGTTTATCTCAATACTTTGTTATTTACCCTTTGTTGGCAATGACAGAGGTCAAATGTTTTTTGTAAGTCTTCACAAGGTTTTCACACACTGTTGCTGGTATTTTGGCCCATTCCTCCATGCAGATCTCCTCTAGAGCAGTGATGTTTTGGGGCTGTTGCTGGGCAACACGGACTTTCAACTCCCTCCAAAGATTTTCTATGGGGTTGAGATCTGGAGACTGGCTAGGCCACTCCAGGACCTTGAAATGCTTCTTACGAAGCCACTCCTTCGTTGCCCGGACGGTGTGTTTGGGATCATTGTCATGCTGAAAGACCCAGCCACGTTTCATCTTCAATGCTCTTGCTGATGGAAGGAGGTTTTCACTCAAAATCTCACAATACATGGCCCCATTCATTCTTTCCTTTACACAGATCAGTCGTCCTGGTCCCCAGAAAAACAGCCCCAAAGCATGATGTTTCCACCCCCATGCTTCACAGTAGGTATGGTGTTCTTTGGATGCAACTCAGCCTTCTTTGTCCTCCAAACACGACGAGTTGAGTTTTTACCAAAAAGTTATATTTTGGTTTCATCTGACCATATGACATTCTCCCAATCTTCTTCTGGATCATCCAAATGCTCTCTAGCAAACTTCAGACGGGCCTGGACATGTACTGGCTTAAGCAGGGGGACACGTCTGGCACTGCAGGATTTGAGTCCCTGGCGGCGTAGTGTGTTACTGATGGTAGGCTTTGTTACTTTGGTCCCAGCTCTCTGCAGGTCATTCACTAGGTCCCCCCGTGTGGTTCTGGGATTTTTGCTCACCGTTCTTGTGATCATTTTGACCCCACGGGGTGAGATCTTGCGTGGAGCCCCAGATCGAAGGAGATTATCAGTGGTCTTGTATGTATTCCATTTCCTAATAATTGCTCCCATAGTTGATTTCTTCAAACCAAGCTGCTTACCTATTGCAGATTCAGTCTTCCCAGCCTGGTGCAGGTATACAATTCTGTTTCTGGTGTCCTTTGACAGCTCTTTGAACTTGGCCATAGTGGAGTTTGGAGTGTGACTGTTTGAGGTTGTGGACAGGTGTCTTTTATACTGATAACAAGTTCAAACAGGTGCCATTAATACAGGTAACGAGTGGAGGACAGAGGAGCCTCTTAAAGAAGAAGTTACAGGTCTGTGAGAGCCAGAAATCTTGCTTGTTTGTAGGTGACCAAATACTTATTTTCCACCATAATTTGCAAATAAATTCATTAAAAATCCTACAATGTGATTTTCTGGATTTTTTTTCCTAATTTTGTCTGTCATAGTTGAAGTGTACCTATGATGAAAATTACAGGCCTCTCTCATCTTTTTAAGTGGGAGAACTTGCACAATTGGTGGCTGACTAAATACTTTTTTGCCCCACTGTATACAGTGCATTCGGAAAGTATTAAGACCCCTTGACTTTTTCCACATTTTTTTTCGTTACAGCGTTATTGTAAAATGTATTGAAAAATGTTCCTTCATCAGTCTACACACTGACAAAGGGATAACAGGTTTTTGCAAATGCATTAAAAATAAAAAACAGAAATACCTTACCTTAAACCATAAATACTGTATTCAGACCCTTAGCTATGAGACTTTGAAATTGAGTCTCAGGTGCATCCTGTTTCCATTGATCATCCTTGAAGTTTCTACAACTTGATTGGAGTCCACCTGTGGTGAATTCAAACGGTTGGACATGATTTGGAAAGGCACACACCTGTCTATATATAAGGTCCCACAGTTGACAGTGCATGTAAGAGCAAAAACCAAGCAAAGAAGTCAAAGGAGTTGTCTGTAGAGCTCCAAGACAGGATTGTGTCAAGGCACAGATCTGGGGAAGGGGACCAAAAAATGCCTGCAGCGTTGAAGGTCCCCAAGGACATTCTGGACTCCATCATTCTTAAATGGAAAAAGTTGGCCGCCCGGAAAAACTGAGTAATCGGGGTAGAAGGGCCTTGGTCAGGGAGGTGACCAAGAACTTGATGGTCACTCTGACAGAGCTCCAGAGTTCCTCTGTGGAGATGGGATAACCTCCAGAAGGACAACCATTTCTGCAACACTCCACCAATCAGGCTTTTATGGTAGAGTGGCCAGACGGAAGCCACTCCTCAGTAAAAGGCACATGACAGCCCACTTGGAGTTAGCCAAAAACACTCTCAGACCGTGAGAAAAAAATATTCTCTGGTCTGATGAAACCAAGATTGAACTCTTTGGCCTGAATGCCAAGTGTCACATCTGGGGGAAACCTGGCACCATCCCTACGGTGAAGCATGGTGGTGGCAGCATCATGCTGTGGGGATGTTTTTCAGCGGCAGGGACTGGAAGACAAGTCAGGATCGAGGGAGCAAAGTACAGAGAGATCCTTGATGAAACCTGCTCCAGAGCTCTCAGGACCTCAGACTGGGGTAACGGTTCATCTTCTCACAGGATAACGACCCTAAGCACACAGCCATGACAACGCAGGAGTGGCTTCGGGACAAGTCTCTGAATGTCCTTGAGTGGCCCAGCCAGAGCCCGGACTTGAACCCGATTGAACATCACTGGAAATAGCTGTGCAGTGACACTCTCCATCCAACCTGACAGAGCTTGAGAAGATCTGCAGAAAAGCATGGGAGAAACTCTCCAAATACAAGTGTGCCAAGCTTGTAGCATCATCCCGAAAAGACTCAAGGCTGTAATTGCTTCCAAAGGTGCTTCAATAAAGTACTGAGTAAAGGGTCTGAATACTTATGTATATATTATATTTAATTTTTTTGATTTGTCATTATGGGGTATTTTGTGTAGATTGATGAGGGGTTGGGAAATGTAATCCATTTTAGAATAAGTAACAAAGTGGAAGAAGTCAAGGGGTCTAAGTACTTTCAGAATGCACTGTAACTAGGAATAAAATAACGGATAGTAAACAGCATGGGTGGACGGTGCCGTTCAAGATTAGGGAGGCCAATATTTTTTTTATTCTATTGCAGCATATTGGATGACTATCATTCATATTCCATTCACCCAGCTCAATGTAACATCGATAGGTTTCGGCTACTACATGATACTCTAATGTTCCCGATACCCATCATGAGGTTTTTACAACCTAGCATATGAATGAAAGTTTGCAACATACAGTTGAAGTCGGAAGTTGGAGTAGGTTGGAGTCATTAAAACTCGTTTTTCAACCACTCCACAAATTTCTTGTTAACAAACTATACTTTTGGCAAGTCGGTTAGGACATCTACTTTGTTCATGACACACATCCTTTTTCCAACAATTGTTTACAGAAAGATTATTTCACTTATAATTCACTGTATCACAATTCCAGTGGGTCAGAAGTTTACATACACTAAGTTGATTGTGCCTTTTAAACAGCTTGGAAAATTCCAGAAAATGATGTCATGGATGTAGAAGCTTCTGATAGGCTAATTGACATGTCAATTGGAGGTGTGGATGTATTTCTGTCTCCTAGAGATGAACATACTTTTGTGCGAAAAGTGCAAATCAATCCCAGAACAACAGCAAAGGACCTTGTGAAGATGATGGAGGAAACAGGTGCAAAAGTATCTATATCCACAGTAAAACGAGTCCTATATCAACATAACCTGAAAGGCCTCTCAGCAAGGAAGAAGCCACTGCCCCAAAACCGCCATAAAAAAGCCAGACTATGGTTTGCAACTGCACATGGGGACAAAGGTCGTACTTTTTGGAGAAATGTCCTCTGTCTCATGAAACAAAAATAGAACAGTTTGGTCATAATGACCATTGTTATGTTTGGAGGGAAAGGGGTGAGGCTTGCAAGCCGAAGAACACCATCCCAACCGTGAAGCACGGGGTTGGCAGCATCATGTTGTGGGGGTGCTTTGCTGCAGGAGGTACTGGTGCACTTCACAAAGATGGCTTCATGAGGAAGTAAATTATATGGATATATTGAAGCACATCTCAAGACATCAGTTAAAGCTTGGTCACAAATGGGTCTTCCAAACGGACAATGACCCCAAGCATACTTCCAAAGTTGTGGCAAAATGGCTTAAGGACAACAAAGTCAAGGTATTGGAGTGGCCATCACAAAGCCCTGACCTCAATCCTATAGAAAATGTGTGGGCAGAACTGAAAAAGCATGTGCGAGCAAGGAGGCCTACAACCTGACTCAGTTACACCGGCTCTGTAAGGAGGAATGGGCCAAAATGTACCCAACTCATTGTGGGAAGCTTTTGGAAGGCTACCCACAATGTTTGACCCAAGTTAAACTATTTAAAGGCAATGCTACCAAATACTAATTGAATGTATATACACTTCTGACCCACTGGGAATGTGATGAAAGAAATAAAAGCTGAAATAAATCATTCTCTACTATTATTCTGAAATTGAACATTCTTTAAATAAAGTGGTGATCCTAACTAACCTATTACAGGGAATTTTTACTCTGATTAAATGTCAGGAATTGTGAAAAGTTTAAATGTACTTGGCTAAGGTGTATGTACACTTCTGACTTCAAATGTCAGAATAATAGTAGAGAGAATGATTTAGCTTTTAGCTACAGCTACTGGCTGTAGCTTATTCTTTCTGTACTAGATTCATTTTCTTATACTTTGATTGGGTGGACAACATGTCAGTTCATGCTGCAAGAGCTCTGATAGGTTGGAGGACGTCCTCTGGAAGTTGTCATAATTACTGTGTAAGTCTATGGAATGGGGTGAGAACAACAGAGTGCTGTTGAGGCTACTGTATGCCATTGCAAAACAGTGTGTTTTAATCAATTATTTGGTGACATGAATGTATTTACTATAGTTTTATCTCGTCACAATTGTGTTGGTGTGTTTGGACCATGTTAAATCCTTAGTGATGTGGACACCAAGGAACTTGAAGCTCTCGACCTACTCCACTTCAGCCCCATCGTTGTGAACTACATGATGCTTGTGTATGTGTCTGTTGATCAGGAATTGGAGGCCCAGGGAACATTCAGTAACGCTGAGGTGGTCGTCGCTGGCCTGTGCAACATCTACACTCATTACATCACCACCTATGAGGAGTACCAGGTACGAGAGAACAAGCGATTTTGAGCGGTATCAAATCACTGATCACAAAAGGGCCCATAGACACTGATGAGTATTTTTTTCTACAGATCCAGCGTTATGAAGGAGCTTCCACCATCTACGGGCCTCATACACTTTCTGCATACATTCAGAAGTTTAGGGGCCTGGCCAAGGCCATTGCAGAGGTGAGGACCACATACTGTACAGTACACGTACCGGCTCCTGTTACAGTGAATGTCCTATTCCAGCCTACTGTATTTCAACTTCTCCTATGCTCACAGGGTAAAGAGCAGGAGCTGCCCAAGGGTCCCGAGCCCCCTTTCTTCAAGGACAGTCAGCTGTTCAGCTTGCTTCCTGCTGCGGCTGTAGACAAAAAGCCAATCAACACCACGTTTGGAGAGGTTTTAGAGCGAGTGGACCCAGAGTACACGGTTGTAAGTCTGACTTGGTCAAAATGCTATGAGCTGATGTTTAAAAAAAATGTGTTTACAACATCAATACTGAATCTCCTCAGCATATGAATGCAGTTCAAGCGATGTTAATGTATTCCTGTAGGGGGATGTTGCTTCTGTCACATTTGTTGCAGGGAATCCAAGACACTCAGGAGACATTGTGAGGCCGCAATCTTACACTTAACTAATATCATTGATGGCATTATGCTTCTTTAGATACCTTGGTTGTATAGTGGGTAGCACATCACTGATACCATGTCATTTCAGAGGGATAAGACTTTTGTTACCGTGGAAAAGTATCATAACAGCACAGCACACTGGGACGTCGTTCACACAGATGCCTCTTGGGAGACAAGGTAGAGAGCACTGTTCATTCAAATTCCTTATTTCATAAACACTCTATCAGACCCAATCCATTTTTATTGGCCTCTGTAATAATTAACGGCACCTGGAAAACTATCTGTTCGGTTTGATTATTTTATCTTGGGCATTATTCACATCGGGCCTTATCTTTCAAGGACCACTCGTTGATAATGTTGTGCTGAGTCAGCACCTTGTACCTGATTATCACCACAGCTTAACACACAGGCTATTCTACTCACCCAGTCAGATGAACTCGAGCAGTATGAAGGAAGTTGGCAGTAGTTTCCGAGCCAATGCTAACTAGCGTTAGCGCAACGACTGGAAGTCTACTGGTACGCTGGCATTGCTACTGTACCTGTAGACTTCCAGTCATTGTGCTAATGCTAGTTAGCGTTGGCTTAGTTGTCTCGCAAAACTACCACTATCTTCCTTCATACTGCACTCAGAGACATAAAAATGGTATCCACCAGTTCATCTGACTCTGGGTAATCTCACAGTATCCCTTTAAACACAGGCTCAAATCCAGGTTCACAATGACACACAAGATGTGTCTAAAGAAATCATAAGGATGTAGTGTATTTTGATTGTTGATGGCCGAGTTGGTCGTTCATTGGCAGAGTTTGGCTGCGACGTTAATTGCAAGCATAACAGGTATTTTGAGAGGAGCATTGGTAGGTTGGGCAGGATGATTGCTTGGGGGTGGTCTTTAGAGGTGGTATAGCCCAATTAGGGTTAGATTCAACCCTAGTTTAATGGGGTCTGCATTGCTCCACTGACCTCCATGGTGTGGTCATGATGAGTCTAAAGCCTGATATATATCTGTGTGACAGTAATGAGGTCACAGTCTCTTTGAGCAGCTCAGACAATATAATCCGGACGACATCAGGGGTGGAGGTGGGGGGGGAGGGTTCGAATGGAGGGTGTGAATGGAGGGTGACACTGACCCCTTCATGTCCCCCGTGTTCTTGTTTTCTTGTTTTCTCTTGTCTTGTCTTGTCTTCTCTTCTCTTGTCTTCTCTTGTCTCCTCCTCTTCTCTCCTCTTCTCTTGTCTCCTCTCCTCTTCTCTTGTCTCCTCTCCTCTCCTCTCGTCTCCTTTCCTCTCCTCTCCTCTCCTTTCCCAATAGGTTTCACTGGGTGAAGAATGGAGCGGAGAGCAATGCTACCATTGAGTGGCACATCCCTCTGTCAGCCCAGGCTGGCTCCTACAGGATCCGACACTTTGGACACTACAAACAGCGGAAGGGATTCCTAGAGACTGTGATCATAGCGTATGAGGGTGTGTCGGATGTCTTCAGAGTCTCCAAAATAAAGTAGAATTACTAACCACTGATCATTTGAATACGACTAGACCGGCAGTGGAAATAAGGCAGACGATAGTGTACACTTCTAGTGGCCCTGATATGATAAAGATTGTATGTTCTCTATTTCAATGTAACACAATGCATGTACAGTACTAAAGCTTTAATTAAACGAGACCTATGCTAAAGCATTACACGAGTCCCATGCTAAAGCATTACACGAGTCCCATGCTAAAGCATTACACGAGTCCCATGCTTCAAAACAAAACCAGCCTTTGGGTTGAGGTGCAAATAGCCCATGTGCCAAACGGGGTCTACACTCTACAAGGTGTGAGGGGAAAATACGTGTGGTTTTGAATGAGAGCTGCTTCAGTGCTCGTCTATATTTCATCTCCCATGGAAGTTTAACATCATTTGTCTATGATCCGTTTATTCACATGTTTTTAGTATGTCATTATGTGCAGTGCTGATTCTTGAATAGAATTAAAGGATTTGAAGTATTGTGACGCATTTCTTAGTCATATGTAGAGAGAAAAGGTTGTAGTAAAGTGAAGAAAGCAGTTCTCAAAATGCAGTTGGTTTATTCATCATGGGCAATCGCAGTTCATGACACTTTCTAATTACCCAAAGCAGTACCACATGTAGTTTCGCCAAAAATGTACCCATTTCTCCTTAAATTTCAGATTAGCATTTATTTCAACCCTTTATCATTTGCTTTTATGGGATTTCAGATCAATTATTGAGGCACAGAATTTTGAAATATCCAAAAACAATATAACTATACAAATAGTGTTGGATTTCTGGTATAAAAATACGTTCTAAGTGCTATACACACTTTAATACTGTCACTGCTTAGGCATTATCATATTTATCAGTGTCGTTTCGTGCCCTGATAAGTGTGTTAACACTTCCAACGTCCATGTTCACAAGCCTAGGTCGGGTGTAAGGTAATAAGGGAAATAAGCAAAACAGAATGACGTCGATCTCTGTTCAAGAGGATCGTCCATAGCTAACACTCCAATGTAAAATCAGACATTTTGACAATAAATATCCCATGGATGAAACAGACACGTTTGCACAGACTTCCATAGACAACAAAACCTTCAAATATTAAAATAGGCAGTTCAGCTTCACAGCTTGTGGATGGTTTTCGCTTTCTGCACACTATAACATCGGAAAAGAGAAGGGAAACACATTGTGTATGCATTTGTAAATACTGAGACACAAATAGCAGGAAAGAAAAAAAACATTTTTCACACATCTCACCATCAAAAGTGGCTGAACTACACCAGTGTTTTCAGTCTAACAATGTACAACTGTGCAACAACATCAAAAGGCACCTGCAGGAGATTTAGGTAGAAAGTAAAGGTCACCATTGAAACTATGGCAGAAATGGTATCCCTGACATTTGCAAACTCTACTTCTATCAATGATTTTATGAGGAACTATAAAGACTTTTAGGGACAATTGAACAAACTTGAAAGGGACACTACAACCTCTATTGGATCAAAGGAAGTCACTAGTCCGTCACTATGAACCAGCAACTGTGTCATATAAAAGATGATTTTGGAAAAAAAAATTGGCTGTCAAAATAATGATAAAATGCATCATAAACAATCTACTTCTGACAATTTGCTAACTCTACAACATCTAATTCTGGTCCTCTACCACTAAATAGATCAACACAATCAAATGAAATTGACATAATGGATACTACATAAGTTTTACACAGACTGAGAATGTATATACTAAGAATTTAGAACACCCCATAACCGTCTCCACGGGTTGCCACGGCGAAGGCCGGATAGCCCTCGTAGGTAGCGTATGCTGTCAGGTCCTGGCCCAGGGTGACAGCTTGTTTGAGCTGGGAGGCAGCTACTGAGGCTGATGTGTTCGCTATTGTGTAACCTGCAGATCAGGAGAAATGACGTACATTTACAGTGCCTTGCGAAAGTATTCGGCCCCCTTGAACTTTGCGACCTTTTGCCACATTTCAGGCTTAAAACATAAAGATATAAAACTGTATTTTTTTGTGAAGAATGAACAACAAGTGGGACACAATCATGAAGTGGAACGACATTTATTGGATATTTCAAACTTTTTTAACAAATCAAAAACTGAAAAATTGGCCGTGCAAAATTATTCAGCCCCCTTAAGTTAATACTTTGTAGCGCCACCTTTTGCTGCGATTACAGCTGTAAGTCGCTTGGGGTATGTCTCTATCAGTTTTGCACATCGAGAGACTGACATTTTTTCCCATTCCTCCTTGCAAAACAGCTCGAGCTCAGTGAGGTTGGATGGAGAGCATTTGTGAACAGCAGTTTTCAGTTCTTTCCACAGATTCTCGATTTGATTCAGGTCTGGACTTTGACTTGGGCATTCTAACACCTGGATATGTTTATTTTTGAACCATTCCATTGTAGATTTTGCTTTATGTTTTGGATCATTGTCTTGTTGGAAGACAAATCTCCGTCCCAGTCTCAGGTCTTTTGCAGACTCCATCAGGTTTTCTTCCAGAATGGTCCTGTATTTTGCTCCATCCATCTTCCCATCAATTTTAACCATCTTCCCTGTCCCTGCTGAAGAAAAGCAGGCCCAAACCATGATGCTGCCACCACCATGTTTGACAGTGGGGATGGTGTGTTCAGCTGTGTTGCTTTTACGCCAAACATAACGTTTTGCATTGTTGCCAAAAAGTTCAATTTTGGTTTCATCTGACCAGAGCACCTTCTTCCACATGTTTGGTGTGTCTCCCAGGTGGCTTGTGGCAAACTTTAAACAACACTTTTTATGGATATCTTTAAGAAATGTCTTTCTTCTTGCCACTCTTCCATAAAGGCCAGATTTGTGCAATATACGACTGATTGTTGTCCTATGGACAGAGTCTCCCACCTCAGCTGTAGATCTCTGCAGTTCATCCAGAGTGATCATGGGCCTCTTGGCTGCATCTCTGATCAGTCTTCTCCTTGTATGAGCTGAAAGTTTAGAGGGACGGCCAGGTCTTGGTAGATTTGCAGTGGTCTGATACTCCTTTCATTTCAATATTATCCCTTGCACAGTGCTCCTTGGGATGTTTAAAGCTTGGGAAATCTTTTTGTATCCAAATCCGGCTTTAAACTTCTTCACAACAGTATCTCGGACCTGCCTGGTGTGTTCCTTGTTCTTCATGATGCTCTCTGCGCTTTTAACGGACCTCTGAGACTATCACAGTGCAGGTGCATTTATACGGAGACTTAATTACACACAGGTGGATTGTAATTATCATCATTAGTCATTTAGGTCAACATTGGATCATTCAGAGATCCTCACTGAACTTCTGGAGAGAGTTTGCTGCACTGAAAGTAAAGGGGCTGAATAATTTTGCACGCCCAATTTTTCAGTTTTTGATTTGTTAAAAAAGTTTGAAATATCCAATAAATGTCGTTCCACTTCATGATTTTGTCCCACTTGTTGTTGATTCTTCACAAAAAAATACAGTTTTATATCTTTATGTTTGAAGCATGAAATGTGGCAAAAGGTCGCAAAGTTCAAGGGGGCCGAATACTTTCGCAAGGCACTGTAAATGGTTTAATCTCATATCTTACTGTTATTGTGTCTGTTAGATACGTTTTTTTATTAGAACCTATCACAAACTAGCACTTGCCAGAATATGCCATTAATGAGGTTCCAGGATTGCACTAGAACTTAGAACACTCCCTAACCGTCTCCACGGGTTGCCACAGTGAAGGCCGGATAGCCTTTTGGTTTGGTTAGTATTTGTAGTGTATACCATTATGTGGTTCTAGGCTAGCGACCTACTCTAGAGAGAGGGTTGGATGATTGGTTAGTCTTACTGACCTTTGGGGGAGGCAGGTAGCCTAGTGGTTAGTGTTGGGCCTGTAACCGAAAGGTTTCTAGATGGAATCCCCGAGCTGACAAGGTAAAAATTGGTCGTTCTGCCCCTGAACAAGGCAATTATCCCACTGTTCCTAGGCCGTCATTGTAAATAAGAATTTGTTCTTAACTGACTTGGCTTGTTAAATAAAGGTTAAAAAAAAAGTAAATTACAACATACCTGGGAATGCAGCTACTGCTGCAGATGAGGCCTCAGCGCCCTCTGTCTGCAGCCCCAGGGTCTGCAGGGCATGCTCTGCAGCATGAACCTTGGCCTCATCCACAGCAGTACACAGCTTGGCTGGGGTGAACGGATGCCTGGAGGAAAGGAGGGAGAGAAGGTTAAAGAAGTTGATGTTGTATGTATGTAAATGGTATGTAATAGAAGAGCCCAGACACTTGCTCTTTTTGCGATTTCACTTGGCTTTAGAAATTGACCCCACTAGCGATAGATTTCCTCATGCTTATTCAGCGGATGTGTCATTACAATCTTTATCCACAACGTTATATTACATGTTGTGTGACTCGAGCTATAGCAGGGGTGGGCAATTCCAGTCCTTTGAGGGCCTGATATGGTGTCTCAGTTTTACCCCAGTTCCAGCTAACACATCTGACTCCAATAATCACCGAATCATGATCTTCAGTTTAGAATGCAATCTGATTAATCAGCTGTGTTTGCTAGGGATGGAGAAAAAGTGTGACACCAATCAGGCCCTGGAGGACTGGAGTTGCCCTCCCAGGAGCTAGAGCCTACCTTTCTGTGTGCTCATGCGAGAGCTACACGGAAGAAGTATCGCTCGAGTCGCACGCGCCACATGCCTGACATGGAATATAACGCTGCGGATAAAGTTGGGAATGACACAATTTCATGTGTACGACATCTAAAGACCTGCATCGCTATACTGAGAGCGTTGCCGTTTCTAAAATGACAATGTTTGGGTGTTTTTGGAGTCTTTGCTCATGTTTTATCTGTGCCCTTGCAACTTCTTAACGAGCACAAAGAGTTTTATTGCTGTTGGATTACTTCTCAAAACCAAGTGGTATCGCAAAGAAAGTGTTTGGGCACTTCTGTAACATCCAAAACACAGATTCGGTAAAAAAAAAAAATGTTTTAAAGTGAACTTCTTTATAAGGTTATGTTATCCAAAGGGGTCCTTCGATATAGGAAGCCACTATTGAAAACATAACTGATGTGTACAGTAGACTCCAAAGTATGGCTGTGTTTCTTACACATTAGGGTATTGGGTGGCCAGAGCTGGAATGGTGACTTTGTAGAGGAACAGTTGCCTTTGATCAAGTCCAATGGCAGAGTGAAGCTGATAAACTGGCTGCCCCCAGTTGTTCTTCTGACACACATCCTCCAAGATCTGGAAGATGGTATACGAATCAACACATATCCATAGATCAATCAATGATATGACATTGTTTTTCTGCAACATTCAATTATTGAGGGAGCAGAATTCTGAATACCTTATTTAGGGATAATAAGTAAGTGTGTGGGTGCGTGTGTGTGTTTGTTGTTGTTCCTCATCATGCAGTTCTCATGCATTGCCTCGTCCGGGAGGTGTGTACCTGTGGCGCATGTTTGATACCGGGAGGCTTCATAGACACAGGGTTCATGGGCGTGAGCTCCATGCCCGGCAGCAGGTCAAAGAGCTTGTCGTCGGGGTGCTTGTCTGTCTTTAGTTGGTAGGTGGCACAGCCTCGGCCTACACCTGCGTAGGCAAGGTATCCGCGACCACCCATTCCGCGCACCCCCGCTGCCCCTACAGGTACATTCATGTAAATTTCTAGGAATGCAAGAAGGCATTAAATCCAATCAAAATCACCAGAAATCACCTGGGGGCCATCAAGACGATGTAAACACTGATTGTGGTGTCATCCAGGCCGGCACAGTACAGCGATTCTCATTTTCACCACTTAAAGCTGTGGCGTTATTTCGATTTTGATTTTTGGTTGGTCGTCATTCATTTCAATGATTCCATTTTCAACATGTTCAATTCCCCCCAAATCCAACTTAATTGAATGATCGCACTTGTCATACTAGACTGTAATATGCAGCCATGGAGAGCACATTTTGAATGACAGTCAGACATCCCAAATCTCTTACTACTATAAATAAAGCAGTACAGCAAAGTGCTAAATGCATGAAAATGGGTAACTTATCTCTATTAGGAGATCAAACATAGACATAAATGAAAGAAAATACACTGTATCATTGCAAAATGTGTATTTGGCTCCAGCCTCATTTGAATGAACTATTTTAGAACATGCTGTTGATCAAAACCATTCATTGCAATTTAGACCAAAGTCATTTCAGTTGAATCTTTCAGTGAAGTGCTGATGTTGGAATCTACCCATCGAGGCTGGTTGGATTTGGATCTCTCAAGTGATTGTAGCAGATACCATTGATCAAGTCAGGTACTCAAAGACAAAGATTGATAGTTCAATTGTGTCTCACTGATTGTTTGTGGAGAGGAAGCAGAGAGAGGGTACCCACCTCTAACCGAGGGTGTGCGCACCAGGCCACGGCCACCCACATGCCCCTTGGCACTGGGGAAGCGGAACTGATTAGGAATAGCAGCATATGCCTGTGGGGCGTAGAACACTGGGGCACCCAGGTAGGCTGCTGAGGGATCATACACCTGGCCCAGTGTGTAGGTGTACTCCCCCTGGAGCAGGGCCCCACCACGGCCACCTGTACCCCGGGTGTAGCGCACGTAGTTGTCCTTATCCACCGGCTTGGCCAGGGTCACCTCCACGGGAGAGCCATCCACCAGCTAGGGGAGGAGTTGACATTTAGGAACTGTTCAGTGTAGAGGACGGTTGTGTGGCTGGATCGTGCATTGTTGTGTGATACTGCTTGGTTCTGGGTTTGTGAATTTGATTCCCACATGTGTTGCATGTATTGATATTGCGCGTATGGTTAACTGGGAGTCACTTTAGATAAAAGCACATGTCGTCATAACATTACATGTCCTGGGATGGACCAGTGCGAGAGAGAGGCCCGCGAGAGAGAAAGTGTGAGAGATTATACCTTTCCGTTCACTGCATCCATGGCGCTTATCGCGTCCTCTCTCTGGGTGAAATGGACAAAGGCGTAGTCTCTGATCTTCTTCACTCTCTCTACAGCACCTGTGGATCGTTAACATGCATCTGCTTATCAACCCCATTACAACACACTCCTATACAGAAACTCGTTGTTGAACCCAAACGTGACACACTCTCCGGCTGTACTGTAACTGAACCTGCCTGGTTTGATACTGTTGAACTCCTTCTCGATGGTCTCTTCTGTAGTAGCCAGCATCAAGTTCCTCACATAGAGAATCTTCACCGTTGCCATGGTGTCCTCGTCCACTTCCACTTCAGGCTCCGCCCAGTCCACGGCGATGGCGTGTCCCCACAGCTGGATCCTCCCTGGGGAAGAAGATCAGGAAGTTCAACGTTTCAGCCAATCAGCCCACCCAGAGTCATAAGACCCAAATTGGTTTTCACAGTCAAAAGTCTCAAAGTTATCATGATCCAATATGATACACTATATCCTTCCATAGGATTATGTGACAATGATGCTGTTTTTAGACTGACTGACCGATTAGACTGACTGACTGATTCTCAGTGCTATGACTGTTAATTGTATGAAATAAGGGTCTAGTACCTGGTAATAGTTTCCTTCTGGCCATGGCTGCAGCGCGGTGACTGTCGTACTCCACAAAGGCGAAGCCCCTGTTCTTGGTCTTGTCCGCAGCACTGGGGTAAACAATCACCTCCAACACCCCATCTGTCACTTTCTTCATCTCCATCAGGATCTCCTCTCTCTTCTTGGATTTGGGGATACCCCCCACAAACAAACGACAGTTGTCCACACTGGCACACACTCCTAGAAGTCTTCCGTTCCTGGAGAGTAAACAGATTGAATTGAATGGGAAGATTGATTTAGTTTGTCAACGATGTACACAATGAAATCCAATATCGTTGCTGTATGCTGATGAAGAGAGTGTTCGTAGTCCTGCAATGAGTTTTCCATGACTCAGGCATATGTTTCTGGTAGCTGACCATTAGGCGACACAGGGCTTTTTCTCCATTTCATTTCCTTGTGTCATGTGATTGCTTACCTGATTTCATAGTTATTGAGCTGTTTCATGGCGGTCTTAGCTTCATTTTTGGTGGTGAAGGTAACAAATGCATATCCCCTATTATTGCCGTTGAAGTCCATCATCATCCGAACCTCATAGATCTTCCCAAACTGTGAATAGAAAGGGGATTTATTTTTAAAACAAGGACATACAACTGGTTACACTTTGGCAACTGTTTTAAGTGGGCAAACATCTCTTACTTTCTCACACAGGGGGACCAGCTCATCCTCGAAGAGGTCCCTGGGTAGCTTCCCCACAAAGATCTCACTGCCCCTCTCTGGGGGAGGGCCTTCCCAGCCTGGAGGGGGCCCGCCGTACCTCCTCTGACCATTCTCCTGTGGACACAACTGGAATGAGTAACCAATAGCACAGGGTTTGTAAGGATTTCCTACCACTTCAAAGCCCTTTTGTAATGCAGGTTTCATTCCGAATGAGAGATTTGAGCATTCATATAGAAATCTCCCTGATATCTTCATTTGGTATGATCTTGTAGTTGTGCACAAATTGCCCAGACGATCCACATAGCAATAAAGTAAGAGCTGTAGAAGCACCAATCAAATTCAATTGCCAGGGGCCAGACTGCAGCAATAACGGCCGAAGGGATCCGGTCGTTTGTCTCTTCCACCACAGGGTGGTGCCCCATTATCACTTGTCATGACCGAGGCCTAGCGAAAATAGGTTTGAAGCTGATGGATAGGCGACGGATTCGATCAGAGCCCCACTTCCTCACATCACACACAAACTCCCTAAAGAAGGATGACTTTTGTGCGGGGGCCATATGATAGTATCCAACACTGTGCATTGGTCATATACTGGGTGAAAGCACTAAATGATTGGGGTCTGGTTCCTACCTGCAATAACTGGTATCCCGTGCGCTGAATGAGTGCACGCAGCGGCTCCTCTTTCTGCATGCCCGTCAGTCCATCCCCGGATTTTTGATTAGATTCCATTGAGAGCGATTGTCAGCAATAAATCAGCAAAATTAGGGGTGCTCACTGAAATTAAATCACAATGCAGAACACATCAGTGACAGCGCTGAACAACCCATACAGTTACCCGACTGAACTGGAGCTCAGTAGGTCACCAAATCACACTGTTACCATGCCTGAGCCTTCTTTTGTTACTATTTTCACTTTTTAGGCATAAACTCTTGAACTGGTTCAGACCTTCGGTAATGTATTCCACATATAGCAAAACAATTGTGCTCTGTATTGTGGGATACATTTGCTCATAAGTACACTTTAGCCTTTACAGAATGATTGCCTTTACAGAATGATTGCCTTTACAGAATGATTGCCTTTACAGAATGATTGCCTTTACAGAATGATCAAGTATGATTTTGGCTGAATAGCACCTCCAACATGTACTCAGCTGTTGTGCACTAATGCCATTGCTCCATGTCATGACGACATGTAGAGAGAAGCCTATTTCATTCAGTTCCCTGTCAAGGACAGCTATGTAATTATTAACGAAACTCAGCCAACCACAGGAACAGCAGACCCCCACTGAGGCCCCTTTTGTCTCAATCTATTCCACCCCACTCTCTCACACTTATGTACTGCCACATAAGACATACATGAAGTATTTATGCAACAGCTTTGAATAAGGGTCCCTTAATCAAGCCTTTTGATTTTCAATGACCAATCACAAGACACAAGACGCCCAACACTAGCACACTATAGGCTACTTCAAGATAATCCCCTTTTGTTGGTAAGAGGTTGATTAACTCATCAGGAAGATACAGTAAACAGGCAACTCTGAGTGTTGCAATCATTTACATCCTGATTGTCTCTGTTTCTTTCTACACGTATGGATCAAAGAGAGGCCTGCTAGTGACGACAAGGCTCCACTCAGAAGGGGTCAAAGGGTACGTGAGGGGTGACGGCCACTCAAACGATCTTCAAACGTTCTCAAGTGCCAATCATGACGGAAATGATGATATCATGCACACACTGTCTTTTTCACCTTGAAATGTTTCCAAATACAGTCAAGCCAATCTCTCCTTTAAGAAAGTGAATTCTGCCAACACACACAAGCCCACAGATGTCTTTGTTTTCACAGTTCACTCCTCATCACTCTCCTCAACGGCTGTCTGGAAGGCTTTGTTGTAAATGTCAAGACACCAGGCAAAATATGAAATACTGGAGTAGACCTGCTCTCGAGTCGAGCACCGTCATTCACGACAGTCAAGCCAGAGGTGATATGGTTTCACACTCTCATTTCAGATTTCAGATTGTTTGTTCACACGGTCATCAGTAACAATACTGGGACCCAGGTCATTTATTTGAATCTGTGAATTCAGTATTAGCTGCCATTATGATACTCTCCAGGCCGGTGTCTAGAGAGATGAGTTATTGCCTAATCATTCACTAGCACAACATTAGCGTAGGCAGCCAGCCATGGCAACATCACTCTTCTATTCCCTGACCAAGAAACACCTTCAATGAATCTTTACTGTCAAATATGAGGTATTGGGTTACGCGGGTGCCACTTTAAGCCTAGGTAAACACCTGGGGAGGAAAACGGTCTTTAGGTTCTATTTCTGTTCTGGGTGGCTTGGAGAGAAGGCGTTGTTATGAGGGTAGGCCCTGAGTGGACATAATACCACAGAACTCCATTACAATCTCTCTCTCTCTCTCTCTCTTATTCTCACTCTGTCTGGGGCTCTCTTCACGATAGCCTGGTTACCGTTTGCGTAAACAAGATAACTAGACGGAGGCTTATCTGGCAGTGATCAGTACCTGCTTTTAGTAGCTTTGTTGACTGAGACTAAATACACACAGGGCTGAAGGCCACTGGGTTGGCCGCTGTTGCTGCTGGAGAAATGAGTCCAATAAGATTTATAATACAAATGATATCAAATAGTTCAGACTCATTTCCCTTTTGGAGTCATTAGTCACACGTTTTATGAATTATCTTTCCTTTTGAGATAAGTCTCCTTTAATGTTTACTGGGTTATTATGTGTTGTTTCTACTGGACGTCGAATTTAAAATGGAGCTATGACTAAGGTCCCATATGTTCATTGTAATCTGGCCTACCATACCTTACGTGGTATGTGGTAGGAAGTAGTAGGTGTATTTAATAGGATTACATTTCAGTTGAAAGAGCTACTGTTAACCCGTTTGTCTCATCTGAAACTGTAAGTGCCCTACTGTGAATACTATGCCCTTACTGTCCTAAAATCAATTGACAAATAAAAATGGCAGACCGGCTACAAAAGTATAAACGACTGAATTAAAATGACTTTTTCAAACGTCGGCTTTTCCCCGCCAGGCATGTCACACATGTGACACCTTCAACATCAACAAGATGAACAGAAAATGACACCCCACTGGTTGAATCAAAGTTGTTTCCAAACATCTACATGAAACCATCTAACCATGCCTGCCTCCTGCTTTCTTACCTCGGCCGTGTCCTCAGAACCATACGAGTCACCCAACACAACATTTGACCACAGTTGATCAGTTAGATCTGTCACATGAAAAATATCCTCAGTGCTAAGCTCCCCTCTCCAAGGGGAGCCTTTTCTTTTTTTTACAAGACTCCAAAGTAGCAGACACACAACCAGGAAGAGTTAGGGAGCTAAGCTTACCTGAGCAATTCCAGAGATCAACACCCGGAAGACTCAGTCCTTCATTCTGGGGAATTTAGCAACGTGTCACTGGGGTGATTCTGTCATCACATCATATCAAACTCCAAAGGTTCACTGTCCCCCAGCTGCTTTATGAGCCTGCAGGGTTAAACTTTAACCAGCCCTATCTCTCTCTCTGCCTCCCTGCCTGCAGAGAGAGGAGCCCTTTGACCAGGGACAACAAGATCATGGTGCTCTCAGACAGACACAACCTCACTGCTCACTTAACTAAAACACCACATTATATACTCTCAAGTCAACATGAATATTTTTAGTCATATTAAATCACGGTATTAACTATAACTTTTGACTCAAGAATGCAGTAGCAATCAAAAGTTTGGACACGCCTACTCATTCAAAGGTTTTATTTTATTTGTACTATTTTCTACATTGTATAATACTAGTGAATACATCTAAATTATGAAATAACATATATTATGGAATCATTTAATAACCAAAAAACATTTAAACAAATCAAAATATATTTTACATTTGAGATTCTTCAAAGTAGTCACCCTTTGCATTGATGACAACTTTGCACACTCTTGGCATTCTCTCAACCAGCTTCACCTGGAATGCTTTTCCAACAGTCTTGAAGGAGTTCCCACATATGCTGAGCACTTGTTGGCTGCTTTTTCTTCACTCTGCGGTCCAACTCATCCCAAACCATCTCAATTGGGTTAAAGTTGGGTGATTGGGTGTTGGGTGTGGAGAACAGGTCATCTGATGTAGCATTCCATCACTCTCTTTCTTTGTCAAATAGCCCTTACATAGGCTGGAGGTGTGCTGAGTCATTGTTATGTTGAAAAACAAATGATAGTCCCAAAAAGTGCAAACCAGATGGGATGGTATATCATTACAGAATGCTGTGGTAGTCATGCTGGTTACGTGTGCCTTGAATTCTCAATAAATCACTGACAGTGTCACCAGCAAAGCACCATCACACCTCCTCCTCCATGCTTCATGGTGGGAACCACACATGCAGAGATCATCAGTTCACCTTCTCTGCATCTCACAAAGACACGTCGGTTGGAATCAAAAATCTCAAATTTGGACTCATCAGGCCAAAGGACAGATTTTCACTGGTCTAATGTTCATTGCTCGTGTTTCTTGGCCCAATAAAGTCTCTTCTTCTTATTGGTGTCCTTTAGTAGTGGTTTCTTTGCAGCATTTCGACAATGAAGACCTGATTCACGCAGTCTCCTCTAAACAGTTGATGTTGTGATGTGTCTGTTACTTGAACTTATTTCTGATGCTGGTCACTCTAATGAACTTTGGTCTTCCTTTCCTGTGGCGGTCCTCATGAAAGCCAGTTTCATGACAGCGCTTGATAGTTTTGCGACTGCACTTGAAGAAACATTAAAAGTAATTTTTTCCCGTATTGACTGACCATGTTTTAAAGTAATGATGGACTGTCAATTCTCTTTGCTTATTTGAGCTGTTGCCATAATATCGACTTGGTCTTTTACCAAATAGGGCTATCTTCTGTATACCATCCTTACCTTGTCACAAGCACACCTGTTAATTGAAATGCATTCCAGGTGACTACCTCATGAAGCTGGTTGAGAGAATGCCAAGAGTGTGCAAAGCTGTCATCAAGGCAAAGGGTGGCTACTTTAAAGAATCTCAAATATAAAATATATTTTGATTTGTTTAAAACTTTTTTTGTTCTGACATGATTCCATAATATGTGTTATTTCATAGTTTTGATGTCTTCACTAATATTCTAAAATGTAGAAAATAGTAAAAATAAAGAAAAACCCTTGAATGAGTAGGTGTCCAAACTGTTGACTGGTACTGTATGTGTTTTTCTGTTTAAGAGATAGGGCCACAATTACATGGGTATAAAGTAAATTAAATTACTGTGTAGTACTTTGATAGCGAGAGCTATATATTCTGTTATTCTATTCAGCAAAAATAATAACACCAAAGGCGTAGTGTGACACATTATCCACCATTTGTCAGTGATAGACTGCAGGTAAACAAGCTACTGAACTGCTGTGTTGTCGTGCCACAATGTTTGATGTTTCGTCTTGTTTGTTTGAGTGATATATCACCTAGATTACATAGGCAGGGTCTCCCTGCTTTGTACGCTTTTACCCTCTCAGGGTTTAACCAGGTGTTTCTCTGTCTAGCTGTTCACATCCACACCCCTAATCAGAGTTGGCCTCCTAGCTGGGATGAATAAGAGGTAGGTGAGACCGGGGATGACTGTGACACGGGATAGTTGTAACACTCTCAAAATCTCCAGTCAGTAACAAGCTAAAATCATGTGACTCACTGCACATGCTCAGTTTAGTCCGCAACCCTCATGTGACGAAGCAATACCCTGTGATAAACTCTGCAAATTTGATTGACAAAAATAACATTTTGAAGTAACAAAGTATTATTTGTGTGTGTGATGGCATCACCTGCTTTGTAGTTAGATTCACCAAACGTATTTCAGGTATATAACCAGTTTGTGTAGATATACAGTACTTGGTGTAAGTTAGCAATGCTAAAGTTTGATCAGCTCAAATGATTATTTCTGCCACAGAATGTTTAACATGGCAATGTTGTTCTCATGTTCTCAATAAAGGCTTTCAATATCTTGTTGCATGTCATGATTCAAGCATTTTTTCAAAGTGTTACATTTCACCCCAAGCCCTGTTACAGTTGAACTCTCCTTGCATTTGAGGCAAAGTCACACCTTGTCTGTTGGATTTAGTGATAATACCAACACCAATTTGTAGCAGGCAGATGGAAGTTGTTCCTATCACATTTTGAATGAAGTAGCTCAAACAATCTCTGAGAAATTGACAAAAATTGTGTTGCAACCAACCCCGGTCTCCCCTAATATCATGTCGCATAACCCAGGTTTTGGTAAACAATATGTAATTATAAGAAACCTATTATTTGTGCCAAACATTGGTATCCATATTTGGCCTCAACAATTGTGAATGTAATGAAACATTGGCAGTGTCTTTGATCTATGTTTTGTGCATAATTGCTTTTGCCTATTTCTTTCCACTGGCAGACATTTTTAAATTTGTTCATTTCCGCACAAATAATTGGTTTGTGTCTCCCAAGGCTGTGTGCCACTCATTCCATTACTGATGCATTCAATAAATTGTGCATGTCAGTGTTATCCTGTAGACATGGAAAAACATTGCATGTCACATTGTTTGTCCAGACCTCCAGCAGTCTGTCACGTCTTATTGACTCTCTAGCGCCCCTGTGCGGCTGAACAGATACGCCCATAAGTAGTGAGTGGAGGTACCTTTACTGGTGGCTCACTTGAACCAAAAAGTGAGAAAACTGCCTTAAAAATGTCCTCAGCATTACCTCATTAATCTGAATGACGTAATAATGAGGAAGCCTTGCGAGAAATTCGGCCCCTTCTGTAGATCCCAGGTCCCATCTGTCCTTTGGAGTGTCTGTTGTTTTCCACTTGGTGTTACTGAGCATTTGTCTCTGTAGGGTTGTGGTATTACTATTCTGGGTGACCTCCTCTGGCACCATGCTCATTCAAACAGAAGACCACCACAAGGACATCCCTGACCAGGCGTTGTTTATCAACTCAACCGTGTAGTTAGACATATAACATCCACGAATGCTGTGTACATCTCAACATTTCAGACACTCAGGAAAACATTGACATTGAGCTACTATGAATTCTGCATACAGTAATTGTTAAAGTCCTCAGAAAAAAAGGCCATGTGTGTTTCATCCATATTTTGTTTGATGTTACCAAACGATATATACCAAAATGGAGCCATCCATCACAGGGCAGAGCTGATATCAAAAGGAAGTGGCATGGGAGGAAGTCAACAGGATGTTAGATGACAGCTTCCTGTTTATTAAGGTACTGTGTGACAGATGGCTATAATGGTTCCCTCCTGGCCTGTCACAATACATCAGAACACTTCGTGTCTGTATGTCCTAGTAAAGAAAATCTACTGGGCATCTCGACTCTGACACATGGAAAATGCTAAAGAAACAAATCAGTCATTCTAGAATGTCTCTACCTTGGAAAATGTTGTCCTGCATATGAACATTATAGATAAGAAACCGGGTTGGCTTGCAGTGTGACTCTCTGGCAGTGATAGCCAATCACTTATCTGATCGACACTTAATCCCTGTTATCGGATTTAGGGCGTGAGGAACCCAGGTCACATTAATCAACCTGAGAGGAAACTCTGAGACAAACAAGGGTAAGGCGTATTTAATAAAGTTTGTCCAGCATGTGCTCAGACCTTTATTTTTGAACTTTCATTCATCACTTATCTCGTAACATAAAGCACTGCTGTGTTGTTGCACTTTGTGCAACAGTTAAATGCATTTTGACATGTTGCATTCACAAGGTCAACCATTTGTGGTGTCCAGTCTGAGGGGGTTGTTGTAGGGTCTCCCTCGACTGGTCTCAGCTGCTCTGGGTGATAGCTGGAAGGACAACCTTGCGCTAAAACACTGACATGGAGAAATTCACCATGGCCGAATGGAGCAATTTGCCACATTCTCTCAGTCAGCTCTATCCTCTTTGACCAAAGACCGCTTGTTAAGTGAGGTTTTTAAAGCCAAGCCCATGCTGTGTGGAACATACTGATGACTTTGGGTCAGAAAGCAGACCGACGGGATTAAATAACTCAGGATGAACATTTGTGATGATGTGGTGGAGCATCTTTGTTGTAATTTGGTAAAATAATGAGGTTAGTTTGAGACAATTACATTCGTTTGAACTCAAAGGTAGAGGAAATGTGTATTTATTAGGGATAACCATTAGCTGCTACCAAGGCAGCAGCTACTCTTCCTGGGGTCCAAACACATTAAGGCACTTACAGTACATCACACATAAAACAAAAGCTAAAACAGCACATCGTATAACATTATTACACCACTACATATCTACAATACAACATGTGTAATGCCACTATACAACAATATTACAATGTACGTGGGTGTAGCGTGCGTGTACTAGCGTTTGTGTGTGTATGCGCGTGTCTGTACAGAGCAGACGTAATCAAGACTTACACTTATTTCAGTTTTCATACAAGGTTTCAATCTCACGGACATGCGTTATAATCTTGCTACCTATTTATGCTAGATAATGCCTACAAAACATCTAGAATTCTATTCAAAATGTAACAGAGTGCCATGCTTGGTACAGTGCTTCAAGCGTAGGTTCAAGGCATCAAATGTCACAACAACTTGTCTAAAAGTATCAGCAACCAATCAGTCCCCCGCTGTGCTCAGCAATATAGGGACACTGAGGTAGCTTTCCTGTATTGATCTTCCTCTGCGTCTTTCGATTTCTGCTCCTTGAGGCATCTCTGAATATTAATGTGCTCTTCTGAAAAGGCAGTGAGAGGAAGGCTGGTCTTTTATCTGATGTTTATTGACTGGAGGAGGCCCCTGTAGTGATGTGGAGCAGTTCTCCTCTCTCTCTGTCATCCCTGTCCTCTGAGAAAGAGGAGACAAGCATACTGTAAGCTACAAAACAACTCTTTTGATTTATTGGGGTGAATCTGTCAAAGGAAACTTCATATCCTATGCCTGCCTCTCAGAGTGAGTCAGTGAAATAGGAGGATGATGAAATGCATTTGCTGCCTTAGGCAGTATCTCACTGGTGAGCAGCTGAAGCAGTGGTAGAGGAGGGGATGGTGGCTAATTGCACCAGAAGTCTGGTTCTCAATTACTGCAGTAAAACAACATGAGTATTAATGGGTCATAGGTGATAGTGTGTGAGTACATTGCACACCAGAAGGGCTGTCATTTAAGTAAATAAATTATACATGACATAATGGCTGGCTGCTACTTATCCTATAATGGTTCTTTGACGGGGGTGAGACAAACCGTGTGCTTGGAAATCTGTCTCTATTGATACTATCATACCTACTGGTAGAGAGCTCTACGCAGACATAAACATGAGATATTATCTAATCATAAGATATTATCTACAAACACTAATATCTTGTGCTGAAGACCTATCAATGCAGTTAAAACCAATAACCAGTAGCCTATAAGTAGTATGGAAAAAGTGTTGAGCATCTCTCCTCAAAAAGCCTTAATGCGTACAGTACAAACTATGGGGTTGTTCTTTCTTGATGCACTTCTCAGACAAAAAGTCAAAGTAGCTGCAGCACTGTTGAATGGGCCGTAGTGGAATAGATCACATGGCAGGCCGCCCAGCCCTTCCTCTCAATAGAGCGTCTGGCGAGTATATTATAGGAAGGCAAGACAGGGTGGCACCATTATTGAGCTCCATTATTGAGCACTGAACACTGTGATGTGAGTCTGGGCTCAGGGCGGCACACCCTTCTTTATCACACACACACAGATGGACAATGTATTACTATTACTGTATGCAACAATGCAAATACAGTATGTATTGCACATATTGTGTCCGTTTTGTGATTCATGTCTTCCCGTTGATAATTCAACAGGGACGCCGTACATAATATAGAATAGAGCTTAATCTTTATAAGGTTGGTGGGTGCTAAAATGAAAGTCATAATAATAATTTATGCATACAATTACGATGACCAATATTGAAAGGGAAAACATGACTCTGCATAATAACACTGTATTACATGAATCAGCAAGGATATCAGGAACCTATATTCAAGTATTCAATATGTATATCTTTTATAATTGTTTTAAAAAATCTGAAAACACTCCTGATTCACAGCTTCTCCGAGAGCTGTTCTCTATTTTCCAAGCGATAATCATTTCTCCCTCTGAATTTCTCCAAATTCATCTTACATTTTATGGCTGCCTGCCCACTATTCTTATTTTATTCGCCCCGCCCCCACCCCTCTCTCCTAGAGAGCTACACACTGCAGCTTATCCTCCCTGACAGTTTCTTATGGCCACATCTAAAATAATATGATACAAGTGCTCTGACCTTTTCAGCTGTGCCCTACTCCTTACACGCAGACAGAAAGAGTGAGAGGGACAAAGAAAAGAGAGAATGAGAGAGACAGGGACACAGAAAGAGGGAGAGAGAGAATGAGAGACAGAGAGCAGAGAGAGAGTGAGGAGGGTATAAGACACAAGAAAGAGAAAGATAGAGGGTGAGAGAGATAAGAGCCAGATAAGGAAGGGAAAAATAAACGGAGATTGAGAAATTGAGGCAGAAAGACAGTGGTAGATGGAGAAGGAGAACTAAGGGAGGGAGGATCTAATTTGATCCAAAAACCCCATCAACAGGATAGGTTGCTGATGGTTTCAGGTTGGAATAATACTGTGAAAATGCAAGAGCTGTTTGAAAAGTCTGCCTGAAATTTCTGCCTGTTTTGGTGTGATGGAGTTTTGGCCTGCCTGGTGAAATCATCAGACTGTAAAATAGTGAATTGACCAATAAGAAAGAGAGTTCCAAACCTTTTTGCCAATACCACCTCGTCTTCATTTTTCCCCTCCCCACTCAGACCACAACCAGACAGTCATAGCAAAATTTTGCTTGAAAAATGGCTCTTTGCTCAGAAGCTATTGTTGCTCATTTTTGACCATTTTAATTGAAAACAATCACAGTAAGGTACTTAATTGTTACCCAGAACTGATTTGATTCTGAGATAAAAATGGCTGCATTGGACCTTTAAGCATTTGCCTTGAGAGATCTCCTTCAGTGCCCATCAGTCACTGCACAGCGTTGACAGAGAATAATTCCTCTCATTATCTAAAGAACGTCAAGCTACTCTAACAGTTATGCTTGAAATGCCTAGAAAAATGTTTAGTAATGTACGCCAAGTTGAGTTAAAAAGGCATTAGAGCCACATTTCAGTAATCTGGACAATGTCTGGCTGTGGCTTTGAATCTCCAGGCTTCTGTCTCTACTCTCTTCAAAGCCTTGTGAGAATAGCAGACATCCAGGCATGAATAACATCAAGTTTTTCAAGAGCTTTAGCAATATGGGTAGCTGTGATGAAGAGGCATCTGTTTCATCCCCTGGTCCTGTAATTATACCAGGTAAATCTGTTACAGCTCAGAGGACAAAGTGAGAGAACAGTCCTAAAAATAAACACCTTCCAATAACCTCTGACCAATTTCCTCAAAATGTGTAAAGTGAATTGTGTATGTACCGATAATATGTGGGTTATTCCACATAGTGCCTTTTCCGTCCCTTTGACCACTTTGTCTGCAAGTTTTCAGCATCATTGTAAAGCCCTAATTATGCTATTGCGTTAACATAGTTATTTCTGGAGATGTTTATTTATTTTATTCATGTACTACATTTTTGTCTGTCCCTCATTTTAAGGTCAACCCTGTACCTGAACTGAACTCTTGTTTTAATATGGTGAAACTATTCCCATGTTACAAGGGCATTTATGGCTGATTTAAGATGAAATCGTTAACCTTGTTAGGGTCAACCTTGTTATTTAATTGGTACTTACAGTGCCTTGCGAAAGTATTCGGCCCCCTTGAACTTTGCGACCTTTTGCCACATTTCAGGCTTCAAACATAAAGATATAAAACTGTATTTTTTTGTGAAGAATCAACAACAAGTGGGACACAATCATGAAGTGGAACGACATTTATTGGATATTTCAATCTTTTTTAACAAATCAAAAACTGAAAAATTGGCCGTGCAAAATTATTCAGCCCCCTTAAGTTAATACTTTGTAGCGCCACCTTTTGCTGCGATTACAGCTGTAAGTCGCTTGGGGTATGTCTCTATCAGTTTTGCACATCGAGAGACTGACATTTTTTCCCATTCCTCCTTGCAAAACAGCTCGAGCTCAGTGAGGTTGGATGGAGAGCATTTGTGAACAGCAGTTTTCAGTTCTTTCCACAGATTCTCAATTGGATTCAGGTCTGGACTTTGACCTGGCCATTCTAACACCTGGATATGTTTATTTTTGAACCATTCCATTGTAGATTTTGCTTTATGTTTTGGATCATTGTCTTGTTGGAAGACAAATCTCCGTCCCAGTCTCAGGTCTTTTGCAGACTCCATCAGGTTTTCTTCCAGAATGGTCCTGTATTTGGCTCCATCCATCTTCCCATCAATTTTAACCATCTTCCCTGTCCCTGCTGAAGAAAAGCAGGCCCAAACCATGATGCTGCCACCACCATGTTTGACAGTGGGGATGGTGTGTTCAGCTGTGTTGCTTTTACGCCAAACATAACGTTTTGCATTGTTGCCAAAAAGTTCAATTTTGGTTTCATCTGACCAGAGCACCTTCTTCCACATGTTTGGTGTGTCTCCCAGGTGGCTTGTGGCAAACTTTAAACAACACTTTTTATGGATATCTTTAAGAAATGGCTTTCTTCTTGCCACTCTTCCATAAAGGCCAGATTTGTGCAATATACGACTGATTGTTGTCCTATGGACAGAGTCTCCCACCTCAGCTGTAGATCTCTGCAGTTCATCCAGAGTGATCATGGGCCTCTTGGCTGCATCTCTGATCAGTCTTCTCCTTGTATGAGCTGAAAGTTTAGAGGGACGGCCAGGTCTTGGTAGATTTGCAGTGGTCTGATACTCCTTCCATTTCAATATTATTGCAGTGCTCCTTGGGATGTTTAAAGCTTGGGAAATCTTTTTGTATCCAAATCCGGCTTTAAACTTCTTCACAACAGTATCTCGGACCTGCCTGGTGTGTTCCTTGTTCTTCATGATGCTCTCTGCGCTTTTAACGGACCTCTGAGACTATCACAGTGCAGGTGCATTTATACAGAGACTTGATTACACACAGGTGGATTGTATTTATCATCATTAGTCATTTAGGTCAACATTGGATCATTCAGAGATCCTCACTGAACTTCTGGAGAGGGTTTGCTGCACTGAAAGTAAAAGGGCTGAATAATTTTGCACGGCCAATTTTTCAGTTTTTGATTTGTTAAAAAAGTTTTAAATATCCAATAAATGTCGTTCCACTTCATGATTGTGTCCCACTTGTTGTTGATTCTTCACAAAAAAATACAGTTTTATATCTTTATGTTTGAAGCCTGAACTGTGGCAAAAGGTCGCAAAGTTCAAGGGGGCCGAATACTTTCGCAAGGCACTGTAAGTGGCAGATAGACACATGTTTTTTTATGAAGTTGAATGTGCTATTTATGACAGAATGTAAACATTTTGTGAAATAAAAGAAGAAATAATAATTACACTTCCCAAAAGACACTATATTGGTGGAATGATCCATGTGTGTCCATCACTTTACTCTATTGTCTCTGTATGTACTGTATTGGTGTCCATTGCTTTGTCCTGTATTGTGTGTATACTTTATTTTTGTCCTGTCCATTGCTCTCTTAAAACAATTGACCTGTACCACAACTTTAACCTCTTTGCCCCTTTGTCTGTCCAACAGTATGGGGCCTTGGCGTGAGTGCTCTGGTCTGCTCTGCAGTCCATCGGTCCATAATTTCTGCTGGCCAGGCGATTGAGGCAAACAATATTGATTTTGAAACATCCTGTGTTCCCTTAGAGACCATCTCTGGTTTCAATGAGAGAATCTGTATGCATTACAGGAAGGAGGTGACTAATGTCTGCCCTGCCTGACTCCTCTGAAACACAATACTCCCAGTGGAGATAAGGATGGACCAGATGATCTATTCTGGAGTGATAACTGCCTTATGCTCCCATTTTGTCAATCATAGTAGGATCCCCCCTTTGTTAGATGTGCTGAATGACAAAGTCAGGTTGACCGGTGAATGACATTTTCTTTAGCAGGATACCCAGAGGAAAAGTCATTATTATCCTTCAGGTGAGTGTTTGAGCCTTATTGGGGGCATGGCATCCTTCTGAGCACTTCAAAACACAAAACAATGACAGCCTATTTCTCTCCCCTCGGATCTAAAACCAGTAGTAACCACCAACTTCAATGACAGTTATCTTAAAATGAAAAGACATAATATCCCAATAATATTGTTGCAGAGGAGGGTTTGTTAGCTAGCTACAGGAATCTAGGCACCTCAGACATTTTCTTATAAAACAGCTCAGCTAGCAATGCTAGCAATGCATCTAGATTCGGAGGCTCATGGGCACATACATAGACATGTCACATAGGCTTCAGGATCCAGCTGGTGAGATATATTTCCACCACAGACAACAACAATTGGCTACTAGTTTGTTTTTACCAAAATATTTTCAACTCTAGTTTATCCAGTGACCACCACATTATTTAGAAAGATAGCTACTGACTGAAATGTAGCTAGCCAGCATGCTGTCTCACACTGGCCAGGCAGTAGCCAACTAGCAAGCTAACAGTTAGCTAACTGTGGACGCCAAATGACGCCGCTAGCTAGACTCTGGGCAAAAATAGCCATGGGCAACAATAACTGGCAACTAGTTCATTTTCAGACAAATATGTTCAACTAATAGTTAGTTTATCTACTGACTACCGCATTTAGAAGGCTAGCTAAATTACTTAAATGTAGCGTGGCCATGACTAGTGCTGCATGATTAACCAAAATGTGTTTTTTTAGAAACAACTAATTGACTGACGTCGGTTCAATAATTTGAATTCCATTTAGTTAATTTTCTTCTGAGCTCAATGCGCAGTTTCTCTAGAGATAAATCAGATCAAGCCCAAATTGTGCAATGTTTTAGGGATATTTAGTTTAGCGCAGAAAACGTGCTAATTAACTACAATGACCATAATCCATTGCTCGCCTACTTGTCTGGCACACAGACACGGAGAGGAAGAGACAGAAAAATGCAGGATCGAGAGTGATAGTGATTAGTTGCTTCACGAGGTATCTCTATCTGAAAATACATGATCTACGTGATTGATAGTTCATATTCAACAGTCATAAAAGTATGCCTTATTTACTTTGAAGAACTACTAAAATAGTGATTTTGTCACACAGCATAGGCAGCAGCTCGGTTGATATGAGTAGAGATGATGTCTTGGAATGAAATAAAAAAGTAATCAAATAAAACAAATGTAATATACACAACAACAAATATTTTATTGAAGTAAAGTAAAGTAAATAAATTATGCTTGATAAGTAATAAGCAGTATGGGCAGTCATTACCATAATGGGACTTTTATTTCTTATTTTATTCCGTGTTGTTACGTCAACCCACATAATGCATTGTGCATTTAATGTAAAAAATAAATAAAATTGAAATAGAAAACCGTGATTATTTAAAAAATAATCGAACCTAAATTGAACCGCTCAGCACTTGCCACTACTACCTAATTAATCGTGAATTTCCTGTTCTTTGATACATTTGGGTCAACTTGCTCATATCAAGCAACAGATTTGTGGAAAGGTAAAAATAAGAATTAGAGACTTGTTTTCTGAATGATTGGACAGTGAAACTAAATAGATTGGTAGCTAGCTGGTGAGGCTTTAATTTATTTCACAATGAATTAAGCGTAAGTGACCTCTCTAACAATGGAAATACGTCCTCAAAGATGGAAGTCATGCAGGAGGAAGCGAGATCAGGTGGGACCATGCTAGCCAATGAGAGTGCAGATGCACACGTGAACAACTCTGATATAAAGTAAAACATTTGAAGTTGACAAAATGTGTGTCCACTTATATCAGTGCATTCGTAACAACCTAACTACTACGAAACTTATATTAGATCAAATAAGCCTCATGTAGCAAATGAGCAATTCCATTTTTGTTAATCAAATGTGGCACACTCTCATTGACCTCCAAAAATGTTTCCTTACTTCGTGGTCTTATTTTCGTGGACAGATTTTGGGTGGAGTAAATAAACCCTCTCGCTTCGCCTTTTCCTCTCTGATTAATTAAGCTGAAGCTGGGTTTCCCAAGTCGTTCCGTGCTTTCTCCTCATGCCAGCGAGCAAGCTAAACAGACAGCTGTGCAGCACGTCTGTCTGATGTCACACACCCAAAAAGGCTTAACCAATCACCCAATGTAACTCATGAATATTAATGACTTTGCCTCCGGATATCCTATGAAAGGACATTTTGCAACCGGTAATGGCACTGTTAGCAGTGGATATTTACATTTGAGCAATGTTGGGGAGATAATGTGTGTTTCAAACCTGGGATCAAATATACTGAACAA
Organism: Oncorhynchus clarkii lewisi; assembly: GCF_045791955.1. Taxonomy (NCBI): domain Eukaryota; kingdom Metazoa; phylum Chordata; class Actinopteri; order Salmoniformes; family Salmonidae; genus Oncorhynchus; species Oncorhynchus clarkii. Next base: position 57,571,000 of record NC_092166.1, read on the forward strand.
AAATATAAATGCAACATGTAAAGTGTTGGTCTCATGTTTAATGAGCTGGGGGGAAAAAATCCAGAAATGGTCCATACGCACAAAAAGCTTATTTCTCTCAGATTTTCCGCACAAATTTGTTTACATTCCTGTTAGTAAGCATTTCTCCTTTGCCAAGATAATCCATCCACCTGACAGGTGTGGCATATCAACAATCTGATTAAATGGCATGATCATTACACAGGTGCACCTCGTGCTGGGGACAATAAAAGGCCACTCTAAAATGTGCAGTTTTGTCACATAACACAATGCCACAGATGTCTCATGTTTTGAGGGAGCATGCAATTGGCATGCTGACTGCAGGAATGTCGACCAGACCAACGTCATTTTAGAGAATTTGGCAGTACGTCCAACCGGCTTCACAACCTCAGACCACATGTAACCACGCCAGCCCACGACCTCCTCATCCGGCTTCTTCACCTCGGGGATCGTCTGAGACCAGCCACCTGGACAGCTGATGAAACAGAGGAGTATTTCTGTCTGTAATAAAGCCCTTTTGTGAGGACAAAACTAATTCTGATTGTCTGGGTCTGGCTCCCCAGTGCGTGCAGCTATGCCCTTCCAGGCCCACCCATGGCTGAGCCCCTGCCCAATCATGTGAGATCCATATATAAGGGCCTAATGAATTTATTACAATTGACTGATGTCCTTCTAACTCTGTAAAGTCCTTGAAATTGTTGCATTTATATGTTTGCTCAGTATACATGTGCATTTGGATATTTCTATTTGAAATACTTATTTTCTGTGTATTTGAGTATTTTAAATGAATTAGTCAGAATCCACTACTTCTATTTAAAGAATATGTAAGTATTTTCAAACACTTTACTATAAATATAGCCTCCTATTTGACACTATTTTCAAACAGTTTTTTCCAAATACGTTATTTCAAATACCCCTTGGACCAAACAGACCTGGGTTCAAATGCATGGAGTATTCAATTACTTCTATTTAAAAATACACTTTTGTGTTTTTGAGTATCCAATAACAAAAATTATTTTCATCAGTTAATCTCTCTATTTCTCTCTCTCTCTCACACACTCACACAAATCCATTTCAATGTTCAACCACTTGTATTTTCAAAGAAACAATATCCAAATACCTAATTTTCAATGTCTTTGAAAGTAAATTAAATACCCTAAATAGCCTTTGAACTCAGGTTGGGTGTGTGTGCGCGTGCATCCGTGCACACACCTCTTTATATATATATAGTAGGCCTATACAAAGTTTTACGGATCACTGTGTTACAAAATGCTACAGGCTCTGCATCTGTTGTTTTGCAAATAAAATATTAACTTTCGGTCATGCTGAGATGCTACTGGACATTCCTGCACATTCAAAAGGTGCCTCTAAGTGAAATCGTCTGGTGGTGCAATTTTACAGAAAACAGTGACATTTATGTCCTTTGATAAATAACAACACAAGGTGATAATTGATAGAAGTGATGGATCAATAAACCATAAACACAGCGGGGTAGAAAAATAATCACTACCCTGTGACTCACCACCCATATCACATGACACCTCCCTTTTTTGCAATTATTTTGGCTCCACAGTATGTGGATTGGAATACATTAAATATAAGTGCATTTTAAAGAGAGTAAAACGATTGAATCATTTCAGCAAATGGAGTTTGAGAAATCACGTCTCTGATCCAATGACCATTTTCATCAGTTCATCTCTCTATTTCTCTCTTTATTTCTCGCTCTCTCACACACAGACATTGGGGCTACTTACATTGGCTCTAGGGTTTCATTGATGAGCAAGCAGTCAATCAGACTGAGGGGTAAATAATAGCCTCAGACAATTTTGCTTATAAGATCTCCAGGAAACGTAACTTATTGCACTTGCTCTATTGTTTTCAAGTACTGGATCAAGTTACATGAAACTACGTCATCCACCGGCTCGTATGGTAATTTGTGCTACTTCAGGCAAATAGTTTAGGGTTGAGAGTGAGCATGATTTTAGAAATATTGTCCTGTGTTTAGTTGCTGTTGTTCAACGTTGGACGGCTGTTTCCTCTGCATACCGCAAACTCTCTGGAGAGAAAGGGCAGCAGACCCTAATTGGTTTCTCAATGAAATATAACCATTAGTCCCACCACGGGAGGGACTGAGGAAAATAAGCACCCAGCATTCCCAATCGCCGTTACTCAACTGTCCACCATCTACTGTGAGCCTCGACACGATTTGATCTCCATATTTCTACCAACTATTTTTTTCATTTTAGTAGCGGATCGCATTGGACCGTAAAACATCTTTCATTCCCGCCTAGAGAAAGTTTGTGCAGATTCAAACATGAGTGATTTGGAAGAAGACTTCAAAAATATCCTATTGATAAAAGAGGAGAGAATTAAGGACATGGAGAGGCATCTCGTCGAGAAGGAAGAAGAGATACACGAATTAAGACGAAAACTGCACAAATGTCAATCCGTTCTTCCCAGCGCGCAGATAATTGGACCTAGAACCAGGCGTGCTCAAGGCATCTCAGCAGAACCTCAAGCTTACCGAACCTTCCAGGAGTTGAACAGTGAAGCATTTCGGAAACATTCCAAGTCTGACAGGTACCCACATAGCTTATTATTGTGAATTCAACATAATTAATGTATTTCCTGTTCCTTCATTTCCTGTTTCCAATGACTGTTTATCCACTGGGCACCAGGGTTGGGTAGGTTACTTTACGTTACTCCTAAATGTAATCCGGTACAGTTACCTGTCCAAAAATGCTATCAATAACGAAACATTTGGATTACCCAAACTCAGTAACGTAATCTGATTACATTCCGTTACTTTTAGATTACTTTCCCCTTTAGAGGCATTAGAAGAAGACACAAATGTATGTCACCAATTGAACGACGTCTATTGCAGGATAAATCCATTTTTAAGTTTATAAAGCTGGCCATATATGGATGTAAAATGTTACTACATGGGTTGGTTATGTAGGCTTCTTCCAAACCATCACTTTCGACTACATATAATAAATATGATTAAATTATATCTTTACATTAAAAACCAAAGTCTATCAGAATTCCAGTCATTCCAATACATGTTATACCCCTTGATCTTCAAGAATAGGATTTAGAAATATGGAAGTATAGATTAGCCAAATTGTTTTACCTGAGCATGACCCCAAAACTAAGGATTTATAATCCAGCCCTACTCTGTTGTTTATGATTTTGTTGTCATGGAGGACTGATTGGGCTCATTGATTTGAGTAAAAATAAATAAATTCTGTGGTCATGGAATGGGATGCTTTGAGCACTCCTGAAAAGTGCTAAATGCATGTGAAAAATTAATGCCATATACTGCATTTGCAATAGCCCTATTGTTGGCGACACTTTGATATCTTGATATCAAACATGATATGCAGCTGTTTAAAGGGCAAGTACACAGATGAAACAATAACAAAATGGTTGCCTCTGTTTTGGTAAAAAGCTGAGGGATGGGCCTGAAGAAATGTAACCACTCAGATTAACAGACAGAGTTATGGATGCAAGGACTGACCATCCACGATATCACAATTATAGTTTTAGCCATGTTATGAGGCCATACATACAAACATTGGAGAAAAACAAGCTTATATTTTGAGTGTGACAGTTGAACTAAGCTCGTGAGGCATTTATAAGTTATATTAATTCAGAATCAATGGATATACAGTACCAGTCAAAAGTTTGGACAAATCTACTCATTCCAGAGTTTCTCTTTATTTTTACTATTTTCTACATTGTAGAATAATAGTGAAGACATCAAAACTATGAAATAACACATATGGAACCATGTAGTAACCAAAAAAAGATTTAAACAAATCAAAATATATTTTATATTTGAGATTCTTCAAAGTAGCCACCCTTTGCCTTGATGACATCTTTGCACACTCTGGGCATTCTCTCAACCAGCTTCATGAGGAATGCTTTTCCAACAGTCTTGAAGGAGTTCCCACATATGCTGAGCACTTGTAGGCTGCTTTTCCTTCACTCTGCGGTCCAACTCATCCCAAACCATCTCAATTGGGTTGAGGTCGGGTGATTGTGTTACTATTTGTGTTATTATTTATTTGTGTTAACCATATTTTTCAGGGACATTGTCACTGCCAGTATACAATAAATCCCAAGCTCTTTTCTGCTGTTGCTATAAAGAACTCCCTTCCCAGTAGACACAAACACCTTTGGCCGACATATCAAAATGTGTTGAAAATATGTAGTGTGGAGAGCGTTTGCACATTGGGAAGACGTCACCGAGACATCAGAATAGAATGCTGATGCCTGGCCGACGTATAAACGATGTAGAACTGTAGAATTTAGAATAGGTATTCCTACCACCTCTGTAAGACGCCTGGCCAATTAGCAAACAATGTCTAAACTTCATCTTCCCGACGCATCATGTATACATCCGTTGGACAGAGGTATCTGTGCTATCTGGGTTTGTTGCCTCTCTCTCACACATTTTTTCGGTCACACACCTACATGTGTACATGTGTGGGTGTGCAAACACAAGCACATGCGAAAACGTACTCGAAATGTCAGTGTTGTTTTCAAGGCATAAAATGCTGAATTTTGTTACAAAGATCGTTCAATCAATATTAAGCGTGGCTATTTCTAAGACTGTATGCTATTAGGACCGGGACCACACCAGTGTCGCAAAGCAAATTTAACTCTTAATGTTTTTCTTTACCCCCTTGGGCCAATTGTGCCTTAGACCACTGCGCCACCCGGGAGGCCCAAATTTGACTTCTTTAGCACACAATATTTTACATATTGAGGTTTTTAAAGGACCAAAGAGTTTGGTCTGCTTGTATTTTCATTTTTGCCATGGAAAAAATATTGCGATACTGGTATTGTCCCGGCCCTACACACTTAGAATAAAAGGTATTATCTAGAACCGTAGAATAAAATGTATTATCTAGAACCTTAAACGGTTCTTTGGTTGTCCCCATAGGAGAACCCTTAGAAGAACCCTTTTTGGTTCCAGGTAGAACCATTTTCGATTCCATGTAAAACCCTTTCCACAGAGGGTTCTACCTGGAACCAAAAAGGGTTCACCTATGTTTGACACCCAAAGAATCCTTTCAGAACACTTTTTTCTAAGAGTGTATATGCCATATTGCTTAATTTCCTTTTTACAAAAGGAATAAGCTACTATCAAACATTGTGACAACCAACCTTGCATTGGGGCTAGTTGTTACAAGAAGGCTTATGACTCCATGTCGGAATAAGATATGAGGATACAAATGTGCCCTATTTCAACCCAACACCTTGGTCTTTCTATATCTTGTAAGATATACTGGTGCTGAGAAATAGTTAAAAAGTGTGACAAAAAGTGTGACAAAAACGTTTAGCCTAACAAATAATGCATTTGGTTAACTAATTATATTGTGTGTAGTTCCTGGATGTGGGATAAGCCAATAATCCAGACATCCAAAAAAGAAAGAAGGATGTGGTCACAAATCAATTAGCAATTTCATCATGGAAGGATGTGGCAACTTTTAGATGGAAGGATAGCAGTCTAGTGATTTTAATTGATTGGCTCCATCTTCAAACTCCTAGGGGGAATTACGCACAAAGGATGTCCATAACACCAGCAGATTTTTAAAAATGCAAATACTGTTTTATGTAAAGAGCCCAATGCATAGTTCTATTTATGCATATTTAGCCAAATACAGGCAACTCCATAAAACATCAAATCTGTGCTTTGCTTTTCAGATGTCACTTTTCATGTCCCTCAATTGCTTCAGAGCAATTTCCACTGGGTACTGCTAATAGCCCGTTACTCTAGCCTCATTCAGGGCTGTTCAGCTAAAAGCTGTGGTTGTCATTTTATGCAGACAGTCACCATGGGGATGTAACCTGGAGAGAAGTGAGGGGATACTGTTATGTCTGCTGTGATCTGTAACTTATTCATTAGACATGTTCACCTGACTCTGTTGTGCAACAATGAGTGGCCCCTATGATTGGTTTATTCATATCATTTTAGTTACACTGTTTGTAAACACTGCGTATTTATATACTGGATTCTTATTTATATAATTGATTACATACTGGATTCTTATTCATATACTGTATTCTTCACATAGCTCTTTTGAATGTATCCACTACTGCATTGCATTTGTGTTGCACTGTTTATATTCACTGCCTGTATGTACACTACCATTCAAAAGTTTGTGGTCGCTTAGAAATGTCCTTGTTTTACGAAAGAAAAGCACTTTTTCCGTCCATTAAATTAACATGAAATTGATCAGAAATACAATGTAGACATTGTTAATGTTATAAATGGAATATCTACATAGGCGAACAGAGGCCCATAATCAGCAACCATCACTCCTGTGTTCCAATGGCACGTTGTGTTAGCTAATCCAAGTTTATAATTTTAAAAGGCTAATTGATCATTGGAAAACCCTTTTGCAATTATGTTAGCACAGCTGAAAATTGTTTAAAGATGTAGCTGTGCTGATTAAAGAAGCAATAAAACTGGCCTTTAGACTAGTTGAGTATCTGGAGCATCAGCATTTGTGGGTTCGATTACAGGCTCAAAATGGCCAGAAACAAATAACTTTCTTATGAAACACATCAGTCTATTCTTCTTCTGAGAAATTAAGGCTATTCCATGCGAGAAATTGCCAAGAAACTGAAGATCTCGTACAACGCTGTGTACTACTCCCTTCACAGAGCAGAGCAAACAGGCCCAGAATAGAAAGAGGAGTGGGAGGCCCCGGTGTACAACTGAGCAAGAGGACAAGTACATTAGAGTGTCTAGTTTCAGAAACAGATGCCTCACAAGTCCTCAACTGGCAGCTTCATTAAATGGTACCCACAAAACACCCGTCTCAACGTCAACCGTGAAGAGGTGACTCCGGGATGCTGGCCTTCTAGGCAGAGTTCCTCTGTCCAATGTTTGTTCTTTTGCCCATCTTAATCTTTTATTTTTATTGGCCAGCCTGAGATATGGCTTTCTCTTTATCACTCTGCCTAGAAGGCCAGCATCCCAGAGTCGCCTCTTCACTGTTGACACGGGAGTGATGGTTGCTGATAATGGGCCTCTGTACGCCTATATAGATATTCCATAAAAAAATCTGCAGTTTCCAGCTACAATGGTCATTTACAATATTAACAATGTCTGCACTGTATTTCTGATCAATTTGATGTTATTTTAATGGACAAAAAATGTGCTTTTCTTAAAAACAAGAAAATTTCTAAGAGACCCCAAACTTTTGAATGGTAGTGTATATACTGGAACATCACATTCCAAAATTATGGGTATTAATATGGAGTTGGTCCCCCCCCCCCCCGTTTGCTGCTATAACAGCCTCCACTTTTCTGGGAAGGCTTTCCACTAGATGTTGGAACATTGCTGCAGGGATTTGCTTCCATTCAGCCACAAGAACATTAGTGAGGTCGGGTACTGATGTTGGGCGATTAGGCCTGGCTTGCAGTCGGCATTTCAATTCATCCCAAAGATGTTCGATGGGGTTAAGGTTAGGGCTCTGTGCAGGCCAGTCAAGTTCTTCCACACTGATCTCGACAAACCATTTCTGTATGGACCTTGCTTTGTGCACGGGGGCATTGTCATGCTGAAACAGGAAAGGGCTTTCCTCAAACTCTTGCCACAAAGTTGGAAGCACAGAATAGTCTAGAATGTCATTGCATGCTACTGCGTTAAGAATTCCCTTCACTGGAACTAAGGGACCTAGCCCGAACCATGAAAAACAGCCCCAAACTATTATTCCTACAACTTTACAGTTGGCACTATGCATTCAGGCAGGTAGCGTTCTCTTGGAATGTGCCAAACCCAGATTCATCCGTTGGACTGCCAGATGGTAAAATGGGATTTATCACTCCAGATAACCCATTTCCACTTCTCCAGAGTCCAATAGCAGTGAGCTTTACACCACTCTAGCCAAAACTTTGCATTGCACATGGTGATCTAAGGCTTGTGTGAGGCTTCTCGGCCATGGAAACCCATTTCACGAAGCTCCCAATCGAACAGTTCTTGTGCGGATGTTGCTTCCCGGAGGCAGTTTGGAACGCGGTAGTTGCATCCGAGGAGAGACGCGTTTCAGCACTCGGCGGTCCCGTTCTGTGAGCTGGTGTGGCCTACCACTTCGCGGCTGAGCTGTTGTTGCACTAAGACATTTCCAATTCACAATAACAGAACTTACAGTTGACTGGGGCAGCTCTAGTAGGGCAGAAATTTGATGAACTGACTTGTTGGAAAGGTTGCATTCTATGACGGTGCTACGTTGAAAGTCACTGAGATGTTCAGTATGGGCCACTTTACTGCCAATATTTGTATAAGGAGAATGCATGGCTGCGTGCTCGATTTTATACACCTCTCGCTGAAATATCCGAATACACTCATTTGAAGGGGTGTCCACATACTAAGATAAAGTATGTATTTTTGGTATATATATATGCATAGATTGCTTTTGGATTACTGATACAGTGTTATTTGGGTAGTTAACTGGATACGTTCCTGACCTTTATGATTTCTTTTTTTTGATTATTATTTGTGAACTTGTTTGACATTTGTACGGCATTGTTAGGAGATAGTGACACAAGCATTTTCGCTGCAGCCGCTATTACATCTGCTAAACTGTGATTTGATTTGATAGAATGATTTGATAGAATGTTCACAATTCCTGACGTTTAATCCTAGTAAAAATTCCCTGTTTTAGGTCAGTTAGGAACACCACTTTATTTTAAGAATATGAAATGTCAGAATAATAGTAGAGTGATTTATTTCAGCTTTTATTTATTTCATCACATTCTCAGTGGGTCAGAAGTTTACATATGCTCAATTAGTATTTGGTAAATTGTTTAACTTGGGTCAAACATTTCAGGTAGCCTTCCACAAGCTTCCCACAATAAGTTGGGTGAATTTTGTCCCATTCCTCCTGACAGAGCTGGTGTAACTGAGTCAGGTTTGTAGGCCTCCTTGCTCGCACACACTTTTTCAGTTCTGCTCACACATTTTCTATAGGTCAGGGCTTTGTGATGGCCACTCCAATACCTTGACTTTGTTGTCCTTAAGCCATTTGGCCACAACTTTGGAAGTATGCTTGGGGTCATTGTCCATTTGGAAGACCCATTTGTGACCAAGCTTTAACTTCCTGACTGATGTCTTGAGATGTTGCTTCAATATATCCACTGAATTTTTCTTCCTCGTGATGCCATCTATTTTGTGAAGTGCATCAGTCCCTCCTGCAGCAAAGCACCCCCACAACATGATGATGCTGCTGTTGAGATGGTGTTCTTCGGCTTGCAAGCCCCCCCTTTTCCCTCCAAACACAATGATGGTCATTATGGACAGAACAGTTCTATATTTGTTTCATCAGACCAGAGGACATTTTGGACATTTTGGTTTTGGAGCAGTTGCTTCTTCCTTGCTGAGCGGCCTTTCAGGTTATGTCGATACAGGACTCGTTTTACAGTGGATATAGATACTTTTGTACCTGTTTCCTCAAGCATCTTCACAAGGTCCTTTGGTGTTGTTCTGGGATTGATTTGCACTTTTCGCACCAAAGTACGTTCAGACAGAACGCGTCTCCTTCCTGAGTAGTATGACGGCTGCGTGGTCCCATGGTGATTATACTTGCGTACTATTGTTTGTACAGATGAACGTGGTACCTTCAGGCATTTGGAAATTGCTCCCAATGATGAACCAGACTTGTGGAGGTCTACATTTCTTTTTCTGAGATCTTGGCTGATTTCTTTTGATTTTCCCATGATGTCAAGCAAAGGGACACTGAGTTTGAAGGTAGGCCTTGAAATACATCCACAGGTACATCTCCAATTGACTCAAATGATGTCAATTAGCCTGTCAGAAGCTTCTAAAGCCATGATATAATTTTCTGGAATTTTCCAAGTTGTTTAATTAAAGGCACAGTCAACTTCGTGTATGTGAAATCATTTTTCTGTAACAATTGTTGGAAAAATTATGTGTGTCATGCACAAAGTAGATGTCCTAACCGACTTGCCAATACTATAGTTTGTTAACAAGAAATTTGTGGAGTGGTTGAACAACGAGTTTTAATGACTCCAACCTAAGTGTATGTAAACTTCCAACTTCAACTGTACATAATGTCCTCTCAGCTCTTGTTGTTTTTGGGCACCATTGATTACAGATGTGTCCTGATGCATTGCTAACGAGCACCAAGGCATCGCCTGAAGTTGTAAACAAGCTTTGTGGAACTGAACCCACTTTTGATCATTACATGGCACTCACACTAACATATATGCCTGCATTGAGTGCACTGACTGAGAGGTCCACTGATATTGACTCTTGTGAAAGTGTATTTTTATCACTGATTGATATAACGAGAGCACTGTTGGGTACTTACACACACTCCAATACAATATTGAGTGCCCTGACTCAGAGTATTCTTACTATGAGTGTGCATCGGATCCGATACGATTCTCACTCTACAGATACTAACGTTTTGTCTGTGCTCACTGTTGGCTCAGAACGTGCCATGTTTTGATCTTCTGAGATGCAGAATTCCACGTGAGTGGGAGATGTCACAGAGGAGCTTGATTCACAGTTCTGATAGGGTGGATCGGCACCTTTCTCTGAATCATTAATGGATTCACTGGTCTCACAGTCAGTCATCACCTTCTGCTCTCTCTCGCGCTCTCCGCTTTTTGGTTCAATGGTTTTAAAGATGTGACGCTCAAATTTGTTCACAGGATCTGCGTCTGACTAGCATGCCATTCCCTTTTATTATACCTAGTTATCCTCAGCTCTCATTGCAAGTGTTAACACGACACAGTTTGAAACTCCTAAAGATGTCAATGTGAGCACTGTGTACTGTGAGCCATGTGTGACAATTATAAACACCGCCCCAAGGCAGTTTCTCCACAGACACGCGCAGACATAACAAAAGTGACCACTGTCCCAGATATTCTCCTCTAGTTGCAGGTAATAACCATAGCCACATGATGGCAGCAAAATGCTTTTTCATGGTTAGGATCCATTTGTGAATGGGAGTGGCTGTGTGACCGGATTCTCTTGATGCCTATTCCCAATAGGTAAACAATTGTACCTCCTGTGCATGTGCTACTTTCTGGGAGAAAGGAACGTTACACAAACGATGTCTGCGGTAACTATAACATTGACATGATTTAGCCTACAAACCTCTGTTGTAACTGATACACGACATGGTTAACACGTAGGTGGCCTACAAATAAATGCCTTTGTCTGTTGTAACTATGATGACATATTGCAGTATTACAAACGTAAGCAGGACACAGACAAGCGGTCTAGGTAGCGATTTAATGTCATTTTCTTTTTTCCAGGTTTGGGAGTTGCATGCAGCTATATTGTCAGCATATCTTCGAAGATCACATCATTGCAAACATAAGCACGAGGGAGACTGGGAGTCAAATGACTAGTGTTCTTTTTTCAGCTTCTCATTCTACGATATGGCAGCATAGGAATGGGAATGCTGAGAATTTAGTTTCAAGGGACTAGTCCTCTAAAGGGATGGTAAAGGCCAGGTGCAGCACCCCTCCTTCCTGCAGCTATGGTTGTAACCATGTTTTAGTTCACTGTGTATACACTGTGACAATCCAGAATAACAAGGCGAGTAGTTAATGGATCCACTTAAGCTGTCTCGATCCAGTATGGACACTATACTGTACATGCAAGCGCATAAGGGATGAGAGGCCCAATTCGATAGGTTGTAGTGCATGGCTTACACTGTCTGCACCCAATGTTTCTCATTTAAAACTCCATATATATATATATATAATCAACAAGCTCCTTCAAAAGCACTCCAGAATGGAAAGTGTGTTATCTTGCTGAGACAGAATAAAAAAGGCCCCTGGGTTACCAGTGACCTGTGCTCGCATGTAGAACAGAGTGACTATTCTCTGTATTTGCACCCCCCCCCCCCACACACACACACACACAATGCACATTGGTCACACATTTGGACCGCATAAACTTATGTTAGTCGCATTAAGACTAATTGGACCACTGTGTCTGTGACATACAGATGATGTAAAATGAGCAGTGGCTCAAAATGCATCCCACTGAATGCTCTGAAGTCTGTATCCACACGGAAAAGTTAGAGAACGGTTTATCTTGCCTTGTTTCAATGCTGGAGATAATTGTCAACTGGAGTGCATTTACAGTTTTTTTTCTCACTTTGGTGCTATTTTCACAAGTATGTGGGGGATTTTCAAAACTCTCAGTACAAAACTCCAAACTGGTAACACTTTCAGGGCGGTAGGTAGCCTAGTGGTTAGAGTGTTGGGCCAGTAACCGAAAGGTTGCTGGATCGAATCCCCAAGCTGACAAGGTAAAAACCGGGCGTTCTGCTCCTGAACAAGGCAGTTAACCCACTGTTCCCTGGTAGGCTGTCATTGTAAATAAGAATTTGTTCTTAACTGACTGCCTAGTTAAAGGGTATTTGTTTTACATTTCAATGTCAAGTCTTACATTTAATACCTTTTTGTTATTGTGCATCATTTTGTTTGGAGACACCTGAAGGGCTGGAGCCTGAGTAGCAGCGAGAAGTTGGAAGCACTGCTTGCAGGGTTTGTGGACGTCTTTGCCACATGAGACAAAGACTGCTGGAGAACCTGTATGGTCCAGTACTCTGTGGATATTGGTAATGCACCACCTATCTGTTTGTGGCCACATCCCAGGGCTGGGCTCCCTGCCCTAATCGATAGATTAGGGCTTAATGAATATATGTAAATCGACTGATTTTCTTCTATGAACTGTAACTCGGTAAAATCTTTGAAATTGTTGCATGTTGCGTTTATATTTTTGTTCAGTACAGTTGTTTTAACAACCAGTTAATCCAATAGTAAAAAATGCAAGATACATGTTTCAGAAATTCCCTTTGAATGTAAATTACAGTACATGACACTGTTTTCACATTAGGCCAAACACTTGCCCTACTCATCAAAATTGACCTGTCAACAATTGGAAATCTTGTGTGGTAGACACCTTTTCACAATCAAAAATACTGAAACAAATTAAATGATTGAAAGAAACCTAACGTTTAGCAGGTCCTAGTTTGCATCAAGCCTGTCTTGACCATAGGTTCTCATTGACATCGCAATAATGTCCTCATTGTTCATGCATCTGGGGAAAAACCTTTTGGCATGCCGAATCCAAGACTGACATAGGTCTGGATTGATGTAATTGCAGGCCTCATCCAAGGCCTGAAGGACAGTGTCACGCTCATGGGGATGGCAATCATACACCTTTCACCTATATTCCGGTCGTTGGACACTGTGCTATCTAACCTCCAAACGAGCTTCAATGCCATACAACACTCCTTCCGTGGCCTCCAACTGCTCTTAAACGCTAGTAAAACCAAATGCATGCTTTTCAACCGTTCGCTGACTGCACCCGCACGCCCGACTAGCATCACCACCCTGGATGGTTCCGACCTAGAATATGTGGACATCTATAAGTACCTAGGTGTCTGGCTAGACTGTAAACTCTCCATCCAGACTCATATCAAACATCTCCAATCTAAAATCAAATCTAGAGTCTGCTTTCTATTCTGCAACAAAGCCTCCTTCACTCACGCCGCCAAACTTACCCTAGTAAAATTGACTATCCTACTGATCCTCGACTTCAGCGATGTCATCTACAAAATAGCTTCCAATACTCTACTCAGCCAACTGGATGCAGTTTATCACAGTGCCATCCGTTTTGTTACTAAAGCACCTTATACCACCCACCACTGCGACCTGTATGCTCTAGTCGGCTGGCCCTCGCTACATATTCGTCGCCAGACCCATTGGCTCCAGGTCATCTACAAGTCCATGCTAGGTAAAGCTCCGCCTTATCTCAGTTCATTGGTCACGATGGCAACACCCACCCGTAGCACGTGCTCCAGCAGGTGCATCTCACTGATCATCCCTAAAGCCAACACCTCATTTGGCCGCCTTTCGTTCCAGTTCTCTGCTGCCTGTGACTGGAACGAATTGCAAAAATCGCTGAAGTTGGAGACTTTTATCTCCCTCACCAACTTCAAACATCTGCTATCTGAGCAGCTAACCGATCGCTGCAGCTGTACATAGTCTATCGGTAAATAGCCCACCCAATTTTACCTACCTCATCCCCATACTGTTTATATTTATTTACTTTTCTGCTCTTTTGCACACCAGTATCTCTACCTGTACCTGACCATCTGATCATTTATCACTCCAGTGTTAATCTGCAAAATTGTAATTATTCGCCTACCTCCTCATGCCTTTTGCACACAATGTATATAGACTCTCTTTTTTTCTACTGTGTTATTGACTTGTTAATTGTTTACTCCATGTGTAACTCTGTGTTGTCTGTTCACACTGCTATGCTTTATCTTGGCCAGGTCGCAGTTGCAAATGAGAACTTGTTCTCAACTAGCCTACCTGGTTAAATAAAGGTGAAATAAAATTGAAATATTGCATTGTACTTATTACTGTAGTGGTCCAGTGCAGGCTCAGTTTCTGAGAGCATGTCACTAGCAACACAGTTTCTGAGAGCATGTCACTAGCAACACAGTTTCTGAGAGCATGTCACTAGCAACACAGTTTCTGAGAGCATGTCACTAGCAACACAGTTTCTGAGAGCATGTCACTAGCAAGTTGTGGGTCCGATTCATACTGGGGTCACATACAAAAATGTGTGGATACTGTTGTCACTTTGGATAAAAGCACCTGCAATTTCAGTAAAGCAGTGTGACTCCAGGAACTTCATTTTGGATACATGTTTACTTTACAAAGGATGCATTTGTTGTATAGAGTACTTTACTTTTTTTTAATATAAAGTACTTTACTTTTCATAATAGTCCTCATCAAACCAGTTTAAAATCTATAGGGAGACCAAACGGTTAACTGATTATCAATTTAGCGCAGTCGGATCAAGTAATAGTCAAATGTATTTTAACAGATGAGAAGACAATCATGTCTAAAGTACGGTGACAATTGCATTGTGAAAATCAATGACTTTATATGAACATGTATTGCAAAGTGAAACACTCATGAAGTTTGGTGAACAAGTGACTGTAGGATTTTGTGTTATACTTAGTCAATAAAAAAATGTGCTTAAGAGTTTTGAAACAACTGCCTTTTTGATGATCTGTTTTGAGGTTTGTACTAAGTGGGATGAAAATGTACCACATACTGTACTGTTAAATTGCAACAAAGTGATTGGGGGGGGAAAAATGTAATCCCAAATGTATATAAATCTGAAACATTTCTTAATGATCTATTACTGCTGCTTGTCTGGCTTTGTAATAAGGCCTAAATAGGATTCTGGGCTGTGTGTGCTATGAGTTGGTCACAGGATGGAGCTGTAGACCCTAGTCAGAATCGTGTCCTTATTTGGCATCACCATTACAATAAGTAAGATAAGCTACCAAATGAAGCTCGGGTTAAAAAAGATTAGGAAAAATATCATCCTAAACTCAAGGGAACAATGATAACACAGAAAGAATGGTCTCATTGATGTCAAATAGAGCCATAAGAGAGAGAACCTGTTGGAAGAGATTGTTATTTTGATTTGTACTTTCTCAGTTTCTGGGACTTGTCACAGACATTAGCTCAAACGCAATGATCTATCCAAACTATTAATCAGTGTTTGCAATACCATTATTCCGTTATACTGCCAGCCTTGGTCTGCGTTCAATAATTCCATGATGATACATCCCTTACAACAACAAAAAAGATTGCAGTTTTGAAACTGCAGTTAAAATGTTGACTGTTGTCACATGACTGTTGTCACATGGAATGACGCTGGAGAGACGAAGCAGGTACGGGGAGTCAAACATTTAATAAATAACGGACATGGAACGAGACAGGAACAGCGTCAGCAAACTAATAATACAGGCAAATGAATGCAGCTGCGGGGAACCGAGCAAGGGAACTGACAAATATAGGGGAGGCAATAAAACAGATGATGAGTGAGTCTAGGTGAGTCCAATATCGCTGATGCGCGTTACGAGGGAAGGCAGGTGTGCGTAATCGATAATAGGAGTGAGTGATGCGGGGCAGCCTGGCGCCCCCAAGCGCCAGAGGGGGGAAGAGCAGGAGCAGATGTGACAGCTGTGGTATTTTGGACCCAGTAAGTGTAGCATACTGCAATGTACTGCAGTTATACTGCACTCTAACTGCAATCTTTTTTTGTAACGGATGAAGTGGGCTACATGTCCCAAATTATTGAACTTGTAATATGTTAAATATTATCCACTTACTAGCGACCCTCAGGATCAACCAGATGGATGTGACAAAGGAAAGATAAGGAAACTAATAATGGAATGGAAGGATGCCAAATGTTAGCAACAAATTGAAAAAGTGACAGTTAAAGATTTGTTGTGATATTTGTGGCTTGATTGAACCATATTATGCAGTAAATGTGTGGTGATTGGCTGAAAATACGAGCCCTTTTTTTGCAATGGGTCAGTTTAATGCGATAATATTCTGATGATTTGTTTGTTTTATGCGGAAATAGTGCAGTGATTAGTCAAATTTGCAAGCTTTTGTACGTATAATATGCAGGAATTGTTGATTTTAGCAAAAAATTGTACGTTCGCAGAATCCCGGAGGGACTGATTACAGATGGTGGTTACCGATAGTGGCTAATATTTAACACGATAAAAATAGTTTAAAAAGTCTGCGTTGAAATGAACACGTTCTAGCGTGCACAAAGGTTATTTGTCTCGACTGTCACTCTGCACGTATTGCATCTCCAAGATTCATCCCTGAAAGTCATAAGGCCATACAATTTGTATTCTGCTTAACCACACAGCATTTCATATACTTCACTGTGAAAAAAGGGCACTCATAGCCTATCCGTCATGTTGACATGATTCAGTTTTCCATCTCTATGACTGGTTTCACTTTAGTCTCCAGCGATCATAAGGAAAAAATGAAACAAAATTATATTTGTTATTATAGTCCCATTCTCCAAACAGATTACTCATTGACCTAGCTCTTATCAATTACACATTACAGTGCATGGATAATGGTGTTTATTTATATCGGAAATAGTAGATGTTTTTCCACTTGGAACCGACAGGTGCTCAACCTTACATCATGGTTTCCTCCAGAAGTTGAAATTGTTACATTTTTGGCTCTGCATGAAAGTTGAAAATACCTCATTTTTGAAAAATATAGTTTTTTTTCTAATTTCTGGATGTTGAAAATACTTATTTTCCGGGTGTTGGAAAGACATCTTTATGGACATCATTGTTTCTATGGCCAAATTGCAACCATACATACATTCACTTCCACTGAGCATACCAAACATTAGGAACACCTTCTTAACATTGAGTTGCACCCCTCAGAACAGCCTCAATTCTTCGGGGGGTGGACTCTACAAGGTGTCGAAAGCGTTCCACATGGATGCTGGCCCCTGTTGACTCCAATGCTTCTGTCAATTATGTCAAGTTGGCATGGGTGATGGACCGTTCTTGATACACACGGAAAGTTGTTGAGCATGAAAAAAACAGCAGCGTTGGTTGCAGTTCTTGACACAAACCAGTGCACCTGGCACCTACTACCATACCCAGTTCAAAGGCACTTAAATACTTTGTCTTGCCAATTCACCATCTGAATGGCACACATACACAATCAAGGACTCAATTGTCTCGAGGCTTAAAAATCCTTCTTTAACCTGTCTCCTCCCCTTCTTCTACACTGATTTTGAAGTGGATTTAACACGTTACATCAGTAAGGGATCAGGTGTTCTTAATGTTTTGTATACTCGGTGTATATCGACATGTCAATAAAGAAAGCATTATATCACATTCAATATTAGGAATTTCAATAAAATAAAAAAAATGGACCAAACTAAAGTTCGCAGTAAGGAATATTTTATTATTCAGACCTATAGAAAAAAACAACAGAAACATTCTCAATAACGGTTACAAAACGTTTTTCTTGCTATGACTGTGATGTGTGGTTACCTTACTTGAATGCACTGACTGTAAGTCACTCAGGGTAAGAGCATCTGCTGAGTAAACAGAATGTAAATATAAAACAAACACTTACAAAGCATGCTGGGCACTTTTCTAATGTTCCCAGGCCAAAACAAGTACAAATTCGGTCGGTCTGGAACAGACCAAATCTGAACGATTCATACATGTCTGAACTGTATGAACTGCATAGTACAGTACGGCACAGTTCAGTACAGTAAAGCAGGGCTTCCCAAACTTGGTCCTGGAGCTCCCCCATGGGTGCACGTTTTGTTTTTTACCCTAGCACTTCACAGCTGATCCAAATAACCAACTCGTCATCAAGCTTTGAGTATTTGAATCAGTTTTGTAGTTCTAGGGCAAAAACCAAAAACGTGCACCCAGGTGGGGCCCTAGGACCGAGTTTGGGAAACACTGCAGTAGAGCACAGTAGACCAGAGTACAGTTCAGTTCAGAAGAGTAGAATACATTAATGTAAACCAAGTTACAAATACGTAAGGCATAAACACCTTGGAAATGGGTGACGCAGCGGAATGAGGTGGAGCCTTTTTCCAAAGTAATGTCCAAAACGGAGGCGTTTATCCTGCTTGTACCACCGTTGCCAAACAAAACACTACTAAAGCACACACTTACCGTATAAATAACATTTTATTGTTGATATTTTTACAAGATAATTCACACTTTCTCACCTTTTGGTTGCTACTCGACCCTGTCATTAATTTGATTAGTTCAATATTTATGGAAGCGACCCAGTTGTTTGTTCTATATGTTCCGTTGCCATGCTCGTTGCTAATGTTCTTGTCCCTTGCTAGCTAGTCAACTAACTAGCAGCTAACACAGTCAACATCTGCAGACAGAATAACAGTAAAGTAGTTTCATTTGTGTTTGTTTAAGCCGTTTTCTAAAGTTGATTGCAACGTACCGGCCGCTTACTCATCTTCTTTCAGCTGTTTTCTATTGACATTCATTTGGATACATCCATAACATTGAGCTGATAATGCCCAATTTTGCCTGGCATAGATAAGAAAATTGCGTTCTTGTCAGAACCCTCGACGCTGTTCATTACGAGGAGATCGCATTGCATATTAAACACTAAGCTAGAAACTAGCTAAATAGTTTGTTGCCAGTAAACCTGCCAACATCACAAAACTGAATAAAAAAAATACCAGTTGCTGAAAACAGCTGATCAAACAAGAAACATGTGAGAGGATTTGACATCATTGCTCCACTTTCGTCATGACTGCAACAGTAGGGATCAGAAAAATGTATGTTGCATCACTCACCACGTTAGGTCAGCAGATGCTCCAAAAAAATAAGTAAATGCTAGGTAGCTAGCTAGGTTTTTCCTCATTGGTCCTACATTTATGATGTATCCAATTTCGGTTTGTGTAGTTGTTGATTTAGTTTTGTGTAACAAGTACGGTTATCATGTGTAGGCACATACTGGGTCATGATTGCAAGGTGTGCCGTTATCTTTTACAACTGTTCCGATATCATTCCCAACTGTTCATTTATCCGGTTTTAATGTCCATGTCTAGAAGGGCATCTCTAGAAATCAAAAATGACTATTCAACAAAGCTGTGGTATAAAATACATTATTATGTATTATACAGCAGATGGGTCTAATCTTGAATATTGATTGGTTAAAGCCACGCTCCAGCTGGCCTCTATTCCACAAGTTACCACCGGCTAAATTTATTACATTAAAATGACTATTAACTCTGTTCCATCTGACTGCACAATCCACTGTCTCATTAGCCCAGCCAGGCAATTTATAAACTTGATCTCCACTATATTATCTTATATTTCTTTTAGACTAACATGTAGTTTTAAACAGCGGAGATTTGTATACATCTTGCTGTCTGTCTCTGACATTTGCAACATTGTTTCAATATTCAAATTTGATCTCCAGCTGTCGCATAGTAATGAAGGTTTTCTCAGCCAGTAGAAATTATGAATCATTTTTAGGGACAGATACAAAGAAATATCAATAGAAAACAGTTCAAACAAAAGCTAGTTTGCAGTCTTAGCAGCATCCGTTTGAAGTTATTGTGTTAGCTGTGTTGTTGGCTAGCTCATCGGAACAACAGTGTCCTGACGAGAGAGCACATTTTCTATGCCAGGTGAAATTGTGCATCATTAGCTCATTGTTATGGATGTATCCACATAAATGTCACTAGAAAACGGCTTAAACAAATGAAAATACTTTGTTGTTATTCTGGCTGCACTGTTTGATGTGACTGTAAGTTAGCCGTAGTTGGCTAGCTAGCAAGCAAGGGATAAGAACGTTGCCAGCCAGAATGGCAATAGAACATTTAGAACGAAGGAACGTCCATAGATACAGAACAAAGAGACTTGGGTTGCGTCTCTGGCAACTGAACCGATAGAACCCTAGATTTGTGTGGTGACTATATCTTGTGAAAGGATGAAGTAGTATGAATAAATTCATCAAAATAACGTTTTTAATTCAAATGTTTAAATCATTATTTTAATATGTTGGTAACATATTGTAGAAAAGTGATAATGCCTTTGAAGCCGGTGTTTGGAGGCTATATTGACACAGTTTTCTGGCCCTCGACTTCATTTTGGGCCTAACAACATCCGTGCCAATATATCCTCCAAACACTGCTTCTCCGGCATTATCACTTAACTATACTGCGCTGTACTCTACTGTACTGAACTATACTTTACTCTACTGTGCTCTTACTGTACTGTACTTTTCTTTACTGTAATGTACTGTACTCTGCTGTTCTAAACTGTACAGTGCTGGCCAAACTTGTGAAACATAGATAGGTATGATTGATTAAAATCTGAAACAAACATAGAAGTCTATGTTTGGGCTAAATCCAAGGCTGGTCGGACCAGAAACAATCTGAACCAATTACAGACGTTGAACTCAAGGCCGGTCTGGACTGCACCAAAAAAAGATAGAAAAAAAGACATCCGGTCTGGACAGGACAAAAAAAAAAACGTCCAAAAGACGTCTGCGTCGGTCCGTGCATACTGGGTTATTACACTCGTGGGATGGATGATTGTGCTTCGGCATCCTGCGAGCGCTGACGCTCACTCTGGGTACTGACGTATGTGAGCAATAAAATGAAACGTATTGCTCGTCACATTTGACCAACCTTTAATTTGAAACTCACCTGAGAGCTTCAAATCAAGCGCAAGAATTGTTCTGCCCGAAATCTGGAGCAAGTATTCAATTTGTGTAGTGGCACTGAACCGGGAGGTTGCCTTCCATATCTGTGCATCATTCATATCATTCGCAAAGTTTGCTGCGCTCTTGTGATCCTGACTTCTCTGGAAACTATGGGGACTCTACGCGATCTCCAATACGCACTACAAGAGAAGATTGAGGAGTTGCGACAACGAGACGCGCTAATTGACGAACTGGAGCTGGAATTAGATCAAAAGGACGAATTGATACAAAAGCTTCAAAATGAACTGGATAAATACCGATCCGTTATCAAACCGGCGACGCAACAAGTCCACAAGGCAAGCGTACTACAGGAGCAGCACAGGACCAAGAGACAGGCGATATCAGGAGAGCCCACTGCCTTTGACATTCATGAACTCAGTCACGTCACTCTTCCATTCTACCCCAAGAGCCCACAGTAGGTGTCATATGTCCATCTTTGTTCATTGTTCATTCGTCTCTTACTTGTGTGCTTACGACTGTGCGTCAGAATTTATATCACCATGTCCCTGTTAGAGTATGAGTCAACTGGTACCAAAAGTGAATCCCATGAAAGCAACATTGATGTCTAGTAAGCTAATTGAATGTCAACACCATGGCTTTAGATTTGCCTGTGTTTGCATTTGCAATGAGGTACGTTTGTGTGTGTGTGTGTGTGTGTGTGTGTGTCTTATGGCAAAATTATATCAGGTAGCCACTATATATTTGCATAATGGATGCTAGTTGTTCAGTGACATCATGGTTTGTGCATACACCTGGCTGAGTATATACGATAAAACTAGCCTTCCCTCAAGCCTCAACATAAACATTTGTTTTACTTGAGTTTGACACCATTATGAAGAGTCAGTAAACACCACTCATTCACATCCATTCAACATTTTACATGTTGCAGTAATAATCAGCCTCTGACAGCATACACCTGACATTTCTAATTTACTTGTTGCTCAAACCCACATTAATCCAGAAGTGTTTAGAAACATAAACTATTCTTATTTACAATAAAAGTGACTCCAAAATGACACAATACATTATTATTTATGATTCATTTTTATTGGGAACAAAATCATCTGAAACAACTAAAACAAACTGCAAATGCATCCAACAAGTTTGTAGTCACAAACTTGATGTAGTCATTACTTGCTAAGACTATGGTACCAAACACTAAACTTTCTACTTTAATAATAAAGAGGAGTGGGAGGCCCGGTGCACAACTGAGCAAAAGGACAAGTATCTGGAAACAGAAACAGACGCCTCACAAGTCCTCAACTGGCAGCTTCATTAAATAGTACCCGCAAAACACCAGTCTCAACGTCAACAGTGAAGAAGCGACTCCGGGATGCTGGCTTTCTAGGCAGAGTTGCTAAGAAAAAGCCATATCTGAGACTGGCCAATAAAAACAAAAGATTAAGATGGGCAAAAGAACAAAGACACTGGGCTGAGGAACTCAGAAGGCCAGCATCCCGCCTAGAAGGCCAGCATCCCGGAGTCGCCTCTTCCCTGTTGATGTTGAGACTAATGTTTTGCCGGTACTGTTTAATGAAGCTGCCAGTTGAGGACTTGTGAGGCATCTGTTTCTGAATCTAGACACTCTAATGTACTTGTCCTCTTGCTCAGATGTGCACTGTGGCCTCCCACTCCTCTTTCTATTCTGGTTAGAGCCAGTTTGCGCTGTTCTGTGAAGGGAGTAGTACACAGCGTTGTACGAGATCTTCAGTTTCTTGGCAATTTCTCGCATGGAAAAGCCTTCATTTCTCAGAACAAGAACAGACTGACGAGTTTCAGAAAAAAGTTATTTGTTTCTGGCCATTTTGAGCCTGTAATCAAACCCAGAAATACTGATGCTCCAGATACTCAACATGTCAGTTTTATTGCTTCTTTAATCAGGACAACAGTTTCCAGCTGTGCTAACATGATTCCAAAAGGGTTTTCTAATGATCAATTAGCCTTTTAAAATGATACATTTGGATTAGCTAACACAACGTGCCATTGGAACACAGGAGTGATGGTTGCTGATAATGGGCCTCTGTAGATATTCCATAAAAAATCTGCCGTTTCCAGCTACAATTTACAACATTAACAATGTCTACACTGTACTTCTGATCAATTGGACAAAAAATTAGCTTTTCTTTAAAAAACAAGGACATTTCTAAGTGACCCCAAACTTTTGAACGGTTGTGAGTGTGTGTGTGTATATATTATAATACTTTTTTTATTTTTTTTTTTATATATTTTTTGTTATTCTTTATTTATTCAGGGTCAACCCATTGAGACCCGGGTTTCATTCTCAAGGGTGCCCGGATCACAGTAATACAACAATCAAATACAATGTGAAACCAAACAGCAATCAATGCAATGTAAAAATAAAAATTCAGCACAACACAACATTAAAGAAAAATAGTTACATTCCTCTGCTACAAGGTTCTCAATCAACACTTTAAATTCCCCGAGCGGCACCAGAACATCCCATTGCAATTCCTTTTCCACAGTTTCAGTGTAAGAGATACAATATCTGCATAAAACGGAAACATGTGGAAACATTAGGTCAGGAAGTAGAGTATTGTATTTAATTTATTTTTTATTTTTTACATGTATCTGTTAATCCCTTCAGAGTACAGATTCTATTACAGCACTTTGTTTGTCAAAGCTCAGTCAAAGGAGAAAGATTTCTTATGTGGAGTCAGTCATTTTGTGTCTCCCAGCTTGCTTTGCATTTTGATACAATCTAAGGCCTATGTAATCCACTGTCAAGATAGACGGTTTGTTTCAGCAAAACGAATAGGTTCTCTCCCTCTCGCCAATATTGTATGTGTGTGTGGGTGGTAGGGGGATATTCCCATGGAATGGATTTTTGTGAGGATGTTCATATCTATGAAACAATGTTGTGTTATTTTACCGAATGGTTGCCTGCCTCCCTGTTTGGTCTCTAAAAGCTTTATCTCACTAGTGGATCTACGGTCATACTTCTTCCATCACCACTTTTATCCAGTGTTTTGATCACAGCAGCAATGTTATAATAATTGTTAGGAACACCATGTGGGCACTGATGTGACATTATTTCAATTACATCTCATGCATGCCTTGGAAACTATATTTCTGAAACTAAAACCCCAATACTTGCCATTAGAACGAGCTACTTCTGAGCAATTCCACGATAATGGAATTACGCTAAGACTGCTACTTTTCACTTTAAAATGTATGCCAAACAAAAACAAACCATACAAATCTATGCACATGGACTGCTTTTAATGACTTACACAGAACATTTGACCCAAAAACTTTTACTGGAAGAAATGTGCAGATGAAAAGTTTGGTAGCAGAATTAAGGTAAAATCTTTTTTATGCGGCCATATTTTCCAAACACTCTGTTAAATATAGGCTCCGAATTAAGATTCAAAGATGACTGCACTGCAGAAAGGATCAAATCAAATGTTATTGGTCACACACACAGTTAGCAATGTTATTGCGAGTGTAGCGAAATGCTTATAGTGTAGCGAAATGCTTGTGCAAAGTTTCCTAAGGACTAGAAGCGAGGCAGCCCTCTGTCAGCACCATCTTGTTCTCATAGGGGGTGTCAGTTTGACATGACATCTTTTTAGTTAAATAACCAAATTAGATTTTTTTTAACTTCAGTAAGTTAAGTGGATTTACACCCGGTAACAAAATTACATCATGGGTCCCTACACAGAAATGAATAATTATAGATATGTCATTCTCTTAATTTTATTTGTCACATGTGCCAATTACAACAGTTGTAGACTTTACCGTGAAATTCTTACTTATGAGCCCATCCCAACAATGCATGTATCCTGAATCGGTAGACAAAGGTAGAAATATGCAATATCATTCTTTGCATATGGGTATTATTCTACACGCTGGCTATTATTCTAATGATCTCTGCCCCAAACAAGACCACATTTGGTCAGTCCGGACCAAATCTGAACCAATCATAGATGTCTATGTTTCACAAGTTTGGACATCACAGTAGAGCATAGTATAGTTCAGTACAGTACAGAAGCGTAAAGTATAGTTCAGTATAGTAGAGTACAATACATTGTAATGTACTCTAGAGTGCTCTACTGTACTGTACTCTGCTGCAGTGATTCCCAACCTTTTTCGGTTAATGTACTACCAAGTACATTTTGCTCTGCCCAGAGTACCCCTTCATGTGCATTTTACCAGTAAGTCTATGGTCTCTTCTCAAGTACCCCCTGTGGATAGGTCAACTACCCCTAGTTGGGAAACACTGCGCTACTTGACTCTACTGTGCTTCACTGCACTGTACTGTGCTGTCCAAACTTGAGAAACAGACATCTATGATTGGTTCAGATTTGGTCTGGTCACCAATCATGGACGTTGAAATCAAGGCCATGGTGGACTGACCAGATTTCAACATCTATGGACGTCCGACGTCCAATGTTGGTTGGTGCTCAGTGGGTGTGGATGCTGGTTACAGTAAATGGAAAGAGAGTGGGCTCTTCGGGAGGTGGTATCCCTGGAGAGAGAGAAGAGAAAGGCAGAGAGAGAGAGGGGTTGTCCAGACTAGTGTCGTCACGATACCAGAATTTTTACTTCGATACCGATACCAGGTTTAGTATTACGTAACTCGATACCATCATGATACTCAATACCAAATCGATGCCAAAACGATACCATGGGGGATAAAATGATACTGTGCCTATTGGCATTTTGTCTGGTGGTAATGGGGCTACCTTGACAAACATGTCAGAGTGGTCATACCTTCCTGTGTGGTGTCCCGTATACAACAGGAGTTCCCTGATCCTGGTGCAAATACACAGATTTTCTCCCTCCCCATATTGACTAATAGCATTCAATTCAATAATTGACAACTTAAGTCAAAGTTGCGTCTAGTAAAATGTTTATGCTGAGTGCCAGGTCTCTCCATTCAGAGACATCCATATCAAGCCATTCTGTCAGTCTGGACTTCATCACATCATCTTGCAAGTCTCCATGTGCTGGCTCCATACATGTTTCTGTGAACACATACACACATAGCCACTGTTTTATAACCAATGGCAGTTAGGATAGGTGATATCTGACACACAAACAGCTACCTATGTTGAAGTTTGAACAAGTCAGACTGAACCTACCTAATTCTATTCTCCCCATCGACGACTGTTGGTGAGCAGGCAAGAGGTGAGGTCTTTGTCAGAGCCCCATTGATGGCATGGCTGCGTAGATCACACACACACACAAGCGCGTTATCCATCCATGGTGCTTATGATTAGCATGGTGGAACCAAGCTGATCGCTGTGTTCACCTTTTTATTTCACTTCAGATATCATGATATGTGAAGTGAAATAGAATGTCGATCAGGCTGCGTTATGTCCTGGACTTTAAATGCATCTAATAAGTAGAAAATAAGCAACGAATAATGTCAGTTTACATAAACAATGTTTCACAATTGGGTTACGAAATGTATCAAAGTAACGAAGTGGGTTACCTTCTGTATTGGTACATGTAATGAGACTGTGACGGGTGAAGGTTGCTTGCCGGATACTTGCCAACATGTGGCTGACTGTTCCATTCATAGTAACGCTCACGGTGAAGGCATGTCTGCACGATTCTGATGAGCGCCCCCTTGCTGGTCCTCTCTATGCTGCATGTTTGGCTGCAAACGGGACATCTTGAACAACTGCAGCAGGTCATCTTATGAGGTGGTGTTGATTGGAAGGGCCTGTAGTAGGGGTATGTACAGTGTAATAGACAGAAAAGTGGTAAATTACATTTTGTTTTAAAGAAAGGACAAACATTTCTGCACTTCACAACCAAAATTACTCTATTTGTATCTGCATGGCTGGGGAATTAGCCTACTATTTATCAAGCCAGGTATTTTTAATATAACTTTTCACATAAAACATTGCTGAACATGCCCACCTTTTCTCCTTGTGGTAGGTCCTGGCATCCGTTCAAGACCAGGGGATCAGTCTGGCACCCAACTGTGCACTTTGTCTAACAGAAAAACAGGGTCAAGGATTGTCATTATCCCTCAATTATAAACATAGCTTTAGAGAACGTAATCTTGTTTGGAAGCTAAATTCTATTCTTTACAGATGTTGACTGACTGACTCTAGATTGGATTAGATTCAGGCCGGTGACGAAGTTACACTATGCAACATGTTATGCTACGGCCCTGGGTTGGTTTGAGTTTGTTGCCACTACTTAGTACACTGTTTGTAGTCAGACATGCGTTAGCTCGTACCACCATATCTGCATCCAATATATATTTGCGCCCTAAACATGGGTTGCATCTCGGAGGCTAATGTGACTGTTTCATCTAAATGACACTAACTTAGAGTGGCATGGAAATACGATGACATTGCTAAAGTAGGCAAATAATTAGAAGGAAACAACTTTGACATATTATGATGTCGTCAAATATACTTAAGCGAGATGGCAATGTTGCCATTACTGTTACTAACACAGTTCTAAAATATAGCTAGCAATGCTAATGTTAGCTAGCTAAAATATGGTGGTCCCCCTCTTAGTTAGCTGGCTAAAGTTGCATTTAAAGTCAAGCAATCCAAATCTGAGTTGTATTAAGGTAGGCTAACATTAGCCAGCTGGCTAGGTAGCTAGCTAGCTAGCGTCAGCTATGCTAGCGATGATAATGATGATCAAAATATACATAACCAGATACATAACTAGCAATCTATGGTCTAGCTACCGGTATACACACAACCACTGGGGACCAATGAACTCCAACCACTTATTCTGTATGATAGGGTCATTTGGCAGGGCATGCAAACCATAGTTGTTGGTTGTGCATCTTGTTGGAAGCATGCATTGCATGGTCAATCGGTATATGGCTTTTCAGTCTCAAATAGCCATGATCCTTTGAACGCGTTGGTAGGGGGCGATGAAACAATGGAGTAGTGATGGGTCGTTCGCGAACGAGTTGTAGGTGAACGTTGGGAGCCGGCTCACATATCAGAAGAGCTAAAGAGAAGAGAAGAGCTATTTATTAAAATATACAAAAGTATTAAGATGTGAAAAATCAAAAGATTTAAATGAATAGAATGAACTATTTCAAAGAACGAAAAAATAAATGAAAGAATATAGGCCTAAATGCTCAAGCACACACACATTCTTTCTGACTGTCTGCTCAGACTAACAGCCTCACCTGTTGTTCCTGTCAATCAGACACGCAGTGTCAACCAATGAACCAAAGATGCATGAGGGAGGGCCGAGCCAACTCACTCACAGTCACACCAGAGAGAAGCAAATGTAACCGCAGGTCATGTGACAGTGTTGATGGAAACCTTATGTTCATCAATGGACAGAAAGTTCCACAGAATGGAATATAATCACATGCTATCAGAAACCGCTGCACTTGACCCCAGGTTTAAGAAGTTAGGCTTCAGTGATGCCAGAGCGATTGATGAGTCTTTTCAAAGATTAACCTCAGCAGCAGGGAGGGACAGCCCCAGCAGTTAGCTGGCTCAGGCACCAGGGCAACAGGAAGAAGAGGGATCAAATGGAGCAGACGCACCAGCAGTAGTGTCACAAACATCTGCTGTTTGGATGCTGTTTGACGAGAGAGCAACTGGGGATGTAACACGAAGGAATCCCTCAGCAGATGCCATAATGGAGGTCCGATCCTGCAGATCCTCTGAGCTGGTGGAAGAACAAGGCCTCTGTCTACCCACGACTTACTAAAGGCATGATCGAGAGACTCTACATAGTGGCCACATCCATTCCCTCTCAGAGGGTCTTTTCGAAAACGGGACAAATAATTACTGAGAGAAGAAATCGCATCAGCCCCTCAAGTGAGGCAGCTTGCCTTTCTGAATGCAAATCTCTCATAAAAGCAAAATATGGTCAGCATTGTTGTGTGCTGCTGGTTATAACATGGCAATAAAGAAGAGCGAGAAAAGAGGGACCAGTTTCATGTTTTAAGTGGGATGCTGCAGTTTTGCACATTGTGATTTATTTTTCTTTGATGCTGTTCAGATGGTCTAGATTTATATGCACTTTGTTTATTTGTTTATATACATTAAAAAGTTATACTTTAAATGCAAATGTTTAATAGCATTCTTTTTCAAAACAAACCAATGCATTTTTCAATACATTGTGGTTAAGGTAGAGTATGAATTCATTGAATAATTTAATTAAAATTGATTTAACACCAATCATAGTCAAACTATCGCAAACTGTTTGTCTTGAAAAAATACGAAACATAATTTTTTAAAAGAGCCATGTGGGAGCTAAAAGAGCCGGCTCACTGAAAAGAGCTGGAATGCCCATCACTACAATGGAGGAGCCCCATTCAATGAAGGGAAGCCAAGTGGGCAGAGGGGTGATTTGCACGTGGTCTTGGCAAAAGTGGGCATGATTTGTTGACATAATTGTAATCCAAACCCAACCTTCATTTACTTGTTGTGACGTAGTCAGGTTCAAAACTCTGTTTTAGAGGAGACTGACTTTATGACCAAAATGATCTTCTTTAC
The DNA here is from genome assembly GCF_045791955.1 of Oncorhynchus clarkii lewisi. Lineage (NCBI taxonomy): Eukaryota > Metazoa > Chordata > Actinopteri > Salmoniformes > Salmonidae > Oncorhynchus > Oncorhynchus clarkii. The sequence goes on from NC_092166.1 coordinate 57,600,618, forward strand.
AATTTTTGCAGTTCATTTTGACACTAGAATAAATGTTTCTGACTCCTATTAATGCCACACAGGCCTTTTCAAGGGGATTAGTTGGTTTTTAGGGCAGTCACTTTTTAATGAATCAATTTGACTTTGGTAAAAACAATCTAACTACATAACAACATAATGTTAATCATTTATTTAAATGGTAAATATATTTATAAACTAGGTTGCTCAATATGTAGCCTAGGCCTATTCACAATACAGGTGGATGCATCTTCAATAGGAGTGTGTGCGTGCATTGAGTTATTGAGCTTGTTTTGGCTGATTTCACAGGGCTACAGATGACAGACAAATCCCTTCCATTTGGGACTTATTTTACGGATCAACAACATTTGCATAGAAGTGGCTTATTTATATAAAGGTGCGTGCTTTAACCAGTGATGACGTTATTCACAAGGCAAGAGGGGGGCAGCCCATTGGAGCCCTATTCACACACACAGTCAGTTCACTGAGGTAATAGATCAGCTTTGTGAGAGGGGTAATAGAAAGACTGTTTTGTTGGCAATCAGCTTTGAAATCAGCATATTTTGTGCTATGGTTTGCATGTTACCACAAACAAAGTACTAGACTAGTGAATTGATGTTAGCTTCAGCTGTAAACTGAAGCTAACGGTCTAACCGGGGCGGCAGGTAGCCTAGTGGTAAGAGCGTTGGGCCAGTAACTGAAAGGTTGCTAGATCAAATCCCTAAACTGACAAGGTAAAAATCTGTGTTGTTCTGCTCCTGAACAAGGCAGTTAACCCCCTGTTCCTAGGCCGTCATTATAATGTCACGTTCGTCAAAAGGAGCGGACCAAGTTCCACATACTTTATTACAAAGTGAAACTTCACAAAAAACAACAAAGGATAAACAAACGTCCAGTACAGAGCGCACTAAGGCACGAACTGAAAACAACATTCCACAATGCCAGCACCAAGCAGCGTACCATGGAGGTAAAGGAGAACTGGACATGGGAGGAAATAATGGGTGGATGCGAGACCCTTCCTTGACGGGAGTCGCCAAGGAGCATAGGACAGCGACGACACCGGGATCCGCGGCCACAGAATCCCCAAGATTTATTTTGGGGGGGGGCACAAGGGGCTTTAGGTCGAGCCGAGGAGAGAGCCAGAGACCATCGGGGAATCGATGGAGCTGTTGGAGGAGGTAGATCGGAGAGAGATGTTGGTTAGGTGTATTCTGCAGCGCATTCGCCTTGAAGAGCGTCTTCCCAGCCCGGTACGTCATGTGCCGGTTCCTCGCACTCGCCCTGAAGAGCGTGTCATCAGTCCGGTGAAACCTGTGCCGGCTCCACGCACCAGGCCTCCAGTGCGCCTCCCGATCCCGGTACGTCCTGTGCCGGCTCCCAGCACTCGCCCTGAAGAGTGTGTCATCAGTCCGATGCCATCTGTGCCGGCTCCACGCACCAGGCCTCCAGTGCGCCTCCCCAGCCCGATACGTCCTGTGCCGGATCCCCGCACTCGTCCACCAGTGCGTGTGTACAGGCCAGAGTCTCCAGCGATGGTTCACAGTCCAGAGTCACGCCCGTGTTTTAGGTCAGGGCGTGACTAGGGGGTGTTCTAGTCTTTACATTTCTATGTTGGTGTATTTTGTATGGTTCCCAATTAGAGGCAGCTGATTATCGTTGTCTCCAATTGGGGATCATACTTAAGTTGTCCATTGTTCCCACCTGCGTTGTGGGATAATTGTTTTCAGTTAGTGCCTAAGTGCGCGCTGTACTGGGCTTTATTTTTTTTTTTTATTTGTGGGCTTTGTGAAGTTTCACTTTGTAATAAAGTATGTGGAACTCTACGCACGCTGCGCCTTGGTCCGCTCCTTTCGACGAACGTGACAGAGAAATAAGAATTTGTTCTTAACTGACTTGCTTAGTTAAACAAAGGTCCAATAATTGTTTTCAACTAGCAAGGAAATGTAGCCTAACAAAGCTGGAAGCTAACAGTATCCTCTTGCATTGTAAAGTTTTTTTTAAATCATTCATGGACAGTGTTTTTTGTAAACTGTAATTAACAGTAAAAAAAAAAAAATCGACATGCCGTGTTGCATTATTCAAGTGTGTTAACTTGTGTGCAGCATGATGCAGCCCAGACTCCCAGTGCAGGCTGAGTGGAGCAGGCACGGTGCACTCGCGCTATAAGGGGGACATCGGCTGCACTGATAGACAGACTTGATATGTAAGACACATTTTACAGAAGTACCAAAAGAAACAAAAATTCCAGTACCGAACCTTGTTTGATGTTCTAGTATCGAAAAAGTACAGAAGTTTTGGTATACCGTGCAACACTAGGGCAGACTGTTTTCACACTCACTTTGACCACCAGACAACAGAAAGAGAAAGAAAACAGTTATGAGCTGAACATAACAGTATGCTAGTGGGAGGGAGGACAGTAGCAGGTAACCCAACTGGGGTTTGTTGCTGCTATGTTTTCCCATTGTAGCCAATTCAATTGCAGTAATTCCTTTTACCGATTTTTATTTATGTTTTTTTGTATTTCTGTTACCGATTTGGTAACAGAATTACAAGTTTTTATCACTTAATAATGAATAAACTAAATTGATAGGTCTACCTTTTCTTGTTACTTCTGTGAACTTTCATTGTCCTCCCTCATGGAGGGATTAGAACAATATTTTACAGAAGTTTACAGAACTTCTCCAAAACTAAATGTAAGTGTTGATATTGGTTGGCAGGCATCTTCAACATTATTATGTTTTGATGTATTTCTAATACCTTTTAAGACTGTTTATGGGAAATGTTTTCTAACACCCCTTTTCCATAACGTTTAACCAGAAATCAAAGCCGTAATTTATACCTAATTTCTAAGATGAAAAATGGTTGAAATCTTTCCCCAAAATATAGGCTCTTAGCTTTCCTTTGACACCCAGTTTGATTTGCTCTTATGAACCTCACATGTTGGTGGTCATGCGTCCTTTTACATGGAATTGTCCTGCTTCAGTCTGGAGAAAAATGCTATCCATTGTGGAAACACTTTTCTGTCCGAGCTCCTAAATGAAACTACGGTTGGACGGCATGGTGCAGGGGGGGTCATTGAGGACAAGAGTTTGATTCCTGCACCCGCCGTCCGAGGGTCCTATAAAGTCTGTAGTAATGCTGTCTATCCATCTGGCTGTGCTCCTAAAGGAGCATACTTTATCCTTTTATGGGAACTGCTATGTTTACCTCTGGGCTCTGACAGGGACACGCTTTCTGAAGCAAAGGAAATGAAAAGTGAAACGAAGACACACAAACGCAACAGGTCAAACTGGAATATATTGACTTTCAGTTCAAATATTACATGTGACACCAGTTACCATAGTCATGTCATTTTAATTTAACTAGGCAAGGCAGTTAAGAACAAATTCTTATTTACAATGATGGCCAAACCTGGACGAAGCTGGGCCAATTGTGCTGCTCCCTATGCGACTCCCAATCACAGCCGGATGTGATACAGCCTGGAATCAAACCAGGGACTGTAGTGACACCTCTTGCACGGAGATGCAGTGCCTTAGGCCACTGGACCACTCCGAAGCCCTGTAATGTCCATCCAAGTTTGTCTAAGTTATGTTATATAAAAGACTCCAACCAAAGCCCCTCTTGTCTCCATCTGGCAATATATTGCATCAGTATTCCCCTGAAAAGCATGCCAGGACACCCTATTAATGCAGAATATCAAAGGCTCTGATTAATTTGAAGCAGCCTTATGAGTGGTATTTCTGTCCCTTCTCCCCAAACCCTCTTCAAAAGGACAGGCTGGCAGGCCACCAAGGGGGGTCGGTCCTCTGACACTAGCGACCACCTGGAGTTCAATACCTCCAAAGGAACTAATGGTTTCGCTCTCTCCTTTTATGCTTTTTCTCAGAATAATTTTTTGACTTGTTGGAGATGGGTCATTGTAGTTGAAAGGAGTATACTCCATGGATTTGCTGGGTCTATTTGATTTCTTAAAGAAACATTTGACTTTTCTATCTGCTGATTTGTTCATTAAAGAAAGTTGTTGTAGAGACTTCGAATTTTGACATTCCTTGATGATTTGAGGAAGGATATACCGTGGGGTCCAGAATTATTGGATCCCTTGATAAAGATAAGGAAAAAAGACAAAAATAAATAAATAATTCAATTGCTGAGCTTATATTTATATTGTATGCAACATTATTTTATACTAATATAGATTTAGTTTAACAAGTAATAAAACATTATCTAAAAAAGATGGGGGTGTATCTCCTATTTTCAATAATCTGTCACTTTCTCCTTGCGAGGATAACGACACTGAGCCTTTTTCTAAAATGTTTTATGATATTGGAGAACACATTGGACATAGCCCACCTATAATTTAGCCCAAACAACTACCTCTTTCCCAACTGTATTTAATTAATTAATTTATTTTGCTCCTTTGCACCCCATTATTTTTATTTCTACTTTGCACAGTCTTCCATTGCAAAACTACCATTCCAGTGTTTTACTTGCTATATTGTATTTACCTTGCCACCATGGCCTTTTTTGCCTTTACCTCCCTTCTCACCTCATTTGCTCACATTGTATATAGACTTGTTTATACTGTATTATTGACTGTATGTTTGTTTTACTCCATGTGTAACTCTGTGTCGTTGTATCTGTCGAACTGCTTTGCTTTATCTTGGCCAGGTCGCAATTGTAAATGAGAACTTGTTCTCAACTTGCCTACCTGGTTAAATAAAGGTAAAATAAAATAAAAAATAAATAAAATAAATTGGGAGGGATCTTTGACCATTCCTCCATACAGAATATTTCCAGGTCCTTGGTCTGTGCTTATGGACTGCCCCCTTCCATTCAAACCACAGCTTTTCAATGGGGTTCAAGTCTGGAGACAGAGATGGCCGTTGCAAAATGTTGATTTTGCTGGCAATTAACCATTTCTTTCCTGGCAAAGGCAACCAGGTTTTTGTCTAAAATGTCCTTGTAGGTCGGGCCCCTCAAGGTCGGGCCCCTTCCCCAGATAGCATATGAACACATCACCGAATGCATCCCCTGGGGCAAAATGAGCTCAACACCCTGTCACAAGCCATGGTGAAAATGTTTAGAATTACCAGAAATTAGCTTTCAAAATCGATAATTCTCTCAGCCTCATTACAAAATGTGTAAAATGGCATGAGAATAACTGTATAACTGCATATGTTTCTCTCTGCCCCATGGCAATATGTGTAGAATTGCATGGATTTTTGCTTTAAAATGGCAGCATTTTCTCTCAGCCCCATGGTAAAATGTGTAGAATAGCATGAGATCGCTTAGACGTTTATTGTCACAACTCTTGTCCTGGAGACAGAACTGAGCGGTTTCCGCTAGATAGGCCAGCTGCAAAGTCAAAATTGGCTATATTGTAAAAATTCATGAAAACAAAAATGATATTTTCGTCTTAATTTAAGGTTAGGGTTAGACATTAGGATTAGCAGTGTGGTTAGATCTAAATTGTATTGTATTACTTTGTGGCTGTGCCAGCTAGTGACCACTGCAGAGCTGCCTACGGTACACAAGTCAATGCAATTAATGCCAACCTGCATTTCAGAGCCAGATTTGACAGGTACAGAGCTAGGTGGATTTTGGTTGATGTATCCACCACCCACCTCCACTTCTAGCTAAAATCTACGCATGTGAATGTATACAGTAGGCTACAGCAGAATCATATAATTAAAAAATAACATTTAAACTCAGTGCCCTGAATGTCCTATCTGACTGACACTGTGCTGTGTGTCTCTCTCGTCTGGGCTTCGTAGAAAAACAAAGCTATCAAAAGTGAATAGGAATTCAGAACCGGCTATGAACTTGTTATATCATTGTTAGGACAGACTGAGTACAGGGGGGCTTATTTTGAATCACAATACCCGTGTTCAAGTGGTGCCAGTGGCACAGTGCTAATGCCTTGTATCTGAGTGTCATCTCTCAGCTCTCTGTACCTCCGAAGGGCAACAGCACCAATCTACCAGCTCCGCTAGGATTCGCTGGAAACGATGACCTATCGCGAACCATCCTCCCACATGAGACAACATAATATAATTTCCAATCCCAAAGAATAAGGCCATATGATTTTTAAAGTGCCCACTCTCTCTATGATCAGCACAATACGATGCATATGGTATAGTGAAGCCAAAGTACTTCTGAAGCTGGTCTTTTACAGCAAATTGTTGGATGAGGCACTTCTGGGTAGTCATAACAAGGCCTCTGAAGTAAAAATGCAGGGTAGTAGAAAGGCCTTATAATCCAGCCTCCCAGCCTATAAAGGAGGGCTGGTGTGACAGATAACAACTGATTCTATTCACAGGCCGTAAGGTGGGGAAAAACAGTATGGTGATTTTTGCCACAAATTACTGGTTATGCAGCACTTCTCTCCAATCTGGCCTTTAAGTGCCTTTCTTTTCCAAACCGTTGACTGGATGCTCACATAGCGTTATTTATTGATTGAAGTTTGTGGGCCTTTTTTTTTCTCAAATGGAAATATAGAAAAAGCTTCAGCACGCGAAAGCAGTCTGTCAAAACAGAACAGACGTTGAGCCACTCATTCTTGACGAGATTAGTTCATGTGAACGGTTCCATTTGCTAATCGTTCTCAATTCAGTGACTCCCCCCCCCACACTTCATTCCAGCTTCAGGGACAGAACGTTACACTTTGCTTACACGTCTCTCTCCATTCAATTCACAGGTCCAAGGACTTAATCAAGGAGGCCATTCTTGATAACGACTTCATGAAGAACCTTGAGCTTTCTCAGATCCAGGAGATCGTTGACTCCATGTACCCAGTAGAATATGGCAAAGACAGCTGCATTATCAAAGAAGGAGATGTGGGCTCCTTGGTGTACGTGATGGAAGGTAAGGCATTTGTGCACATGTCATGTTAACCTCCCATGTTGAAGACAACTCGAGCATGTAGAGTTGGAGTCCTCTCACATCTCGCAGAGGAAACCTTTTTTTGTGCTCATGACTTCACTCGCTTAACAATAGACGTGACCCCTTGTTCTGTAGAATGCACTTTCCGTTTGAAAGACCCCCCCCTATGTATCGACCCTCTGTTGTACCTGATGTCTAGTTAAAGAAAGAGCGGAATTAACCCAACAGGAAAGCCATGTGGTGTGTCTACTGTGGGATCTTCATGGTTAAGACCCTTCTTTTCCCATCCCTGTTATTCATCACCGGTTTAGTTAGGAGCAGATCTGAAAACAGTGATCGCCCGGCTTGACCCATAGATGCATTTCCAGGAACGTGAATAAATTCTCCTCTGCTGGGCTGTTGTCCACAACGTTGACTCCCTATGAGAAATAAGACATTCATGAAGGAATGGAGTGAATCCGTTGATGCCAGATGGAATAGAGTAGCATTTACCACGATTGATGTCAGCTGTTCCTGTCCTGTTTGTTGCAACACAGTCTCATAACCACTCTGAAATGTGATGTTATCTTATGTGGTGCTAGTTCCGCAGAACCAGAACAAAACATGGAGAATGGAGAGGGATTTGTGAAGTGTGTTATTGAAAGCTTTTTTTTTTCGTGTCCATGTCTATGTATAGCCAAATGTCTAAAATGAACTGAAACAGTTATTAAGAGCAACTTCCGTTTGCACTTCTGGTCAATGTTGACTTTAGCCACAAGCAGTGTGTGTGTTTTTTGTTCCAAATTGCTTTTGTCCCAATATTAAAGGGTTCAGTAGTTCTAGAACATTGTCAGGAACTTGACTGAAAGATCCTGTTCTCAGAGGACCTGGGTAATTTTTTTTGGCAGGACATGCTGTCACTGTCTTGCCGTTGAAAACAAGACTTAAAAAGCCTGTTTACACCAGTTTCTTCCCAGCTCCTTGTCATTTCCTTGTAGCCTAACTTGATACCACAAGGAGCACTCCACTTTTAGTTGAATCTGATAACATGCTTTATGTACTTGACAGAAATGACTGAAAATTCATCTCCAGGTCTACTGAATGCCATGAGTGGTTCTGTGTCACTCTGTTACTGTGGCTCTGTATTCTACCGTGCTGACGGGTGGTTCAGAGTGGTCCCGAGGAAGATGCTCAAGCTGATTTCCGTCTTGGCTTGAGCTGTCATTGAGCCACACTCTGCCATTGATTATGAGTAAGCATGACAAATTCCCTAATCTGAGCACAGGTGCCCACTACGGCCGAGCGAGAGATTAGCACGTAGGGATGCTGCCTCGATGTGGTTCAAGGTGTCCTCGTCGATGGAGCCATGAAGGATCTGGTAATGGGAGGAACATTTTATTCTTAGAGAAGTTATTCTCCCGTCTGATGGCATCCACCTTGAATGTGTCCCTTACCTCTACTCCATTCTGAATGTACACAATGGTGAAGTCTGAGGACAAGTTCGCTGACAAAAGTGAATTTCTTAAGTTAAATTAAAATGATAAAAAACGAATTTGTAGGAATATTGCATTCGTGTGAGGGTTCGGTGTAGGCGTTGACTTGTTGAGAGTGTCTTGCTGTGTTAGCAGACTGGTTAATTTACTACTGATGGACTAACTTGTTTCCCACCAGGCGGTCTCTCTCTGCATGAGATGTGTTTTGTATCGACAGGCTCCGTACAGAAGACCCACTTCACTGTGAGATACCTTCTGGCAACATACTGTATTTATAGTTTGCAAGGGCCTATATAAGTCGAATACACGTTAAGTAATAACTATATTCATCCACAAGAAGAGCTTTTCTAGTTTGTGCATTTTTACTTTTCTTGTCTGGTAGTTCATGAGTCAATCGCAACCATCAAAAGCCAACAGATTATCGCCAGCTGATCTCTCATTAAACCATCAATACATGCTAAAATCACAGGCACAGCTGATCTCAATTGCAACAAACATTAGCCAGCAATTTACCACTCCCTTACGCGGATGTCGAGGTTATCTTTTTGTCTTGATTGCAGCCAACCAGGGGTTGGAACAGAAATCATTTTCCAATCGTTTCGTTCTGAACAGAACCTTTATTTTGTTGTTGTTGTCCCGTTTCACTGTTCCGACCAGCAAAATGAAGTTCTGAACCGGTTTGAACCCCCAAAAAGTACTGGTTTATATAGTTCTTTCTGTTCCTTCTTAAACCTCTGAAATCCATTTTTTCCCCCTTCATTTAGCTCAACGTTAAATTACTTCACCAATCAGTGTGAATAGAGCAGCTCGCTATGGAGCGGGAAAGCGATTTAATCTGTATAAGAAAGTCATTAAGAACAAATTCAATTTTGTCGTAACAACATGGTTTAATCATAATGCCAGCCACAGTGTAGGGAGCGAGATGCAACTGAACTTTTGCGGGTGATAAGATAGCGAGAGAAGATGGAGGACACTTGTCTTTTAGCGCTGGGCAGCTTGTTATGACATGCATTATCTGAATTGGGCCCACTGAATTATATTTAGAAAGAGCGACTTGTGAAATGTGATAACTGTGTAATATCCTAACTAGCATGGAAAAAGTGAATCTATTCTTTTAAACATCTCTCCCTAATTTCTGAATCATGCTTGTAACTTCATCAGTAAGCTACAGTAACCTATGCTTCAGAGGGGAAAGACAGGTAGCCTAAACACACACACACACACACACACACATACACACACACACACACACTGGCTAAGATTTCCAGCTGTCAGGCAGACACTGGAATATGTTTCTGAGTGACAAGAGTGAGGGCTTTGTATATGCTCTTTGTTAGGATTTTGTGGGACTGGAAAAAAATATGCCTGGAATGTAAAATAACGTTATTATCCGGTTCCTATGTTTTAAAATAATGGTTCTGTCCCTGAACAGTATAGATCACTTAGTTTCCGGTTCTGTTCTTCAAATATTGTTTTCTGTTCTGTTCCCTGAACCGGTTCCAACCATTACAGCCAACATTTTTCAAGACTATTTTGCCCTCTGGTTGGTATTATCATCGGAACAACTTAGTCTGCTCATAAAGTAGGACTATCTATTTATCTATTTGACAATCGTATTTCCTCGTTTTCCACTGCAAATCTTCTGTGGCAATTACCAGACAAAACTAATTTAGATGGTGTAGCATACTCTTATTATTTTCTTCGGTCCCAATTGATGTAGTCCATTAAATACAACTGTCTTTAAAATAAAATGGTCTGAGATGTTTTTTCTCCCCAAATTTGTGGTATCCAATTGGTAGTTACAGTCTTGTCTCATCGCTGCAACTCCTGTATGGACTCAGGAGAGGGAAAGGTTGAGACCTGTGCGACCCCCAAAACACAATCCAACCAAGCTGCACTGCTTCTTGACACAATGCCCACTTAACCCGGAAGCCAGCCACACCAATGTGTCGGAGGAAACACCTGGCAACCATGTCAGCGTGTGCTGCGCCCTGCCCGCCACAGGAGTCGCTAGTGCTCGATGGGACAAGGACATCCCTGCTGGCCAAACCCTCCCCTAACCCGGGCGACACAGGGCCAATTGTGCGTCGCCCCATGGGTCTCCCAGTCACGGCCAGCTGCGACAGAGAGCCTTCCACTATTTTAAAGTATCTCAACTGGTGGGGATACCTATGACTTGGGAGCAATCAGCCAATGAAGAAGAAGAAAATGTACTACTTTAAAATGGAGATTGCGTCATACGATTGTGTCTGTAGTACAAAACAATCAACTCAGACTTTATTTGTCACATGCGCCGAATACAACAAGTGTAGACCTTTACCGTGAAATGCTTACTTACAAGCCCTTGAACAACAGCGCAGTTCAAGAAGAGTTAAGAAAATATTTACCAAATAAACAAAAGTTTAAAAAAAGTTATACTTTTTAAAATAAAAAGTAACACAATAACATAACAATAGCGAGGCTATATACAGGGGGGTACCCGTACCGAGTCAGTGTGCGGGGGGGTACAGGTTAGTCGAGGTAAGTTGTACATGTAAGTAGGGGTGACGTGATGATAAAGATAATAAACAGTGGTGTACAAAACCAATGGAGTGTGGTCAATGTAATAGGGGCCATTTGATTAATTGTTCAGCAGTCTTATGGCTTGGGAGTAGAAGCTGTTAAGGAGCCTTTGAGATAATATAGGTTTAGTGACAACACTAGAAAGTCATTTTCTGTGTCTCCTCTCACACAGCACAGTCACCAACCTAACATGATCTCATTGACATCTTCATAATGTCAAAACCCTAATTCGCTTTTCATCATTTATTGAACTCATTAATGAGGTTAGTGTTGTATAACTCATTGTGTGGGGATTGAAGGGTCTCTCTGAATACTCTGAAACCTATCACATACATCCTTGATTAATTATGTATTTACCATGGACACACACCACCTCTGACATCTTCCTAGAGATGACAAGGGTCAAGGTTTAACACATGCGGTCTCTTCATTAGACTCTGTGGAGCAGAGAACAAGATTCAGCATCACTGCTGCTGTCAATTAATAATGACCTTGTCGCTATTGCTGAACGTTAATGGGAAGAAATACCCTGGCTAATGTGCCTGCTCTCCCAACAACTGCGATCTGGCTCTGGACACAAATAAATAACCAGGAAGAATTGAGAAACCCATTGATATTCTAACACAGCACAGATAGCTAAGTACGTGATTGCTTCACTGAGGAGCGAAATGTGAATAGAGAGAATTTATGTGTGTGAGTGTTTGACACTTTTCGGCAGGGATAAACATTCTCAGTCTTTTCCAACATTTCCCAGTCTTCTCCATGGCCCCGTTAAACCCACAGATGGACTCCAAATATAATGTGAGATGTAAACGGGAAGAGAAAATGACCCAAATGAGATTCTGATGACGCTATACTGTACTTGGGTGTTTTTTTAAAAGAGGATACGACTGTGAAAAACTCATCAATTCTGTTTTTGAAATGGGCACAAATGGAAATTGGCTCCGTCAGCCAACAAGTTACACTTTACAGTCATAAACCAAAATGCACCCAAGCTGTCTCAACATGGATTTGGTTGCATAGCAACCTGCTGGATTCTCACCCTTTGGCAACCCACATGAAATACTATACTACATACTGTAGTATACCTTCATTATGAGTAGTACTTACTATAGAATGTTGTCGTATACTATACAATACTCCAGTAATACTACAGTAAATACTACAGTAATATATGCAAAAACAATACAGTCCGCAAAAAACACTACACTTTTTAAATTATAGAAATGACTATATTTTTCAATACTACAGTCTGCGAAAACACTACAGTAAATCCTACAGCGTAGTACAGTCCACAGAAAAACGACAGTGTACTACAATCCACAAAACACTACATTAATTACTGTAGTATATGAGACCATTTCCTTTTAGTATAGCATTTTTACTATAGTTAACTGTAAATACTACAGTATGCACTACAGTAAATACTATAGTGAATACAACAGTAAAGTCTGCAAAAACACTACTTGTTTATATACATCTACATTAATATACAAGATTCCAGGTCTCAGACCTGGGATTTCATGCTATAGATCCAATGATCTGAGAGGGTTTGAGGTAAACAACTAAGGCTAATGCAATGAATGAATATATTGTATGGGCAACTGACAAATGTAACATTTATATAACTAGGCAAGTCAGTTAAGAACAAATTCTTATTTACAATGACAGCCTACGCCGGCCAAACCGAGATGACGCTGGGCCATTGTGCGCCGCCCTATGGGACTCCCAATCACGGGTTTTGAAGAGTGAAAAAGTTAATGAATTAACATTGAAATAAATAAAAAATGTATCTTCACATAAGTGTTGTCTTTGAGCTTGACTGTTTAAAAGTGAAATTATGTGTTTAATTAAGATCCCCATGTATATATTTCTGTAAACGTCTCACAAAATATATTGTCATATTATAATTTAGAAACTATTTCAGAATAAATGCTAATTAATGATATATTGTAAGCAGCCATATTGCGATTCTCACTTGGCAACACTCCTTTTTGGGAACTGTCTATATAGAAGTTTCTGTAAAAAAATAAAAGCACAAAAATAAATGAGATCGTTATTGTATTTTTTTGTGGGACAAAACTATATTGCATTTGGGAATGGCTAATTAAGCAATAAGGCACGAGGGGGTGTGGTATATGGCCAATACACCACCTCTTAACAACGACGTATCACGGATTGCCTGGACACAGCCCTTAGCCGTGGTATATTGGCCATATACCACAAACCCCGAGGTGCCTTATTGCTATTATTAAATGGTTACCAATGTTCCTAGAGCAGTAAAAATACATGTTTTGTCATACCCTTGGTATATACCACGGCAGTCAGCCAATCAGCATTAAGGAACCACCCAGTTTATAATAGAAGTTATACCATGTTGACTGAAATGCTATGAAACAAGGTTTAAAGAGGGAATCTAGGATTCAAACAACAACAAAGCAGACCCTCCTCCACTTTTTCTGGTCAACAGCTATGGGCTGGAGCTGGAGAAAGGTAACCACTCTCAAATTCATCAACAGAACTATGGACACAATGATTGATCATCCGTGAAATCATGATATCATGTTTTGTACCAATCTCAGATGACCTTTTTAATTCCAGAGGGCAAACTTTGAAAGCTATTGAAGCAGATCTTAAGGCAATGTTTTCAACTCCAGGCCTTGAGTACCCTCAACAGTACGCATTTGTATTTGAGCCCCAGACAAGCATACCTGATTGAACTTGTCAACTAATGGCTATGTTAGTAGAATGACGTTGGAGGGGATGGCTGATGTTTTACGTGCTCCTAACCAACTGCAATTTTGTTAGTTCTTTCACGTTTTTTGTAACTTCTTTTTTTACTTATTTTGTACATAATGTTGCTGCTACCGTCTCTTATGACCAAAAATAATTTCTGGACATCAGAACAGCGATTACCCACCTTGAACTGGAAGAATAATTTTTCTTTAACGAGTTCGATGCGAAGGATATACTGCTTTCTCGGGAACGGGCCCAAATACCTGTCATTTGCGTGAAAAAGAGATGGAGAAAAAGGGGGCGAAGGTCGGACTTCCTTCTGAGAATTCGTAGGCGAGTGAGTAAACTCCTACTACCGTCCGATCTATTGGCCAACGTGCAATCATTGGAAAATAAAATAGATGACCTACAATCAAGATGATACTATCAACGGGACATTAAAAACTGTAATATTAACGTGGGTTAACGCCGACATGGATAATATAGAGCTGGAGTGATTTTCCATGCTTCGGCAGGACAGCAAAGCTACGTCCTGTAACACGGGGGGTGGGTTGTGTGTCTATTTGTCAATAACAGCTGGTGCACGACGTCTAATATTAAAGAAGTCTCGCGGTATTGCTCGCCTGAGGTAGAGTACCATATGATAAGCTGTAGACCACACTATCTCCCAAAAGAGTTCTCATCTATATTATTCGTAGCCGTCTATTTACCACCACAAACCGATGCAGGCACTAAGACCTCACTCAACCAGCTGTATAAGTGTCACGGATTCCCCCGGTACTGCTGCTCATTCCATGCACCAGCTCCGGAGGTATATGTCATCGTCCTCTAGGTGTCACTGAACTGTTTCATTACATACACCTGGTTCCCATTCGCCCTGATTAGTAATTGTATATATGTGCCCTCTGTTCACCATTGTTTGGTTGGTTATTGTTCCCATGTCCGTTGGTCTTGTGAGTACCTGTGATTTGTGGTTTCGGCTTTTGTGCTGCGTGTATTGTGTACTCGTTATTACAGGTCTCGTCCTGTGTATTGTTATTACGGGTCTCATCCCATGTATTTATTACTTGCTCTTTTGTTTGGGTTACATCCCTGTGTTTTTGTATACGTGTTTGTTTTGGGCTTCGCCTTTCATGGCATGTTGTATTTTGGGTTGAGTATTACAACCCCTTATTATGTATTCCTGCGCCTGTCTCCAATCCTTTATACAACATGAAAGAATAACCAACCCTAAATGGAGACAGCGGGAATGGCCCGTCCGACACCGCAACTTTGGCAGCCGCAACTGGCCTGTCCAACACTGCTGCAACTTCGGAAGCTGCAACTGGCCCGTCCGACGCCGCCACAACTTCGACAGCTGCAACTGGCCTGTCCGACACCGATGCGAACGGCCCGTCCGAAGCAACTTCAGAAGCTGCAACTGGCCCATCCGAAGCCGCTGCAACTTTGACAGCTGCAACTGGTCCGTCCGACGCCGCAGCAACTTTGGCAGCTGCAACTGGCCCGTCTGCCAACGGAACTTCGGCAACTGGCCCTGACCGACCCGCACCGCGTCCCTGTGGTCGTCCTCGAGGTTGGTGTCGTCCCGCTGCTGGTGCAGCACATCAGGGGAACAGGTACTGTCAGGGATTCCCGTGATACTGCTGCTCATTCCATGCACCAGCTCCGGAGGTATACGTCACTGGCGTCTAGGCGTCACTGAACTGTTTTATTACGCACACCTGGTTCCCATTCCCCCTGATTAGTAATTGTATACATGTGCCCTCTGTTCACCATTGTCTGGTCGGTTATTGTTCCCATGTCCGTTGGTCTTGTGAGTACCTGTGCTTTGTGGTTTCGGCTTTCGTGCTGCGTGTATTGTGTACTCATTATTACAGGTCTCATCCCATGTATTGTTATTACGGGTCTCGTCCCGTGTATTTATTAGAGGTTTAACCTCGCTCTTTTGTTTGTGTTACATCCCTATGTTTTTGTATATGTGTTTGTTTTGGGCTTCGTCCCTGTGCCTTTCGTGACATGTTGTATTTTGGGTGGAGTATTAAAACCAGATATTAGTATTCCTGCGCCTGTCTCCAATAATTGATACCACATGACAATAAGGCCATAAGCAAACAAGAAAATGCTCATCCAGAAGCGGCGCTCCTAGTGGATAGGGACTTTAATGGGGGGACTTTAATTTTGATAGGGACTTTAATTTAACTTTAAGGGACTTAAATCAGTTTTACCTCATTTTTACCAGCATGTCACCAGAGGAAAAAAATCTCTAGACCAGCTTTACTCCACACAGAGATGCATACAAAGCTCTCCCCCGCCCTCCATTTGGCAAATCTGACCATAATTCTATCCTCTATCCTGATTCCTGCCTACAAGCTAAAACTAAAGCAGGAAGTACCAGTGACTCGCTCAATACGGAAGTGGTCAGCTGCAGGACTGCTTGCAGAGGCAGGAATATGTTCCAGTATTCATCAAATGGCATTGAGGAGTATACCACCTCAGTCATCGGCTTCATCAATAAGTGCATCTACGACATCGTCCCCACAGTGACCGTATGTACATATCCCAACCAGAAGCCATGGATTACAGGCAACATCCGCATTGAGCTAAAGGCTAGAGCTGCCGCTTTCAAGGAGCTGGACACTAATTCGGACGCTAATAAGAAATCTCACTATGCCATCAGACGAACCATCAAACAAGCAAAGGGTCAATACAGGATTAAGATTGAATCCTACTACACCGGCTCTGACTGTTTTCGGATGTGGCAGGGCTTGAAAACTATTACGGACTACAAAGGAAAACCCAGCCACGAGCTGCCCAGTGACGAGAGCCTACCAGATGAGCTAAATGCCTTTTATGCTCGCTTCGAGACATGCAACACTGAAGCATGCATGAGAGCACAAGCTGTTCCGGATGACTGTGTGATCACACTCTCCATAGCCAATGTGAGTAAGACCTTTAAACAAGTCAACATTCACAAGGCCGCAGGTCCAGACAGATTACCAGGTAGTTTTTTTACGTGTTATTTCTTACATTAGTACCCCAGGTCATCTTAGGTTTCATTACATACAGTCGAGAAGAACTACTGAATATAAGATCAGCATCAACTCACCATCAGTACGACCAAGAATATGTTTTTCGCGACGCGGATCCTGTGTTCTGCCTTACAAACAGGACAACGGAGTGGATCCTATGCAGCGACCCAAAAAAACGACTCCGAAAGAGAGGGAAACGAGGCGGTCTTCTGGTCAGACTCCGGAGACGGGCACAGCGCGCACCACTCCCTAGCATTCTTCTTGCCAATGTCCAGTCTCTTGACAACAAGGTTGATGAAATCCGAGCAAGGGTAGCATTCCAGAGGGACATCAGAGACTGTAACGTGCTTTGCTTCACGGAAACGTGGCTTACTGGAGAGACGCAATCCGAAGCGGTGCAGCCAACAGGTTTCTCCACGCATCGCGCAGACAGGAAAAAACATCTTTCTGGTAAAAAGAGGGGCGGGGGCGTATGCCTTATGACTAACGTGACATGGTGCGATGAAAGAAACATACAGGAACTCAAATCCTTCTGTTCACCTGATTTAGAATTCCTCACAATCAAATGTAGACCGCATTATCTACCAAGAGAATTCTCTTCGATTATAATCACAGCCGTATATATCCCCCCCCAAGCAGACACATCGATGGCTCTGAACGAACTTTATTTAACTCTCTGCAAACTGGAAACAATTTATCCGGAGGCTGCATTCATTGTAGCTGGGGATTTTAACAAGGCTAATCTGAAAACAAGACTCCCCAAATTTTATCAGCATATCGATTGCGCAACCAGGGGTGGAAAGACCTTGGACCATTGTTACTCTAACTTCCGCGACGCATATAAGGCCCTGCCCCGCCCCCCTTTCGGAAAAGCTGACCACGACTCCATTTTGTTGATCCCTGCCTACAGACAGAAACTAAAACAAGAGGCTCCCACGCTGAGGTCTGTCCAACGCTGGTCCGACCAAGCTGACTCCACACTCCAAGACTGCTTCCATCACGTGGACTGGGAGATGTTTCGTATTGCGTCAGATAACAACATTGACGAATACGCTGATTCGGTGTGCGAGTTCATTAGAACGTGCGTTGAAGATGTCGTTCCCATAGCAACGATTAAAACATTCCCTAACCAGAAACCGTGGATTGATGGCAGCATTCGTGTGAAACTGAAAGCGCGAACCACTGCTTTTAATCAGGGCAAGGTGTCTGGTAACATGACCGAATACAAACAGTGCAGCTATTCCCTCCGCAAGGCTATCAAACAAGCTAAGCGCCAGTACAGAGACAAAGTAGAATCTCAATTCAACGGCTCAGACACAAGAGGCATGTGGCAGGGTCTACAGTCAATCACGGACTACAGGAAGAAACCCAGCCCAGTCACGGACCAGGATGTCTTGCTCCCAGGCAGACTAAATAACTTTTTTGCCCGCTTTGAGGACAATACAGTGCCACTGACACGGCCTGCAACGAAAACATGCGGTCTCTCCTTCACTGCAGCCGAGGTGAGTAAGACATTTAAACGTGTTAACCCTCGCAAGGCTGCAGGCCCAGATGGCATCCCCAGCCGCGCCCTCAGAGCATGCGCAGACCAGCTGGCCGGTGTGTTTACGGACATATTCAATCAATCCCTATACCAGTCTGCTGTTCCCACATGCTTCAAGAGGGCCACCATTGTTCCTGTTCCCAAGAAAGCTAAGGTAACTGAGCTAAATGACTACCGCCCCGTAGCACTCACATCCGTCATCATGAAGTGCTTTGAGAGACTAGTCAAGGACCATATCACCTCCACCCTACCTGACACCCTAGACCCACTCCAATTTGCTTACCGCCCAAATAGGTCCACAGACGATGCAATCTCAACCACACTGCACACTGCCCTAACCCATCTGGACAAGAGGAATACCTATGTGAGAATGCTGTTCATCGACTACAGCTCGGCATTCAACACCATAGTACCCTCCAAGCTCGTCATCAAGCTCGAGACCCTGGGTCTCGACCCCGCCCTGTGCAACTGGGTACTGGACTTCCTGACGGGCCGCCCCCAGGTGGTGAGGGTAGGCAACAACATCTCCTCCCCGCTGATCCTCAACACTGGGGCCCCACAAGGTTGCGTTCTGAGCCCTCTCCTGTACTCCCTGTTCACCCACGACTGCGTGGCCACGCACGCCTCCAACTCAATCATCAAGTTTGCGGACGACACAACAGTGGTAGGCTTGATTACCAACAACGATGAGACGGCCTACAGGGAGGAGGTGAGGGCCCTCGGAGTGTGGTGTCAGGAAAACAACCTCACACTCAACGTCAACAAAACTAAGGAGATGATTGTGGACTTCAGGAAACAGCAGAGGGAACACCCCCCTATCCACATCGATGGAACAGTAGTGGAGAGGGTAGCAAGTTTTAAGTTCCTCGGCATACACATCACAGACAAACTGAATTGGTCCACTCACACAGACAGCATCGTGAAGAAGGCGCAGCAGCGCCTCTTCAACCTCAGGAGGCTGAAGAAATTCGGCTTGTCACCAAAAGCACTCACAAACTTCTACAGATGCACAATCGAGAGCATCCTGGCGGGCTGTATCACCGCCTGGTATGGCAACTGCACCGCCCTCAACCGTAAGGCTCTCCAGAGGGTAGTGAGGTCTGCACAACGCATCACCGGGGGCAAACTACCTGCCCTCCAGGACACCTACACCACCCGATGTCACAGGAAGGCCATAAAGATCATCAAGGACATCAACCACCCGAGCCACTGCCTGTTCACCCCGCTATCATCCAGAAGGCGAGGTCAGTACAGGTGCATCAAAGCTGGGACCGAGAGACTGAAAAACAGCTTCTATCTCAAGGCCATCAGACTGTTAAACAGCCACCACTAACACTGAGTGGCTGCTGCCAACACACTGACACTGACTCAACTCCAGCCACTTTAATAATGGGAATTGATGGGAAATGATGTAAATATATCACTAGCCACTTTAAACAATGCTACCTTATATAAATGTTACTTACCCTACATTATTCATCTCATACGCATACGTATATACTGTACTCTATATCATCGACGGTATCCTTATGTAATACATGTATCACTAGCCACTTTATACTATACTATGCCACTTTGTTTACATACTCATCTCATTTGTACATACTGTACCCGATACCATCTACTGTATCTTGCCTATGCTGCTCTGTACCATCACTCATTCATATATCCTTATGTACATATTCTTTATCCCCTTACACTGTGTACAAGACAGTAGTTTTGGAATTGTTAGTTAGATTACTTGTTATTACTGCATTGTCGGAACTAGAAGCACAAGCATTTCGCTACACTCGCATTAACATCTGCTAACCATGTGTATGTGACAAATAAAATTTGATTTGATTTGTACTGGCAAGTGTCTTCACTGGGCCTCCCGGGTGGCGCAGTGGCTAAGGGCGCTGTCCTGCAGCGCCAGCTGTGCCATCAGAGACTCTGGGTGCGCGCCCAGGCTCTGTCGTAACCGGCCGCGACCAGGAGGTCCATGGGGCGACGCACAATTGGCCTAGCGTCGTCCGGGTTAGGGAGGGCTTGGTCGGTAGGGATGTCCTTGTCTCATCGCGCACCAGCGACTCCTGTGGCGGGCCGGGCGCAGTGCGCGCTAACCAAGGTTGCCAGGTGCACGGTGTTTCCTCCGACACATTGGTGCGGCTGGCTTCCGGGTTGGATGCCCGCTGTGTTAAGAAGCAGTGCGGCTAGGTTGGGTTGTGTATCGGAGGACGCATGACTTTCAACCTTCGTCTCTCCCGAGCCCGTACAGGAGTTGTAGCGATGAGACAAGATAGTAGCTACTACAACAATTGGACACCACGAAATTGGGGAGAAAAAGGGGTAAAAATGAAAAAAAATAAAAGATAGTGTCTTCACTGACATTTTGAAACTATCCTTGACTGAGTCTGTAATACCAACATGTTTCAAGCAGACCACCAAAGTCCCTGTGCCCAAGAACGCTAAGGAAACCTGCCTAAATGACTACCGACCTGTAGTACTCACGTCTGTAGCCATGAAGTGCTTTGAGCGGCTGGTCATGGCTCACATCTACACCATTATCCCAGAAACCCTAGACCCACTCCAATTTGCATTACCCCCCCAGCAGATCCATAGATGATGCAATCTCTATTTCACTCCACACTGCCCTTTCCCATCTGGACAAAAGGAACACCTACGTGAGAATGCTATTCATTGACTAGCTCAACACCATAGTGCCTTCAAAGCTCATCACTGAGCTAAGAACCCTGGGACTAAAGACCTCCCTCTGCAACTGGATCCTGGACTTCCTGATGGGCCGCCTCCCAGGTGGTAAGGGTAGTTAACAACACATCTGCCACGCTGATCCTCAACACAGGAGCCCCTCGGGGGGGTGTGCTCGGTCCCCTCCTGTACTCACTGTTCATTCATGACTGCATGACCAGGCATGACTCCAACACCATCATTAAGTTTGCCGACGACAAAACGGTGGTAGGCCTGATCACCAACAACGATGAGACAGCCTATAGGGAAGAGGTCAGAGACCTGGCCGTGTGGTGCCAGGATAACAACCTCTCCCTCAACGTGATCAAGACAAAGGAGATGATTGTGGACTACAGGAAAAGGAGGACCGAGCACACCCCTATTCTCATCGACAGGGCTGTAGTGGAGCAGGTTGAGAGCTTCAAGTTCCTTGGCATCCACATCGCCAACAAACTAACATGGTCCAAGACAGTTGTGAAGAGGGCACGACAAAGCCTATTCCCCCTCAGGATACTGAAAATATTTAGCATGGGTCTTCAGATCCTCAAAATGTTCTACAGCCGCACCATCGAGAGCACTGGTTGCTGCCTGGTATGGCAACTGCTCGGCCTCTGACCGCAAGGCACTACAGAGGGTAGTGCGTATGGCCCAGTAGATCACTGGGGCCAAGCTTCCTGCCATCCAGAACCTCTATACCAGAAGGTGTCAGAGGATGGCCCTAAAAAGTGTCAAATACTCCAGCCACCCTAGTCATAGAATGTTCTCTCTGCTACCGCACGGCACTTTAACTCTACCTACATGTACATTTTACCTCAATTACTCAACAAACTTTTGCCCCCGCACATTGACTCTGTACCGGTACCCCCTGTATATAGCTTCGCTACTGTTATTTTACTGCTGCTCTTTAATTATTTGTTATTTCAATTTTTTACTTATCTATTTTTTTTTACTTATTGCTTATTTTTCTTAAAACTGCATTGTTGGTTAAGGGCTCACAAGTAAGCATTTCACTGTAAGGTCTACTACACCTGTTGTATACGGCGCATGTGACAAATAAAATGTGATATCTTGGAAATATAACTTCGCTCTGTGCTTCTCTGAGCATGCACTTCGTAGCCTATAGCCTAAAGACTATGGATAATTTTATTATGACCATGCTAAATAGCCTACAGACACACTTGATATTGCGCACCCAGCGGAGAATCAGAGATGAGGGGTGGCATCGGGCACACATCAATATATAGCCTAATAAGAAAGTAATTATAGAACACTGAGAAATATTGACTTTTTATCAATTACAAATTACAGGAGCCTCCCCTGGACTAGATTGAAACAAATACTAAACCCTCCCCTTGACTGAAATTGAAAAATCAACCTGTTTTGACAGGTCAAAAGTGTAAAAACGTGTAATGCTGTGTGATAAATTGAAATGGTGCCAAACGGGGGAGAACATGTAGACATGTGCTGTAAAAAGATTTATATTATTATTAACATGTCACATCAGTTACCCGTATAAATATTATTATTTTTTAAGTATTTGCTATTAGAGTAGTGACTACTAGGACAGCTGCCAGGTGATGCAATTTTCTAGACTGAGGACCACACACACACCTGAATTGGCCAGGTGCTATGCAGGTTGGCAGTTGAAACACATCTGCTCCAATGCAAATGATTCAATAAAAGTTTACAGCCAATGGTGTTTTGGCAGTTAGCTGATAAAGAAACAGTGTGTGACAAATGCAGCTTGTCAGCTTGTCAACTGACAAAAGCAGGTTGTTACTTTTAATGAATCATTGGCGTTGGAGTAGGCATGCGAGACTCGACTTTTGCAATCTGATGTAAGCCAGAGAGAAACGTATTTTGCCTTAAAGGGCCAATTTATTTCTGATATTTCCACACTATTAGCTCGAAATAACACTCTGAAATCGTGAAAATTATGATACTACCCTTTTAGTGTAAGAGCTTTTTTTTTAATACTTGAATTTCAGCCTGTTTTGACCTACAGCAAGACATCACAATCTGATTTGATTATTCTGAGCAATGACCAGTCAGCTTTTATT
The DNA here is from genome assembly GCF_045791955.1 of Oncorhynchus clarkii lewisi. Taxonomy (NCBI): domain Eukaryota; kingdom Metazoa; phylum Chordata; class Actinopteri; order Salmoniformes; family Salmonidae; genus Oncorhynchus; species Oncorhynchus clarkii. Next base: position 57,623,626 of record NC_092166.1, read on the forward strand.
TGCATAATGTAGTATCCTCCTACTAGACGATCCTATTCGCCAATCAGATCAGACCGAGCATTTCAATGGTAAAATGAGGCTCGGGAAATAAATGGTTAAACATATATTTGGAGTTATTGTCATGAAATAAACACACACAGTGATTTATTAGACATACAGTGATGACTTAAAAATAAAAAGATTGCACAGGGGCTTAAACAAGAAAAGCACACCTCCCTTACCTTACCCTCCACTCTACCCCTTCTCTACCTTCGCCTCTCTTCTCCTCTCCATCTCCCTCTCCTCTCCAGTCTTCATGACATGCTGCTTGACTGTCTGCTAAGTCTCATGTTGTATTCCTTGTCTTAGATGCCTGTCCTTTGTCTCTTTCGTTAAGTAGAGAGCAGCTCCTAATAAGGACTTGATCGATGTGTGCTGATTCCCATAACAGGGCATGTCGCAAGAGCATGACATTGGGAGTACCATTGTATTAGCAACAGGTGACATATCAAAGGAGACATCCACCTTTCTTTATCAGCTTACCATAGACGACATGTGACCTTGAATTCCTTAGAAAGACAGTTTGGATGAAGCTGGTTCCCTGGCCTGTAAAACAGTGAAAATTAAATGGGGTTTTTAGAGAGGCAAAACCCACTAATATGTTCTCTTTGAAGTAAACAGTTCCACTCTTAAGAATTCCATCCTTGCCTAGTAATTGGCAACTATTACCATATAAATTACAATGTTCTGCTATTGCCCAACTCACACTGTACCATTGTATACAAGTTAGAATATTTTGTCATTTATGTGGAAATTAGCCCTGTCCAGGAGAGAAGACATAGAAGACTGCACACATTATGTGCGCAGATGTGAATAGCTCAGTTAATGGATATACTTTATATTTTGGGCTCCTGAGTGGCGCAGCGGTGAACTACAGACAATTACAACTACAACTACAGTTCAATTCCAGGCTGTATAGCAACCGGCCTTGATTGGGAGTCCAATAGGGCGGCACACAATTGGCCCAGCGTCATCCATGTTAGAATTTGTTCTGGGTAGGCCGTCATTGTAAATAAGAATTTGTTCTTAATTTACTTGCCTAGTTAAATAAAGGTTAAATACAAAATAAAATAAATATACAGTGCATTTGGAATGTATTCAGACCCATTGACTTTTTCCACATTTTGTTGTTACAGCATTATTCTAAAATTGATTCAATTAATGTTTTTCTGCAATGGGGTATTGTCTACAAACAATACCCCATAATGACAAAGCGAACACAGGTTTTTAGAAAATTAGCAAAGGTATTAAAAATACAGAACAGAAATACTTTATTTACGTAAGTATCCAGACCCTTTGCTGTGACACTCGAAATTGAGCTCAGGTGCATCCTGTTTCCATTGATCATCGTTGAGATGTCACTAAAACTTGACTGGAGTCCACCTGTGGTAAATTCAACTGATTGGACATGATTTGGAAAGGCACCCACCTACAGTGCCTTGCGAAAGTATTCGGCCCCCTTGAACTTTGCGACCTTTTGCCACATTTCAGGCTTCAAACATAAAGATATAAAACTGTATTTTTTTGTGAAGAATCAACAACAAGTGGGACACAATCATGAAGTGGAACGACATTTATTGGATATTTCAAACTTTTTTAACAAATCAAAAACTGAAAAATTGTCCGTGCAAAATTATTCAGCCCCCTTAAGTTAATACTTTGTAGCGCCACCTTTTGCTGCGATTACAGCTGTAAGTCGCTTGGGGTATGTCTCTATCAGTTTTGCACATCGAGAGACTGACATTTTTTCCCATTCCTCCTTGCAAAACAGCTCGAGCTCAGTGAGGTTGGATGGAGAGCATTTGTGAACAGCAGTTTTCAGTTCTTTCCACAGATTCTCGATTGGATTCAGGTCTGGACTTTGACTTGGCCATTCTAACACCTGGATATGTTTATTTTTGAACCATTCCATTGTAGATTTTGCTTTATGTTTTGGATCATTGTCTTGTTGGAAGACAAATCTCCGTCCCAGTCTCAGGTCTTTTGCAGACTCCATCAGGTTTTCTTCCAGAATGGTCCTGTATTTGGCTCCATCCATCTTCCCATCAATTTTAACCATCTTCCCTGTCCCTGCTGAAGAAAAGCAGGCCCAAACCATGATGCTGCCACCACCATGTTTGACAGTGGGGTGGTGTGTTCAGGGTGTTGCTTTTACGCCAAACATAACGTTTTGCATTGTTGCCAAAAAGTTCAATTTTGGTTTCATCTGACCAGAGCACCTTCTTTCACATGTTTGGTGTGTCTCCCAGGTGGCTTGTGGCAAACTTCAAACAACACTTTTTATGGATATCTTTAAGAAATGGCTTTCTTCTTGCCACTCTTCCATAAAGGCCAGATTTGTGCAATATACGACTGATTGTTGTCCTATGGACAGAGTCTCCCACCTCAGCTGTAGATCTCTGCAGTTCATCCAGAGTGATCATGGGCCTATTGGCTGCATCTCTGATCAGTCTTCTCCTTGTATGAGCTGAAAGTTTAGAGGGACGGCCAAGTCTTGATAGATTTGCAGTGGTCTGATACTCCTTCCATTTCAATATTATCGCTTGCACAGTGCTCCTTGGGATGTTTAAAGCTTGGGAAATCTTTTTGTATCCAAATCCGGCTTTAAACTTCTTCACAACAGTATCTCGGACCTGCCTGGTGTGTTCCTTGTTCTTCATGATGCTCTCTGCACTTTTAACGGACCTCTGAGACTATCACAGTGCAGGTGCATTTATACAGAGACTTGATTACACACAGGTGGATTGTATTTATCATCATTAGTCATTTAGGTCAACATTGGATCATTCAGAGATCCTCACTGAACTTCTGGAGAGAGTTTGCTGCACTGAGGGGCTGAATAATTTTGCACGCCCAATTTTTCAGTTTTTGATTTGTTAAAAAAGTTTGAAATATCCAATAAATGTTGTTCCACTTCATGATTGTGTCCCACCTGTTGTTGATTCTTCTCAAAAAAATACAGTTTTATATCTTTATGTTTGAAGCCTGAAATGTGGCAAAAGGTCGCAAAGTTCAAGGGGGCCGAATACTTTCGCAAGGCACTGTATATAAGGTCCCACATTTGACAGTGCATGTCAGAGCACAAACCAAGACAGGAAGTCAAAGAAATTGTCTGTAGAGCTCCGAGACAGTATTGTGTCGAGGCACAGATCTGTGGAAGGGTACCAAAACATTTCTGTAACATTGAAGGTCGCAAAGAACACAGTGGCCTCCGTCATTCTTAAATGGAAGAAGTTTGGAACCACCAAGACTCTTCCTAGAGCTGGCTGCCTGGCCAAACTGAGCAATCGGGGGAGAAGGGCCTTGGTCAGGGAGGTGACCAAGAACCCGATGGTCACTCTGACAGAGCTCCAGAGTTCCGCTGTGGAGATGGGAGAACCTTCCAGAAGCACAACCATCTCTGCAGCACTCCACCAATTAGGCCTTTATGGTAGAGTGGCCTGACGGAAGCCACTCATTAAAAGGCAAATGACATTCCGCTTGGAGATTCCCAAAAGGTACCTAAAGACTCTCAGTCCATGAGAACAAAGATTGAACTCTTTAGCCTGAATGCCAAGCGTTACGTCTGGAAGAAACCTGGCACCATCCCTACGGTGAAGCATGGTGGTGGCAGTATCATGCTGTGGGGATGTTTTTCAGCAGCAGGCACTGGGAGACTAGCCAGTATCGAGGGAAAGATGAACGGAGCAAAGTACAGAGAGATCCTTGATGAAAACCTGTTCCAGAGTGCTCAGGACCTCAGACCAGGGCGAAGGTTCACCTTCCAACAGCACAGTGAACCTAAGCACACAGCCAAGACAACGCAAGAGTGGCTTCGGGACAAGTCTCTGAATGTCCTTGAGTGGCCCAGCCAGAACTCGGACTTGATCCCGATCGAACATCTCTGGAGAGACCTGAACATAGCTGTGCAGTAATGCTCCATATCCAACCTGACAGAGCTTGAGAGGAATGGGAGAAACTCGCCAAATGCAGGTTGTGCCAAGCTTGCAGCGCCATACCCAAGAAGCCTCCAGGCTGTAATCATTACCAAAGGTGCTTCAACAAAGTACTGAGTAAAGGGCCTGAATGCTTATGTAAATGTGTTGTTGTTTTTTAAATCTTTGCTAAAATGTCCAAAAACCTGTTTTTGTTTCGTCATCATGGGCTATTTTGTGTAGATTGATGAGGGACATAAAATATAAAATTTAAAACAAATTGGAAAATTGTGGAAAAATCAAGGTGTCTGAATACTTTCCGGATGCACTGTATGCCTGTCATCGTCTCCGCTGTATTAGCCTGCAAAGGATCTTTTCATTTAGATTCTCTAGTTCTTATTGATTGTTGTTCCTGCACGTTGGTTCTACCATTTGAACATCTTGCATTAGCACGTAATACATCCTAGTCTTTACTTCACGATATCGCAAAAGGTTAAAGATTGTTTGAGTAAAGGTAGCCTACAGAGCTTGGAGAAAGCTGATGCTGAGGGAAGGAGAGAGTCCCACTGGGCACAAACTGGTTGAATCGATGTTGTTTCAATGTAATTTGTCAACATATTTTGACGTGGAACCTGTGGATAATCATTTGAAATAAAGTTATCAATATATACTTGTTTTTAGGGTGAAATTTCAACCACTGGATTATGTCATCTTAGTAACCAATTTTCAATAGCCAAATCTTGTATAAAACATAGTGAATTTGTACCTTTGAAATAATGTCAGATATTCAACATTACATCCACTATAAAAAAAAAACTATAGGCTGGGCAGCACCTCCTACTGGAGAGTTGATCTACAGCTATTCATTTGTCTCCCATCGAGGGTTTTAACCAAACTCAGCCCTGTTTAACTTTTATATTTGTCGCTGACTACTACCAATATGCCATTGTGAGAATGATTATTGAGAGATCTCTTAATAACAAAATGTATTCACTGTTGCTATCAAAGTCATTCGAAAGGGTACGTTAATAGAGCAAATGTAACCATACTTTATTAGTCATATTAATGTTTTTATTTCACCTTTATTTAACCAAGTAGGCCAGTTGAGAACAAGTTCTCATTTACAACTGCGACCTGGCCAAGATAAAGCATAGAAGTGTGACACAAACAACACAGAGTTACACATGGAATAAACAAGCGTACAGTCAATAACACAATAGAAAAAAGAAAGTCTATATACAGTGGGTGCAAATTACATGAAGTAATTACAATTTAGTAAATTAACACTGGAGTAATAATTGTGCAGATGATGATGTGCAAGTAGAAATACTGTTGTGCAAAAGAGCAGAAAAGTAAATAAAAAACCATTTGGGGATGAGGTAGGTAGATTGGATGGGCTATTTACAGATGGGCTATGTACAGCTGCAGCCATCGGTTAGCTGCTCAGATAGATGATGTTTAAAGTTAGTGAGGGAAATATAAGTCTCCAGCTTCAGCCATTTTTGCAATTCGTTCCAGTCATTAGCAGCAGAGAACTGGAAGGAAAGCCGGCCAAAAGAGGTGTTGGCTTTGGGGATGACCACGGAGATATACCTGCTGGAGCGCGTGCTACGGGTGGGTGTTGTTATCATGACCAGTGAGCTGAGATAAGGTGGAGCTTTACCTAGCAAAGACTTATAGATGACCTGGAGCCAGTGGGTCTGGCGACGAATATGTAGCGAGGGCCAATCGACGAGAGCATACAGGCCCCAGTGGTGGGTGGTGTATGGGGCTTGGTGACAAAACGGATGGCACTGTATTAGACTCATCCAGTTTGCAGAGTAGAGTGTTGGAGGCTATTTTGTAGATGACATCACCGAAGTCGAAGATCGGTTGGATATATCATCAATGATACTATTTAGGTCTATATAGCATTTGCAAAGTCATCAACAGCTATTGTTTCAACCCAGAGTTCAACGAAAAATAGACAGTACATATAAGCCTAGGGTTTCAAGCTTTGGTTGATTTCACATACTACATATACTACTGGTACTACAGATACTACGGATACTACAGATAAAACTGATACCTAAGATACTAAAGAATCTACTAATACTACAGATATTAGTTTAGATTTAGTCCTATTCTTTAAGTTAGATTTTTGGTTGAGATGGATACTTGAATCCAACATATCAATTATTAATTTGTAAACAAACTGGATGTTTAATTGTTTTTGGTTGTCAAAACAGCCAAATCAACATTTGAAGGAGATTTCATCTTCTTTTGGATAGTTCGATCTGTGACAATGATTTAGTCTGTCTTTAACTGGAATTTGTGAACAACCAAACACAATTCAATATCACTTTTGCATTACTTACTTTAATGCAAGCCTATTAACTTAATATTTTGGATTTATGTCTCCAACTATGTCTCCAACAATTTATGTCTCCAACTAAACTAAAAATACAAGTTAAAGAATGGGATTAAGCCAGGGGCTCAGATTAAACTTTCCAAGCATCAGATATTCTTTAAATGTTGATATTTGGTTGCGTTGTCAACCAAACACAATTCAATAATATTTTTGTAGTACAGTAAAATAGCCTAAAGTTAAGGCCATCTTACAAACTAATGTAAACGTATTTATTTAAAAAGAGGAACACATCCATGGCCACATTTTGAGGTTAGCCTATTGTAACTTTAAATGTATTTTTATGTAACCATAGAGAGTGTGTATGTTCAAGATAGCATGCATAGGTCAGAGGTCTATTATTACAATTGCTGTAATAATCTGCGCAGAATCTTGAACAGCATTGATCACTTGCACTATGTACTTCTAATGTAATCTCAACTGCAATCCAGGCCATTTGGTTGTGCAATTAGATAAAGCACAGTGATAGCACATGTAGATGACAGGTTAGCCAAAAATCCTAGATGTTTTTTTCCATTGGAATTTGGTTGTTCTTTTAGATCGTTGAATACAGCATAGTGATAAGACTTTGGGAGTTCAACAAACCTCTGGCTTGTCTTTTTGAGTTGGTAAATAAAGGTTGAAATCTCATTGATCACCGTCTCAACCAAATATTACCCAAAGTTCCGTGTTGAAATGACATGGTGTGCCCAGTGGGTAGGGACTCCCTCTGGTTGAGTAACTGTAAACAGAAGCTGGTGAGGTAAATATATATAGCTGAGTGCTAAAAACAGGAACAGTGAGCAGAGATTAAAATGCATATTGTATTAGTCAATGCATATTGTATTAGTCAATGCATATTCTCCATTTAGAAAACAAAATATGAAAATATTTGACCTACAAAGCACATAATACTCAGCTGAACAAATCTCTCCCCACATTTTAAAATTAGGGTTAGTGCATTCAGCGAGCAAGTTAATAGAGCAAGGATATTAATATATTAATGTTCCTTCATACCACCTTCTCTCTCAGGTGTACAATGTATAATGTAGCCTACAATAGAAATTAGGTATTATGGGACAGAAAATAATGTACACTGAATCTAGTTGTAACCCAATGGCTTTCAGTTTGAGGGTCATTGAAATATCAAGGTCTGACCTACAGCTACAGTGAGAGTCTTGACTCCCCTGGGAAAATAATAGCGTTCAAAATAAAATTGAGGTGGGGGCCGAAAGAGAATGCTACCATAAAGCATATACATGACAAGGCCAGGCTGAGGCTGGTAAAAGGTAGGGTAGAAATGGAACGTGGAATGAGAACTTACCTGGGGCTTCAAATACCACTGAGATGTGTCTCACTGTTCATTTTTGGATGTTCTAATAGTTGATTAGCTAAATGGGATTGTGAAAGGGATGTTTTGTTATTTGTATTCCACATGCCTGCATTTTAATCAAATGAGATGCTGGTATTTTTAAAATTTGGATGGCATGTACTTTACCAAGCTGCCACATCTGATCCTAATTGGGTCCATTTCAATAAATGCTGCCCAGACGTTTCACTCTGAGCCCTGTCTTAAAGTGCAAATATCATTGAAAAATGTGGGCAAACTGTAAATCTGGGCTGTGTTTTGCATCTGGTGACTTTAGTTGTAGGGGTGCTAGCTGTTTTTAACCTCCCTGGCTCCAAGACAGACTGCTGCTAGCTGCTGTTAGCTCTGAGGCTCCATTTTAATTGGAAGGTGTCATCCCCAATACTCCAAACTCAAGTGTCAATTAAGTGGATCTAGCCAACTTTAGACATCAGCACTCATGTAGAGATTGATTCCAAATACAGAGACGGTTACAACCTTCCTAATTGAGAAACGTGCCCAGACGGGTTAAGAGTTTCTTATTCATGCTATGCTTCAAAACACTGTCAAAACACTGTCTACTCATCCGAACAAAGAAAATCGTCACTAAATCGTCTGTAAAACCTGAACTGTGTGAGCTACAAACTATTAATCGAAAGATGATACTCACAAACACAATAATGTCGGTTGTTTGGCTCTAAGACATCAACTAGCTTTAAGTCAGTCGCCTGAACTTACTGTCTGTCTTTTCAAAAACCGACTGTCCATACTGAGCCATATGAGCTACAAACTCATTTTTGTATTTTATTAAAGATCCCCATTAGCTGCTGCCAAGAAAGCAGCTACATTTCCTGGGGTCCAAACACATTAAGACACTTAGTGGGGCAAAAAAGTATTTAGTCAGCCACCAATTGTGCAAGTTCTCCCACTTAAAAAGATGAGAGGCCTGTAATTTTCATCATAGGTACACTTCAACTATGACAGACAAAATTAGAAAAAAAAATCCAGCATATCACATTGTAGGATGTTTTATGAATTTATTTGCAAATTATGGTGGAAAATAAGTATTTGGTCACCTACAAACAAGCAAGATTTATGGCTCTCACAGACCTGTAACTTCTTCTTTAAGAGGCTCCTCTGTCCTCCACTCGATACCTGTATTAATGGCACCTGTTTGAACTTGTTATCAGTATAAAAGACACCTGTCCACAACCTTAAACAATCACACTCCAAACTCCACTATGGCCAAGACCAAAGAGCTGTCAAAGGACACCAGAAACAAAATTGTAGACCTGCACCAGGCTGGGAAGACTGAATCTGCAATAGGTAAGCAGCTTGGTTTGAAGAAATCAACTGTGGGAGCAATTATTAGGAAATGGAAGACATACAAGAGCACTGATAATCTCCCTCGATCTGGGGCTCAAAATTATCACAAGAACGGTGAGCAAAAATCCCAGAACCACACCTAGTGAATGACCTGCAGAGTGCTGGGACCAAAGTAACAAAGCCTACCATCAGTAACACACTACGCCGCCAGGGACTCAAATCCTGCAGTGCCAGACGTGTCCCTCTGCTTAAGCCAGTACATGTCCAGGCCCGTCTGAAGTTTGCTAGAGAGCATTTGGATGATCCAGAAGAAGATTGGGAGAATGTCATATGGTCAGATGAAACCAAAATACAACTTTTTGGTAAAAACTCAACTCGTCGTGTTTGGGGGACAAAGAATGCTGAGTTGCATCCAAAGAACACCATACCTACTGTGAAGCATGCGGTTGGAAACATCATGCTTTGGGGCTGTTTTTATGCAAAGGAATAAATGGGGCCATGTATCGTCTGATTTTGAGTGAAAACCTCCTTCCATCAGCAAGGGCATTGAAGATAAAACGTGGCTGGGTCTTTCAGCATGACAATGATCCCAAACACACCGCCCGGGCAACGAAGGAGTGGCTTCGTAAGAAGCATTTCAAGGTACTGGAGTGGCCTAGCCCGTCTCCAGATCTCAACCCCATAGAAAATCTTTGGAGGGAGTTGAAAGTTCGTGTTGCCCAGCAACAGCCCCAAAACATCACTGCTCTAGAGGAGATCTGCATGGAGGAATGGGCCAAAATACCAGCAACAGTGTGTGAAAACCTTGTGAAGACTTACAGAAAACGTTTGACCTCTGTCATTGCCAACAAAGGGTATATAACAAAGTATTGAGATAAACTTTTGTTATTGACCAAATACTTATTTTCCACCATAATTTGCAAATAAATTCATAAAAAATCCTACAATGTGATTTGATGGATTTTTTTCTCATTTTGTCTGTCATAGTTGAAGTGTACCTATGATGAAAATTACAGGCCTCTCTCATCTTTTTAAGTGGGAGAACTTGCACAATTGGTGGCTGACTAAATACTTTTTTGCCCCACTGTATGTTACACATTAAAAAAATATACATGATATAACACTATCACATCACCACATATTCCGGGTAGCTCAGTTGGTAGAACATGGCACCTGCAACACCATGGTTGTGAGTTTGATTCCCATTATGGACAGACTTCTCCCTGTCTTAGATGGATCAACATGTCTTTACAATTCAGGGTTACTCCAAGCAGTTTAGTCCCCTCAATTTCCACAATATTTATTTTAGGTTTACGGTTTGGTGAATGATTTGTCCCAAATACAATGCTTCAGTTTTTGAAAAATGTAGGAATAACTTATTCCTTGTCACCCATTTTGAAACGAACAGCAGCTCTTTGTTAAGTGTTGCAGTAATTTCAGTTGCTGTAGTAGCTGACGTGTATAGTGTTGAGTCATTCACATACATAGACACACTACAGCCAGTCGCAAGTCATAAGTAAAGATTTAAAAAAGTAAGGGGCCTAAACAGCTGCCCTGGGGAATTCCTGATTCTACCTGGATTGCGTTGGATAGGTTTCCATTAAAGAACACTCTGTGTTCTGTTAGACAGGTAGCTATTTTCCACAATATAACAGGGTGTAAAGCTATAACACATATGTTTTTCCATCAGAAGACAATGACCGATAATGTCAATAGCCACACCGAAGTCTAACAAAAATATGTCACCAATATCGCAAGAGGAGACTCACTCTCACAAGCTTCAGGGGAGTTGCCTGAAAGTAAACCAGTACCATACTGTAAAAATTGAAAAAGTGCATAGTGCCACGAATAACGTGACTAAACATAACCAAAAAAAATGATATCGCTCAGATATAAGGCAGATACTTCAAAACCTTGTTCCTTATTATCTATTTTTGGACTGTCTGTTTTGTCATGTACAAATGTTATTCAATGCATTTCTATTGGCTTTAGCAGTAAAAGCCAAATTTAATGTTTCATCAAATGCATTTTTAATATATTTTCATACCTACACGGGTACTAAAATTCTAATCAAATGGTTAAATTATACATTTTATGACCATCTTAAAACAATGTTGTTTTAGCATATGTTAGCTAAGTAGATATTGTGATCTAAGGGCTTAGACTTACAGGGGTTTTAAAGACTTTGCTTGACACATCCCACAACAGACTGAGAAATACACAACATGACCAAAAGTATGTGGAAACCTATTCGTTGAACATCTAATTCGAAAAGCATGGACATTAATATGGAGTTGGTCTCCCCTTTGCTACAATAACAGCCTCCACTCTTCTGGAAGGCTTTTCACTAGATGTTGGAACATTGCTGCGGGGACTTGCTTCCATTCAGCCACTAGGATTAGTGAGGTCGGTCACTGATGTCGGGCGATTAGGCCTGGCTCGCGTTTCAAATCATCCTAAAGGTGTTTGATGGGGTTGAGGTCAGGGCTCTGTGTAGGCCAGTCAAGTTCTTCCACATCGATCTTGACAAACCATTTCTGTATGAACCTCGCTTTGCACACCCGGGCATTGTCATGCTGAAACAGCCTTCCCAAAACTGTTGAAACAAAGTTGGAAGCACAGAATCGTCTAGAATGCCATTGTACGCTGTAGAGTTAAGAGTTCCCTTCACTGGAACTAAGGGGCCTAGTCTGAACCATATAAACAGCCCCAGACCCTTATTCCTCCTTCACCAAACTTTACAGTTGACACTATGCATTCGGGCAGGTAGCGTTCTCCTGGCATCCGCCAAACCCAGACTCGTCCATCGGACTGCCAGAAGGTGAATTGTGATTCATCACTCCAGAGAACGCATTTCCACTGCTCCAGAGTCCAATGGAGGTGAGCTTTACACCACACCAGCCGATGCTTGACATTGCGCATGGTGATCTTAGGCTTGTGGGCAGCTGCTCGGCCATGAAAACTAATTTCATGAAGCTCTCAACGAACAGTTATTGTGCTGACATTGCTTCCAGATGCAGTTTGGAACTCGGTAGTGAGTGTTGCATCAGGGGACAAACGATTTTTACGCGCTACGTGCTTCAGATCTGTTTATTCTTACTCTACACTCAGTGTATATAGAGGTATTATATTATCTGTTTGACAGGTGCAAAAGTAGTTAATCCGTTAGGTAAATTAGTAATTACAGATAATTATCCCTAGCCTGCTGGATATGATTTGTGTTTTTCTCCTTATTATTTTTCAGTCATCTACTTGCCTCTGGCAGGTGTTAAATTGCTAAACTCCATGTTTAGCATTTTCTTAGACTGAGGCCACAGTCATCAGACATCAGTAGATAAGTAATGACCTCATGTCTGTCCTCAATTATCCTTTTCTCCTTCTAGGCACCATATGTAAATGAATGCTGAATAAAATGTACAGCTGTTACTACTTAGTTGTCGACAGACTTTACATGTTGCTGGCTGCTGCTGAGATATGTTTACAAAGAGGCCATTGAGAGAGCTGCTGTATTTCAGATAATCTTGTACATATACAAACATGAAATGATCTTGAAATGGGTAGGCTACTTGGACCAAAATATTCATCTAGGCTCTCTCTGTTTTGCTTGTTAATTTGTCAAACATTCGAAAGGATACAATGTAACAAATGTCAAGTCACTGGCTTGTGTTGAACGGATGCCAGTGGCATGCATTCATGGATGCTAAGGCAAGCCAGGCTTCCCCAAAACATTTACCAAGAAAAAACATACAAAATAATAGATATTTTGTCTTTCTGTGTTTTATACACTTCTTCCAATTCGCAAGAGGCTGCTGAATGTATCTCACCGGAGAAAGCATCCTAGCGAATGAAACAGCCTCCCACTGTCTCTGTATGTGTCGGCCATCTATCTGATGCTGTCTGGTCAGAAAGAGTATGACATTGCTGCCGCCTGAAGCATTGAATGCAAGGGAAGCCAGCGAGCATTTGGCCTCCCTTGATAAAAATAAAAATAAAATATTAGCCAATCAGTGTTGAGCTAAACTGAGTGAGCTCGGCTGTGAATGGTCCTGGCGCACCAAAAAAAAGTGTCAAGGAAGAACGTTTGGATTTGGCTTTAGACCAAACATCATTAGTGACAGAAAAAAACTTGAATTTTTGGCATCTAGTTGTGTTGTTGTCCTCCGGTAGCTAGCTAGCTAAAATTGGCCTCTTTCCTAAATTAGCCATGGATGGAGATAGGGATTTGGACTTGTGGTTTTACTTAATTCTCAACATGTAGCTAGATGTAGAATGCTAATGTTAACTGGCACATCATTGCCCATGAAAAGACGTTAGGCTAGTGGGCAAGTATTTTAGCCGGGTAGCCAAGGACAACAAAAACTAATATGGGGAGGATGGCATTGGCGTTTCTTTACAAGTAAGGTGAGTCAACATGTTTTTTTCTACTTGGACGCATGCACACACACACACACACACAAACACGCACACACACACACACACACACACACACACACACACACACACACACACACACACACACACACACACACACACACACAAACACACAAACACACAAACACACATAAATCAGTAACATGGACAGCCACATTATATTTAGCTTACGTTGATTGGACTAAATCGATTTTGGTTGTCACTGTATTAGACTAAGCATACAGTTGAAGTCGTAAGTTTACATACACTTAGATTGGAGTCATTAAAACTTGTTTTTCAACCACTCCACACATTTCTTGTTAACAAACTATAGTTTTGGAAGTCAGTTAGGATCTACTTTGTGCATGACACAAGTCATTTTTCTAACAATTGTTTACAGACAGATTATTTCACTTATAATTCACTGTATCACAATTCCAGTGGGTCAGAAGTTTACATACACTAAATTGACTGTGCCTTTAAACAGCTTGGAAATTTCCATAAAATATTGTCTTGGCTTTAGAAGCTTCTGATAGGGTAATTGACATAATTTAAGTCAATTGGAGGTGTACCTGTGGATGTCTTTCAAGGCCTACCTTCAAACTCAGTGCCTCTTTGCTTGACATCATGGGAAAACCAAAATAAATCAGCCAAGACATTATAAAAAAAACAATTGTAGACATCCACAAGTCTGGTTCATCCTTGGGAGCAATTTCCAAATGCCTGAAGGTACCACATTCATCTGTACAAACAATAGTACGCAAGTATAAATGCCATGGGACCACGCAGCCATCATACCGCTCAGAAAGGAGACGCGTTCTGTCTCCTAGAGATGAACGTACTTTGGTGTGAAAAGTGCAAATTAATCCCAGAACAACAGCAAAGGACCTTGTGAAGATGTTGGAGGAAACAGGTACAAAAGTATCTATATCCACAGTAAAACGAGTCCCATATCGACATAACCTGAAAGGCCGCTCAGCAAGGAAGAAGCAACTGCTCCAAAACCACCATAAAAAAGCCAGACTACGGTTTGCAACTGCACATGGGGACAAAGATTGTACTTTTTGGAGAAATGTCTTCTGGTCTGATGAAACAAAAATAGAACTGTTTGGCCATAACGACCATCGTTATGTTTGGAGGGAAAAGGGGAGGCTTGCAAGCCGAAGAACACCATCCCAACTGTGAATCACGGGGGTGGCAGCATCATGTTGTGGGGCTGCTTCGCTGCAGGAGGGACTGGTGCACTTCATCTTCATGAGGAAGAAAAATGATGTGGATATAATGAAGCAACATCTCAAGACATCAGTAAGGAAGTTAAAGCTTGGTCGCAAATGGGTCTTCCAAATTGACAATTTCACTGTAGAGCCTCTAGCCCTGCTCAATATGCCTTTGCTAACCCTTTTGTTCCACCTCCCACACATGCGGTGACATCACCTGGTTTAAATGATGTTTCTAGAGACAATATCTCTCTCATCATCACTCAATGCCTAGGTTTACCTCCACTGTATTCACATCCTACCATACCTTTGTCTGTACATTATGCCTTGAATCTATTCTATCGCAAATCTATTCTATCGCGCCCAGAAACCTGCTCCTTTTACTCTCTGTTCCGAACGTACTAGATGACCAGTTCTTATAGCCTTTAGCCATACCCTTATCTATTCCTCCTCTGATATAGAGGTTAATCCAGGCCCTGCAGTGCCTAGCTCGACTACTACTCCCAGGTGCTCTCATTTGTTGACTTCTGTAACCGTAAAAGCTTTGGTTTCATGAATGTTAACATTAGAATCCTCCTCCCTAAATTTGTTTTATTCACTGCTTTAGCACACTCTGCCAACCCGGATGTCCTAGCCGTGTCTGAATCCTGCTTTAGGAAGACCAGCGAAAACACTGAAATTTACATCCCTAACTATAACATTTTCTGACAAGATAGAACTGCCAAAGGGGGCAGAGTTGCAATCTACTGCAGAGATAGCCTGCAGAGTTTTGTCTTACTATCCAGGTCTGTACCCAAACAATTCAAGCTTCTACTTTTAAAAATGCACCTTTCCAGAAACAAGTCTCTTGCCGCTTGCTATAGACCACCCTCTGCCCCCAGCTGTGCCCTAGACACCACATGTGAATTGATTTCCCCATCTATCTTCAGAGCTCGTGCTGCTAGGTTACCTAAACTGGGACATGCTTAACACCCCGGCCGTCCTACAATCTAAGCTTGATGCCCTCAATCTCACACAAATTATCAATGAACCTACTGTACCAGGTACAACCCCAAATCCATAAACACGGGCACCCTCATAGATATCATCCTAACCAACTTGCCCTCCAAATACACTTCTGCTGCCTTCAACCAAGATCTCAATGATCACTGCCTCATTGCCTGCATCCGTAATGGGTCTGCTGTCAAACGACCACCCCTCATCACTGTCAAACGCTCTCTAAAACACTTCAGCGAGCAGGCCTTTCTAATCAACCTGGACCGGGTGTCCTGGAAGGATATTGACCTCATTCTGTCAGTAGAGGATGCCTGGTTATTCTTTAAAAGTGCCTTCCTCACCATCTTAAATAAGCATGCCCCATTCAATTTTTTTTTAACCAAGAACAGAACCCTTGGTTCATTCCAGACCTGACTGCCCTTGACCAGCACAAAAACATCCTGTGGCGTACTGCATTAGCATCGAATAGCCTCCGTGATATGCAACTTTTCAGGGAAGTTAGGAACCAATATACACAGGCAGTTAGGAAAGCAAAGGCTAGCTTTTTCTTTTTTTAATTTTCTTTTTTTAAATTTTACCCCTTTTTCTCCCCAATTTCGTAGTATCCAATTGTTGTAGTAGCTACTATCTTGTCTCATCGCTACAACTCCCGTACGGGCTCGGGAGAGACGAAGGTTGAAAGTCATGCGTCCTCCGATACACAACCAACCAAGCCGCTGCTTCTTTAACACAGCACACATCCAACCCGGAAGCAAGCCGCACCAATGCGCCGGAGGAAACACCGTGCACCTGGCCACCTTGGCTAGCGTACACTGCGCCCAGCCCGCCACAGGAGTCGCTGGTGCGCGATGAGACAAGGACACCCCTACCGACCAAGCCCTCCCTAACCCGGGCGACGCTAGGCCAATTGTGCGTCGCCCCACGGACCTCCCGGTCGCGGCCGGTTACGACAGAGCCTGGGCGCGAACCCAGGACTCTGATGGCACAGCTGGCGCTGCAGTACAGCGCCCTTAACCACTGCGCCACCCGGGAGGCCCAAGGCTAGCTTTTTCAAACAGAAATTTGCATCCTGTAGCACAAACTCAAAAATGTTTTCGGACACTGTAAAGTCCATGGAGAATAAGAGCACCTCCTCCCGCCTGCCCACTGCACTGAGGCTAGGAAACAATGTCACCACCAATAAATCCACTGTAATTGAGAATTTCAATCAGCATTTTTCTTTGGCTGGCCATGCTATCCACCTGACTACCCCTACCCCGGTCAACAGCCCTGCACCCCCCACAGCAACTCGCCCAAGCCTCCCCCATTTCTCCTTCACCCAAATCCAGATAGCTGATGTTCTGAAAGCTGCAAAATCTGGACCCCTACAAATCATCCAGGCTAGGCAATCTGGACCCTCTCTTTCTAAAATTATCTGCAGAAATTGTTGCAACCCCTATTACTAGCCTGCTCAACCTCTCTTTCGTATCATCTGAGATTCCCAAAGATTGGAAAGCTGCCACGGTCAATTCTCGGGCTCTGTATACATCAATGATGTTGCTCTTGCTGCTGGTGATTCTCTGATCCACCTCTAAGCAGACGACACCATTCTGTATACTTCTGGCCCTTCTTTGGACAGACGAGCTTCAATGCCATACAACTCTCCTTCCGTGGCCTCCAACTGCTTTTAAATGCAAGTAAAACTAAATGCATGCTCTTCAACCGATCGCTGCCTGCACCTGCCCGCCCGTCCAGCATCACTACTCTGGACGGTTCTGACTTAGAATATGTGGACAACTACAAAGAGCTAGGTGTCTGGTTAGACTGTAAACTCTCCTTCCAGACTCACATTAAGTATCTCCAATCCAAAATTATATCTAGAATTGGCTTCCTATTTCGCAACAAAGCATCCTTCACTCATGCTGCCAAACATACCCTCGTAAAACTGACCATCCTACCGATCCTCGATTTTGGCAATGTCATTTACAAAATGGCTTCCAACACTCTCCTCAACAAACTGAATGCAGTCTATCACAATGCCATCCGTTTTGTCACCAAAGCCCCATATACTACCCACCACTGCACCTGTACGCTCTCGTTGGCTGGCCCTCACTTCATATTCGTCGCCAAACCCACTGGCTCCAGGTCATCGACAAGACCCTGCTAGATAAAGCCCCGCCTTATCTCAGCTCACTGGTCACCATAGCAGCGCCCGTAGCATGCGCTCCAGCAGGTATATTTCACTGGTCATCCCCAAAGCCAACACCTGCATTGGCCTCCTTTCCTTCCAGTTCTCTGCTGCCAATGACTGGAACGAACTGCAAAAATCACTGAAGCTTTAAGCACCAGCTGTCAGAGCAGCTCACAGATCACTGCACCTGTACATAGCCCATTTGTAAATAACCCATCCAACTACCTCAACCCCATACTGTATTTATTTATTTATCTTGCTCCTTTGCATCCAAGTATCTCTACTTGCACATTCATCTTTTGCACATCTATCACTCCAGTGTTTATTTGCTATATTGTAATTACTTCGCCACCATGGCCTATTTATTTCCTTACCTCCCTTATCTGACCTCATTTGCACACAATGTATGTAGACTTTTTCTACTGTAATATTGACTCTATGTCTGTTTATTCCATGTGTAACTCTGTTGTTGTATGTGTCGAACTGCTTTGCTTTTTCTTGGCCAGGCCACAATTGTAAATGAGAACTTGTTCTCAACTGGCCTACCTGGTTAAATAAAGGTGAAATAAAAAATAAAATGAAGGCCTGATTTATGCAGTCTCCTCTGAACAGTTGGTGTTGAGATGTGTCTGTTACTTGAACTCTGTGAAGCATTTATTTGGGCTGCAATCTGAGGTGCAGTCTGAGGTGCAGAGGATAATGAACTTATCCTCTGCAGCAAAGGTCTCACTGGGTCTTCCTTTCATTTGGCGGTACTCATGAGAGCCAGTTTCATCAAAGGGCTTGATGTTTTTTGCGACTGCACTTGAAGAAACTTTCAACGTTCTTGACATTTTCTGGATTGACTGACATTCATGTCTTAAAGTAATGATGGACTGTCGTTTCTCTTTGCTTATTTGAGCTGTTATTTCCATAATATCGACTTGATCGTGCAGAGTAAAGGGTCTGAATGCTTATGTAAATGTGATATTTCTGTTTGTTTTTCTAATCAATTAGCAACATTTTCTAAAAACCTGTTTTTGCATTGTCATTATGGGATATTGTGTGTAGATAGATGAGCAAAAAAAACAATTTAATCAATTTTAGAATAAGGCTGGAACCTAACAAAATGTAGAAAAAGTCAAGGGGTCTGAATACTTTCCGAAGGCACTGTATACAGTATCACGGTGTCAAGGCAGATGAACTAACAGGTTATGTAGCAAACAACGCAATTATCACAACACACAGGTTGTAATATGGCTTTTCTTCCCAATTTGGTTTTCCCGTGGATTTTACCCACTCACTGCTACTGACAGAGGTTAAAGGAGAGACAGGTGGATACAGAGGAAAACAAATGTATTTGTACAGCAAAAGCATCAAAGAAGAGCTTTTGTAAATGGCTCTTCTCTTTGGTACATAGAGAAAGAAGCCAGTTACCTGACAGCAGGAGGTTTACTTGACTTGCTTCTTCTTCTTTTTTTTTTTGCCCGTTGGCAAGTCACAATCAGTAAATGAAGATGCCCCCCCCGTAAGGGCGTCTTGTGAGTGGATTTAATGGCCTATTGACTGCAGAGAGGGAGTTCAGTAAATTGATTTCATTCTAGCTTCTGGTGTATGCAAACATACAATTGTCCAGAATTAACTATTTTGCCTCCCTGTCGTTGCTTATTTGTGTTTGAATATATGCCAACATCCTCAAAGGTAATTTACTATTGACTTGGCTCATTCACAATCAGGGATGAACGTGACATTTGAAATGTTTGGCTTTTGAACATCTGGAACATAAGCCTTGCCACCAGGCTTATTTGCAAAAAAAAAGCACTACATGGCCAAAAGTATGTGGACACCTGCTCGTCGAATATCTTATTCCAAAATCATGGGCATTAATATGGAGTTGGTCCCCCTTTGCTGCTGTAACAGCCTCCACTCTTGGAAGGCTTTCTACTATATGATGGAACATTGCTGCGGGGACTTTCCATTCAGCTACAAGAGCATTAGTGAGGTCGGGCACTGATGTAGGGCGATTAGGCCTGGCTCGCAGTCGGCGTTCCAAATCCTCCCAAAGATGTCAAGGCTCTATGGAGGCCAGTCAAATTCTTCCACATCGATCTCGACAAAGAATTTCTGTCTGGACCTCGCTTTGTGCATGGTGGCATTGTCATGCTGAAACAGGAAAGGGCCTTCACCCGAACCTGTTGCCACAAAGTTGGAAGCACAGAATCATCTAGAAAGTCATTGTAAGATTTCCCTTCATTGGAACTAAGGGGCTTAGATCGAACCATGAAAAACAGCCCTAGATCATTATTCCACCTCCACCAAACTTTACTGTTTGCACTATACATTTGTTCTCCTGGCATCTGCCAATTCCAGATTCGTCCATCGAACTGCCAGATGATGAAGCGTGATTCATCACTCCAGAGAACACGTTTCTACTGCTCCAAAGTTCAATGGCGGCGAGCTTTACACCACTCCAGCCGAAGCTTGGCATTGTGCATGAGGATCTTAGGCTTGTGTGCGGCTACTCGGCTATGGAAACCCATTTCATGAAGCTCCCGGCGAACAGTTATTGTGCTGACGTTGCTTCCAGAGGCAGTTTGGAACTCGGTAGTGAGTGTTGCAACCGAGGACAGACACATTTTTTTCTGTGAGCTTGTGTGGCCTACCACTTCGCGGCTGAGCCGTTGTTGCTCCTAGATGTTTCTACTTCATAATAACATCACTTACAGTTGACCGGGGTGGCTCTAGCAGGCAGAACTTTGGCGAACTGACCTGTCAGCAACGGGTGTCTCTGAAATTGCCGGATCCACTAATTTGAAGGGTGTCCACATACACATGGCCATGTAGTGTAACTGTGACTATCTTCTTTTCTGTTGAGGAAATTATGCTGTAATTAAGTGTATTAATAACAAGCCCATACACTTACGTAATTGGCAGATTATTGGCAGATATTGCACCAATGCCAATGAGGATACATGCAGAGTGAATATGCAGATGACATTTCACTGCCAATATCTATGAAGGTCTTGAAATGGAAATCAGGGACATTGGCGTCAGTGTTGCAATTACTAGAAAAATTCTAGATGTGTGAGTTTGTGGCAGCTGCAGTCAGTGACTGAGCAATTATGGTAACATTACTCACATAGGATTTATTGCAGGTGACATCCCCAAATACACTATCGCTCTGTGTGTCGCCTCAACAACATGATCCGGTTGATTTGTTGGTTTTTCGACACCAACAGTCTATTATGTTGATTGATTCAACAGATAAAAAAAAGAGCATGATGGATGTCGCCAACAAATCAATATTAGGTATTTACAACCACTACAGCAAACAAATCAGCTGATAATAAACGAGAGTGTTGTCATGGTTGGTTATTACATGGTTGATTAAACGTTGACCATAATGTAAGCTGATTGTTATACACAGAGGTCAGAGGGCACATGAGAGCTGGCTTACTTTTACTGCTCACATAGTGAGTGGTTGGGCCCTGGTGTGTGTTTTCTCTTCAACAATTACCATGGTAACGCTTGAAGTTGCTTTAACACCCGTGTAATAACACTGTAACACTCAGGAGAAACATCTTATTGACATGTAATGAACAGGTAGTTAGTTACATTCTATTTATTTGATTGCTCTGTAATCGCATTGTTTATTTTTTCATTATTTCACCTTTATTTAACCAGGTAGGCAAGTTGAGAACAAGTTCTCATTTACAATTGCGACCTGGCCAAGATATGCAAAGCAGTTCGACACGTACAACAACAGAGTTACACATGGAGTAAAACAAACATACAGTCAATAATACTGTAGAAAAATAAGTCTATATACGATGTGAGCAAATGAGGTGAGATAAAGGGAGGTAAAGGCAAAAAAAGGCCATGGTGGCGAAGTAAATACAATATAGCAAGTAAAACACTGGAAGGGTAGGTTTGCAGTGGAAGAATGTGCAAAGTATAAATAGAAATAATGGGGCGCAAAGGAGCAAAATAAATAAATAAATACAGTAGGGGAATAGGTAGTTGTTTGGGCTAAATTATAGATGGGCTATGTACAGGTGCAGTAATCTGTGAGCTGCTCTGACAGCTGGTGCTTAAAGCTAGTGAGGGAGATAAGTGTTTCCAGTTTCAGAGATTTTTGTAGTTCGTTCCAGTCATTGGCAGCAGAGAACTGGAAGGAGAGGCGGCCAAAATAATAATTGGTTTTGGGGGTGACCAGAGAGATATACCTGCTGGAGCACGTGCTACAGGTGGGTGCTGCTATAGTGACCAGTGAGTTGAGATAAGGCGGGGACTTTACCTAGCAGGGTCTTGTAGAGGACCTGGAGCCAGTGGGTTTGGCGACGAGTATGAAGCGAGGGCCAGCCAACGAGAGCGTACAGGTCGCAGTGGTGGGTGGTATATGGGGCTTTGGTGACAAAACGGATGGCACTGTGATAGACTGCATCCAATTGATTGAGTAGGGTATTGGAGGCCATTTTGTAAATGACATCGCCAAAGTCGAGGATCGGTAGGATGGTCAGTTTTACAAGGGTATTTTTGGCAGCATGAGTGAAGGATTCTTTGTTGCGAAATAGGAAGCCAATTCTAGATTTAACTTTGGATTGGAGATGTTTGATGTGAGTCTGGAAGGAGAGTTTACAGTCTAACCAGACACCTAGAATTTGTAGTTGTCCACATATTCTAAGTCAGAACCGTCCAGAGTAGTGATGCTGGACGGGCGGGCAGGTGCAGACAGCAATCGGTTGAAGAGCATGCATTTAGTTTTACTTGTATTTAAGAGCAGTTGGAGGCCACGGAAGGAGAGTTGTATGGCAACAAAGCTCGTCTGGAGGGTTGTTAACACAGTGTCCAAAGAAGGGCCAGAAGTATACAGAATGGTGTCGTCTGCGTATAGGTGGATCAGAGACTCACCAGCAGCAAGAGCGACATCATTTATGTATACAGAGAAGAGAGTCGGCCCAAGAATTGATCCCTGTGGCACCTCCATAGAGACTGCCAGAGGCCCGGACAACAGGCCCTCCGATTTGACACCCTGAACTCTATCAGAGAAGTAGTTGGTGAACCAGGCGAGGCAATCATTTGAGAAACCAAGGCTATCGAGTCTGCCGATGAGGATCGAGTCTATGGAGTCTGCCAATTTGTAATCTAAAGTGTATTGAACTGAATTAAATTCAACAGTGGACACACCATTGGCGTGGCTTCCATGGCCTTGCATGGTGACACCTGCGAGTGGCACTGGCTGTCAGAGGTCTTACATCTTCATTACAGCCGGAGCAAAGAGTTGACAAGCCTTGTGAAGGTGTGTAGCGCTGCCAATGTGTGTCATAAAGCCTGGCAGTCACATAGCGGCAGGCAGGAGACTGACCCCATTTAGCAGGGCTGTTGGATGCCTGCTATACAATAGCTGTCTCTTCTACTAGGTCATTGTTGCTGCGTTCATCATTTGAATCGAGCTGGATGTAGTTTGCATGTGTGCAAAACAGGCACAGATCCAGATATTATCTCACTCTGCTGTGTATTTCAGCTTTCCCATTTTTGTTTCACGCAACACCTCAACAATGTGTCAGAGAGGATTCAGACCAACAAATTCTGGTTAACAGATTCTATGTATTTATGGCTTCGTCTTCCTGAGTTGTAAAATGTTTCTTGTCATAGTCCTATATTTGGGATCTCATCAAAAATCCAAGGTTCTAAGAACATGAAATGGTTCCTGCTTGGTCGATGTGAGCCTTTCCTTGGTGGATAAAACCATTAGGCCTAGCTGCTATAGTCTGACCACCCACAGTGATTAATTTCTCAATCAGACTGAAGTCAGGGGTCCTATTAGCTAACTGTCCCACATGAATAGGTAGGCTATAAGCGTAACCACAATGGATGGCACACTAAAGCATCTCAACACCACAAAGACAGTTTCATTTTCTCTCATAACTACCAGGGCTCCTTCCCGAGGCTCTGTTAGTCCACTGATAAAAGTCTTCAAGATGAAGCCTGCATTGTATTGTGGGGTAATAGAATGTGGTCCCCCATAACCCAACCACCAGTATCTCCTCTGTGATTGGTCTATATCGTCTAGAGATCTAGTCTTTGGCGATGGGGGAGTGAGGAGCGGCGGGAGGAGTACAATATGCCTGACTGCAGTGCACACTGAGAGTATGAATGGCTGGGCCATCGATCCAATGGTTGCTCCTAGATTAACTCTCTCCAGATATAGCAGACAGGCACTTTCATGTGTGACTCTATCTGGGGTTCCTCTTACTGCAGCGCCACGGGATGCCCTGAGCAATCTTTCCCCTGTGTGAAAGCATCTTCAGACTCTCACTGAGATTGCTGCCAGGGTTGTTTATGAGTGACTCTCTACTAAATGTGTTCTCACTCTGTGTTTTTGGACTTACAGTAGAGGTACTGAATAGCGGTACTTTGCTACTGATACAGTATTAATCCCATTAGTGATCATGGACAATCAGTTAGACAGATCTCAACAAGTTCCTTTTAAACAACTAACACCCAGTGTACGTACCCATTGTAAATGCCTAGTTTCTATACCCATGGGGTTATTACGCCAGTTGTTCCCTCTAGTGTAGTAGCGAGTTGATTCATATGAGTGTATTATTTGGAGGATTCAGTGACAGAAGACCAGTTTGATTAAAATACCTATCTAGTCGATTTGGCTATTGTCTACTAGAGGCAGATTTTGTCTGCTCTTATTCATGCCCTTCATGATGTTACACAGTTAAACAGACTTTCCTGAGATGGAAATGAATCCCATGCTTTTCTGGCAGGAAATACAACGATGACTGATACAGAACATTGTGATGCCCTGCCATCGTGCAGCATGGACTTAAATGCAAACGTGACTCTGAGATAAACACTGTATCCGATTGTCCTCCATGTCCTCCATCCCGTTTATCTTATTGTGCTGCCACTCCATCACAGATAAAGCTGTCAGGGGATGATGGATATCTAATACAAGTGTTGGGGAGGAAGGTGGGCTGGCAGGGTGAGATAACTCGCTCCGTGTGTGAAGACCATTACTTTTTGCAGGCGCAGGTGTTGTGCTGTCATTTTAAAAACCCAGTAAATTCTTATGGCCCATTTTCACATTTTGTTTTTTGAAGGTGAATTACGGAACAGTCAAGATAATATCAGAACTTGTTTGAAGGGAGTAGATATGTGTACATTTCATTCTCCAGCTGATAAAGGAGCTGCCAACAGTGCTGGAGAAGATGTCTCCCTCCAGAAGCCTTAGATGGAAGAGAGGCTGTTGATGCTGTCACCATTTGGGTCAGTTCCACACTGCGTTTGCCTAGATGCAATGTTTAGATCAATTTCACACAGCTGTAGTCAGTGCACCACAGGGTACCATCAAACCACATCAACTGTGTTTTGCCTTTGTTTTTATCTGCCCTGGCCTCAAATCAAAAACACCAGAGGTGCTTTTGGAAGGAAAGGCTCAAGTTATTTCGCAAATGTATGGTGTTCAGTGAACACAATGGAACCAGGATTGTAAAAAATCACATAAAAAGAAAAGGTAAGAAGGTGTAAAACAAGAGATAAGATAGAGGTAAGAAAATATGTAGCTTAATCCACAGGAGGTTGGTGATACCTTAATTTGGGAGGATGGGCTTGTGGTAAAGAATGGATCGGAATTGGTGGAATGGTATGTGCCTTCAGAAAGTATTCTCACCCCTTGACTTTTTCCACATTTTGTTGTGTTACCGCCTGAATTTGAAATGGATTAAATTGAGATATTTTGTCACTGGTCTACAATATCCCCCAATGTCAAAGTTTCCCTCCCATTTCCAAGAATCTTCCAAACATGATTTTGCAACCCTTACAAGCAAGTCACATTATGCTGGTTTGCAAAGTGATGTGTAATTCCTATTGGAATCCAGACAGAATTAGGATATTCAACATTTGGAATTTGTATTTATTCATAATGACTGCCAGGGCAAGGAACTTTGTGATGAGACTATCTAAGCCGTTTAAACTGGAACAACCGTTATGGGTACTAAAAATAGAACTCATTGATTGGATTAGTTTAGAAAAATGTACGTTATTTATCTTTGTGGAGCATAAAATAATCAATCATTCTATGTACAGTGCCTTGCGAAAGTATTCGGCCCCCTTGAACTTTGCGACCTTTTGCCACATTTCAGGCTTCAAACATAAATATATAAAACTGTATTTTTTTTGTGAAGAATCAACAACAAGTGGGACACAATCATGAAGTGGAACGACATTTTTTGGATATTTCAAACTTTTTTAACAAATCAAATACTGAAAAATTGGCCGTGCAAAATTATTCAGCCCCTTTACTTTCAGTGCAGCAAACTCTCTTCAGAAGTTCAGTGAGGATCTCTGAATGATCCAATGTTGACCTGAATGACTAATGATGATAAATACAATCCACCTGTGTGTAATCAAGTCTCCGTATAAATGCACCTGCACTGTGATAGTCTTAGAGGTCCGTTAAAAGCGCAGAGAGCATCATGAAGAACAAGGAACACACCAGGCAGGTCCGAGATACTGTTGTGAAGAAGTTTAAAGCCGGATTTGGATACAAAAACATTTCCCAAGCTTTAAACATCCCAAGGAGCACTGTGCAAGCGATAATATTGAAATGGAAGGAGTATCAGACCACTGCAAATCTACCAAGACCTGGCCGTCCCTCTAAACTTTCAGCTCATACAAGGAGAAGACTGATCAGAGATGCAGCCAAGAGGCCCATGATCACTCTGGATGAACTGCAGAGATCTACAGCTGAGGTGGGAGACTCTGTCCATAGGACAACAATCAGTCGTATATTGCACAAATCTGGCCTTTATGGAAGAGTGGCAAGAAGAAAGCCATTTCTTAAAGATATCCATAAAAAGTGTCGTTTAAAGTTTGCCACAAGCCACCTGGGAGACACACCAAACATGTGGAAGAAGGTGCTCTGGTCAGATGAAACCAAAATTGAACTTTTTGGCAACAATGCAAAACGTTATGTTTGGCGTAAAAGCAACACAGCTCATCACCCTGAACACACCATCCCCACTGTCAAACATGGTGGTGGCAGCATCATGGTTTGGGCCTGCTTTTCTTCAGCAGGGACAAGGAAGATGGTTAAAATTGATGCGAAGATGGATGGAGCCAAATACAGGACCATTCTGGAAGAAAACCTGATGGAGTCTGCAAAAGACCTGAGACTGGGACGGAGATTTGTCTTCCAACAAGACAATGATCCAAAACATAAAGCAAAATCTACAATGGAATGGTTCAAAAATAAACATATCCAGGTGTTAGAATGGCCAAGTCAAAGTCCAGACCTGAATCCAATCGAGAATCTGTGGAAAGATCTGAAAACTGCTGTTCACAAATGCTCTCCATCCAACCTCACTGAGCTCGAGCTGTTTTGCAAGGAGGAATGGGAAAAAATGTCAGTCTCTCGATGTGCAAAACTGATAGAGACATACCCCAAGCGACTTACAGCTGTAATCGCAGCAAAAGGTGGCGCTACAAAGTATTAACTTAAGGGGGCTGAATAATTTTGCACGGCCAATTTTTCCGTTTTTGATTTGTTAAAAAGGTTTGAAATATCCAATAAATGTCGTTCCACTTCATGATTGTGTCCCACTTGTTGTTGATTCTTCACAAAAAAATACAGTTTTATATCTTTATGTTTGAAGCCTGAAATGTGGCAAAAGGTCGCAAAGTTCAAGGGGGCCAAATACTTTCGCAAGGCACTGTACATGCAAAAACACAAATATGAAATGCAATTAGAAAAAAAATTAACCTGAAGTAGAGCATGCTGGGAAATATGCCTTTTTAGGGTACCACCCCAGTGATAAAGCCGTTAGTTCCAAAAATTCATCATTGTACCTTATGGTACAAAACATACACAAAATGTGTTTGTACCCTGAGAAACAGAAATGTACCTTACCCCTTGTTTTGAGAGTGAGAATGTGATTATTGTACATTTTTTTATATTTATTTATTTTATCTTTATTTAACTAGGCAAGTCAGTTAAGGACAAATTCTTATTTTCAATGACAGCCTAGGAACAGTGTGTTTACTGCCTGTCCAGGGGCAGAACGACAGATTTGTACCTTATCAGCTCGGGGATTTGAACTTGCAACCTTTCGGTTACTAGTCCAATTCTCTAACCACTAGGCTACCCAAAGTATTGGGTAAGAAAATGTACCATTATATTCTTTACCCGCACATGTACCCTATAAGGTACTGAACAGTACTATGTGAGATAATTATGTGTACCTTTGAAGGTACATTTTGTGTATTTTAATATTTTTGTACCCCAGGGAACAATACTGTACCCTAACCGTCCGTACCCTTATTTCTAAAAGTGTATCAGAATTGACATATGCTCCAATGACGCACTTATAAAATGTTCTCACTACGTGGCATTTTGGTAAATGCATGTTGCACCTCCGGCCATTAGGAGAAACAATGTATTGTTCAAACATTCATGACCAATGAGTGGCCAATGACCAATGAGGGATTGGAATGACCCATCTGTTCTGATTAGAGAATGGCAGTCCTTCATCTTGGCGCCAGTCTGTAAACTGTGAGTTGTTGCTGCTTGGTGAAATGCCCACTTGCCAGAATCAGATACATCAATGCAGAGATGGGGATTTTGGAGCCTGCAGGTCTCTGCTGGACATTCAGCGACATTCATTCCCTCACGTTCCAGCAATACTTTCAATCTCCCCCATCTGTCACTTCCTAATGATTTAAAACAAATGTCTGTTTTGCTATTCCCTTTCCCCTATATTTTTCTCCTAGCCAGTGTCCCATTTTCCCCCTGAGCCCATTATTGTGGAGTCTGCATACCATTCTGCTGTGATCCCTCTCTCATGTCCCATTTAAGTAATGAATTTAGAATGTTATTGTAGTGCATTAGCTTTGACTTCTCCCCAATCTGGGCAACAGCAGCACGGAGCAGCACGGTGACATTTCCAGCTTGTCATGCTCACTTTCACGGACCGTGCATCAGCGGGGGAAATGAGAAAGTGTGCTCTGCTCTGTCGTTTTTTCCTTGCAGATGGGAAGGTGGAGGTGACAAAGGAAAGCATGAAGCTGTGCACCATGGGTCCTGGGAAGGTGTTTGGGGAGCTGGCCATTCTCTACAACTGCACCAGGACTGCCACCGTCAAGAGTAAGTGTGACCAGTATAATGGAGACAGTGGGTCGCCCAAGCACTCTACACCATAGTTGAGTTCAGTTATAAGCTTGACCATAACTGTCCACAGGCTTATCTGCCATATACTCCCTGGACCTGATATACTAAGCATTTGCACATGTTATTTTCAGAAGGTAAGAAAGAAATCCCTATCCAAGCTTAGTAAATCAAACCTACGGGCCTTTCAGCAGCAGTGAGTTGAGCCGAGGCGATTAACATGTAAAGTACACATTTTCATTCTCTGAGCTTTGTTTTGAATCAATTATGAATATCCACCCGGCATGGAATCGGACAAATGATTCCCCCCATTAATTTCTTATGAATTAATGCCAGGTAAACACACTGGTCGATTTGACTAATTCCACCTCCGAGATACTGATAACAGCCTCTGAGTAGTTTGTTGTGCTTTGAAGGTTACATTTCTGCTTTTGTCAAACACAGAGAGAGAACTTAAGCACACACACAGATTAACATGTCTATCTTGAGGAGATTCACTTTCTATTTTTACACTTGATTAATCATTGATTAATCATTTAAAAAGGAGGGTGTACCTGGAATTGCTGTTCGGCATATTTATTTTTATAGAGCACCTTTTAGGCAAATCAATTTCTTTTGACATAACTAAAGTCAGATTAGTATGGAAACATAACTGAAAGCAAATGTAGCCATTATCTTGTCATGTCCATAGTTCCTTGTAGTGACAGCTGTATATTTCTGTTGCTCTGGGGCCAATGTAAATGGTAAGAGTAGCAGCTGTTGATGAAAACAAATCTGATTAGGCTATTTCATGCACAGCATCCATTTCAATTGTTTTTATATATCAAATCTAGTTTTTCGGGGGAAGGTTTAGAGCGTAGTGAATGCACCCACTCAAGCACTCCCACGCGTTCATTTAGGTCTGTTGTAACCACACAACCCACCTGCACACGCGCACACACACAGATCATCACAAAGACTTCAACATGTTTTTCTAGACGTTGTTCATACTTTCAACAAGAGAAGATGATTTCATTGTGTAAAAAGCCCAGTGAGTCAGTCTAGCTGAAACAACATGCAAAATCTGCTCAAATCCTCACTGTTTTAGCTTCAATTGATTCTAGCTACATTGATTCTTTCAAAGGACACACATTATGCATTGTGTTTCTTTAGCCACAAAGAATGTGTAAAAAAAAAAAAAAAAATCACTTTGTTTCTTTTCCTCTGAAACACATCAAAAGCTTCCCTCACATGCAGCTTTGATGAGTCTGCCACCAAAAGTGAGCCTGGTTACAGCTACAGGTGTAATGAGCATTCGCTCTGAACTAGTGGTTGTCTCTGCAGAGAGTCACGGCAAAACACCATTACTGTGTTTTTCTAAAATAAATGAAGAGATTAATTAAACAATCAATTACTGTAAAATGAAGCAGCGTTATCAATTAATTTGTTTACTGCATTTAAATAAAAAATTGAGAAGTGATGGTACTTGCTTAGACTTAGATTCCCTCTTTCATTCACTGACTGTGGTAGTAGAAGCAGCACTTCATTAGTATTGCAACAATGTAATGGGGGTCATAAGAGTTCTGATGTCTAGGATCCTTCTGGGACAAATCTAGCTGCAGTTTGTGGGACGATCTCAGTCCTTCACGATAACAGTTGTCACCGATGTCTTTGGAAATATGGCAGGTCCTATACAGCGTCAAAAAAAGTGTGATATAGTTTGTGACTGAAAAGGGCTGCTATTGGAGAAAGAGCTTTCTTGTACTTTCAAAGCTGGACTGGCCAGAGCCTGAAACACTTTTCCTTGAATGTACAGAAAGAAGAACCCCTAAGGAGTCAATGACAGACCTCTCTATATCACTCTCCTCCAATGTATCAGCCATCTGTTAGTATACTTATATTTTCATGGGATTATTTTCATGCAGTGAAACAGTAATGTGTTTCAAAGTAATGGCACACCCACATCTATAGGTATTGGCAGCCAGTTGACATGGCAGCCGTTCAACATTTTTCACCAGCAACATGTCTGTCCACTCTCTTCTGCTGTGTTGTTGGAGTGTTAGCATAAGGTGATGATCCGCCCCCCCTCTCTCTTTCTTTTATATATTTTCAGGGGCGCAACTTTCACTGGGGACAGAGGGATGAGTCCCCCCCCCCCCCCCCCACATTCTGAAATTGCATTTTTGTCCCCACAGTTTTATTATTGGAATGTGATACAAAACGAGGCAACAGTGTCCTTTAGGACCATGTGGACGCTTCCGAGCGGTCGGGTAGGCTGTTTGGAGTGTTTATCCGACTGGATTTTTAATTTTTTTTATAATAAATGTCCTCCCCACTTAACCAAAGTTGCACCCCTGTATATTTTCACACAAAGTCATTACCAGTATTAAGAGGGGCTGTCTGTTTTTTGGAGGGTGCTGTATTGTCCCTCTCTCGTTTTCATTCAGGTGTTATGTTGGCTGAATAGCTTGTTGCCATAGAGACATCTCTATCCTGACTATTTATACTGAGTCCCAGGAGAAAATGCGTTTCACCCCCTTGTATGCCGCTAATAACCACAAAGAGCAGGCACAGCCAATCCTATTGCTTCATTAAAACTACCCCAGGACTCCTGCCTGTAACTCAAGGTAAACGGTTGCTGCAGGGAAATATAATAAACCACTCATCTGATGCTTCATATTTTTCCTGAAGTTGAAGGTTGATAGAGACGTCGCTATCTGCGTTTATGTTGTTGCCATGGTTTAGATGTACTTCCATGGATTGTTTAGCTTTGTAGCATGCTGTGGACATAGTGGACTTAGTATTGGCTTTCTGTGAGCTTGTGAGACTGGCAGTTATGTACTATAAGCTTAATGGCTAGGGCTGTTGCGGTGACCGTGTTACCGCCACACCGGCAGTCATGAGTCATGACCTGAGTAAAATTCTACGTGACCATTGAGTTACGGTGATCTGCACTCTGGGCATGCGTTAGTTGTACCAACTCACTGACAACTCATCATCAGGTTGCTAATGGTTTGGTACTCAGGGCTCTATTGTTCCCTCTAACCACTCTGACATCAATGTGAATGCTATCGCAAATCGCATCAAACACTTATCATCAAAACAGTGTGTATTTTTAAGACTCACCTCACCTGTTGCACAGCGAAATTACCGGAGTAGCCTACCTGATGTGAGTGAAAAACGTACTGGCGGGAAAGTGTTCTCCATTCGCTATTCCAGTGCATACGGATGACACCATTTTTTTTGTCTTGTGTCCGATCCTGCCCGCTTGATAATGGGCCATTCTAAATCAAAACAAATGTTACATATTAGTAAAGACAAGATTCAATTGAGAGTAGTCTGAAGGGTGAAAATATGATCACTTTATGAGAGAACAGCCTAAATATAGCCTGAGACAAGGTACAGAGTGCAAGCTTTTTTTCCTCCAGGCTTTCTCAAATCATCAATAGCCTGTAGTCGCATCATGCAGCCCATATACGTTTTGATTCTAAGGTTTGTATCATTCACAACTAAGTTGCCAAATGACCCTAAATCTAGTGTATAGGTCCTGTTTCAAATGACACATTTTGCGCTCAACATTGCACGCATATAAAGTGTCTCTCTCGTTCGGGAATGGGGAAAAATACATTTTCCATTTTAATTCAGCTAAGATCAATTATATTATTCTTACTATAATATATACTGAACAAAAATATAAACACAACATGCAACCATTTAAACGATTTGACTGAGTTACAGTTCATATAAGGAAATCAGTCAATTGAAATGAATTCATTAGGCCCTAATGTATGGATTTCACATGACTGGGCAGGGTCCCAGCCATAGGAGGGCCTGGGAGGGCATAGCTGCACCCACTTGGGAGCCAGGCCCACACACTGGGGAGCCAGGCCCAGCCAATCAGACTTAGTTTTTCCCCACAAAAGGGCTTTATTACAGAGAGAAATACACCTCAGCACCCCTCCCCCTCCCCCTCAGCCAGCTGATCCCACAGGTGAAGAAGCCAGATGTGGAGGTCCTGGGCTGTGGTCTACGGTTGTGAGACTGGTTGAACACACTGCCAAATTCTCTAAAACAACTTTGGAGGCAGCTAATGGTGGAGAAATTAACATTAAATTCTCTGGCAACAGCTCTGGTGGACATTCCTGCAGTCAGCATGCCAATTGCACGCTCCCTCAAAACCTGTGACACTGACCCGTAGCACTCACGTATGTAGCCATGAAGTGCTTTGAAAGGCTGGTCATGGCTCACATCAACACCATCATCCCAGAAACCCTACACCCACACCAATTATCATACCGCCCCCAACAGATCCGATCTCTATTGCACTCCACACTGCTCTTTCCCATCTGGATAGAAGGAACACCTAAATGCTGTCCATTTACTACAGCTCAGCGTTCAACACCATAGGGCCCTCAAAGTTCATCACTAAGCTAAGGACCCTGGGACTAAACACCTCCCTCTGCGACTGGATCTGCCACATCTGCCACGGTGATCCTCAACACGGGGGCCCCTCAGGGATGCCTGCTTAGTCCCCTCCTGTACTCCTTGTTCACCCATGACTGCGTGGCCAAGCACTACTCCAACACCATCATTAAGTTTGCCGACGACACAACTGTGGTAGGCCTGATCACCAACAACGAGACAGCCTATAGGGTGGAGGTCAGAAAAACAACCTCTTCCTCAACGTGATCAAGACTGCGCCGTACAGGATGGCCACCGTTTTGCAAGCTCCGACGCAATTTGCTATTTTGTGATTATTTTCTCTTTTATTTTGAGTCTATTTTCACGTAATGTATCCGCTATTATTTCTTACAACCGACAATATCTCTTGAACATCAGATCGGCAGTTACTTACCCCAATTCCTGCTTTTACTTCGACTCATCTGTCCTAGGCTTTCTCTGTAATTCCAACCCAATTTTCAGGCTACCCAAGAGGAAACGCTAACAAGAGAGGGAGGATCCTGGTGAGATTAAGGCGAAGGATAAACTGGCCACCTCTTCCCTCAATTCTACTGGCAAATGTACAGTCACGGATTCGATACCAACGGGGACACTTGGAATTGCAATATTCTTTACTTTTCAGAAACATGGCTCTCAGACATGATACCCCCAACGGCTAGCCAACTCGATGTATTCTCCATTCACCAAGCGTACAGGACAGTGGAGTTGGAGAATTTGAAGGGGGGAGGGGTTTGCCTCTTCAGCAACTCCAACTGGTAGGCTAATTCCAGTGCGGTGGAAGTGTCGACCCACTGTTCACCAGTCTTGGAATACCTTATGGCCAAATGCTGAACTTTCTACCTCCCGAGGGAGTTTCCAGCTGTTATTGTGACTGCTGTATACACCTGAGGACAATAAAAATAACACGCTGGTGAATAACAAACTGTACAATCAACAAGCAGGAAACACTACACCCAGAGGCTGCCTTTCTGGTTGCCGGCAATTTTAATTTGCTGTCACTATGACACGTGATGCCCAACTTCCATCAACAAGTTTACAACGCCACTAAGGACGTTAAAGTCCTAGACCACTGCTATTCTACCCAAAAGCAAGCAAACAAGACCCTCCCTCATCCGCTATTTGGGCAAATCAGGTCACAACTCCGTACTCTCTCTTTCTGTTTACAAGCAGAAACTAAAACAGGAAGTACCCGCAATTCAGAAAAGTTCAAGAGAATCTGCATGCTTTTTTTTGCATCTCAGTCTCCTTGGGTTATTCCTTTTCATGGTTTTGAGTGCGAGTACTTTTTGAACCCTACAATAAACTACAATGACCAAAATCCTTTTTACATTTTTTTTTTTTTAGGGTCGGATAGATACAGATCTCTGGACAGCCTGCTAGGTTCGGTTAGATCCACGATTCCCAAACTCGGTTCTCGGGACCCAAAGGGGTGAACGTTTTTTTTTTTTTGTCTTAACACTTAACAGCTGATTCAAATAATCAAAGCTTGATGATTAGCTGATCATTTTAATCAGCTGTATAGTGCTAGGGCAAAAAAACTAAACGTGCACCCTTTGGGGCCCCCGAGGACCGAGTTTGGGAAACCCTGGGTTAGATACATACACACACAGACTGCATAGACCACATGAGAGAGGAATGTACACAGCACGTCAAGAGGGACAGAGACAGTTGGTGAAAGTATGCCTTATGTACTTTGAGGAACTAGTAAAATGTTGATTCTGTCAGACAGCTCTGCGGCATATAGATAACCTTCGATTGGCTGGCTGGCTGCTATTGGCTGAGCAGAGATGATATGAGCACTTTAAAGGAATTAAAGTCATCAAATAAAACTAAGTAATAAAACACAGCTGAAATGTTGTATTTCATAATCATTTCATTTTTTTAAATTATTGATGTCTGGCCAATGTGGACCTGACAGAGACATTGTAATATTTGCAATGTTTTGTCAATTGAATGTTCACTATCTTTGACTTTTGGAATTTCTATTAAAAAGCTCTCTAATCATTGCAATGCAATTATTTCTTTATGCATTACATATACTTTTTAAAAATGATTGAAATCAAAAACATGTCATCATTTTTTCAATAATTGGACCGAAACCGAACCAACCTCAATAAGCATTAATCGCTCAGCACTACCTGCTCGAAAACCTGTTTGGATTTAGATATAATTGCCATCAATATGTTGGAGGCTTTAAGTGAGAGGTTTAACGCCTTTATATTTAAGCGTGTTCACCTTCCAAACTCATGTTTGTTATATAAATACAACAAATAATAAAAAGCCTCAAAGAATCGGATTGAATCTAATGAACACAATGAATGGCCACAGCTAACAGGGGCCGGGCGAGTCGGGTAGTGCGGGCGAGTCTCCATGCCACTCGCTACTAAAGTACCATTCAGTCACTCCACTCCACACTGTAGAGATTTTCCTAACAGCTGGAGTCCATCAGTACAAGAATATAGACATTTTAGGGTAGTGTATTAAGTTGTTCTGCTTATAAAGAAGAAGAAAGAAGGAAAATATAAATACATGTGTTTTCATGCCTGAGATCTCTTCAAAACAAATGTAGCCCTCACCATGCTGTAGCCTCAAGTCAAACGACTGACTGCTGTGCTAAATATAAATATACCTCTCTCTCCTCCCCCTCTCTCTGGCCTCATCAAACATGCCGAATATATGTACTTTCTAAAGAGGTCTCCTCTCTCTCTCTCTCTCTCTCTCTCTCTCTCTCTCTCTCTCTCTCTCCTCCCTCTCTCTCTGGCCTCATCAAACATGCCAAATATATGTACTTTCTAAAGAGGTCTCCTCTCTCTCTCTCTCTCTCTCTCTCTCTCCTCCCTCTCTCTCTGGCCTCATCAAACATGCCAAATATATGTACTTTCTAAAGAGGTCTCCTCTCTCTCCTCCCCCTCTCTCTGGCCTCATCAAACATGCCGAATATATGTACTTTCTAAAGAGGTCTCCTCTCTCTCTCTCTCTCTCTCTCTCTCTCTCTCTCTCTCTCTCAGGCTTTATACAGATCTCTCTCTCTCTCTCTCTCTCACTCTCTCTCTCTCTGGCCTCATCAAACATGCCAAATATATGTACTATCTAAAGAGGTCTCCTCTCTCCCTCTCTCTCTCTCTCTCTCTCTCTCTCTCTCTCCCCTTCCTCTCTCTCTGGCCTCATCAAACATGCCAAATATATGTATTTTCTAAAGAGGTCTCCTCTCTCTCTCTCTCTCCTCCCTCTCTCTCTTCTCCCTCTCTCTCTCTCTCCTCCCCCTCTCTCTCTCCTCCCCCTCTCTCTCTCTCTCTCTCTCTCTCTCTCTCTCTCTCTCTTTCTCTCTCTCTCAATTCAATTCAATTCAATTCAAGGGCTTTATTGGCATGGGAAACATGTGTTAACATTGCCAAAGCAAGTGAGGTAGATAATATACAAAAGTGAAATAAACAATAAAAATGAACAGTAAACATTACACATACAGAAGTTTCAAAACAATAAAGACATTACAAATGTCATATTATATAAACAGTGTTTTAACGATGTACAAATGGTTAAAGGACACAAGATAAAATAAATAAGCATAAATATGGGTTGTATTTACACTGGTGTTTGTTCTTCACTGGTTGCCCTTTTCTCGTGGCAACAGGTCACAAATCTTGCTGCAGTGATGGCACACTGTGGAATTTCACCCAGTAAATATGGGAGTTTATCAAAATTGGATTTGTTTTCTAATTCTTTGTGGATCTGTGTAATCTGAGGGAAATATGTCTCACTAATATGGTCATACATTGGGCAGGAGGTTAGGAAGTGCAGCTCAGTTTCCACCTCATTTTGTGGGCAGTGAGCACATAGCTTGTCTTCTCTTGAGAGCCATGTCTGCCTACGGCGGCCTTTCTCTCTCTCTCTCTCTCTCTCTCTCTCTCTCTCTCTCTCTCTCTGTTTTTCTATCACTCTCGCGGTCTCCCACTCTCTCTTTCTGTCTCTCCCTATCTCTCTCTCTCTCTCCCTCTCTCTCTCTCTCTGTTTTTCTATCACTCTCGCGGTCTCCCACTCTCTCTTTCTGTCTCTCCCTATCTCTCTCTCTCTCTCTCTCTCTCTCTCTCTCTCTCTCTCTGTCTCTCACTTTCTCTACCCCCCTTCCCTCCTGCCAGACTAAACTCACACAAACCAGAGCCCCACATGTCACCTCAACCTGCCAGGCCAGGCCCCTGTGAAATGATAGTGTTATATGGAGCATACAAAGAGGACCCCTTTACCCTCCCCTGACAGACAGATAGCACTTTACCATGGTTTCCCCTTCTAAAGGAAAACATTGACCTGACACATTTTTGGCTAATTGGTATAGATGGAGCTACCAGCTACCCTCTCATTCAGGAGGAATGTCTTGGTAGTGTTGGGGAAGCTACTCTGAAAATATAATTTACCAAGCTACCAATTACGTCACACTGGAGGAAGTTAAACTACAGTAACAACTACCCTTAAGAATAATATTGTTCCCTTAATTAAATCTACTTTGAAAAAGTAGTTCACAACATTGCAACTACTTTGTTAAAATTATCATATTTAAATCTGAAATGTCGTAGACTACAAATTGCAAGAACAGATCACTCTGGAGTCAGATGTTAGCAATGTGTAATTTGGCCTGTTTGAAAGTTATTAACTAACACTGTTAATCCGCCACTGCCTTGTCTTAGGTTGACTGCAGCATTCCGTAATGTAAACAGACACTCACCTATACTGCTGAGTCTACAGTTCTTTGCATCCATTTTTTCTGTGCGTTTTCCACCATAGTGACACCTAGTAAGAGTGCTTGTCTAGGATCAGGTCCCTGTTGTCCCCATGTAATGTTACTCATTATGATCTAAAACGCCAAACTGACCAGCACTCCTGCTCTGAGAGGCTTTATGAATACGGGCCCAGGAAGAGAAGGTGCCGGAAGGTCTTTTTTCGATGGATGTTGTGAAAATGATCTGTTTGCTCTGGTGACGACACTTCAAAAGGGGAGTGTCAGGTGGTGTCAATATTTGAGGCTCACAACCCTATAGGAATTCAAGGGTAAATGCTGTACATGGTGCGTCCGGAGCTACAGGACAACATCTGTAACACTGAGTCATAACATCTGTTTTTGGTGGACTATTTTATTTACACAAATTACATATTGGCCATATGCTGCCAGGACCCAGTCAATTGAGAGGATTGTGTTAGTTACACAAAGTACGAAACGGAAGCCTTATAACTAATAAAACTGCAATGGTATCTAAAGTTGGAACGTTTTCCACACAAACAAAAATCACTTAAAAGCCCTCTGTTCCCAAAAGTGACATTTCTCATTGAAGAGCTTTAAAAGCTTTTTCGTCTCTTGCTGAGTAATATCTGCAGGACATAGCTGTAATAACCTGCCTGGTCTGCATGAACGCACCGGGAACTTTCCAAAACAGATTGCTCTTCATACCGCTTCCTCCTTTACCCATACTCCAATACTTTAATTAACAGACCGTTGCCTGTTCCCTGCCGCAGCACATAACTGGAGTGTCACATCACACATCACACCCACAATCCCCCCAAAAACAATATAGTGAGTGATGACATCCTCTGTATGTATAGCAGCAGGCCAGAATTGAGTATTTGATAAAGAAAACAAACCTAAACAAATTATCTGCGAGTGGAATGTCACCCACTGGAGTTACTCACTGGGAGTGTGACGTTAAAGGGGGCAAGTGAAGTGTCAGTAGGATTTCACGTGAGGCTGGTAAAAACCCACAGAAGTGTACTGAGAATTGACTCACTAGTCTCTGCCTCACTGCTGTTCCTCTCCTGGACCACCTGGATCTTTAAATGGGCTGTGGTGACGTCTGAAGAGCTGTTTACAAGGCTCTTAAGAGACATGGGATTGCTGGCCAACCGGGAAGCTCTATTGGTCTGTCTGGGGTCATCAAGACTCTGACAGGAAATATAAGAGATATTCCTTATTCTTCGAACAGGAAATGTTCCCAGCATTCCTCAGACACAACCAAACAATGGAAGCTGACTATACTACAGTATATAGTTCTGTTGCTCTTAAAAGAAATATACTGATTTTCTGTGGCATGTTTTTATTACTGCCTGGGGCAATTTAATTATGTACTAAAGAAGTCAAACAAATCAAACAGCCAGTAGCTGCAGGCAGGGAGGATTGTAATTCTTTGGAGTTAATGTGTTTTTATTCTGCTTCCAGATGTCGGCTTTCCAGTGACTGATTGGTGCCTCATTCATTATACTGTAGCCTATGTATACTGAAAAAAATCTAAATGCACCATGTGAAGTGTTGGTCCCGTGTTTAATGAGCTGAAATAAAAGATCCTAGAAATGTTCCATATGCACAAATAGCTTATTTATCCAAAAATGTATATCCCTGTTAGTGAGCATTTCTCCTTTACAAAGATGATCCATCCACCTGACAGGTGTGGCATATCAAGAAGCTGATTAAACAGCATGATCATTACACATGTGCACCTTGCGCTGGGGACAATAAAAGGCCACTAAAATGTGGAATTTGTCACACAACACCTCAAGGTTTGAGGGAGCGTGCAATTGGCATGCTGACTGCAGGAATATCCACCAGAGCTGTTGCCAGAGAAATTAATTTCTCTACCATAAGCCACCTCCAACGTCATTTTATTGAATTTGTCAGAATGTCCAACCTGCCTCACAACCGCAGACCACGTGTAACCACGCCAGCCCAAGACCTCCACATCTGACTTCTTCACCTGCGGGATGGTCTGAGACTAGCCACCCAGTGATCTGACGAAACCGTGGGTTAGCACAACCAAATAATATCTGCACAAACTGTCAGAAACCGTCTCAGGGAAGCTCATTTGCGTGCTCTTTGTCCTCACCAGGGTCTTAACCGACTTCAGTGGGCAGATGCTCACCTTCAATGGCCACTGACATGCTGGACAAGTGTGTTCTTCACGGATGAATCCCGGTTTCAACTGTACCGGGCAGATGGCGTCATGTCGGCGAGCAGTCTGCCCCATGGTGGCGGGGGGGTTATGGTATGGGTAGGCATAAGCCACGGACAACGAACACAATTGCATTTTATAATTGTCAATTTGAATGCATAGAGATACCGTGATGATATCTTGAAGCCTATTGTTGTGCCATCACCTCATGTTCCAGCATGATACTGCACGGCCCCATGTCGCAAGGATCTGTACACAGTTACTGGAAGCTGAATATGCCCTAGTTCTTTCATGCCTGCATACTCACCAGACATGTCACCCATTGAGCATGTTTGGGATGCTCTGGATTGATGGGTATGACAGCGTGTTCCAGTTCCCGCCAATATCCAGCAACTTTGCACAGTCATTGAAGAGAAGTGGGACAACATTCCACAGCCTGATCCTCTATGTGAAGGAGATATGTCATGCTGCATAAAGCAATTTGTGGTCACAACAGATACTGATTGGTGTTCTGATCCACGCCCCTACCTTTTTTTAAAAAGGTTTCTGTGACCAACAGATGCGTATCAGTATTCCCAGTTGTGTGAAATCCATAGATTAGGGCCTCATTTATATATTTCAATTGACTGATTTCCTTATTTGAACATTAACTCAGTAAAATCGTGAAAATTGTTGCATGTTGAGGTTATAGTTTTGTTCAGTGTATAAGAAAGAATGTCCATTTAGTCAGGAATACAAATTATTCAAATGAACCCAGTTAGCAGGTAACTTATCATACTGTGGAGATCTCCATTTCATTATGACAGCAGGCAGGCATACAGAGGAGAAACAAGAAGTAGGGCATATATGACTTCCATTCTACAGTCAGTCCTCTCCTCCCCTCATCCCACAAGTAGGGCGTAACCTACTTCCAGTAATGTTGGTACAAAATGAGTAATAGTCTCCAGGAAATATATTATTTGATTTGTATAGGAGACCCAGAAATACGCACCATTTGATCTTTGCCATCCACCAAATTTGGATGGAACATCAGCAATTGTACGTATAAGGCCATGAATATTTCCCTTTTGACGATGGATAGGCTAACTCATTGTAACACCCATATCCCATTACTTATAAATGTGCTATTTCCTTTGCACAATAGTTTACAAAAGTTTGGATGGTTACAGTATAACAGTGGCTATTCAGCACCATGATACATTATTGATATTGATGTGGCAAAAACACAGCTGGAAAGTTCATTGTGTGAAATATCATGACCTTACCCCGCAGGCCTATTTTTCTCTCCTGTGCTCTGCTGTGCTGGGGTTGCGTCCCAAATGGTACCCTATTCCCTATATAGTACACCATTTTTTAGCTTAGGGTTCCCAGCGAGGTCATCCGAGCGAGGAACCAAGGGAAGCTGTACTAATCTGATTCTGTTATATAAATGTTCATCTTTCTGCAGCCAGAGAAATGTTAAATGGAGAAACCTGATGTTGTGGATGAGTCAAAAGGAAGAGAAAATAATATTCATGAATGTGCCAAACTATTTCAGCAGTTTGAAGTGAGAATGCCATGGTGGTGCGACACAAAAAATGTACCGTTATTTGGCGACTGATCTTCTCAGATGTCACAAACTTGGAAAAGTGTGGCAAATTAGACTGTTGATAAAAATGGCACAAACAGATGGACTGTCTGAAATCCATTCTGGTGTGCTTGCATGCGTGTGTGGATGTGTGAGTGTGAGTGTGTGTATGTTTGTGTGTACTTTGTTTTTCCCTCTTTAAGTTACATTATTTAGATTCAGAGAAACACTTTCCCCCGTGTTTAAAAAAATATATATATTTCCCCTTTATTTAACCAGGTAGGCTAGTTGAGAACAAGTTCTCATTTACAACTGCGACCTGGCCAAGAATAAAGCAAAGCAGTTTGACACATACAGCAACACAGTTACACATGGAATAAACAAACATACAGTCAATAATACAGTCTATAATACAGTATGTGCAAATGAGGTAAGATAAGGGAGGTAAGGAAGCAAATAGGCCATGGTGGCGAAGTAATTACAATATACCAATAAACACTGGAGTGAATGATGTGCAGAAGATTAATGTGCAAGTAGAGATACTGGAGTGCAAAGGAGCAAGGTAAATAAATAAATACAGTATGGTGATGAGGTAGTTGGATGGGCTATTTACAGATGGGCTATGTACAGGTGCAGTGATCTGTGAGCTGTGCTGACAGCTGGTGCTTAAAGTTAGTGAGGAAGATATGAGTCTCCAGCTTCAGTGATTTTTGCAGTTCGTTCCAATCATTGGCAGCAGAGAACTGGAAGGAAAGGCGGCCAAAGAGGAATTGGCTTTGGGGGTGACTAGTGAGATATAGCTGCTGGAGCTCGTGTTACGGGTGGGTGCTGCTATGGTGACCAGTGAGCTGAGATAAGGCGGGGATTTACCTAGCAGAGACTTGTAGATGACCTGGAGCCAGTGGGTTTGATGACGAGTATGAAGCGAGGGCCAGCCAACAAGAGCGTACAGGTCGTAATGGTGGGTAGTATATGGGGCTTTGGTTACAAAATGGATGGCACTGTGATAGACTGCATCCAATTTGTTGAGTAGAATGTTAGAGGCTATTTTGTAAATGACATCGCCGAAGTCGAGGATCGGTAGGATGGTCATATTTGGCAGCACGAGTGAAGGATGCTTTGTTGCGAAATAGGAAGCCGAGGTTCAGACAACAAGCCCTCCTATTTAACACACTGACCTCTATCGGAGAAGTAGTTGGTGAACCAGGCGAGGCATTCATTTGAGAAACCAAGGCTGTTTAGTCAGCCGATAAGAATGTGGTGATTTGACAGAGTCGAAAGCCTTGGCCAGGTCGATGAATACGGCTGCACAGTAATGTCTCTTATCGATGGCGGTTATGACTGGTGAAGACGTTGGAGACATCCATCTAACCTGTTTCTGACCTCGAACTGCTCCAATGCGTAATGATCATCAAGTCACATTAGCTGCTTGATTTCTTTGATGCCCTCGTAAAACCTGCATAAAACAGTGTGGCGATGCAG
This sequence comes from Oncorhynchus clarkii lewisi, assembly GCF_045791955.1. Lineage (NCBI taxonomy): Eukaryota > Metazoa > Chordata > Actinopteri > Salmoniformes > Salmonidae > Oncorhynchus > Oncorhynchus clarkii. The sequence goes on from NC_092166.1 coordinate 57,667,002, forward strand.
AGTGGAAATGTAGAGGTTCTCGGAGGTAGAGAGTTCAGAAAAGATTGATCAATGTCTGAGAACATGTAGATTGTTATTTCACAATCTATGGCATCTCAGGTGGCAATCACATGATGGTCATGGTAAAGGATTTTTATTGGCCAGTGAAAGATATATGTGGTTAAATCACACACGACTGGTTTAGCCCACACTAGGGACCTCTTCAGCACATACTACCCACTGGCTGTGTCTGAATACCCGTAGTTCCGTCCTAAATGGTAGGCTGTTTCAGTATGCGAAAAAAGAAAGCTTAATCATCTCCAACATTTCGAAAATCAAGTGTACTTTAAATGCCCGGATGCCATACTCAAATTTAGGCTTTGACAACAGCTGATCAATTAGCTATGGGGATGAGCTATCGAAATCAACAAATACTCATTTAGCTTTTTCATCTATTCAAATTCGATGCGCACTTCTCCACAATGTATTGGAAGAGGTGGGCTGCGGATGATAGGCCCTGGTTCTCTTCAAGTAGCCAAACAACAAAATGAGGCTACTTAATTGGGAAGATACTCGAAGCTTCTGCGGTGGTGTTTTCAAAAAGTAGTTTTTGTTCTCCTTAATATGATCAAGAATATTGCACCTTAGGCTACATTTTTTAAAACAACTGTAGTTTTTGGTTTATTTATTTTCGCTAAATGGTTTTCTCACTGAAAATGGTTTCTTGTTCTCTTGGCCTTCGTCACAGCGTTTAAACTACATACTAAACCATCGTTTGATTTTTGAATGTGTAAGGCACCGGGGCCTCGGGAGGTGGCTGCGATATTAATGTTAAGTTAATTAGGCCTTTTGATTTGAACACATGGACTGTTTTAGTTTTGTATGCTAGGCTACCTATTTAATGATTTAATTTATGTATCTTTAGCAGCCATTCTGATCTCAATCCCAATGATCAATGCTATAGTTTGTAATGTTGCTGTCCAGCGGTATTGAATAGCCGATGCATCAGACTGTCCACGTTTTTCTGTGCAATAGCCTTTTGATTTGAACATTTGAAAAGTTTTTGTTTTCTGTTCTAGGTTATTTTATTTCATGGACAGTAGCAGTCAAAAGTTTGGACACACCTACTATTTCAAGGGTCTTCCTTTATTTTGACTATTTTCTACATTGTAGAATAATAGTGAAGACATCAAATATGAAATAACACATATGAAATCATGTAGTAACCAAAAAAGTGTTCAACCAATCCAAATATATTTTATATTTGAGACTCTTCAAAGTTGCCACCCTTTGCCTTGATGACAGCTTTGCACACGCTTGGCATTCTCTCAACCAGCTTCATGAGGTAGTCACCTGGAATGCATTTCAATTAACAGGTGTGCCTTGTTAAAAGTTCATTTGTGGAATTTCTTTCCTTCTTAATGCGTTTGAGCCAGTCAGTTGTGTTGTGACAAGGTAGGGGTGGTATATAGAAGATAGACTGGTACTGTATATATGCTAAAGCACTTTGGTTTGACTAATAAATATGTTGAAATGGAACCAAATAATCTGTTTCTGTCTTCAGTCATTTTATAAATTGGATAGATGGGCTCTATGGTCTACTACGGTAAGGTTGAATGTGATAGTCTGTCTATAACCAGCCTTAGGCCTATAACTCCATTCCTGTTCTATTCAGAGTTTAGAAAAATTGATTAAATTGGAAATTAGCTATTATTAGGCTGGTTAATGCGATGCATGTCTGTTGAATTTGAAAAAATCCACCTGCACTCGGCCCCACCCCACCTACTCAGCCTATCAGGAGCTGCGACTGAGTTGCGGCTGTGGCATGCTGCATTATGGTGCGTGCTAAATAGTATGTGAGTATTCGGACACGGCCACGAGTTGAATCAACGTTGTTTCCACCTCATTTCAATTCAATTACGTTTAACCAACGTTGTCGAATAGACGTTGATTTGATGCCTGTGCTCAGTGGATACTGCCTGGATGAGAGGTCAGAGGTAACATCTGGGCTACAATTTCCATTTGTTTTTACTCTCCCTCCTTTAGAACGTTACTTTCTCTCCAGGTGTAAGAAGGTTGAACATGTTTGCACTTTACAGCTGTTGAAAATGTTACTGTTCATGTATCCATCCAACTGGCTATTGCTTCATACAGTGTACCACATCACTGTGAATGCTCAAGGCTAGTACATTAGCTAGTACACCCTCAAGGCTAGTACATTAGCTGGTACACCCTCAAGGCTAGTACATTAGCTAGTACACCCTCAAGGCTAGTACATTAGCTAGTACACCCTCAAGGCTATTACATTAGCTAGTACACCCTCAAGGCTAGTACATTAGCTAGTACACCCTCAAGGCTAGTACATTAGCTAGTACACCCTCAAGGCTCAGATTAGATGATGATTTCCTTTGCATCGCTGAATCTCCCTGTTGAACTCACTCCCCCCTTTTGCCTCTTTCCTCGCAACACCGATCCTTTTAGCTACATGACTATGTTTATCTGTTAAGTGCTCTTAATGAGATAATGTCACATTTACCCGCAGTGGAGTGAATAGATAGATATTCCTTGTTTTTCCCCCAGTTCATTCCATGTCATTTCAGCAAACCATGACACCCACCATCTCAGATTGTTCTGAAATAGTTTCTGTAGTTAGAAACAGATCACATTAGAATTACTGCAACATTATTGTGTTGAAATATATTTTGATCTCTGAGAACTCAAGCTAATTGATTGCACCCAAATTTTAATTGATGGGATTCATATAATATTCCATAACATCCGATTTGGACCAAACTTTAAGACCTGAGGAATCCAACGGAATTGTCAAAAGCAACAACGAGTATACAGTATCAGTTCTCTATGTCTGACAAGTAGTATGGAGCTGCAGCTCCCAGTATTGCTACTGCATCCTATGTAATGTATTCTCAGTGAATTTGGTGATGCTTTTTTTATCCTTCTTCAGAGAAATTAGTCATTGAAGTTGTTGGGTTTATGTCCCATCCTACGTGCTAATATTACCAGGTTCTGACCACTAGATGGTGCTGTTCGTGCTGTTAGGGGATTTAAAAAAAATGGATAGTTCACCCAAATTACAGAATTACATGGTTTCCTTTCCCTGTAAGCAGTTTATGGACACATTTGCTATTTAATGCAACATTTTTGTGACAAAACTATTGGTAGAGTTGAAAATGCGATGAAAACACGTTGAATTTTAGGTTTTTATTTGGTACATTAAAACCTAAGTGAAATAGTACATTATGTTTGCACTACGTCATCACACAATGATTTGTATCTGCAACAACTTAGTTTGGTGGAAACACACTGGTGGGAAAATGAGCATATTTTCTTTGTGCGGATTTTAGAATCTTCACATGAAAATATGTCGCCAGTTCAATGGAAACCTAACTATTGACCCGACACATTAAAATGGCCAATTTGGGTGCAATCCATTAGCTTAATTTCTTAGAGATCAAATTATATTTCAACAGAATAATGTTGCAGGAATGCTATTCGTATCTGTTTCTAAACACAGAAATAATTTTAGCACATTATGAAATCATTTTTCATTGTGATTTTTGAGGTGTGCTGAACCATTTCAATTAGTTGCCATGGAGATCCTCAGGAAGGCTCCAGAGCACACATGTGTCCGTTCGGGATGAAAGGATTGACAAGCAGGAGATGGAGCACACACTGACTTTCAGCACACACAGATGGCCCTTTAGCTGCAGGCTTAGGAGTAACACAGTCACAGATTCTGCATTACACACTGTCAAACACACACCTCTGCTGAGATGGCCCCGTAGCCACAGGCATTACACACACAGTCACAGACCCTCTCAGGTTATTTTCAACCACAGATAAGAACAGGCCCAATCCCCAGCTAATGGAAGAACAGTGATTGTTAGTTATTTCAGGCTGGCTCCTATCAGGCCACAGGTGCCAAAGAAAGGTGAGGATCGTGGTTAGGCTGTGTCTCTTGACAGCTTGGATGCTTGTGTCGAGTGAGGGGGGAAGCTGTGGCGTATTTTGCGAGGTGGTGGTGGTGGTGGGGGGCTGATATATGGATGGATGTGTGAATATGTGTCATTAACCCTTCCCCCTCTGGGGAGGAACCCTTTCAAGTGCTCATTTAAGCCAGGTTAGTGTGGGCGGGGGATAGCGGTGAATATGTTGTCATGAATATGTGATTTTAGAAGAGCTGTGAGTGATGAAATCAGATGGAAATTTCTCTTTAACATGTAGAGGGGTTTATAGCTCTCCTTTCCTTGGATTTTTGAAGGGGTTACCTGGTTGCAGAGTCCTTTGATCCACTTAGTGCACAGCAATTAAATAAGGAAAACATCTATGGCAAGACTGTTCTTCTGCTTCAGTCCTTCTGACAGAATGGTCTGTACTCTGTGTATTCTGATCCAGCCAGAGTGACTAACCCAACATGTTGGGTTGTTGGGATTACCTAAACATGGGTTCATTTAATCATCGGTTGCACATTTCTTACTCTCATGTTGGATGGACCTAGCAGCTGGGTCTTTTTTAACGTCATCCGTAAGTTATTTTCAAGGAGGTGTGTTTTATTAGGGTTTGTTTTTTAAAAGATATATCTTGCCGGCGAGTAATACATGTTGTTCCTGTTTATCATGTTAAGTTTACATACTGCAAATTCAAAGTTTCCTAATGTTTTTCTTGTACTTTACACATTCTTCTACAGTACTAATATTATTAATTACATATTATAATAAGGAATACCATCTTATTGTATCCCACAATGGATTTACATAGGCTTTTATGGAACTCATACACTTCTGTAAGCTTAATAGAAGCTACCAAACATGTCAATGTTCGACCTTAACATGTGATAGCTATACAACAGAACAGATGAACAGGAATGACATTTACTCTCATGGCTGGCTAGAAATAACTCTCTGAAAGCTACGCACCTACAAAACTACACCTCCAGTCTTCTGATCTGACCCGTTCTGTCATATCTCTTTTAAAGAAAACAACCCAACTAAGTGACCCAACGCCTGCAACCCAGCAGTTGGGTCAACCAAACAACCCAGCATTTTGTACAGTGTACTCTGTAGGTTGAGGAACGTTGTGTTAAGTTTATGTCAGTTCCTTGTCTGTGGCAGAATGACAATACTTTAGTTCAGACCTCCTTATTCCAGCAATTCAGTGGATACATACAGTCCTAACAGTCCACAAAGACATAACCCCTAATCAGGTAGTGCATGTTTTTTTTTTACCTTAGAAATATCCGAAATTATTTTAATATTTCTGTGCCTGTAACTTTAAATAAAACATCTCAGGAAGTGTTATCTCCTGTGGAAGTGTCATCTCCTGTGGAAGTGTCATCTCCTGTGGAAGTGTCGTCTCCTGTGGAAGTGTCATTTCCTGTGGAAGTGTCGTCTCCTGTGGAAGTGTCGTCTCCTGTGGAAGTGTCGTCTCCTGTGGAAGTGTCATCTCCTGTGGAAGTGTCATCTCCTGTGGAAGTGTTATTGCCTGTGGAAGTGTTATCTCCTGTGGGTATTAAGGCATTTCTCCCTTATTAAAAATATTATTTCTATGGATGATTCCTTTCTCTAACCACGAGAAGCCATTGGATCCTAGCCTGCCAGGGGTAATGAGTGACCACGTGGGATTGGTCAGAATAACTCTGATTATAGTCTGATAATAGTTTTCTCACAGTCAGAACAGAGAGTTGTCAGGCAACGCTCATCACTTGGTACCTTCACAATTCAATGAGTTCCTATCCAGGAATGCCTGGGCCTGAAAATATCCAGGCTGCAGCATCTTCCGTACTGTGGGGAGTCACATGTGGGAAGAGAGACGATGCCTCTGTCTGAGAAGACTGACAGTCCCTAATTGGGGTTGGAGTCGCAAGTCTGGATGGAGTCGCAAGTCGTGCACGCGTGCACTCACTCGCTCACATGTGCGTGTTGGAGACAGAACACATTGAGAGGAAAGGCAGAGCTCGAGAGACAAATTGAGGGAGACTGAGGGAATAGGTGTGAAAAAAGTAAGAAGTATGTGACAGGGTTGAAAATGTGCTCCAAAGTACTGTACATTCACAGTATGCTAGTTGGATTATTAATAGCGTCAGTCACCTCACCTCTTGAGTAATGTTCTGAACTTTACTCCATTGCTGCACACCACAGTATAATATACACTACAGACTCCTGGCATAGAAGCATGGCCTCCTTTCTAGCCAAGGCTAGCTACTGATGTTGCTGCCAAGTGATTTGCCAGTGGTATGTGGGTGGCCTACGCAGATTAGATGTCTTTTAAGGAATTAAGAGAACGGGACTCAGTTAAGAGGCCATGTTTGACTGCTTATAGAATAAGGGCATACAGGCCTGAAGGAAGGTAAGGAATTTGTTTTTTAAAAAGCCAGTCATGTTATGTAAGGGGATTTTGTTGCTTAGTACTCTGTACTCCTTCATATAAGCACCTTACATTTACCTACTCGTCACTGACCTTTTCAAGAGATGTCAAACCTGACCAATGATCATTTGATGAAAAGCTCCATCTTATCGTCACACCTGTCACAAGACATTTCACCCAAAGCTTTTCAATGACTTCTTCGAAAGCAAGGAAATGGGTGATGTTCCGTACAGATAGAGGGCCTTGGTTGTCCTTAAAAACAAATGTGTACACTATCCTTTTCATTTACACCTCTTCATTTGACACATTTTGAAATTCCTTTACAAACGTCATTACAAAGTCCTTTTTATACAGGAGTTCCATAGATGCGGTATGTTCCCCAGTCTATACTCCACATTTCTATGTTTCCAGTTCTTTGTTTTTCTGTTTCACCACAGGACATAAAGTATCACTTCCTTCCACATGCTCGTCGGAGATAATGTTTAAGGTTTTTGTTTTTGAAGGACAGTCATTTTGTGTGAAAAGAAGTCTTCTGCTGTGTCTGTGTCACCTGTTTGCTTGTGTTCAGAGACGAGGAGCACGTCACCCACAGAAGCACAATCTGTCTTTGGGGAAGAGTAATTCCCTCTGAATTGAGTATAGTCCCCAGTTCTCTCCCTCTCGCTCTCGCCCTCTGTTCTGCACCGTCTGCTCTCAAAGTGATAGCTTTGGTCTGGTATTCTCTTTTTAATTGAAAAATAGCATTCATTAGAAAGTGAATGGAATGAAACAGCCGTTTTGAGATGTTTCTATAATATTCCGCGGCTCTGTGAAAATGATTATTTGAGGACATATTGATCTGATATGACTGTTGGACTAAATTGACATCTACTCTCTCTGATGTGTATGTTGAGGCTTATTGTGAAGCTCGGTACATTTCGCCACAGTGAGGTTCAATCTCAGTGCACGGTGATGATTGGATGAGCTCCCTTTACAAAGAAATCAAACTTTTGATTATTAAGGTAAACTTTTGCTATTGAGATAAATGAAAACTCTTCCCAAAAACTATATTTTTCCATTTGTTTCAGTAGTCTATTGTTGATATAGTCCCTAAATGTTTTGCATGTCAGCAATCAAGTTGCCAAGATATATACCTTTAAAAATACAGAAATACAGCTGTATTTTTTTATTCTGAAAGGTGTACACAATATTAGGAATACCTGCTTTTTCCATGTCATAGACTGACCAGGTGAAAGATATGATCCCTTATTGATGTCACTTTTAAATCCACTTCAATCAGTGTAGATGAAGGAGTGGAGACGGTTTAAAGAAGGATTCTTAAACCTTGATACAATTGAGACATTAATTGTGTATGAGTGCCATTCAGAGGGTAAGACAGGCGCACCGGTTTGAGAATGATAAGAACTGGGTTTTTCAAGCTCAACATTTTCCCGTGTGTATCAAGAATGGTCCACCACCCAAAGGGCATCCAGCCAACTTGGCACAACTGTGGGAAGCATTGGAGTCAACATGGGCCAGCATCCCTGTGGAATGCTTTTCACACATTGTAGAGTCCATGCCACGACGAATTGAGGCTGTTCTGAGGTCAAACGTGGGTGCAACTCAAATCAAATCAAAGCAACTCTGCTCAAAATATTTTGGGACTATATCAACATTGGACTAATGAAACAAATACCAAAAAATGTGGGAGGAATTTTCCTTTAAGGTAAGCCCATCACAAGCTCCTCCAAGAATTTCACTCTGTGTCTGTTTGTCTGTCTGTGTGTAGTCTGTGTGTAGTCTGTGTGCACGTGCGTGAGTTCTTCCGCCCGTGTCTATGCTGTGGCTTATGGATATTCCAAGCAGCACCATTAACTAAACATGACCATTAAGTTCGAGAGCACTGTGAGGTGTGACACCGAGTGACAGTAAGAGACCCTATCTACCAGGACAGACGGACAGACGTCCCAGGTTGTCGTGCCCGTGGTCCCTCAGTGACAGTAAACAAACTGCTCCAGATGTCAGCGTGGAGTTGTCGCTGTGACTCTCACCTTGACATTCCTCTCAGACTGGCAGATGCATATCCCTGTCCCTTCATGTATGTATTTTTTGATGTATATATTTTTAAATGTAACCTTTATTTAACTAGGCAAGTCAGTTAAGAACAAATTCTTATTTATGACGGCCTACCGGGGATTATATCCGCCTTTGCTCGTGTATAATCCCTAGACTGTGAGAATGTTATCTGTAGCTCTTAAACCATAGATACAAGTTCAAAGGTGTGTTCTTGACTTAGTGTATCATATACAGTACCAGTCAAAATTTTGGACTTACCTACTCATTCAAGTTTTTTTCCCCCTGGTTTTTTCTACATTGTAGAATAATAGTGAAGACTTCGAAACTATGAATTAATACATGTAGTAACCAAAAACTGTCAAACAAATACAAATATATTTTATATTTGAGATTCTTCAAAGTAGCTACACTTTGCCTTGATGACACCTTGCACACTCTTGGCATTCTCTCAACCAGTTTCACCTGGAATGCTTCTTCACTCTGCGTTCCAACTCATCCCAAACCATCTCAATTGGTTTAAGGTTGGGTGATTGTGGAGGCCAGGTCATCTGATGCAGCACTCCATCACTCTCCTTCTTTGTCAAATAGCCCTTACACAGCCTGAAGGTGTGTTGGGTCATTGTCCGGTTGAAAAACAAATGATAGTCCCACTAAATGCAAACCAGATGGGATGGCGTATCGCTGCAGAATGCTGTGGTATCAATGTTGGTTAAGTATGCCTTGAATTCTCAATAAATCACAGACTGTGTCACCAGAAAAGCACCCCCACACCATCACACCTCCTCCATGCTTCACGGTGGGAACCACACATGCAGAGATCATCCGTTCACCTACTCTGCGTCTCACAATGACACGGCGATTGGATCCAAAAGTCTCAAATTTGGACTCATCAGACCAAAGGACAGATTTCCACCGGTCTAATGTCCATTACTCGTGTTTCTTGGCCCAAGCAAGTCTCTTCTTCTTATTGGTGTCTTTTAGTAGTGGTTTCTTTGCAGCAATTTGACCATGAAGGCCTGATTCACACAGTCTCCTCTGAACAGTTGATGTGTATGTTACTTGAACTCTGTGAAGCATTTATTTGGGCTGCAATCTGAGGTGCAGTTAACTCTAATGAATTTATTCTCTGCAACAGAGGTAACTCTAGGTCTTCCTTTCCTGTGACAGTCCTCATGAGAGCCAGTTTCATCATAGCGCTTGATGGTTTTTGTGACTGCACTTGAAGAAACTTTACAAGTTCTTGAAATTTACCGCGTTGACTTACCTTCATGTCTTAAAGTAATGATGGACTGTAATTTCTCTTTGCTTATTTGAGCTGTTCTTACTATAATATAGACTTGGTCTTTTACCAAATAGGGCTATCTTCTGTATACCACCCCTACCTTGTCACAACGCAACTGGCTCAAACGCATTAAGAAAGAAAGAAATTCCACAAATGAACTTTTAACAAGGCACACCTGTTAATTGAAATGCATTCCAGGTAACTACCTCATGAAGCTGGTTGAGAGAATGCCAAGCGTGTGCAAAGCTGTCATCAAGGCAAATGGCGGCTACTTTGAGGAATCTCAAATATATTATATATTTTGATTTGTTTAAACCTTTTTTGGTTACTACATGATTCCATATGTTATTTCATAGCTTTGATGTCTCCACTATTATTCTACAACGTAGAAATAGTTAAAAAAAAGAAAAACCCTTGAATGAGTCGGCATGTCCAACCTTATGACTGCTACTGTACGTCACATCTCTTTCCTGCTCATAGGCTTGAATTGTTTCAGTCTCGTTTCATTGAGAGTGCTTGATTGTTAAACCTGAAGTTTGAGCTACTTGTTTTCACAAATGTTGTCCAGCTAATAGAAATGGCTAATAGAACAGTCCAGGTAGTTAAATGCTCACAGTTTAATTGACGTCCTATTTAATAAGGATGACGAATTGGCTATCTGACTGCCAGGGGTCCTGCAGCAATTTGTTGTATTCAGCCAAGAATAACATTACTGATTTAACTTGACTGATCACTCCTTGTCTTTCTCTTCTTCTCTCTGTCGCTAGGTTTGCTTATGGTTTGTACTCCGACTTTTAGACGCCTGGTCTGAAATGAGGTGCTTTAAATGTTAAGTCGGTTGAATCATTTAGTGTTGTACCACTGTCTGCTACTCTCTTCCAGCATGTCGTAGCATATGAGCATGGAGATGATGCATAATGAGGTATACTGGACGCATCATTTAAGATTGCGTGCGTTTTTAAGTGTGCTGGTACTACCAGGTTTCTATGGGAATGTGGTGCTTATCTGGGTAAACATTGTAGTTCCCTAGACTACCAAAAAAAAGTTTCATGTCAGACGTCAGCAACATCAAAAGTTGCCTGTTTGGGTGTTGCTGTCATTTTTTGTGAGGCTTAGAATCTGCAAGATTACCTCCGTTTTTTTATGATCCCCCACTGTAAAATATTCATGAACTGGATCGGTACAGATGATAATGGATGTATGCACATTTACGTCGTGCTCGCTCTTAGCCAGCAGTGTTATTACGCTAAGAGAGCGTGTTTATCATAGCAGGAAAATGTAATGAGACAGTTGTAATTACTGCCAGAGTGAAAACCTTCCCCTGTCTGAAAACACGGACGCACCCACCCTGCTCACGCATAATCAGTATCTTTATCCGTCATCTGAGAGATTGTTGTGGAGACGTATGGAGATTTGAAGGTAAAACATGGAAACATGCACAAGGCGTTTGTTATTACCAACACAAGGCAATGTCAATCATCATTCTCTCCTTGAGGAATTGGCTGAATTTTAATTACAGCTGGTTAGGTTGTTAGATTGTGCTATGTAATGTTTGTCATTTATTTGATGAGCATACACAGATTATTGTATTTTTTTTAAAAACATTCTTAAACTATTCCCAATAATACAACTTTATTGCAGCTGAAAAGGTTAGTCTATGGAATGTTTCTGGTCCTTCTGTTTATAGTGGACCAGCCAGAGGGACATGCAGTGGTTCAATATCCCACCCTCCACTGGTGCGGTTTGGAAGGCCATATCTCCTGGCCAGCACCCCTTTCATCACATTCACACATCCCTTCCCCGTATTACTGTTTGTGAGAAGAGCTTTCCCCCTCTCAGAAGAAGCAGTCTTCCCAGGACAGGACTCTGCATGGAAGATTGTGAGAGTTTCCAAACATTCCTCTATGGAGCATCTGCGGTTCTGAGAGTTCTTCTGAGAGTTCTGAGAGCAGCCCATCACATCCAGATGAGAGTCATTGACCCTGCTCTGCCCCTCCTCCTCTCCATCATTCCTCTCTGACACCAAGGGACAAAAACAAGGTTCACATGCCAAGTCAGGGGTTTAGAGGACGATGCTTAGGCCACATGTGTAGTGGATCTCCCCTAGCTCCTTATCCCGGGCCTGACAGTGGTGGCCCGGGATAGGGAGCTGCAGTGAGATGGACCTCAGCAGTGGATGGTGTTTGACCCCTATCATGCAGACAGCTACTCCTGCCAAAGTCCCAATTTTAGTTGTTGCTTCTATGTCTCATTGAAATGTAAATGTCCTTCTTGTTCGTACCACAAGTCTTAGTAATATCCGTATTTGGCTTAAGTCTACTGGAAGAGTTCTATTATATTTTGACTATCATTTTGTTTTGATTTTGTCTCATTTCCATAATGAGGGCACTAAAGCTACAGTTTGTGCTTGCATAATTTTTTTGTTCGCTTAAGTTTGTTTTGTTTGTCAGGGGCCTGGGTATTTGTATATTTTTCTTAGTACGGATAATAAACTGCCAACTACTACAAACAAACCCGGTGGAGTTACACGCTGATTGCTGATGAAGTTCTTTGTTAGTACAATGATAACCTCTCAGAATGAAGGCACTTTCTCCAATAGCTGGGCGGAGAGAAGAGTGTTTGAATAGGACCTCAAGTCAAAGCACATAGTGATTACCATCCATTAGCATTTTTTCCCCCCATAATTATTGTAATAGTCTACCTCTCTGTGGCCCAAACCTTTTGTTACGCCTTGGTTCCGGTCTTTTATTCTTCAGTTTTTAATCCTCTCCTGCTCAGCAGAATTTACTATTTTTTAATTCTTTACTAATTGCAGTGGAGGCTGACTACAGGAAGAAAAGGAACATTTTAGTATATTTAATTGTGACCTCATCGCGTCTGTTGCAGAGGATGCTGGATGAAGCAGAGTTGGGGATGAAAGGTGGAGAGGTGAATCAGTCCCTGACAGAAACCTTGTAGGGATGAAGAGTAGGCAACCTGTTCCCTTCGTCTTTGAATATTTAAAATTCTGTCTCCCATTCATGAGAGAGAGAGAGAGAGAGAGAGAGATAAATAGGTGTTGACAGAGAACAATGCCAGGGTTTTCCTCTGTCAAGTTTAATCAAGTGCCTTTTCTGACAGATAGAACGCTTTCTGTTCTGATCCTGACAAATGAGTTGAATTTGAACTTTGAATTTGCCAACTCCCCTGCAGATGAAACACCAGTCTTAACACAAGGTCAGGTTTTCACTTTGCACTGAATGAGCTGATTGTGTGTTTGTGTATGGTTTATTTCAATAACGCTGTGATATTTCTGAGTAAGTTCGCTGGGTCTTTGTGCTATTTGGTGCATGCTAATTGGACATTTTAATTGGCACTGTCAGGGTCAGGTTGTGCACTTCAGAACTCCCCAGCTCTATAATGTCTGAAAACCTAATTGAAACTTACAGATGAGAGCGAACCGTGGGGTAAATCGTTTCATGCCAAATTGCCGGCATTTGTTGGTCTCTGTCAGGAGTTGTTATTTTCTATGGAGGTCTTCATGTAGCTGTGGTCTATTTATAAACCTGCCATTTGATAATCATCAGGGGCTAAGCTGCATACCCCGTTGTCTCTCTATTTTATGCACTGGTATTATAAGCCACATATTCCATTGCCTTGATGAGTAATGTGAAACGTCAAAATTGGAAGGGGTTTGTTTGTTTGTTTCATTGGGAACAGTTTCAAACATACTGTTTAGAGATGGCACCTTGCATCCCACCTTTACTGATGTTACATCGCGTCTGTGTTTTATCAGGTTTTTACTGTGTTAGGAATGCGAAACGGGGGGAGGCCACGGGCGTTCTGGGAACTGAAATAAACAAGTGAATGAATTGCCTGTCAGTAGTTGGTGGTGTGTCTCTGAGGCACAATGCCTATACTGTAAGCGTCAGGCTCATTGGGGTTAAAGCTATAACACAATTGTTCAACCTGGGATGAAGACAAATTTACATCATGTGAGTAATCTTCCACTTACCCAATAATTGATCCATGGAGATGGGGAGATGTCTGAGTAAAGGTACATAGTATACAGTACATGCATGTTATAATATAGCTCGAAGTAGCTGATACAGAGATGCAAACTACTGTAGTCGGAGAGAGGGAAACATTCACGCGGTGGGAATCACTGACACTTTTCTTAACTAGGACACTACATCTCTCTCTCATCTATAGTAAGATACAAGTACTCCCGTGTGGTATTACTGGCCTTGATATAAAGCAAACTGCACAGAGCACTCATAAATCAATGGTGAAGTAGGCTGTCCTGTTTTTTTAATTTTTTAAATATACACAATTCGTATAAGCAGGACTTTTACTTTCACTCACTTTATTCAAATGTTTTAATATGACCATATTTGTTGTAACTCAAGATATTCCGTAATAGATATGTAACTAATAAAGATAGATGATGAACTTAAGACATTAATGGGGATTTTGCTACCAGCAACCAGTCACATGAACAATTCGATAAGTCTGATGGAGCATCATGCAAATGTCTTGTCTTGTCATACTGTCAAGGGTCCAAGGGGACTTGGGACATCCCCCCCTAAGTGCATTGAACTTTCCCATTATATATTCCCATCCCTGTACCGGAGTAATGAATAATGATACAGATTGTCAGCTATTCTAGTCCTTCTCCGTCAACCAGTCCACAACTCCTTAATCTGTGTACCGTAGATAATGATCCATTAAGGGAAATCAATTTGGCTTCACTGATACAATTTAACACAGCAGTCAACGGACGCTTTCTGTTAGTGTCTAGGAGTTTGGTATCTCTCTGTGTGCTCAGTGTTAAATCATGATGAGGACTTGAGAGTATACCCATGTTTTGACATTTTAGTCATTTAGCAGATGCTCTTATCCAGAGCAATTTACAGGGGCAATTAGGTTTTAAGTGTCTTACTCAAGGGCACATCAACAGATTTGGTCACCTAGTTGGCTCTGGGATTCGAACCAGCAATCTTTCGGATACTGGGCCAACGCTATTAACCGCTAGGCTACCTGTTGACTCACTGGACAATGCTTAGCCATGGAAAATGTACATGGGAATGGTAATCATCGGTAGACATCAGTGATGGTGGTATGATTTGATTATTGCTGCAGGTTCCAAATGGCTAGACTTGGATACTGTATGTCTGATGATCTTGTTTAGCAGATAGAGTAGATTCGGTAATAAAGTGATACATGGTTTTTAATTAGACTCACATTTTAATGTTAATGAGCAAATGGAATATTGTCGATATTGTTGATGTTCTGTCATCATATGAGACTGTTTGTGTGGCAACCCAAGAGAGGTATTCCATCCTGACATTTAAAGCTTGTTATTTTCTCTATCTAATGTCTTTTTGCTGTCTCTTTCTCAGCCCTCACTAATGTGAAGCTATGGGCCATCGACCGCCAGTGTTTCCAGACCATTATGATGAGGACGGGCCTCATCAAACATGCCGAATACATGGAGTTTCTAAAGAGGTGGGCTCCTCTCTCGCTCTTTCCCTCTCTTTCTCTCCCTCTCTTTTCTCTGTCCTCCACCTCCCCTGAGATGCCATTCGAGCGAGGACTGAGGTTTGAGTGACTGTCCCTGACAGTCACAGAATCACCTTCCCCCTCTTCCCATTTCCTGTCACTGATGTCTGGGTGCACTGTTCAACAAAGACACTTGCTGGATGCATGTTCAAACGAGCATCAGGTGATTGTGCACTTCAGGTCTTTTACACTAAATCTATGTGTTACCACTTGGAACTGTTAAAACACCAGTTTATTGATCATTGTCATACTATGTTTGATATCACTGTCCTCTTTCTGTTCACACAGCTGAGTCTAATCCATGCTAACCCATTGGCTGAGACTTTACATATTGATTTCACATTTCCTTTCTTTCTCAGCTTCAGACCTGCCTTCTTTTAACTTTAAACATCGTTTTTGTGTTTAATATATAGTGGGCTTACCAATGGGTTTTCTGCTCTACAACAAACAGCATGATGTCCCTCTCAGACCAATATACTTACTCTCAGTAGACATACACAATACAGTAGATGATGAAATCCCCCTTTTCCTCCAGTCTCCATAAAGAAATGGGTAATTGAGGAAGAATGTTGCACCTATCTCTCATGCCAGAGCCCCAGCTGTGCCTTTTACTGGATGTTCTGGACCCGATGATATCACATGCAGGGAAAGAGGAAATTGATTTGGATGAAGTTGGCTTTTAGTGGTAAAATAAGATGCCTTTCTCCCCACGCATTGGCAGCTACAGCCGACTGGTGCACAGGGGAGGAAGTCTCAAACAATCAATAAAGTCGTTTGACTTTTAATGGCTCGTGTAATGTGATCTCTGAAGATGCACTCAATTTGTAAGAAAATATACCTTTTGTGTCACAATATTTGTGAGGTAGCTTCTGTCAGTGCATCTCTTCAACGTAGAATGTCAAATATCAAACGCATCCATTTCTGAAGGAATAGTTTCCGTGGTAACAAGCAACAATGTTTCGAAGAGACTCGGAAGTTGTCAAACTGCCAGATTGTGTGTGTTTGTTTGTGCCCTCGTGTGCGTTCCCGCATGTTTTTTGTTTTGTTTTTTTGTGCGTGCGCCTGTGTGTGTGCCTGCGTGTGTGTGTGCCTGCGTGTGTGTGTGTGTGTGTGTGTGTGTGTGCGCCCATGCATGTGACCGCCCACGTGTGAGTGAAGTCTCTCTCGTTGAGGAGAGAGCATGCCAGAGGTATGTAAATATCTTTGAATCTGCCAAGAAAGCCTTCTTGAGCTTCCTGGGAAGGCTTAGTATAATTGGAAGCTGCTCTCAGGCTCAACCTTAAACTAAAACCCTGTCCACATGTGAACATTGAGCTGTGGCTTACGACTGTGGTGATTCTGCACAAACCTCGCCCCACTTCAGACGCTGCTGGTGTTAGGGGAGGGTTAAAGCACGTGCGAGAATTGGTATGCCGCCACAGCTGTGCCTATATACATACGCCAGTGAAATTGATGTACCTGTTTTATCTTCTCTCTCTTTAGTCAGTCATACAGATTCCACTCTTTCATGCAACCTGCTGTACTGGCTTTTACATGGATTCTGCATACATGCTCTGTTAGTGCATTGGTCTTTTGGTTTACTTAGATAGACAACAGAGGGAGTATTGATGCTGCGAACCTCGTGAATAAACCGTATGTATCAGTTGTGACCGATGCTTTGTGAGTTATAAAGCACCACAGCACCTAGTGCTGTTCACCAGGCCGAGAACAGCATGAGCTGTTGGCTTCACCTTCTGTCTGAACTCTCCATAATAGCTAACTCTCGCTCCCTCTCCCCAACAGTGTTCCAACATTCCAAGGCCTTTCAGAAGAAATACTCAGCAAGCTAGCCGACGTTATGGAAGAGGTGAGTTTCCAAGGTGTCCTGCTTGAACTTAGCGGTGTTCGTGGCAATGGTGATTTACGTCTATTTCATTGACTGTGTAATTGAGCAATTATTTTATGAACCACATCATTACATAATGAAGAATTGATGGCCTAGCTCACCAGACACAACCTGAGGTAAAAACTCACTGACAACCTCTAACCTCTGGTCTGACAACCTCTGGTCTGACAACCTGACAACCTCTGGTCTGACAACCTCTGGTCTGACAACCTCTGGTCTGACAACCTCTGGTCTGACAACCTCTGGTCTGACTCTGACTGCAATAATATCTGTGTATAATTAGGAGACCACGTGACATGACCAGGAAGAATATCCCAATTAGACTATAACCAGAGCCCAGATTTACAGTATTCCTAGTCAGGTCACATGGTCAGGT
This sequence comes from Oncorhynchus clarkii lewisi, assembly GCF_045791955.1. Lineage (NCBI taxonomy): Eukaryota > Metazoa > Chordata > Actinopteri > Salmoniformes > Salmonidae > Oncorhynchus > Oncorhynchus clarkii. The sequence continues at coordinate 57,684,501 of NC_092166.1, forward strand.
CCCTCTGATCAGAATATCAGAATGCTATCAACAGTGTGTCTAGTTTCTTGCTGTTAACTCTAAATGACCTCTTGCCGTAGATCTATGAGTAAAGAGGGAACAATTATAGTTGTAATCCCAACCTCCGAGCAGATCGCTAAGCCTCTTATTATTTACTGGCATGCTGATGGTTCCCAAAACGGTGGTAAGTGGTCATCAGGACCACTCGAGCCTCTCAGACGTATTACATTAGGTACGCAAAAATGTATCTCTACAGTCTTTCGCCTCCAATTTTTAAGCTAGTTAATTTCCGAACAAGCAAATGAGCTCTCTGATGTTCGCTTTTAATTGGATGACTTGACCTCCAGTATCTTGTTTCCAAAGTTTCCAAAGAACATTTGGTAATGAAAACCACATAAATACAATTACGGCATGCTTTCTCTATCAAAGTCAAATGAAGTATTAGCACAAAAATCACAGGGGGATTTCTTCTTCTTTTTTGTATTTAAAAAAATGTAACCTTTTATGTAACTAGGCAAGTCAATTAAGAACAAATTCTTATTTACAATGACGGCTTACCCCGGCCAAACCCAGACGACGCTGGGCCAATTGTGCGCTGCCCTATGGGACTCCCAATCACAGCCGGATGTGATGCAACCTGGAATCAAATACATGTCATGGTTATCTTAGTGTATTGGATCAATAGAGGATTGGCTCCATTACGAACACACAGCCTTATTTCTAAATCAACCAATAGAATGTATCTTGCCATGTTTTGTTTGTTAAAGTGTTTTTCATTGGCACCAACTGCTGCTTCTGAGTCACCCTGACTTCCTCAGCCCTTAAAGAACCACAAAGGAATTACATGCAAAGGGCAAACACAAGTCTAAGTTATACTTCATATGATGAAACAGTATTTGGGGTTGCAGTCATATCACAATCGTACAATCCACTCCATAGTTCCCTAGGTGTTTCAGATGCATACAACTCAAATGTATATTCTGTTTCTATGTTCAGACACAGAATGCCCTATTGGTTACCAAGACACTATCCCTCCGACTGACTGAAATAAAACATGAGGAAAACCCAGAATGTTCAACCAGTTGAGAGCATTGAGCTCCAAAGGGGGCTGATGATAAATGTGCGGCCATGCAGCGTGGTGGAGATGGGTTACCCTGTAGGAGTGGGAGGGGGGCTCTTCCCAGGCATGAAGTGCCCAGGGCAGGCCAACCTCTCCCCTCAGGCATCCTCTCTGATCCCCCTTCCTCTACAGTAATCCTGCCTGCTCGGTCTCTGCAGATAACCCACGCCTGCTGGCTTACTGCGAATGTGTGTGTATGTGTGCTTGCATGTGTGTGCGGGTGCGATTAGTTAAAGAGTGGACACATCCCCAGAATACGCTAGAATCAATCAGACCTAATGCACCTGCAGAACGATCAAAGAATGGTATTCAGCATGGAACAATACAATGCAGACAATCTCCTTGCCCAGTTTGTTTGTTGTCATGGTGATTTACCTAGACATGAAAATGTGATTGTAAAAATGGCATATTGCTAATTGCGCAGTTATCAGTCGTTCCTTATTGAACCTCAGCGTTAACACCATCCTCTCTGGACGTGTGCTGTGTTGTGCCTCGAATTACAGTAGTGTTTAGCTTCAGTGTTTCCTGAAAGAATAGACAGGCATTGTACTAACATCAGGCTCAGAGATGGTATTTACCTTGATTTACACGAGGAAACTCAGTGGGGAAGGTTACAAATGAGAACATTCGGGAACCTCGGGCAAACCCACTTACAAACAACATCTGTGATGCGTGGCATTTCATTGAAGACTCAGATTTTTCTCATTACTTACTGTCACTCATCATTTCAGTCGGAAATCTGCAAAGATCTATCTATGTGAATCCAGAGGAGTGTTGTAGCGTGTGTCAGTGCGTGGAGGCAACTAATTCAAGTGGTAATGTTTTCCTCCAAAAGATGTGATGTGGAGGCTTCTTTGTGACATGGGGGCTGGATTATGGAACAAGCTCCTAGAGCCTTGCAGTGTAGGATAAGGAGAATACTACTGCAGGAGCAGAACAGCAAAGGCATGATAACTGGAGAATCTACTTTAGACCACAACTACAGGGGAGTCCCCTGGGTGTACAGTGTGGCCAGTGGCTAGTATAATCAGAAGACATTTTGTTTGTACAAAACGGCATCGTTTTTTTTCTTACATTGTCTTCACACTTAGTTTAAGTGACAGACGCAATAAGAGCCTTTGACAGCACCAGTTCATTCACAGTTAACCCTCCTATGGTGTTACTCTGAAACGGATGACAGGCTCCTCAAGCACACTGGGAAGAGAAACAAACTCATTACGTCACGAGCCATATCAGCTGTAACAGAACAGCAGAGTAGGTCTTGGATTCTCATTCCACATGCAAAGAAAAAGGAGACTGGGGCACCCAAGTAAGAAAGTAACTGATTCTTGTCAAACGAAAGTGATAAGATACGTAAAGTCAAGAAGTAATTGAGTGTTGTGGAGCAGAATGTTCTGCGTGTGCCAGGGCACCGTTTCATCCAGGCCTTTCCTCTCTTTTAATGACTTGCCAATTACATAATGAGAAATACCCACTACCTCCACTCCAAGACTACTGTTTGATGTTTAGCCACCATTCACAATGACAATAAAATCTTAAGGTTCTCCTGGTAAGTTATAACTTTTTAAAACTCAACACGTGAATTACTTCTCAACTCATCTTTGAAAGTGCGACTCAAAAGATGTCGGGATGTTTTAAGCAGTTTGCACTAGTCTTATATTTATGCTATGTAGTTTAGCTACTGTATGGGGACAAGTATCTATCTAAACGTCCCTTTTTCAGGACCCTGTCTTTCAAAGATAATTCGTAAAAATCCAAATACCTTCACAGATCTTCATTGTAAAGGGTTTAAACACGGTTTCCCATGCTTGTTCAATGAACCATAAACAATCAATGAACATGCGCCTGCCGTCGTCGTTAAGACACTAACAGCTTACAGACTGTAGGCAATTAAGGTCACAGTTATGAAAACTTAGGACACTAAAGAGGCCTTTCTACTGACTCACCAAAATTAAAAAATAAAAACACAAAGAAAGATGCCCAGGGTCCCTGCTTATCTGCGTGAATGTGCATTAGGCATGCTGCAAGGAGACATGAGGACTACAGATGTGGCCAGGATCGTCCTCGCAGTGGCAGACCATGTGTAACAACACCTGCACAGGATCGGTACATCCGAACATCACACCTGCGGGACAGGTACAGGATGGCAACAACAACATCCCAAGTTACACCAGGAACGCACAATCCATCCATCAGTGCTCAGACTGTCCGCAATAGGCTGAGAGAGGCTGGACTGAGGGCTTGTAGGCCTGTTGTAAGGAAGGTCCTCACCAGACATCACCGGCAACAACGTCGCCTACGGGCACAAACCCACCGGCGCTGGACCAGACAGGACTGGCAAAAAGTGCTCTTCACTGACGAGTCACGGTTTTGTCTCACCAGGGGTGATCGTCGTACTGCTCGTTCTGTGCATGATTTTCTGCGAGACAGGAATGTCAGTGTTCTGCTATGGCCAGCAAAGAGCCCGGATCTCAATCCCATTGAGCACGTCTGGGACCTGTTGGATCGGAGGGAGAGGGCTAGGGCCATTCCCCCCAGAAATGTCCGGGAACTTGCAGGTGCCTTGGTGGAAGGGGGTAACATCTCACAGCAAGAACTGCCAAATCTGATGCAGTCCATGAGGAGGAGATGCACTGCAGTACTTAATGCAGCTGGTGGCCACACCAGATACTGACTGTTACTTTTGATTTTGACCCCCCCTTTGTTCAGGGACACATTATTCCGTTTCTGTTAGTCACACGTCTGTGGAACTTGTTCAGTTTATGTCTCAGTTGTTGAGTCTTGTTATGTTCATACAAATATTTGCACATGTTAAGGTTGCTGAAAATAAACGCAGTTGACAGCGAGAGGACGTTTCTTTTTTTGCTGAGTTTACTACTCATTGGAATGCCCATTCCTTAGCAGAAACCGCTCTAGACACAGGGGGTTTATTTCAATTTGGGAGAAAGAAAAACAAAGTCTGGGTCAGCCCAAAAAGTAATGTTCCCTTTAAATTAGCTATTGATTTTTGTTCTTCTCCGTCTTCATGGATTTTTCCCATGCAGTTTCAATGAATTCTGTTGCCATTTTTTTCCAAGCCTAAAAATATACTAAAGCAGAGAAATAAACTGGAAAGCGTTGTTGAAAGACAGTTCCCCTTTGTCACTGCTAAAGACTGATCCTCTCAACCTACTCTAACTGGTAAATAAATACTGACTAGGATAAACACTCTTTACTCTAAAATATAAATTGGTGAGCTGTGTTTGTTTAACATGAATAAACATATAGTATACACAGTACCATGGTGCCTGGTATGTAGGAACATATAGTATACACAGTACCATGGTGCCTGGTATGAAGAAACATATAGTATACACAGTACCATGGTGCCTGGTATGAAGAAACATATAGTATACACAGTACCATGGTGCCTGGTATGAAGAAACATATAGTATACACAGTACCATGGTGCCTGGTATGAAGAAACATATAGTATACACAGTACCATGGTGCCTGGTATGAAGAAACATATAGTATACACAGTACCATGGTGCCTGGTATGAAGAAACATATAGTATACACAGTACCATGGTGCCTGGTATGAAGAAACATATAGTATACACAGTACCATGGTGCCTGGTATGAAGAAACATATAGTATACACAGTACCATGGTGCCTGGTATGAAGAAACATATAGTATACACAGTACCATGGTGCCTGGTATGAAGAAACATATAGTATACACAGTACCATGGTGCCTGGTATGTAGGAACATATAGTATACACAGTACCATGGTGCCTGGTATGAAGAAACATATAGTATTCACAGTACCATGGTGCCTGGTATGAAGAAACATATAGTATACACAGTACCATGGTGCCTGGTATGAAGAAACATATAGTATACACAGTACCATGGTGCCTGGTATGAAGAAACATATAGTATACACAGTACCATGGTGCCTGGTATGAAGAAACATATAGTATACACAGTACCATGGTTCCTGGTATGAAGAAGCATATAGTGTACACAGTACCATGGTGCCTGGTATGAAGAAATTGTACAGGATCAAGAATGTTAACAATGCAGATATGAATCATGGTGGTATCAAACCCCCCAGAATCATACGATGGATGTGTGTCCAAGCAGGCAGCAGTTGAATTGGGAGTAAGAGGTTTATTTTTAATTCCAGACATCTGGGCTTGGTCAGCTAGGGGAGTGGGCGGCCATTCCCCGTTCCCACACTGTTCTGTTCTGGCCCATTCAGAGCAGAGCATGTCAATAGTTCACTGTTTTCCATCTGATGTGTGAGGGTAATTAAGCAGCTACAGATGTAGAATCAACATTTGATCGCACTGTTGCAGGAGAACTTTCTTGCATTGCAGGAAATGTAAAACTTGTGGTGTATTTGAGGTTTAAGAAGGCTTGTGAAAGTCCATTAATCCACACAATAATTCGCATTTACTTTTGCTGCGGGATTATCTTCCTGCTTTAGCAAACTGGCTCAAATTAAGATGCTACACCTGTATCACCAATCAATGGGTGGCAGACGGGTCACATGCTAAACTAAAGAGGAATGAAAAAGGAACGTTACCAAAACCTGTCAATCATCATTGAATACAAAAGATTGGAAATAATGCAATCTATTTATTATTTACATAAATTATTTTATGCATAGTGATGATACATAAACTACAGGCCATGATTTCCCCTTGATAAGCCTGCCCATTATACCAAGGAATCTCATTTCCGATTTATGACCCTTCCCTTCACTCCATCTTTATTGAAATGGTTCTGCTGTCTATTTTAAATGAATATGGCGGCTTCGAGCTCCAGTTGATCTCTTTCTTCTTGATGCATGAAAAGTTATTGGTTATTACCAATCCATAAAAACCTGCTATTATCTACTCTTAACCTCAGACCTATTTATCTATCATGGCTAATGTACTTTTATTTGAACACAATCATCCCTACTGTGTTTCATTATACCTTCCACCAAAGTCCACTTAATCTAGTGCTACCTGTATAGGAGCTCAGTTGACTTCCTGCCACAACCGAACAGTGGGAAAAGAGCAGCTAAGCCATGTCTGGAGTCCTATAGCCTGGGGGACCTGACTCTGAGCTGTTGCTGTGTGCTTTTCTTCCTTTCTTCGATCACGCAGACGTTTCGCCTTTACAGCCTTCTTCAGTGTCTAGGTACAATTTATTTTCATTCAAAACAGCATTTGTAAAGAAATACAGTTGAGCAGCAGGTGCTTCTAATCAGGGTGGCCACTCATCGGCCAATCAGGGACGTGGCTTTTCTGATCTACCTGTATACAAATTAGTCACGAAGAGATACAGAAACATAGGGTAGGGGAGCGGTGCACGAAGGCCAACTCACAAATCAATCGGCGCAGGTGTTCGCTCATCTAAATACCTCACATCAATTCATGAGATAGCCCCCACAATGTACATCAGACAAAGCCCATTCATAAATATGTGGGGCCAACTCATAAACGTTATGCAACACCTGATATGGACAGTGTTCTTATAACAGTCTAAATGTGGCTTATAGGATGGAGGTGAAATCTATTCTCCATTCAAACCGTGTGGAGATACAGAATGTAATGTATATATCCACACTTCTCTTTTGAGTCATTTGTTGTCATAGTTACCTCCCCTAAGTGGTGGGTATACTTTTTCAATTAAGACGTAACGCAATTCATTCATAGAATGTTCTACTGTTCTATGAAGCGTCTCGCAGCTGGCGAGGTGAAATCTTGACGTCTAATAGCAGATTTGTGTTCTCCAAGATGTACTTTCAAGGTGCGAGATTAAAATAACCCAAATGAAATGTCCAGAAGGGAACTCTGAGGGTAGTCTCTGATTGGTCCTTTAGAACTGCTCAGTGATACACAATAGTACCCGTCAGGGGGAGAATGAATGACAACATAAATTATATGTTAACAGAACATGAAATGAAAAGGCTCCTAGTTGATTTTACTTATCACCCAGCAGTAGATGTTAAAATGTCTCTCCTTCTTCATCTGAACACATCTGAGCATAGGGAAGGAAGGAGGGGGGTAATGATTGGAAACATGTCACTGCTTGAAAGGGAAACACTTCACATAGGAGCCCTGCTGCCAAGGTCTGATGTGAAGCAGCAGCAGCCCTATATCTCTGTTTCAGTCCCAGTCTGATAAATGCAGGCTGTTTCATTCAGAATAAAGAGAATGTATCATTTTTAACATCACAAACTGATATTGATGTCATTCTTGTCTTCTTTGGTCTCGTTTGTCAGCACATGGTCTGTGTACACAGTGATTTGATTTTCCTAACTGCTATTCTGCATTGGGGCAACTGGTGGTGATTCAACATGGTAGTTGCGTGCCTGACAGAGGCCTGTCCTCAGCCAGACCTCTTCGTCCAGTTCAGGGCAGTGCTGAGTGTCACTTCTCTTCCTCTCCTTACAGACGCACTACGGGGACGGGGAGTACATCGTCAGACAAGGAGCCAGAGGGGACACCTTCTTCATCATCAGCAAGGGGAAGGTGAGGGAGGACACTCTCAACATCATGTAGACCAACCATTCAATTTTATGAAGAGAGGTGCATGTATTAATGGCAGAGGTGCATGGCGTCAGTGGGGCTAGCCAAGGAATGTCTGCTATGGTGATTACAGTAGAGGTTAGTTCAATGTCATTAAGAGGTGATCTTATCCTCCTGGAGGTATATGCTCAATTTGTGATGGAACTCCCTGCCGTTAAATCGGAATTGTTGCTATTTTAAGCTGTCTTTCCCCTTCCGTGTGGGTTTCGGAATGAGGCCCCTCTATTAAAGCATTGAATGACTGCTGATCTCTTTTCTGACAGGTTAATGTCACCAGGGAGGATTTGCCCAATGACATGCCTGTGTACCTGCGAGCCCTGGGCAAAGGAGACTGGTTTGGGGAGAAAGCCCTGCAGGGGTATGTTGATTTATTTCTGAAAAGGCCATAAAGATTTTTCAATACTGAGTGAAACCTACTTCTTTCCAATCTCCTCCAGATATAGTATGTAAGTGATTGGAATATGTAATACCGGTATACAACACCCCACTCTGCACATTCAGTCCAAGATCACTTCATCGGCACCAAGTGGAAGGTAGAGAGTAAAAGAGAGATTTTGAGAAAGAGGGTTCGGATAAGAGTGAAGAGGTGATCAGGCCACCACACTGTGTGTCTATCATAGTGAAGAGCCCCACCGTGTCCGAACAGTCAGCAGCCTCTCTCAGATCACACTTAAGGGAAAGTCACCCCAAAGTTCAGCTTTTCACATATTACAATTCCCCTGTTAGAGGCCATGGAGGGAGGCAATATCGCTGATTGTGGAAGAGAGGTATGGAAAAAGTCAGATCAGTTGATCAAGTGGTGTGTATTATCAAGTACTGCATCACATTTGATGTAAAGCTATGCAAGTATCATCAAATCAAGGTCAAATGTATTTATATAGCCCTTCGTACATCAGCTGATATCTCAAAGTGCTGTACAGAAACCCAGCCTAAAACCCCAAACAGCAAGCAATGAAGGTGTTGAAGCACGTTGGCTAGGAAAAACTTCCTAGAAAGGCCAAAACCTAGGAAGAAACCTAGAGAGGAACCAGGCTATGAGTGGTGGCCAGTCCTCTTCTGGCAGAACATGGCCCAGATGTTCAAATGTTCATAAATGACAAGCATTGTCAAATAATAGGTCTGGGACAGGTAGCACGTCCGGTGAACAGGTCAGGATTCCATAGTCGCAGGCAGAACAGTTGAAACTGGAGCAGCAGCACGGCCAGGTGGACTGGGGACAGCAAGGAGTCATCATGCCAGGTAGTCCTGAGGCATGGTCCTGGGGCTCAGGTCCTCCGAGAGAGAGAAAGAAAGAGAGAAAGAGAAAATTAGAGAGAGCATACTTAAATTCACACAGGACACCGGATAAGACGGAGAAGTACTCCAGATATAACAAACTGACCCTAGCCCCCCGACACATAAACTACTGCAGCATAAATACTGGAGGCTGAGACAGGAGGGGTCAGGAGACAATGTGGCCCCATCCGATGATACCCCCGGACAGGGCCAAACAGGAAGGATATAACCCCACCCACTTTGCCAAAGCACAGCCCCCACACCACTAGAGGGATATCTTCAACCACCAACTTACCATCCTGAGACAAGGCCGAGTATAGCCCACAAAGATCTCCACCACGGCACAACCCAAGGGGGGCGCCAACCCAGACAGGAAGATCACATCAGTGACTCAATCCACTCAAGTGACGCACCCCTCCTAGGGACGACATGAAGAGCACCAGTAAGCCAGTGACTCAGCCCCTGTAATAGGGTTAGAGGCAGAGAATCCCAGTGGGAAAGAGGGGAACTGACCAGGCAGAGACAGCAAGGGCCGTTTGTTGCTCTTGAGCCTTTCCGTTCACCTTCACACTCCTGGGCCAGACTACACTCAATCAAATGACCCACTGAAGAGATGAGTCTTCAGTAAAGACTTAAAGGTTGAGACCGAGTTTGCGTCTCTCACATGGATAGGCAGACCATTCCATAAAAATGGAGCTCCATATGAGAAAGCCCTGCCTCCAGCTGTTTGCTTAGAAATTCTAGGGACAATTAGGAGGCCTGTGTCTTGTGACCGTGTAGGTCACAAGACACAGGTACGTGTAGGTACGTGTAGGTACGTGTAGGTATGTACGGCAGGACCAAATCAGAGAGATAGGTAGGAGCAAGCCCATGTAATGCTTTGTAGGTTAGCAGTAAAACCTTGAAATCAGCCCTTGCCTTGACAGGAAGCAAGTGTAGGGAGGCTAGCACTGGAGTAATATGATCTAGTCAGGATTCTAGCAGCCGTATTTAGCACTAACTGAAGTTTATTTAGTGCTTTATCCAGGTAGCCGGAAAGTAGAGCATTGCAGTAGTCTAACCTAGAAGTAACAAAAGCATGGCTTAATTTTTCTGCATCATTTTTGGACAGAAAGTTTCTGATTTTTGCAATGTTACGTATATGGTAAAAAGCTGTCCTTGAAACAGTCTTGATATGTTCGTCAAAAGAGAGATCAGGGTCCAGAGTAACACTGATGTCCTTCACAGTTTTATTTGAGACGACTGTACAACCATTAAGATTAATTTTCAGATTCAAAACAGAAGATCTCTTTGTTTCTTGGGATCTAGAACAAGCATCTCTGTTTTGTCCGAGTTTAAAAGTAGAAAGTTTGCAGCCATCCACTTCCTTATGTCTGAAACACAGGCTTCTAGCGAGGGCAATTTTGGGGCTTCACCATGTTTCATTGAAATGTACAGCTGTGTGTCATCCGCATAGCAGTGAAAGTTAACATTATGTTTTCGAATGACATCCCCAAGAGGTAAAATATATATTGAAAACAATAGTGGTCCTAAAACGGACCCTCGAGGAACACCGAAATTTACAGTTGATTTGTCAAAGGACAAACCATTCACAGAGACAAACTGATATCTTTCCGACAGATAAGATCTAAACCAGGCCAGAACTTGTCCATGTAGACCAATTTGGGTTTCCAATCTCTCCAAAAGAATGTGGTGATTGATGGTATCAAAAGCAGCACTAAGGTCTAGGAGCACGAGGACAGATGCAGAGCCTCGGTCTGATGCCATTTACCACCTTCACAAGTGCAGTCTCAGTGCTTTGATGGGGTCTAAATCCAGACTGAAGCCATTTCGTATACATTGTTTATCTTCAGGACGGCAGTGAGTTGCTGCGCAATAGCCTTTTCTAAAAATTGAGAGGAATGGAAGATTCAATATAGGCCGATAGTTTTTTATATTTTCTGGGTCAAGGTTTGGCTTTTTCAAGAGAGGCTTTATTACTGCCACTTTTAATGAGTTTTGCACACATCCGGTGGATAGAGATTTGTTTATTATGTTCAACATAGGAGGGCCAAGCACAGGAAACAGCTCTTTCAGTAGTTTAGTTGGAATACGGTCCAGTATGCAGCTTGAATGTTTAGAGGCCATGATTATTTTCATCATTGTGTCAATAAAACACTTGAGTGTCTCTCTTGATCCTAGGTCCTGGCAGAGTTGTGCAGACTCAGGACAACTGGGCTTTGAAGGAATTCACAGATTTAAAGAGGAATCCGTAATTTGCTTTCTAATAATCATGATCTTTTCCTCAAAGAAGTTCATGAATTTATCACTGCTGAAGTGAAAGCCATCCTCTCTTGGGGAATGCTGGTTTTCAGTTAGCTTTGCGACAGTATCAAAAATAAATTTCAGATTGTTCTTATTTTCCTCAATTAAGTTGGAAAAATAGGATGATCGAGCAGCAGTAAGGGCTCTTTGATACTGCACGGTACTGTCTTTCCAAGCTAGTCGGAAGACTTCCAGTTTGGTGTGGCGCCATTTCCGTTCCAATTTTCTGGAAGCATGCTTCAGAGCTCGGGTATTTTCTGTATACCAGGGAGCTAGTTCCTTATGAGTAATGTTTTTAGTTTTTAGGGGTGCAACTGCATCTAGGGTATTGCGCAAGGTTAAATTGAGTTCATCAGTTAGGTGGTTAACCTATTTTTGTCCTCTGACGTCCTTGGGTAGGCAGAGGGAGTCTGGAAGGGCATCAAGGAATCTTTGTGTTGTCTGTGAATTTATAGCACGACTTTTGATGCTCCTTGGTTGGGGTCTGAGCAGATTATTTGTTGCAATTGCAAACGTAATAAAATTGTGGTCCGATAGTCCAGGATTATGAGGAAAAACATTAATATCCACAACATTTATTCCATGGGACAAAACTAGGTCCAGAGTGTGACAGTGACAGTGAGTAGGTCCAGAGACATGTTGGACAAAACCCACTGAGTCGATGATGGCTCCGAAAGCCTTTTGGAGTGGGTCTGTGGACTTTTCCATGTGAATATTATAGTCACCAAAAATGTGAATATTATCTGCTATGACTACAAGGTCTGATAGGAATTCAGGGAACTCAATGAGGAATGCTGTATATGGTCCAGGAGGCCTGTAAACAGTAGCTATAAAAAGTGATTGAGTAGGCTGCATAGATTTCATAACTAGAAGCTCAAAAGACGAAAACGTCATTTTTTTTTTTGTAAATTGAAATTTGCTATAGTAAATGTTAGCAACACCTCCGCCTTTGCGGAATGCACGTGGGATATGGTCACTAGTGTAACCAGGAGGTGAGGCCTCATTTAACACTGTAAATTCATCAGGCTTAAGCCATGTTTCAGTCAGGCCAATCACATCAAGATTATGATCAGTGATCAGGGATCCAACATTAGGTAGCCCTATTTTGAGATGTGAGGTATCACGATCTCTTTCAATAATGACCGGAATGGAGGAGGTCTTTATCCTAGTGAGAATGCTAAGGCAAACACCGCCATGTTTAGTTTTGCCCAACCCAGGTCGAGGCACAGATACGGTCTCAATGGGGATAGCTGAACTGACTACACTGACTGTGCTAGTGGCAGACTCCACTAAGCTGGCAGGCTGGCTAACAGCCTGCTGCCTGGCCTGCACCCTATTTCATTGTGGAGCTAGAGGAATTAGAGCCCTGTCTATGTTGGTAGATACGATGAGAGCACCCCTCCGTCACTCCTCTGCAGGCCAGGCTTGGTCCTGTTTGTGGGTGAATCCCAGAAAGAGGGCCAATTATCTACAAATTCTATCTTTTGGGAGGGGCAGAAAACAGTTTTCAACCAGCGATTGAGTTGTGAGACTGCTGTAGAGCTCATCACTCCCCCTAACTGGGAGTGCCTACTTTATGTGAGATACAGTACAGATGAAAGACAAAAGGAAAAATGCTTCCTCAAATTGTGTTTATACTCTTTGTTTGTAATGGTTTCATCTCACTGTGTTAACCTAACAAAAGCTTTTCCCTTAGCATGACAGCTACTTGTTGTTCAGCCATTCGACTCTGTACTTTTATAGCTGTGGAACAATGCTATTTAGGTCATTGGTCCTAAGGTGTAGAAAGCAGCAGCTATCACACTGATTAGAACAGTCTATCAATGAAGACCTGGGGCTCCTTCTTTCACTCAGTCAGTCAGTCATTGAGTCAGTGTGGTGTGAGGACAGTTATCCAAGATGGCGTAGCAGTCGGACGTCTGTTTTGTCTTCTCCCTTGTAAATATAATTTTCTTCTGTTTTTTTCTTGTGTATATTTTAATCTCACTTTCCATGTACGGACTGAATATACTCTACTGCAACCCGCCTCACCCAATGTGGTACGGATCTGCTATTTTTATACTTTAGAACCGGAACCCCCATCAGCAGCTAGCCAGCTAACTGGCGCGATATCCTTTTTCTCTACCATATCTCCGGATTCCTACCGCAAGTCCTGAACCTTTACACCGGATCATCACATCTAGCTAGCTGCTATCTGAGTGGCTACTCCTGGCTAACATCTCTGTCCCGAAGCACCAGTTAGCCTTGAGCTAGCCTCGAGTAAGGCCCATCTCCCGGCTAGCCAAAGAGGTCCACCAACTTTTTCCATTTGACCTGGACCCTTTACTTCCGACACAGAGCCCCCCCGATCCATCACGACTGGTCTGCCAAGGTAACCGTCTGAGGTGGTTTCAACAGGCTCTTCCGTTGCGACATCGCTGAAGGCCCTTCTGCTAGCCTCGGCCCGCTAGCTGTCTGAATTGCCGTGTCTCCAGCTCGCCTAGCGTAGTAGCGACTACTGAATCGACTCACCTATTGCTACTCATTGGACCTTATGATCACTCGGCTACACATGCCTCTCCCTAATGTCAATATGCCTTGTCTATTGCTGTTTTGGTCAGTGATTATTGTCTTATTTCACTGTAGAGCCCCCAGCCCTGCCCAATATGCCTTAGATAGCCCTTTTGTTCCACTGGTGCCTCTAGAGACAAAACCTCTCTCATCGTCACTCAATGCCTAGGTTTACCTCCACTGTACTCACATCCTACCATACCCTTGTCTGTACATTATGCCTTGAATCTATTCTTCCACGCCCAGAAATATGAAATCGTTTACTCTCTGTTCCGAACGCACTAGACGGCCAGTTCTTATAGCCTTTAGCCATACCCTTATCCTACTCCTCCTCTGTTCCTCTGGTGATGTAGAGGTTAACCCTGGCCCTGCAGCCCCCAGCACCACTCCCATTCCCCAGGCGCTCTCATTAGTTGACTTCTGTAACTGTAAGCCTTGGTTTCATGCATGTTAACATCAGAAGCCTGCTCCCTAAGTTTGTTTTATTCACTGCTTTAGCACACTCCGCCAACCCTGATGTCCTAGCTGTGTCTGTATCCTGGCTTAGGAAGACCACCAAAAATCCTGAAATTTCCATCACCAACTACAACATTTTCCGACAAGATAGAACTGCCAAAAGGGGTGGAGTTAGCCTGCAGAGTTCTGTCATACTATCCAAGTCTGTGCCCAAACAATTTGAGCTCCTACTAATCCACCATTCCAGAAACAAGTCTCTCACTGTTGCCACTTGTTATAGACCCTAATCAGACCCCAGCTGTGCCCTGGACACCATATGTGAATTGATTGCCCCCCATCTATCTTCAGAGTTTGTACTGTTAGGTGACCTCAACTGGGATATTCTTAACAGCCCGGCCATCCTACAATCTAAGATAGATGCCCTCAATCTCACACAAATTATCAATTAACCTACCAGGTACAACCCTAAATCCGTAACCATGGGCACCCTCTTAGATATCATCCTGACCAACTTGCCCTCTAAATGCACCTCTGCTGTCTTCAACCAGGATTTCAGCAATCACTGCCTCATTGCCTCCGTCCGTAAGGGGTCCGCGGTCAAACGACCACCCCTCATCACTGTCAAACACTCCCTAAAACACTTCAGCGAGCAGGCCTTTCTAATCGACCTGGACCAGGTGTCCTGGAAGGATATTGATATCATCCTGTCAGTAGAGGATGCCTGGTTGTTCTTTAAAAGTGCTTTCCTCACCATCTTAAATAAGCATGCCACATAAAAAAATGTAGAACTAAGAACAGATATAGCCCTTGGTTCACCCCAGACTTGACTGCCCTTGCCCAGGACAAAAACATCCTGTGGTGTTCTGCATTAGCATTGAATAGCCCCCGCAATATGCATTCTGTAGCACTAATTCCAACATGTTTTGGGTCACTGTAAGTCCATGGAGTAAGAGCACCTCCTCCCAGCTGCCCACTGCACTGACAATAGTTAACACTGTCACCACCAATAAATCTATGATAATCGATCATTTCAATAAGCAGTTTTCTACCCCTGGCCATGCTTTGAACAGGCTACCCTTACCCTGGCCAACAGCCCTGCACCCCCTGCAGCAACTTGCCCAAGCCCTACAAATCAGCTGGGCAAGACAATCTGGACCATGTCTTTCTAAAATGATCCGGCAAAATTGTTGCAACCCCTATTACTAGGCTGTTCAACCTCTCTTTCATATCGTCTGAGATCCCCAAAGATTGGAAAGCTACCGCAGTCATCCCACTCTTCAAAGTGGGAGACACTCTACACCCAAACTGTTATCGACCTATATCCATCCTGCCCTGCCTTTCTAAAATCTTCGAAAGCTAAGGTAACAAACAGATCATCGACCATTTAGAATCCCACCGTATCTTCTCCACTATGCAGTCTGGTTTCGGAGCTGGTCATAGGTGCACCTGAGCCACGCTCAAGGTCCTAAACGATATCATAACCGCACCGATAAAAGACAGTACTGTGCAGCCGTCTTCATCGACCTGGCCAAGGCTTTCGACTCTGTCAATCACCGCATTCTTATCGGCAGACTCAATGGCCTTCTTAAATGACTGCCTTTCCTGGTTCACCAACTACTTCTCAGATAGAGTTCAGTGTGTCAAATCGGAGGGCCTGTTGTCCGGACCTCTGACAGTCTCTATGGGGGTGCCACAGGGTTCAAT
This sequence comes from Oncorhynchus clarkii lewisi, assembly GCF_045791955.1. Classification (NCBI taxonomy): domain Eukaryota; kingdom Metazoa; phylum Chordata; class Actinopteri; order Salmoniformes; family Salmonidae; genus Oncorhynchus; species Oncorhynchus clarkii. The sequence goes on from NC_092166.1 coordinate 57,700,481, forward strand.
TCTCGGGCCGACTCTTTTCTCTGTATATATCAATGATTTCGCTCTTGCTGCTGGTGGTTCTCTGATCCACCTCTACGCAGATGACACCATTCTGTACATATCTTGCCATTCTTTGGACACTGTGTTAACTGACCAAACGAGTTTCAATGCCATTCAACACTCCTTCCCTGGCCTCAAACTGCTTATAAATGCAAGTAAAACTAAATGCATGCTCTTCAACCAATTGCTGCCCCGCATTCCCTCGCCTGATGAGCATCACTACTCTGGTTTTGACTTAGAATATGTGGACAACTACAAACACCTAGGTGTCTGGTTAGACTGTAAACTCTCCTTCCAGACTCACATTAAGCATCTCCAATCCAAAATTACATCTAGAATCTGCTTCCTATTTTGCAACAAAGCTTCCTTCACTCATGCTGCCAAACATACCAACGTAAAACGGAATATCCTACCGATCCTTGACTTCGGCGATGTCATTTACAAAATAGCCTCCAACACTCTATTCAGCAAACTGGATGTAGTCTATCACAGTGCCATCCGGTTTGTCACCAAAGCCCATATACTACACACCACTGCGACCTGTATGACCTTGTTGGCTGGCCCTTGCTACATATTCGTCGCCAAACCCACTGGCACTATCTCAGCTCACTGGTCACCATAGCAGCACCCACCCGAAGTACGCGCTCCAGCAGGTACCATATATTTCACTGGTCATCCCCAAAGCCAATGCTTACTTTGATGACTTTCCTTCCAGTTCTCTGCTGCCAATGACTCGAATGAATTGCAAAAATCACTGACGCTGGAGACTTATATCTCCCTCTCTAACTTTAAGCATCACCTGTCAGAGCAGTTTACCGATCACTGTACCTGTACACAGCCAATCTGTAAATAGCACACCCAACTACCTCATCCCCATATTGTGATTTATCTTCTTGCTCTTTTGCACCCCAGTATCTCTATTTGCACATTATCATCTGCACAACTGTCACTCCAGTGTTAATGCTAATTTGTAATTATTTCGCCTCTATGGCCTATTTATTGCCTTACCTCCCTAATCTTCTACATTAGTACACACTGTACATAGATTTTTCTATTGTGTTATTGACTGTACGTTTGTTTATGAGTAACTCTGTGTTGTTGTTTTTGTTGCACTACTTTGCTTTATCTTTGCCAGGTCACAGTTGTAAATTAAAATGTGTTCTCAACTGGCCTATCTGGTTGAATAAAGGTGATATAAAAAAATTAAATAATGAAATACATCAGGGATTAAGCTATATGATGGATTTAGAGGAGGCTATGACCACTGACGGAGCGTTTTGATTCTTGGAGTCGCGTAGCCCATTGGGAGAGAGGTAGTCAGGGCAAAGTCAGTAGTGAGTAGGGGCTGTTCTGATTGGCTGACTGGAGGCAGTCAGAGATCGGCACAGTGGCTTTGTGGCACAGTGACATGCTCCCAGCTCAAATTAGAGGAGAAGAGGGAGGAGAGAAAGGTGACAGTGTCAGGCTATGATTGAGAGAGACAGTGCCTCCTGGTGTTCTCTCGTCCAATGACAGCTCTCAGGTGTCTCCAGTGCCTTCAGAAATGATTCCATATTTTGTCGTGTTACAGCCTGAATTCAATATGGATTAAAAAAAATCTCACCCATCTACACACAATACCCCATAATGGCAAAGTGAAAACATGTTTTTAGACCTTTTTGCAAATGTATTGAGAATGAAATACAGAAATATCTAATTTACACAAGTATTCACACCACTTAGTCAATACATGTTAAAATCAACTTTGTCAGCGATTACAGCTATGTAAGTCTCTAAGAGCTTTGCACACCTGGATTGTACAATATTTCCACATTTTTTTTTTTTTTTTTATTCTTCAAGCTCTATCAAGTTGGTTGTTGATCTTTGCTACACAGCCATTTTCCAGTCTTGCTATAGATTTCAAGCCGATTTAAGTCAAAACTGTAACTAGGCCACTCTTTGGCTTGAATACCTAGCGTCACGTCTGGAGGAAACCTGGCACCATCCCTACGGTGAAGCATGGTGGTGGCAGCATCATGCTGTGGGGATGTTTTTCAGCGGCAGGGACTGGGAGACTAGTCAGGATCGAGGGAAAGATGAACGGGGCAAAGTACAGGGAGATCCTTGATGAGAACGACCCAAAGCGCACAGCCAAGACAATGAAGGAGTGGCTCCGGGACAAGTCTCTGAATGTCCTTGAGTGGCCCAGCCAGAGCCTGGACTTGAACCAGATCGAACATCTCGGGAGAGACCTGAAAATAGGCTGTAACGTAACAAAATGTGGAAAAAGTCAAGGGGTCTGTATACTTTCCGATTGCATTGTAAATGGGAGGTACAGAGATGAGGTTGTCATTCAAAAATCATGTTAAACACTATTACTGCCCACAAAGTTAGTCCATGCAACTTATTATGTGACTTGTTAAGCACATTTTTACTTATGAACCTATTTAGGCTTGCCATAACAAAGGGGTTGAATACTTATTGACTCAAGCCATTTCAGCTTTCATTTTTTACTAATTTATAAAAAATTAAAAAATGTAAAAATTAAAAAACAGTTCCACTGACATTACGGGGTATTGTGTATAGGCCAATGATGCAACATCTCAATTGAATCCATTTTAAATTCAAGGGGTGTGCATACTTTCTGAAGGCACTGTAAACCGTATGGTGGTGGTACAGTGGTACTGTATATCAATGGTACACATCCTGTTGTTTTTCGTAATGAATAAAACACAAAGAAAACAAAAGAGTTAAACTAATAGGTGATAAAGAGAAGACCCAGTTTCTTATTGTTCTACTGAATAATGTGGGTAATAAAATAAAGAATCTCATAAAGGATTTTTTTTTTTAAATGAATCAATTAAGCTAGATTTGTTTTGTTGCTCGACTCATACATCATTGAAATATTGTTCATATAATTGGAAACGCAATAAATGTCTTGCATCTCACTGGAGTTTCCTCTCCTGAGTTAATAGCATTCAAATTCTTGCTTCTGTTTTCCACAGCAAACAAAGGAAGAGGGATCTTGTTATACTCTGCTTTGATGCTCACCGGTGTCGCAGCCACAGCCATGAAGAGCTAGGCGGTGTATTAGTTAGACTTTGAAAGGCGCCACATCTCCAAAATGTGTGTTCCTCATCTGCCTCTCTCTCTCTCTGTGTGTGATCTGTCCCCCTCTCCTCTGTCCTAATTAGCACGCTCCTGTTGTTTTCTCCGTAATGAATAAAACATGAATGATAAAAAGTCAAACTAAAGGATGATAAAGATGAGACCCGAAGGTGTAAACAGTTTCATGTTGTTCTACTGGTTAATGTAGACAATAAAATAATGAAACTCGTAAAGGGGAACCCTAATAAATTACACATCTTCTCCATTACTATGTCAAGCAAATCAATCACGGCTTTAAAAAAAGTTGGTGTGCTGTTTACCCAAGCGATATTTGCATGCTAGCCCTGTTAGCATGGTTTTGGGGGAGGAGATGATAGAGCCGTGAAGAATTGACTACAGACAGGACAGCACAATAGTCCTTGTGGTTAAAAAGGTTTGAGTGGCTTACTGGCTTTGATGTGAAGGAGGCTGTATGCTAAGTGCACCTTCATATCTGCCCAACACAAAACACCTTGTTCCCTCACATTAAGTCTAATTATTGGCTATTAGGGAGATGTCAGGACTCAGGAATAATTGTCACGTAAATACGATTCTCTCTCGCGACACACGCACCCACAAACATCTTTCTTTCTCCCTCTCTGCCATACATGGGTACGCACACATGCCTGAACTTTGCCCAAAGATGTTGTACGCCAAGCAGTGCTCAATTCATCATAAGAGCCTTTCAGCTGCCGAGCTGTAAATGTCACCAGAGTTAGGCAGCTCTCTGCTGCTTAACAAAGCCCCCCCCAGAAATCTGCCATCTCTCCTAATCTACATTTCAGTAATATAGCAGACACTCTTATCCAGAGCAACTGCATACATTTTTTGGGAATTCAACCCACAACCCTGGCATTGCAAGCACCATGCTCTACCAACAGAGCCACACATGGATTATCTTGCCTAGTTTGTGATAAATCGAGGTGTTAAATGCCTATGGCATTGTATTTCCCCCAAGTCTTTGTACTGTGCACACGTTTCCATTGAGACTGACAACCATAACCTTTTCTCCAAGCTGCTCTCTCACTGGTTGTGATTGGCATTGATGGAGGCATGGTCTACTGATGCTGTGGCTGTGCCTGGCTCAATATTCATTCCATCTCTCTCTCTCTCTCATATATATAGTAGTTATTTGATGCAGTATATGTGGTGCGATAACAGTTCCAGTGTGGCTACCTTCCATGTTTATCTCTCCCTGTCCCTGCCATGATATGTGGCAATTGGTTTGAAGTGTGGCATGTCTAGAAAGCTCTCCTTTCATTTTACTGGGAGATATCTAGTGATATAGCATGTCCATAGTCTGCCGTAGATGTTTCCCATCTCCCTGCCATAATATGTGCTAATTGGCTTGAAGAATGGCATCCTGCTCCCTCGACGGGAGATATCTGCTTACACGTGTCAGCTGTGTAACAAAACACTGAAATGAAAGTATACGGCTAGTTGGGTGGTCCAATGGTAGCAACTGGAATTAATGCTGTATTGCTGTAAGGGACATATCCGTGTGAAATGGACACCTCAGCCTGCGTCTTCAGAATCCCCAGGTGTTCTTGTGATATCCAGGGAACTGTTGCTTCGTCCATGAGCAGGGGGGAAAATCACAGCTGTTTTCCCTGGTCTGTCTATTAAGGGGGCTCAAATGTAATAGTTGGGCTGGATGGATAGATTTCCTCTCGTATTCATCTACCCGTCCCTCTCCCCTCACACTCGCTCCTCCTGTCACCAGATAGTTCTGTCAAATTAGATGATGCCCATCCCCTCTACTCTAAAAGCACACACCTGGTCTCACTGGCATGGCCCATGGAGACAGCCTGGACTGGACAGCTCAGGGCAGGCAGCTGATTACATGGAAGATGGGGTATCAGATGGGGTGTCTGAGTAACCTACGACACATGGAGGAAAGTTTATTCCATAATGCATTGTAGATACTGCTGTTACACAACCATACTGAATTCATGTCAATTACAGGGATGCCTGTAACACATAGAGATGCAGTATACTGTATGGCATTACTAGCAAGGTGACCTGCTACTATTGTGCTATTTTATTTCATGATGAAATCATCTGGTCATCCACCATTCATTGCTGTGATATACGTTACATGAATCTACTAATGGGAACTTGATCTAATAGTCTAGGGAAGTGGTCCCATTGTTCTCTTTGTCTCTACAAAGCCACTAACGCCGTTTATTAGTGAGAGAGAGAGTGTGTGTGTGGACATTTTCACAGAATGATCGCAGGTCATTATGGAAACCACTGATTCAGAGTCGTTTGCAGATTCAAGTGATTTGGAAGACACTTCTTCAGGTTGCAGTGATGGGGATTTGATGATGATGTAGACAGCTGTAGAGAGTATGGTTGTTACTATCATCTCTTATTCTTGATTTGTTTCTGTGTTAGAAAAGATTGTGTGATGGCAAAGTTCATTAAATCAGAATGTGACATTGTGCAATGGGGCCTCCCACTCCTCTTTCTATTCTGGTTAGAGCCAGTTTGCACTGTGCTGTGCTGTGAATGGGAGTAGTACACAGCATTGTACGAGATCTTCAGTTTCTTGGCAATATCTCGCATGGAATAGCCTTAATTTCTAAGAATGAGAATAGATTGACGAGTTTCGGAAGAAAGTTCTTTGTTTCTGGCCATTTTGAGCCTGTAATCGAACCCACAAATGCTGATGCTCCAGATGCTCAACAAGTCTAAAGAAGGCCAGTTTTATTGCTTCTTTAATCAGTACAACAGTTTTCAGCTGTGCTAACATAATTGCAAAATGGATTTCTATGATCAATAAGCCTTTTAAAATTATAAACTTGGATTAGTTAACAACGTGCAATTGGAACTCAGGAGTGATGGTTGCTGATAATGGGCCTCTGTACGCCTACATAGATATTCCATTAAAAATCAGCGGTTTCCAGCTTCAATAGTCATTTACAACATTAACAATGTCTACACTGTATTTCTGATCAATTTGATGTTATTTTAACAGACAAAAAAAATGTTTTCTTTCAAAAACAAGGACATTTCTTAATGATCCCAAACTTTTGACCGGTAGTGTATGTAATATGTATGCTTGGATGACTGTAGGTTGTTTTGGATAAAGGCGTCTGCTAAATGGCGTATATATTAAAACGTACGTTAGTGTCCTACATTAGTTTCTTTGGGGGATGTGTTTGACTGATTTGTTTTCAATTTGTGTCCCCACAGAGAGGATATCAGGACGGCTAATGTCATTGCTGCTGATGCCGTCACCTGCCTGGTCATTGACAGAGAGTGAGTAGTACCCTGTGTCGTCTAAAGGTTTACTTTTAAATGTGTGCAGTTTGTTGGAAGTTGATTAACCTTTTACTGCCATGAAAAAAAGCAATTGTAGTGCAGAGCATGAACCACATCACAGTAGCATGACTATTATAGGATTGGTATGTTTTAACAAAGGTTTGTTGTGTTGATCCATATCATTGATTATAGATCATTCATCACTCATCAGTATTATGCAATTTATTCTGAATCCGAAAACATTTATCTTCCCCACATTTCAACATTTTTACAACTATATCATGACATAACGCCATACAAAGAACATAGAGAATAGTTCCTGTTTTGAATGACAAGCAGCATAGTAAAACAGTGGGACTGGGGATGGAGCACTGTGCACTGCATGGTAGAAAGCCTGTTCTCTTCCACTCCCCATAGACCTCATCAGCGCTGTGTGGGTCTGGGTCTCTGTGTGTCTCTGTCAGAACCAGAGGCAGGGCTAAAAAAAAAGGCGAACGCAGCACACAAACGCTGGAGGCAAGAGAGGAACATTTTCTATTCGCTCTCTGCGGGAGATCCACCATTCATTTGATCATGTTGGCCGCCTGAAAGCTTTATGGCTGAGTCTGTTAAAGAGGGCTTGTTTTGGCTGCCATGCTGCGCTCCCTCCGCCATCATGCCGTTGTCGTGCATGTAATGATATGACCACTGTTGTGGATTGGGATTCCGGGAGGTTGTCTGAAATAGCACCCGATTCCCTATATAGTGCACTACTTTTGACCAGTGCCCATAGGGTTGTGCACTATATCGAGATGCAGACCTGGTACCAAACATACACTTGGACAGGGTGGTCAGGGAGAGTCAACTGAGTTGATTCAGTCTCCTCAGATGTGCTAATAGAGGAACATACTGTATATCAGGCATAATGAAACTAGCCTACTTTTTTTTACTACCCTGTCTGGCTCTTCACAGTGGCGTCTGTTAGTAGTGTAGTTTAGGAGTTGGATTTGCTCGGGCTGCTACGTATCTGGCGTAGTCTATAAACTTCACGATAAGTCTAGGCTATAAACTTTTTTTATCTCTTCTGTATTACTAATATCAAACACATTTATTATGGCAAGTCGGCCTTATCCAGTGCGAGTGGACAACTTATATATGGGCTTTTGTAGGAGATGCACACTAAGAATGCAACTTTAAGTGGGTGTGAACTCTATAGTTAGAGCAACGCAGTTCACACTTCAAAATGCGCTGCCATTGGCTATCGTGGGTCATATTTGTTTTTCCAGTCATGAAATGATAATAAATTCCTTCCGCCTAGACACATAATGAGGTCACGACTGTCAGGAGGTTGTGACAGTTCTTGGCTAACCTCACTGGACGTCGGTTACTCTCTACCACTTACCGTACATAATGTTGATTGTGTGAAACGATTCAATCAAAGATCCTTGTAAAGAGCTGTACCAGTCTGACACCTGAATCTAACCCCGGTGAGAACAGACTTATAAACCTCGGAAATAACTCCTGAGGTCTACAGTATACCTATCTATATGTGTAGTGATTGGGGGCACATTCTGTGCACATTCTATTCTGTTCTGGAACATGAGGCTGCCTCTCAGTGCCCGAGGGCCCAGACAGGCGCTTTTCAGCATTGTTGCCTGCTGGGAGAAAATGCCCCAGAAGCAACACTCCACAGACAGAGCTCAGATGTGTAACATTTAAATGGCCGCTCCTCCAACCTGCCCCCTCTCACTGAAATGCAGGGTGGTAATCTGACCCCTCTTAGCCCCTCTAATGGTTTCAGGCGCTTTGAAACAGATGGCTAAAAACAGCACAGAAGGACCCTTAATGAAAAAAACCTGAATATGCTAAATGGGAAAAATGATCAATTTTGATGACGCTCCATCATAATCTGGTTATTTTTTATATAACCAGACATTTGTCTACTTCTTTAGCTTGTTTTCCTCTATAAGAGATAAGAGAAAGTCTCAGCTATGATATCAGAGTTTACCTGTCAGTCGTTTCTATTTTTATCATGTTTAAATGTATTCTATTATCACATTTTGACAGTAATGTGTCATTACTTTAAAATTGCCAACTCCATACTAAATTGTAAGTCAATAGTGTTATTAGAGCTTACGGTTTATGTACAAACTCAAATAAACAATAGAAGATTGCATCTCAAAAAAGACAATGATTTACCATACCTTGTCAGGGAAACAAATGTGATTGCAGACAACCTGTCTGCCTTGTTAATCTTGACAGTATCATTGATGACAATATTTATTCTCCAGAACAGCTAACATCCATCATATCTTGTGCGTGACAGTACATTTAGGATTGCCTTTTGAATGTTCAAAGCATGCCAGCGGACATATGTTCTTGATTTCGGAAAGAAAATAAATGAAACGTCAATTCAATCTAGTTTTGGACAGTCAGATCTGTTGATTGTTCTCATGCATTTCCTCAATCAAACTAAGACAAGCACGTCTGCTCTCCTCCTATGCATCTCATCCGTGTGAGAGGTGTCATCAAAATGCTTTCATCAAAATGAATTCTCGATTGCATAGAATAAAATCAACCAAAAATCATATATTATTTGTCACGTGCTTCGTAAACAACAGATGTAGACTGACAGTGAAACGCTTACTTACTGGTCCTTTTTCAACAATGCAAAGATTATATATATATTTTTTAAAGTAGAATAATAGAAGTAGTGACACGAGGAATAAATACACAGTGAATAACGAATAACAATAACCAGGACTATCTGCACCGGATTATCTGCATTGACCCTTTTTATACTGACTTGTTTTGTCTCTTCACATTTGCTACTGCTACTGTTTGTTTTCTGTCACTTTATTCCTAGTCATACTGTATGGACATATCTATCTCAACTACCTCGTACACCTGCACATGGACCCCGGTACTGGTACCCTGTGTATATAGTCAAGTTACCGTTACTCATTGTGTTTATTATTACGTGTTTTACTTTTCTATTATTTCTCTATTTTCTTTCTCTCTGAATTGTTGGGAAGGGCCCGTAAGTAAGCATTTCACTGTTAGTCTACACCTGTTGTTTACAAAGCATGTGACCGAGTACAATTTTAGATTAAAAAAATATATATTTTGAAGAAATATAACAGGGTGTACCAGTACCGAGTCGATGTGCAGGAGATCAAGGTAATTGAGGTAGCTATCTAAATGTAGGTAGGGGTAAAGTGACTAGGCAACAGGATATATAGTAGACAGCTGTAGCAGCTGTGTGTGTGTGTGTGTGTGTGTGTGTGTGTGTGTGTGTGTGTGTGTGTGTGTGTGTGTGCGTGGCGTCAATACTGTATGCATGTGTGCGCATGTTATGTGTGGGTGTATGTACAGTACCAGTCAACATTTTTGACACAGCTTCTCATTCAAGAGTTTTTCTTTATTTTTACTATTTTAACTATCTATATTGTAGAATAACAGTGAAGACATCAAAACTATGATATAACACATATGGAATCATCTAGTAACCAAAAAAATTGTTAAACAAATCCAAATATATTTTATATTTGAGATTCTTCAAAGTAGCCACGCGTTGCCTTGATGACAGCTTTGCACACTCTTGGCATTCTCTCAACCAGCTTCACGAGGAATACTTTTCCAAAAGTCTTGAAGGAGTTCCCACATACTGTATGCGGAGCACTTGCTGGCTGCTTTTCCTTCACTCTGCGGTCCAACTCATCCAAAAGCATCTCAATTTGGTTAAGGTCGGGTGATTGTGGAGGCCAGGTCATCTGATGCAGCATTCCATCACTCTCCTTCTTGGTCAAAGAGCCCTCACACAGCCTTGAGGTGTGTTTTGGGTCTTTGTCCTGTTGAAAAACAAATGATAGTCCCACGAAAGGCAAACCAGATGGGATGACGTATCGCTGCAAAATGCTGTGGTAGCCATGCTAGTTAAGTGTGCCTTGAATTCTAAATAAATCACAGAGTGTCACCAGCAAAGCACCCCCACACCATCATATCTCCTCCTCCATGCTTCATGGTGGGAACCACACATGCGGAGATCATCCGTTCACCTACTCTGCGTCTCACAAAGACTCGGCGGTTGGAACCAAAAATCTAAAACTTGGACTCATCAGACCAAAGGACAGATTTCCACCGGCCTAATGTCCATTGCTCGTGTTTCTTGGCCCATCTCAGTCTCTTCTTCTTATTGGTGTCCTTTAGTAGTGGTTTCTTTGCAGCAATTTGACCATGAAGGCCTGATTCACGTAGTCTCCTCTGAACAATTGATGTTGAGATGTGTATGTCACTTGAACATTTATTTGGGCTGCAATTGCTGAGGCTGGTAACTCTAATGAACTTGTCCTCTGCAGCAGAGGTAACTCTGGGTTTTCCTTTCCTGTGGCGGGCCTCATGAGAGCCAGTTTCATCACAGCGCTTGATGTTTTTTGCGACATGACTTGAAGAAACTTTCAAGTTACAGATTGACTGACCTTCATGTCTTAAAGTAATGATGGACTGTCGTTTCTCTTTGCTTATTTGAGCTGTTCTTGCCATATTATGGACTTAGTCTTTTACCAAATAGGGCTATCTTCTGTACACCACCCCTACCTTGTCACAACACAACTGATTGGCTCAAACACATTAAGAAGGAAATAATTCCCACAATTAACTTTTAAGAAGGCACACCTGTTAATTGAAATGCATTCCAGGTGACTACCTCATGAAGCTGGTTGAGAGAATGCCAACAGTATGCCAAGCTGTCATCAAGGCAAAGGGAGGCTACTTTGAAGAATCTCAAATATTAAACTTTTTGGTTACTACATGATTCCATATGTGTTATTTCGTAGTTTTGATGTGTCCAGTATTATTCTACAATGTAAAAAATGGTTTAACAAAAACAAACCCTGGAATGAGTAGGTCCAACCAAACTTTTGACTGCTACTTTACGTGTTGCGGTGTCAGGGTAAGTATGAGTGAGTGTGTGAGTAGAGTCCTGTGTGTGTGCATAGAGTCAGTGAAAGAGACTTAGTAAAAAAAACGCTAAATGCAGGTAGTCCGGCTAGCCATTTGATTAGCTTGTTTAGCAGTCTTATGATTTGGCCATTTTAGTGATGGAAACACAGAAGAACTTGAAGCAATCGACCCGTTCCACTAGTCCCATCGATGTGGATGGGGGTGTGCTCGCCCCTCCATTTCCTGTAATCCACAATCAGCTCTTTTGTCTTGTTGATGTTGAGGGACAGGTCTCTAACCTACCTACAGTGGTGTAAAGTACTTAAGTTAAAATGCTTCAAAATACAACTTAAGTAGTTTTTGGGGGTATCTATACTTTCTTTTACTATTTATATTTTGACAGCTTTTACTTTAATGTCACTACATTCCTAAAGAAAATAATGTACTTTTTACTCCATACATTTTACCTGACACCCAAAAGTACTCGCTGTATTTTGAATGCTTAGCAGGAAAGGAAAATGGTCCAATTCACAGATTTATCAAGAGAACACGTGGTCATCCCTGCAGCCTCTGATCTGGCGGACTCACTAAACACAAATGTATCTTGTGTACATGATGTTTGTGTGTGCCCCTGGTTATCTGTTCATTTTAAAAACAATAAAATTGTGCCGTCTGCTTTGCTTAATATAAGGAATTTTAAATTATTCATACTTTTACTTGTATGTATATTTAGAGCAAAATCATTTTAGTATTTTACTCATGTGATATTTTACTGGGTGACTTTCACTTTTACTTGAGTAACTTTCTATTAAAGGTATCTATACTTTTGCTCAAGTATGACAATTGGGTACTTTTTCCATCACTGCCTCCCTATCGTTGTCAGTGATCAGACCTACCACCGTTGTGTTGTCAGCAAACTTGATGAGGGTGTTGGAGTCCTGTGTTGTGGGTGAACAGGGAGTACAGTAGGGGACTAAGCACAAACCCCTAAGTGGCCCCCCTATTGATGGTCAGTGTGGCGGATGTGTTGTTTTCTACCATCACTGCCTGCGGGCGGAACATCAGGAACTCCACGATCCAGTTGCAGAGGGAGCTGTTCAGTCCCAATGGTCCTGAGCTTGGAAATGAGCTTGGAGGGGACTATGGTGTTGAATGCTGAGCTGTAGTCAATGAACAGCATTCTTACATAGGTATTCCTTTTGTCCGGGTGGGTGAAGGCAGTGTGGAGTGCAGTAGAGATTGTGTCATCTGTGGATCTGTTGGGGTGGAAAGCAAATTGGAGTCGGTCGAGGGTATCCGACAATCTAATTGATGTGAGCCATGACCAGCCTTTCAAAGCATTTCATGGTTATAGATGTGAGTGCTACGGGGCGATAATCATTTAGGCAGGTTACCTGCCATCTTGGGCACAGGGACTTTGGTGGTCTGTTTGAAACAAGTCGTTATTACAGACCATGTCAGGGATTGATTGAAAATGTAATTGAAGACACTTGTCAGTTTGTCAGCGCATGCTCAGAGTACGCGTCCTGGTATTCCGTCTGGCCCCTCGGCCTTGGGAATGTTGACCTGTTTACAGAGAGCGAAATCATACAGTTGTCTGGAACAGCTGGAGTTCTCATGCATGGTTCAGTGTTCCTTGCCTCAAAGTGTGCGTGGAAGGTATTTAGCTTGTCTGCTAGGCTCTTGTGGCTTGGCAGCTCGCAGTTGGGTTTCCCTTTGTAATCCGTGATAGTTTATAAGCCCTGCCACATCCATCGAGCATCAGAACCGGCGTAGTAGGATTTGATCTTAGTCCTGATCTTAGTCCTGCTTTGCCTGTTTGATGGCTTGTCAGAGGTCATAGCGGGATTTCTTATAAGTGTCTGGATTAGTGTCCCACTCCTTCAAATAGGCAGCTTTAGCCATTAGCTCAGTGCGGATGCTGCATGTAATTGGTAGTCTTTAACAAATCTACTTTGAAACAAAAGTATACACCTCACACACATGGTTATGGGCTTAAAAAAGTAAGACATCTGTACCATGTCAGATATAGAGTTAAAATGTATAACATTTTGAGTTTGCATCTCAATAGTACACTTTCTATACATCACAGAAGATTGAAATATAACGAAACTTTTTAACATAGAAACACCGGATTTTCGTCCCCCCAAAGAAAAATTTATATATTATGAAATTATGAAAAATATTAATAACATTCCGCCCATGAAGCCAAAGAGGGCACTTTTGGTCATTGACTGCAGAAAAAGGCTACTGAAGCCATTGAATTATGTGGTAAACTCCTCAATGTTATTGGATGAGTCCCGGAACATATTCCAGTCTGTATGACCGAAACAATCCTGTAGCTTAGCATCCGCTTCATTGGACCACTTCCGTATTGAGCTTCTACTTCCAGTTTGAGTGTTTGCTTGTAAGCAGGAAGCAGGAGGATAGAGTTATGGTCTGATTTGCCAAAGAAAGGGCGAGGGAGGGCTTTCAATGCATGTCTGTGCACGTTGCTTCTAGTTGCTCATAAAAAATATATTTGGCAACCAGAAATGCCACCTCTGAATGTTTATTTTCTTATTTTCTTATGGCCCTATACAACTTGTTGAGTGAGGTATTAGTACCAGCATCGGTTTGTGGTGGTAAATAGACATCTATGAGAAATGTAGATGAAAACTGTTGGTAAATAGTGTGGTCTGCAGCTTGAGGTACTCTACCTTAGGCGAGCAAGAACTCAAGAGTTCCTTAACATTAGAGACGCCCCTCTTCCCTTCATCTTACCCGAGTCTACCGTTCCGGTCTTGACAATGCATAGAAAAAAAACAGAAAGATGTATGTCTTTGTTCTGCCACGACTGAGAAACATTGGATTTTTTGGGAGGGTCGGATCGATAGGATAGACTAGAAATGGAGCTCATCCAATTTCTTCTCAAGGGATTGCATGTTCACCAACAGAGCAGAGGGAAATGGCAGTCTATTTGCTCGCTAATGTTCTCTGGTCAGGATGCTGGTTCGCCTGCATCTCTTTCGCTGCCGCTTCCTCTTTCGTGTCCTGGGGATTAGGGCCTGGCCCAGAGTATGCAGAAAGTCCATAGCTGCCGACTTGTTGAAGTACAAAATTACGTCCATATTGAAGTTGGTGTTCTGATGTCCAGACGCTATTTTTGGTCATAGGAAATTATGGCAGAGACATTATGTACAAAAAAACGTTAAGATCAGCGATAAAAACGACATAAAATAGCAGAATTGGTCAGGAGTCTGTAAGACGGCTGCTATCCATTGTAGCGCCATCTTAGACTCGATCCATAGTCTCATAATAATAACAATCTAGGCTGTAGAGTATTTTCTCAGATTATAATCAACATTTTAGCTGATGGGGAGGGAAAGCACCATTCAAGAACAGTATCTTCTCAATACTTAGTTTTTTATTTTACATTTTCAACTGAACGTATGGTGTGATTCATTTGAAACCGAAATGGAAGCCACCCTAACGTAATGCTCTTGATTTGCACTGGTCTCACAGCACAAGGCTGAATGATGTTCACTGATTCTTAAACATTGTCTCAACATCATCGTGTTAATGTTAACTCACTCTACTCAAGGCACTTTTCCTAGATAGATTTTTGTGACAGTTGTTTTAGGTGATTTGCTGTCCTCCTATGTCCTGTGCATTAACAATACTGAACTCAATGGGGATCTGTGACAATAACAGCATATGTGACCTGGTGTTCAAGGTATTGAGCAAGTTAATGATTCGTGTTACTCTGTGATCTCTCGCAGCTCATTTAAACACTTGATTGGGGGCCTGGAAGATGTCTCAAACAAAGGCTATGAGGATGCAGGGGCCAAAGCCAAGTAAGTATCTTACTCTTTATACTCTTTATAAAGTACTGTACAACTCAAATTCATAACTGAATTTTGTTATGAACTATATCACTCCTTTGTATTGATGTATGCATCACACACGTAGTCGTGCACACACATGCACGCATGCGTGCACACACCTCAATTGCTCTAAACACTCCTTACACCTCTCTCAAAGTACATGAATGCACACACACACACACACACACGCACACACACGCACACACACACACACACAAATGTTTCAAACACACCTCATTACAGTAGTACCAAACTACCCCTGCTTTCCTCCACACACACTACACCCCTCATTAACGCTGAACACCACTAGCCATTGCAAAACCTGTTTTTTCATGTTTTTTTTTCTTGATTGTTGTGGATATATTCTGCTTGATGAGGTTCTAGTCTATGCATAAAATTAATTAGTGTCTCATTTGATCTGCTCATTTGATCTCAGCTGCACCGGCTTTCAGGAAAGAGAAACTTTATCCAACCCAATGGCTTTGTTACATATTGAATCCTACCCTAGTCCCCACCACAATTACTGAGCTCTGGGGTTTAGAATGCTTTCATGGTTTACTGATTGGTGGGAATATGAGGAATGTGAATAATCCATCTGATAATAGTAATTCAGTTTTAGTTATTCTTCGTCAGCTTACATATTTAATCAGAAAATACACATTGGTTTGTATTTCACTGACCTCAGAACATATTTACAATTGTGGAATAAAACACCTTGTGGCTGGTTAGTAAGTAGGATCATAGTACATACTGATCTTGAAAACTGATCCTTGTACCAGCACATATGTGACTCACCACCTGGATTCAGTCTTATGTAACAACATTTGTAATTGTGTTTTTTACATTGGAAAAAGGTAGAGACTCAGAGCTACAAAATGGTATATCATACACTGCATTTGAGGAACAATGGGAAAGTAATTCTGCTTTGAAAGTTGATAAACTTATATACTCACTTTTGAGAAAATGGCCTTTGAATGATTTGGTATCTAGTGAAGAGCTCTTATTTGTCTACACCCATTCAGCATCATTCACACCCTCTAAAGCTTTAGCCCCACCCTGTTTCGCTCTCGGAGCACACACTTGACGCTCTGGCCGATGATTTGTTTACCTCTGGATAACATGAAAACAGCCTAACCAGCTCTGCTGGCAACAATTTCATTACGCTTTTTTGCAGACGTTTACTGACACTGGCCATATTCAACGGGTGTTGTACACACGTCATGTAACATTAGCTAACGAGCCAGCCAGCTAACGTTAGTTAGTTAAACAACAATGAACGGTGCCAACAATGCCACAGTGCTGGTAGCTAACCAACCAGGTTCGATGTAAGCTAGCTAACATTAGGCTCTAACTAGAAAAGCAAATGGCTCTGGTAAACAAATAATAATGTCAGTTAGGGAGCCAGCCAGCTAACTTTAGCTAGCTAGCTAATAGTACACTTTAGCTTGAAATGAAACCACTTTTTGTCAAAATTTGAAATGGGTAATATCTGAAAATGTAGCTAGCTAATGGACTATCTTGCCTGTATACATCATCATGCATGATGGACGTTTCTCCCTGTCAGGAATGTCATACCACGGTTGCCCTTAATTTGAAGATGTAGTCTCTTTAGCTACCATACTCTAATTCCTCTGATTTCAAAACTTGATCCTCCAGAAAGTGGAGAGCAACACTTATGCAGCTCCACAGCACAATACATTGTTTTAAAGCCACATTCATCAGGATTACCAACACAGACTGACAAGCTCAAATAGACAGAAGCCATCTATATGGCAGACCAATCTGAACTCCTCCCTCGGCATGTCCAGCCCTCATTATCTCAGCCAATCATGGCTAGTGGGAAGGTTGCTCACTTTTTCTGTGGCTTAACCAAGGCTCGTAATTTAACCATTTTATTCGTATTTACAGATGGCATACAAGTTTGCTATTAAGGCACATGAAAGTTCAAATGTTTGAGAAGGCATTTCTGTCAAAAAATGCATTTTAATAAAGAAAATGACTTGCGACATACGCCTAGTTTCCTGAATCGGGTCACATATTATTTGCATAATGGAGTTTGTAAACATTCCACTGTCTGGTTTTTGCTGCTGAAGTATAGTACCAGTCAAAAGCTTGGACACACCTACTCATTCAAGGGTTTTTCATTATTTTTACTATTTTCTACATACATAGAATAATAGAGAAGACATCAAAACTATGAATTAACACATATGGAATCATGTAGTAACCAAAAAGGTGTTCAACAAATCAAAATATATTTTATATTTGAAATTCTTCAAATATGAGGACCTTTTTGGTGAGGACCTGCCTTACAACAGGCCTACAAGCCCTCAGTCCAGCCTCTCTCAGCCTATTGCGGACAGTGTGAGCACTGATGGAGGGATTGTGCATTCCTGGAGTAACTCGGGCAGTTGTTGTTGCCATCCTGTACCTGTCCCGCAGGTGTGATGTTCGGATGTACCGATCCTGTGCAGGTGTTGTTACACGTGGTCTGCCACTGCGAGGATGATCAGCTGTCCGTGCTGTCTCCCTATAGCACTGTCTTAGGCATCGCACAGTACGGACATTGCAATTTATTACCCTGGCCACATCTGCAGTCCTCATGCCTCCTTGCAGCATGCCTAAGGAACGTTCACGCATATGAGCAGGGACCCTGGCCATCTTTCTTCTGGTGTTTTTCAGTCAGTGGAAAGGCCTCTTTAGTGTCCTAACTGTGACCTTAATTGCTGTTAGTGTCTTAACGACTGTTCCACAGGTGCATGTTCATTGGTTTATGGTTCGTTGAACAAGCATGGGAAACAGTGTTTAAACCCTTTGCAATGAAGATCTGTGAAGTTATTATATTTTTTTATTTAATTGTCTTTGAAAGACAGGGTCTTGAAAAAGGGAAGTTTCTTTTTTTGCTGTGTTTAGGTACGATGTGCATTGTACACTAACACCGCTTCCAGCTGCCCCCTGGTGGCGATTCAACATTTTTATTCAGATATTCAAATCCTCCTGCAGGATTATTTTCCTACTGCGACGATAAGGGGTCAAATTGTGATTCGACATCTGTATGTGTCATGCCCTCCATC
Organism: Oncorhynchus clarkii lewisi; assembly: GCF_045791955.1. Taxonomy (NCBI): domain Eukaryota; kingdom Metazoa; phylum Chordata; class Actinopteri; order Salmoniformes; family Salmonidae; genus Oncorhynchus; species Oncorhynchus clarkii. The sequence continues at coordinate 57,718,773 of NC_092166.1, forward strand.
TCCAGGGGCCTGTGTGTGTGTGTGTGTGTGTGTGTGTGTGTGTGTGTGTGTGTGTGTGTTTGCCCGCGTGTGTGTCAGGCAGCATATTTAATTTGACTAAATCTGTAATGTGGATGTACTGTAGATCCTAGTGTATTGTATCACATGCCTTATTCCTCTGCCATCTTCTGCATAACATCACAACAGGATTCATTATGAATGTACAATTAATTTGTATTGTAGGCTAAAGCACTCTCTGTATTGCCTTTCTACTGTCATTTGAAAATGTTGCAAGAGCCCCCTCTAATGTTTAGTGATCCTTACTACAGGAAATGCTTCATTGATGTTTGAGCCTGTTCACAGTCACACATGGACAACTCTTGAATTGAGATATATTTTTATTGACAATGAAACAGGCCATAGACTAGTAACTAAGGAGATATATCAATGTGCTTACCCCTCAATATCCTTTTGTGATCCCTCTATCACTAGCAACTGTTGTTGTCATGGTATAGTAACAACAGTCACTTTTACCTTTGTGTGCATCTTGATGCACAATGTATTCACTATAGAGACAGACAGGCCTCTCATGCCTTCATCAGTCCTCTTGCATATCAATGGGCTGGAGTATAGAGAGCACGTAATTCACGGTTCGGTTGGGTCAATGAAATATACAAAACTCACAATAAGCTTTGTGCGTTGATCTTGTGGTTTCCACTTGTGTATGATTGACTTTTCAAGGATAGAGACCAGACTCTATTTGTGTCCATGGACTGACGTTCATTAGTTACTAAGAGACCTGTAGTTGTTCAAATGGGCTTTGTGTTGTTTCTGGGAAAACAAACTCTATTTTAGGTTTTCTGATTTATGAGGAGCACGCAAAAACGGCTAAAAATAAAGCCTTATCTGAAGGAAACAACAGGAGAGGAAATCTATAATTTCCTCGTTTTGGGGTCTGGAGTTACAATTTGCAGTCGTGGTAGCAAGCGCTTCCCATGTTAAATAAGTGCAGTTCTCAATGATGTATTATGCTGTCTTGGTAACATTGACATCTACAGTAGAAACATGAATATGTCAACAAACTGATGTCAAGCTGCGGGTTGACAGATGTTCCTTGTTGAGTAATACACTCGCTCCTACTCCAGCTCCAGCAATCCCATCAGTCAGCCCGCAGATCAGGATCCAGCCCGCAGATCAAGCCAGAAGGGCTTACTCTATGCAAAGGGAAGACTATATCCCCCACCATGGGGACACAATGTGCCCAGAGGCTGAAACTGTACAGTATCTTACACCCCAAGGGTCTCTCACACCAAAGGTGGCACCACAAGGGGGACTGGGAGGGCTGTAAGGACTTGGGTTCAGGCTGGTATCCCCTGCCCCACTACCTGCCTCCTCCGTGCCCATAGGGTTCCCTATGTTCCCTGGCTGTAGGCTACTGTGCCTTCTCCCTGGTCTCCTTTCTTATTTTTCTACCTACCTCGGCGAAACAGGGCCGATGTTTATAAACCTTAGAGGGTGGGAGAACTCCGGGCCAGCTGTTACAGCTAGGTCCCTGTAAACACATGGTTTTTTTTCGGTGGAAGACAGTCGGTAGAAAAAAAGGTTCCATCTAGAACCTTAAAGGTTCGGCTATCCCCGTAGGATAACCCTTTGAAGAACCCTTTTTGGTTGCAGGTAGAACCCTTTTGGGTTTTACATGGACCTCAAAGGGTTATACATGGAACCAAAAAGGGTTATCCTATGGGGACAGCCGAAGAACCATTTTGGAACGATTTTTTCTAAATCTGATGTCACACAAAGCAATCTGGATGCAATTGATGTTGCTTGAAACAAAGTTGCATCTGGGTTGCTTCGCGTGTCACCCTCACAAAAATGCCTGCAACCTAGTTGTATTGGACCGCAAGAGATACAAATCTATCCTATTTCCTGCAACTGACTGAATGCAATGTCCAATCAATGAGCAGAAGAAAGTTGACATGACTCGTCATATCGTTCTGCAGTCATGTCAACACAGCTGTCAGTGCTGATATAAACTGTGACAGACGAGACATGGGAAACATAAATCAAAAATTCTAGACATCATGTCTAGTCATGGTTTATGTACATGGTCTGGCATTTTATAAGTGAACCCAGACCTTTCGCTGTACCGTTCCAACTGAAATGGTCCAACATGAACTGCACTAGCTAGCTAACTTATCTCGTTGCTAGCATGGGAAACTAACGCTAACCAGCTAGCTTAAGAAAAAAAAGAAATTCAAATAGGCAACGTTTTGGCTAGCTAGCTAAATTGTACATCCAGCATTTTGTCTATATCAATACTGTTACAATTACCAACCGGTTTGATAAACAAATTATTTATAAAACCATGATGTGATGTATGACAGGATTGGATGTTGCATGCAATTTCAATTGTGTTTGAATTGCTTCGTGTATCAGCAAATTTGCGTGAGATGATGTCATTTTCAATTTGCATTTGTAACAGAAATTTAGTCCAAATTGCTTCGTGTGACACAGTCTTAAGAGTGCAGGGCAGCCAGGCCAGAAGCGTTGACCTTGCAGTTTCCACTTGTGTGTGATTGACTTCTCAAGGATAGAGAGTTCTTAAACTCCTTTCAGTCTCCCTGTTTTGTTGTGGAGATGTGTCCTACTGTCTCTTGATTTTCATGAGCCTAATTAAACTTTTCATTATGTTTTCTTATTTCATAATTACATTCTTTAAGAGAGCGGTACAATTGTCTTCAAAAAAGTATCTGTAATGTTCTTGGTAAATCCAATGGGTTTGTGACCTGTTGACTGCTGAAAGACTATATTAAGAGACACTTAGGCAAGAGGAGTTTATTTTTGTGTTTGGCCTTTAGTTCTAGCCTAGGCAGTTTCTCTTTGACAGCTCAAGAATAGTACCAGTGCATTCACAAGGTTAATTATGCTTTGGAACAATGACAGGAAACCAAATATTGTAAATGCTGCACTTCCAAATAAGGAATAGGCAACTTTATATGGATATAGTATGGCCTCTCATTAGGCTGAATATTATGTGTCGCTCATACTTTTGCATAAAAGTTAGCATTTGGCCCATTTTGGAGGATCAACAGAATTTATATTGCAAAACAATTAGACAAAAAATGTGCAATGCATGATTTGTCTGAGATGTTAGGTTTTAGATACTCCTACATTGACCGTGTTCAACCATACTTGAATGTTATCCCGGTTCTTGTGGACATGAGTTATGGGAAGCGAGCTCTCCCACAGATCACCAGTTGCCATTACTGCCATATGACTGGCAGGGAACAAAGATGAGATTGATGGCAGGTCAGCGCTGTAGTAAAGCATTTATGTTTGACTGTTAGACCTCGTGCTTCGCTCTGAGAATGGAACCAGGAACCAGAAGCATCCCAAGGCCATGACATTTACGGCTACACGATCACAACAGAACTGCACATATATGGAGCTGTATTAGCTGTACAGTAGTCATTTAATGGTGGCAAAGCTGCAACATGTAACTTTTTGGTGACCCAACCAAATTCACATAGAAATATGAGCTATGGATCTGTCCTTTTCATTGAAAGCAAGTCTAAGAAGCGGTAGATCTTCTATGTGGGCTATTCCTATGCTTCCCGTTCGTAAGTTTCGTTTTTGCGTCGTTGACTTTCAGTTTTGTACACCAGCTTCAAACAGCTGAAAATACAATCTTTTTTGCTAAGGAAAATATATTTCACAGTGGTTTAGATGGTACAGTCTCTAGTCTAGACTATTCGTGCTTTGTTTTGTCACATAAACTGACATTAAAACTATTAGAACTTTAGCAAATCAGGGAATGGCGGAGCGATTTCCGCATAGTGCAGCTTTAATATGAGTTTAATAGAAAATTGGGCAAATTAAATTGAAGGTACAATTACGAGTACATGGTTCGAGTCAAATAGTTTAAGATCATCAGAAGTTCACAGCATCAAAGGATAGACGATTAAAATATAAGATGCAAGGTAGCCTAAATGAAGGAAACACAATGAGACAAGGATAACACCAAGTTGAACTGACCTAGGCTTGACTTGTCAGGTCTTCAGGTCAAGGGGACATAATCGTGTCAAATTGCTGCATTGTGCATTAACACCTGGTAGCCCACTTCTATCGGGATATTTTTTGGTTATCTCTGCCCCTGTGGTGGCTGTATTGTGAAACAGGTGGGGGGTCAAACCCCTATGGGTCGGTCTTAGTTGTGCATTGACCCCTGAGGTGAGCGGCCTCATCCAGCCCCAGGTTGGGACTTAGCAGATATTTTGACAGCTGCCACGGCAGCAATAGTGCAGATATTGGAAGTAGTCATGTCAGATTGGAGGAATGTGACTGTTTTGCCGTGAGTACGCTTTTCAGCAGCAGCTCTGGTATTTTGAGGGGCCGGGAGCGTAGCCGAGAGAAATTTGATTGGATGGTAAGGATTTTTTTTTAACCCAAATGTTTTATATAAGTGTGTCTCATAACAGGACATTGTGTAGCTATAGTATCCATTATCCATACGGTGCAATGTTGTGGTTTGAAGACACATATTTTCTAGTACTTTTCTAGCCTACAATGCCTACAAGCATTGTAGGCTACATGGCGTTGTGTATAGGCTTGTACACTTACATAAGAAAGTCACTTGACATAAGTCAGTAGGCTACTAATGCCTCACATGGGCTGTGAAACAAAATACATAAGGTTTAAGTGTCTAGAACTCGATCTGATTTTCACATTCACAGTCCTGCTTCATGAGAAGGTCACTGTTAACCTAAACGTCCCAAATGCTTCTCAGAGTCATGGGCTACCCTAGGACAAACGAATGGGATTGAAGAATGACCTAGTGGAAAATCACCACACCGCTGAGGCCTCTGACAGTCTGGTCTACTGGAGGCATCATTCAGCATAGCTTCTGTCAGCAGCTCACCAATTACATCATGTGACACCCCATCCGTAAACTTTTTCCTCTTAAGGCCTCGAGAGAGTTGATTGGTTTGGAAATGGACTCCACGACAAGTCCGAGGGCCACAAATGAGGGGTGGGGGAGATGTGTGTTTAAGCCGTTACTATAGAATCAGAAAACAAAAACACTAGACTATACACTCAACAATTACGAATAGGACACATTAGAACTGTAAAAAAATACCATTTACATGAGTTGAGCATTTATATAGACATTGACTAGATCTTTGGTCTTGTAAAAGTTTATAATTATTGTGTGGCGTTTAGTAAAGTCTTTACACCCGTCTACACAGTCATAGTTGAGAGTAGACCTATAAACCCTGAACCTATGGTTCGTCCTAATACGTAGGACTTCAACAGTGGGGCCACCAGACTTCAGTCCGATGGGGGATCAGCTGATGTGCGTTTGGTAATGTGACTTTGTGACTTTGGCCTCAGTCAAGGCTTAGTCGATGCGGTTCTTTGCTCCCTGACAGTCCCCCATAATGGTCCTCTCTGATTGGCTGGTGTCAGTTTCTACGCACTGCCAGAAAGCATTAAGGTGACACCTATATCCATGGATAACAATAAGTTTGTTACAGGCGTGGCTAGTAGCAACACCCCTCTCCCCGTCTTTGGGGACTCACGTCCCACCAGCATAGTGTGATGCAGTGGGGTAAGATCTGTGATAAAGAGGGTGTGCTGTGAGTTCGTACTACTAAAATGACATGGGTGCTTCCTGTTTTGTTCACCTCAAACTCACATTGAAGATGGCCGATAATTCTCAGCATATGGGACAGATGATGCAGACATTCAGTTACATGTCCCAACACAGATTCTGGGGGATCACTCAGTAGCTCAGATGTCTGGGAAACAACCTGATAGCCTTGTTCACAGGATATTTTCAGGCCTGCTTATCTGTCAGATTTTCCATACAACCATACAGGATTATTATATTCACTCATTCACCAATTTGCTAAATTGAATACCATCCTTCATGACTGTAGTTAACAGGGAATCAGTAAAATGACACTCTCCACTTCAGCTCAGTGAGGGACCAAATCCTGTCCATAATGGTTCTTTAATATGGAGGTGTGATCTGCATTCCAAGTTTTATAAGTGAGGTGTAAGGCCTTGCAGATGATGGAGGCTCAGTTTGGCAGTATGGCAGGGGTGTGAGAGCTATGCTAACTGGGTGAACCTCAAGCAATGTCCAAATGCTATTAATACCAGTGGGATCAGCCAGGCAGTATTTGTAGTCACTGGTACTTGGAGGCGAGTACACTTGGCTTTTTGTTTTGACACGGACACCCACCTTAGTCGCTGTCCTGCAGTCTGGATTCAAGGCTTCAGTCTCTCCCCACCTTGTGGTCTAAGTGGACGTACTGTAAAGTTCATTCATTGGCTGTCTGCAGAGTTGTTTCAGTGTTGGATTGATCTTTCTTGGATTGAACTTTTAGAAGGTTACCTCTACCTGAACGCCTGTTTATTTTCTGTTTTGTTTGCAAAAACTCTGGGTGGTTTCTTCAAAGTAAGGATTTCTACCTTGAGGGTTGTAAATTGCTGGACTCGGAACTGAACACACCCAGAGGACTCTGAGAAAGCGTACTTGGACTGCGATACAACGCAGGCAAAATCTGAAGATCTGGCTAATTCACCAATCTTCCACACCCAGATAACACTATATTCGAATCCTCGAAATGTGAACTGGAAATGGCGCCTTAACTCCACTTTCGAGAAAGAACTCTTACAGATGCTGTGTAGAAAGTGTTGGTGAGGCAACAGATCAACAACTGTGTCTTGCAAGGCACATACTTCCGTTATATTGACCATATTATTGACTATTATCAGAGGGCTCCAATTGATTGATTGTTTTTCACTACTTGGTCAGACCACGGTGTGGATAAGATGCGTGAGTTGATCTTACCTATCCCAGTGCGGAAAGAGAGGGAGCGCCAGAACAGTCTCCCGGCTCCCTCCCCGTCATTGTCATTACTTATCACCTCCTACTCCATCCAGACTTCTAAGAAGTTTCCCTTTTTCCACTTCAAAAAATGTAGATATGAAGCGGAAAATGCCTTCTTCTGCAACCTGAAGCTGGTGGACTTCAACATCATTGACACGTTGGGGGTCGGAGGATTCGGACGTGTGGAGCTGGTAGGATGTTTAAATAAAGTATGTACTGTTTGTCTGTATGTACTTATATGTTGATAACGTCTTTCTCTCTTTTGTACACTGTTTCACTCCCAGTCCCAATGTCTTGGCATACTGTATCAACTGGGTAGACTGAATAGTCAAGGTTGCCCATGGATGACAACGTCAGTCTTTCCATGGTGGTACACGATTACTGTAGTCGAGCGATTTCATTCTCTAGGGAAGGTCATTAGATGCAGACATCGTTGAATCGTGGAACACCTTGTTTTTGGAGCTCTACATTTCCAGACAGTTCTCGAGACACATTGTCCTGTTTCATTATAAACCGTTGGCAGGGAATAAAGAGCAAAGAGACGCTGAACTTAATTGGGAGATGAAGGACAGGGAGGATCCGTGGTCTTCTTGTCCTGTAACGGAGCGGTCTCAGGTCAGGTAGCAAGAATGTCTTTGGGCTATTTGAAGTCACTTTCCACTCTGAGGGGCAGAAGAGGTAATGGAGCCCTGCCATGTGACCCACAGTGTTACATAGCAGAGGAGTTCTCTGAAACTTTCCAACTTCAGTCTGCTTGTAGTACAGGCCTAATAGAATTGTGAGATTAACTGCATCAAATCTAGGCCAAGACTTCAAGTATATCTAGTTGTAACGTTGATTGATTTATAATTACACACAAAACACACACATGATTTATATGTTGAATGAATATAGAAAACACTTTTGACTCATTGTACAGGTAACTGCCAAAATAAAGGAAACGCCAACATAAAGCACTGTGCCACCATGAGCTGCCAGAACACCCCCTTATGCTCATTTGAATCCCCTCTACAAAGTCACTGAGATATCTTCTTCTAGCCATAGTATCCAAAATAATGGGCAACTGGCCATTTTTATGCATGACCCTAAGCAAGATGGGATGTTAATTGCTTAATTAACTCAGGAACCACATCTGTGTGGAAGCACCTGCATTCAATAAAATTTGTATCCCTCATTTACTCAAAAGTGTTTCCTTTATTTTGGCAGCTATCTGTATATTGCAATGCACAATTTGAATTGTGTCAATAAAAATGAATATACACTTAAACTGAGACATAAAAAGACTCAAAAGCATGTAAACAGATAGACCGAGCAAGTGAGGGTTGATCAAGTGAGTGCTAGAATGGAGCAATTCGGACCAGTGGGGTCTCAGAGTTGCGGCAAAGGAAAAGCCCAGCAGCTCGGCCTAAAGAGGAATCCCCTGCCCTGTGCTATTTTCGGCACTTGCGGCATCCTCAGTAGAAACGAGTGGCCTTTCGCCTGTCTCCAGTCATCGTGTTCACTGTAGTGCAATCCATTGCTAGACATCCCGGGGATCAAATGACCCCGGAAATGTAGGTGCTCCCTGACATAGGCAATGTGAAGAATGTCTGCTCCCAGTCAAACTATTTTCAGGTCCTCCGGAGTTACGAATAGACCCATGACTCATCTGCTATTACTGGGTCCCAGAACAAGTGTTAAAAATGGCTCAACTACGACTTGATCTGCACAGCCAGGACATGTTTACATCTTCGCTTTTAGTGGTCGTTGACCTTGAGGTGCTCTATATCCTTTGTCTTTCGTCTGTGTCCTGCAGGTGCAGCTGAAAAGCGATGAGATCAAAACTTTTGCGATGAAGATCCTGAAGAAGAGGCACATCGTGGACACTCGGCAACAGGAGCACATCCGCTCCGAGAAGCAGATCATGCAGGAGGCCCACTCAGACTTCATCGTCAGGTAGCTACATACAGTGCCTTCAGAAAGTATTCACACCCCTTGACTTTGTCCACATTTGCTTGTGTTACAGCCTGAATTAAAAATAGATTAGATTGAGATTTTGTGTCACTTGCCTACACATAATACATCATGTCAAAGTGGAATTATGTTTTTAGATTTTTTTTACAAATTGCCTTGAGTATGTTATGGAAAGCCTAAATAATGTTCAGGAGAAAAGATTTGGGTAACAAGTCACATAATAAGTTGCATGGACTCACTGTGTGTGCAATTATAGTGTTTAACGTGATTTTTGAATGACAACATAATCTCTGTACCCCACACATACATCTGTACAGTTCCTCAATCGAGGAGTGTATTTCAAAGACAGATTCAACCACAAAGATCAGGGAGGTTTTTCGCATGGTGGTGACTGCATGATGTTGTAGGTATGCTTGTCGTCGGCAGGGATTCAAGTTTTTTAGGGAAGAAAATAAAACAGTATAAAGCTAAGCACAGACAAGATCCTCGAGGAAAACTTATTTCAGTCTGCTTTCCACAAGACCCTGGGAGACAAATTCACCTTCCGCAGGACAATAACCTAAAACGTGCTGTCATGTGCTGAATACAACAGGTGTAGACTTTACTGTGAAATGCTTACTCACATGCCCTTTCCCAACAATACAGAGTTAAAAAGTATAAAAAATGTATACAAATTTGCAAATAAGAAAAACTAAAGGCAATAGTAACACAAAAAAATTATTAGTATGTGTGAGTAGAGTCCAGTGTAGTATGTGTGAGTAGAGTCCAGTGTAGTATGTGTGAGTAGAGTCCAGTGTAGTATGTGTGAGTAGAGTCCAGTGTAGTATGTGTGAGTAGAGTCCAGTGTAGTATGTGTGAGTAGAGTCCAGTGTAGTATGTGTGAGTAGAGTCCAGTGTAGTATGTGTGAGTAGAGTCCAGTGTAGTATGTGTGAGTAGAGTCCAGTGTAGTATGTGTGAGTAGAGTCCAGTGTAGTATGTGTGAGTAGAGTCCAGTGTAGTATGTGTGAGTAGAGTCCAGTGTAGTATGTGTGAGTAGAGTCCAGTGTAGTATGTGTGAGTAGAGTCCAGTGTAGTATGTGTGAGTAGAGTCCAGTGTAGTATGTGTGAGTAGAGTCCAGTGTAGTATGTGTGAGTAGAGTCCAGTGTAGTATGTGTGAGTAGAGTCCAGTGTAGTATGTGTGAGTAGAGTCTAGTGTAGTATGTGTGAGTAGAGTCCAGTGTAGTATGTGTGAGTAGAGTCCAGTGTAGTATGTGTGAGTAGAGTCCAGTGTAGTATGTGTGAGTAGAGTCCAGTGTAGTATGTGTGAGTAGAGTCCAGTGTAGTATGTGTGAGTAGAGTCCAGTGTAGTATGTGTGAGTAGAGTCCAGTGTAGTATGTGTGAGTAGAGTCCAGTGTAGTATGTGTGAGTAGAGTCCAGTGTAGTATGTGTGAGTAGAGTCCAGTGTAGTATGTGTGAGTAGAGTCCAGTGAGTGTACATGGAGCCAGTGCAAAAAAATAGCTTCAATGTAAATGTCTGGGTAACCATTTCATTAGCTTTCTTCAGCAGTCTTATGGCTTTGGGGTATAACTGTCCAGGAGCCTTCTGGTCCCAGACTTGGCGCTCCGGTACCGCTGGCCATGCAGAAGCAGAGAGAACAGTCTATGACTTGGGTGGCTGGAGTCTTTTACAATTTGTAGGACCTTTCTCTGACACCACCTGGTATAGAGGTCTAGGATGGCAGGGAGCTTGCCCCCAGTGATGCACTGGGCCGTATGCATTACCCTCTGTAGCGCCTCTGTAGTTGCCATACCAAGCGGTGATGCAGCCATTCAAGCTTACAATGGTGAAACTGTAGAACTTTTTGAGGATCTGAGGGCTCATGCCAAATCTTTTCAGCCTCCGGAGGGGGAAGAGGCATTGTCATACCCTCTTCATGACTGTGTTGGTGTGTTTGGACCATGACAGGTCCTTAGTGATGTGGACACAGAGGGAACTTGAAGCTCTCGACCCGCTCCACTACATCCCCGTCGATGTGAATGTTAAATAGAATCATGTGTAAATATTGTACACTCCAGGGGTGCGAAGCTCTTAGAGACTTACCCAGAAATACTCACAGCTGTAATCTCTGCCAAAGGTGATTCTAACATGTATTTACTCAGGGGTTTGAATACTTATGTAAATGAGCTATTTCTGTATTTCATGTTCAATACATTTGCAAAAATGTTCACTTTATAATTATGGGGTATTGTGTGTAGAAAAAGGTATTCAGGCTGTAACAAAAAAACATGGAATAAGTCAAGGGGTATGAATACTTTCTGAAGGTATGCATACTTTTGGAAGGCACTGTATATGTAGAGATGTCAGATACTCGCTAGATGTAGAGATATCTCCGCCAGGTGCCTCTACTGATATCTCTTCCGATAGACTACTTCGTTATCCTCAAGAAAAGGACGCAATTTACAGTTGACATGTTCTCGATGTGCGTTTCAGGCTATATAGGACATTCAAAGATGCCAAGTATCTTTACATGTTGATGGAGGCTTGCCTTGGGGGAGAGCTCTGGACCATACTTAGGGACAGGTATGGGGAAATGCATCTCTCAACCAATTCACTTTCAAATGACACCATGTTGCCTTGCTTTCCATTCTGTCTTCATCATTCTGAATGTTGTCTTCCACATTGCAGAGGTTCATTTGAAGACTCCACCACGCGGTTCTACACAGCCTGCGTGGTGGAGGCCTTCGCTTACCTGCATTCCAAAGGGATCATCTACAGAGATCTCAAACCCGAGAACCTCATCCTGGATCACAGAGGCTATGCCAAGCTGGTGAGTGGACAGAGACCTGAGGACACCTTCACCCCTGCAGTATCATAATATGGCTCAAGACCCACGGCAACTGCTGGAAAGGGTGTTCGGTCAATGAGATCTCATTGGCGCGCTCCTGTCTCTTCACAGGTGGACTTTGGCTTTGCCAAGAAGATTGGGTTTGGGAAAAAGACATGGACTTTCTGCGGGACCCCGGAGTACGTGGCACCTGAGATCATCCTGAACAAGGGGCATGACATCTCCGCTGACTACTGGTCATTGGGAATCCTCATGTACGAACTCCTGACTGGAAGGTGAGGGAGGAGGTTTGTGGATATGGCTGTAGGAGATTTTATTGTATACCCAATAGAATAAGTGACTGGGATCAGAAGGAATGCCTGCTCTGTCTCTCATACCTGCAACCCCACCCACATCTAGATGTAGGGTTAAAGTACCACATATTTGTTTTAAATGAATGCTCCTGCTTCTTCTTCAGCCCACCATTCTCAGGGCCAGATCCAATGAAGACATACAATATAATTCTGAGAGGAATTGACATGATTGAATTTCCAAAGAAGATTACCAAAAATGCTGCCAATTTGATTAAGAAACTATGCAGGGACAATCCTTCGGAAAGACTTGGAAACTTGAAAAATGGAGTCAAAGATATCCAAAAGCACAAGTAAGTCAATTAAGTACTTTACCCTGCCTGGCTAATGGCCATGATTGCACTTTAGACTGAAAAAAACAACAGCAAAGATTTTTTTTGAAACAGAGTTATCTGTTTCTCTCTTTGAAACTCAGATGGTTTGAAGGCTTTAACTGGGAAGGGTTGAGGAAAGGAACCCTGACTCCTCCAATCATCCCTGAAGTAAGTAAAAAGATGTTGGTTTCATGTTAAAATGATGCATCTGAAGAGCATGCCAGTGTTAGCATGACTTCCTTTATTAAAACCATTACATGCAATTAATCCAGCCCCTCCTCTTCTCTATCAGGTCTCGTCCTCAACTGACACAAGCAACTTTGACAGTTTCCCAGAGGACAACGATGACCCTCCTCCAGATGACATGTCTGGCTGGGATACAGATTTTTAACACCACCCTCCATGTTGTAGTAGCCTCTCCAGTAGCGCCCTAGTCCTGCCTCATAATTGACTTTTCTGGGGATGCCTTTCAAGGGTTTGGCAGCAGAGAACAGAGAGACAGACAGGTGATGATGCTGTGAACGGACAGTGACAGTGAATGGGGCAGTCGTACCGCTTTGGGTCACCAAGATGCCTTCACCAATGTTGCTCCACTCTCCTCCGAGGTGGCATTGGGACTAATGTTTTAGAACGACAAAAGTCTCTCACCATCATCGTCAACCGTGCCCCCCCCCACTGGATCCCCTCATGGAGAGGTTTTTGATTTATTCTTGTCACACATTTGTATATTTAGGTGTATGTATTTGTTGTGGCTGTTAGCACTTACAATACCAGTGTTTTCAGTGATTACTTGTGATACTGAGTGGGTTGGGACTGAGAGGGAGAGATTCCTGCTCACTGTTGTAGCATTTATGGACCACAATTCCAACGGGGGGGTTGACTCTTTTAAACACTTGTCATCAATAATCAAAATGTTATTTTTTACAAGTTCCTTTGTATCATATTATACATTTGGATGTTACACATGATTACAACACATAAAGATGATATATTGTCTATTATGCATACTGTATTCCATTGGGAAAAAAACACACACACACGCCACTTTCAATTACACACATGTAATTACACTTTTTATAAGCGCAAAGTTGTTTGGTTGATAAAAACTACTTGGGCCTTCCCTTCACCGTTCAAATCTTTTCTAAAGCCCTACAGTGTTAAGAAATTGCAAGGACATATTGGAATTTTCTATTTATTAACATTTAGTTATTTATTAAAGGTCACATGCAGCCGTTTTTTACAATCTCAATATCAATATCAAATTTCTGGGTAACAATTAGGTACCTTACTCTGGTTGTTTTAAATTAAAATTGTAAAAAATAATAAAAATAGCAAATTAGCAAAGCTCACATTCTCAAGCAAGAACTTCAGCTAGGACTGTCTGGGAGTGGTCTGAGTGGGGAGGGGAAAACTGAAAACTGAAAACTAGCTTATATTGGGAGAGAGACCAATAAGACAGTTACAAACCTATTAACTAAATTACCACCTAGTGATGTCACCAGGCATGCCAAAACTCCATCCCACCAGAACAGGCTGAAATTTCAGGCGATATTTTCAAACAGCTCTTACACTAAAAGGGCATTACCGTCATTTTCACAATTTCACTGTATTATTAAACCTAATAGTGCGGAAATTCTACTAAGCTATATGGAATTGTTTTAAGAAGGTCACACCAAGGATCATTTAGATATTTGATTTAGAATTTTAAGACCCCTTGCAGTATATAAAAATATAGAATCATTGATTAAACATGTTATTTGGCCTTACTGCTATTAGCCCATTACAAACGCATTGAATAACAGATTCACTACAGGAACAACAGATAGCCCCCCTAAAAAAAGAAATTCTAAAGGAAGTTTGTTCTGAAGTGTCTATCCTATATCTGAGAGATATGAGAGATCTGGAAACATACAATAATTATTCTTTAAACATGTATTTAACCCCATATTTTTGGCACTAAACAGTCTACATAAACACAGTACTTCCATTATTATTATTTATTATTTTTTACTGGTACCAGGGACCTTCAAACAAGTCTTGTGATTCCTGTGGGCATCCTCGAGAGTCTCATATTTCCATAGAGGGGTTAAAAATAGTTTGTAGGCCAAACCATTCGGACCCTACAGACGATTTTGTGAGCAGACTGATTTTTGGGATGTCTCATGGTCTGACAAACATAGCTCTAGCTCTGTGACCTTTCAGCAGATGAGTGCGACATATGCGTCTCAAGCCACATGATGAAGCAGATGAGGTGGATTGAGACGCATCCGATGCAAAAAAAGAAAAATCCAGATATCTCTAGTTTAAACATGACAGATTTTTTAATGGGGATTTTTGAATTATGCTAATTCGATTTCCCCGGGGGCTCGGAGATTGACCTTCGGGAGTGCAAAGGAAGGATCCAACAATTGAGTGGGGAAACAGCAAAGAACAGATTATACCACTAGAGGGCAAACTGGTACTTGTACAAAAACAGGCTTACCAGAGAGGGACACAGCAGGGGTTTTGTCTAGAAGGGACACAGCTTTTGTCAAAATGTACTTTTCGTTGTAGGTTTAGCAGAACTTACTCAGCATGTTAGGATAATTAACATAGCAGGTTAGGAGAATTAGGTTGAAGTTAAGAAAAGGGTTAGCTAAAAGGCTAAATAAATCTACTTTTGATGTCAACTTGACAAAAGCTGTATCCCATGTAAATGATGTCAATACACTGACAATTTAAAGGGAGGCAGCAAGTGGACTTTGATACATGTCTAAATACAATCAGTCTGTCATACAGAGATTATTCTGCTATTCACATGATTAATTTCCCATCAAAATGGACCTTGGAACATTAGAATTTCTAAATGAAAGGCAAGATGGCTGCTATTCTACAGGCCTCACATATATTACCACAATTTCTAACTTTTATATTGCGCTTGAAAACAAATGCATATTATTTATTTTAGGACCAGAAGTAAATATTTCTGTACATCAATATTTAGTGCTGATTTAAAAAAAAATATATATATATATATATGTATAAATAGGTTATACTTTTATTATTTAATTTGAATATTTGGGATATGTTTTGTCAAATTAAATCTCGACATATTTTCTCAAGCTTGAATGATCTTTTCATGTTATCGCCATCATCCACTGAATTACTGAAGTCGCTCACCCCAGTTCTGAACATCATTACATCGCTTTTGGCATTATTGAAAGTGCCTTAAAATCGATGGCGTCCAAAAGATATCTTCAATATTTGTTTTAATGCTGCATGACAAGATCAAACAACTTAACCGGTCGTCATTACTTGGCTTGCTGCTTTTTTTATGGTCCATCTATTTATATGCCGTTTTCTTACAATAAAATGTAACTTTCAATCAATATGAAAGATGATGCTCCTCATTTAATTTGGTGAAGCTGTTCTCTGGTTACTTACTCCCCGATCTGTGCTGGTATTTTGTACTGGGTCGGTAACTACAAGGCAGCTTATTTGATAGAATTACATGTTCAATAAACTGTTATTACTTCCTTTGATAACCACTCTGACCACAGGGGGGAGCTTTCAGAACACCTGACCCTCCAGGCGAAAGATTACCTTATCTAACTAAACTATAAAGTACATTTTCTGCCCGTTTATTATTTAAGTCGAACACAAACGGATTGTGTGTTTGTTTAACACGTTAGGGACATGGGCTAACTAGTGAGGGTCTGTTGTAGCATGAATGGATTAGGCCGCAACCAGGTATTTCAAAACAGACCTGGCATCCTACCAAATTAATTTGCTGAGTAACCGAAAAAAGTCTGTTAAAACCCGCTAAAAGCCGAGCAAACGGACTGTTTGTAAAAACGCCATAGCTGCCGGAGTCTGATTAAGACATGGGGGTTCAGGACTGTTTGATCTGTCCTCATCAAAGGGGCCTTCACACAAGCTTCATTTTACACCACTGTAGGCTTTGGATGTACAATTAAAACAAAGCCTAAAGACCAACGAATCGGGATGAATGCTGCCAATTGACGTTAAATGAAGTGTATTGAACGTTTGTCTTGTGGTGGCCTATTAAAGCCTAACTAACCTTTGTCAACAACATCAAAGCCATTTATTTCAGAGGCTTTGCCTAGGCTATTTGGCAAACATGCACTTTGAAACGGTTAAATCGTATTTTGTTCCTGAATACTTCACTCAATTATCTAGTTCGGTTATTTAGGCTATGGTTAAGATTTGAAAAATATTTGAATCACTTTAAAATGCAACTTTAATATATGTTTGTATTTTATTCAATCATGATATAAGTCCCTATGGTATTTTAAAGATGTTGTTAATTTTCCCCTTTTTAAACTTATTTCAAATGGGATGTTTTGGGATATTGCACATATTTTTCTAATCCACTATTCCTAATTTAAGAGCAGGCTAGATTTAAAAACTGGACCGGCTTTCTTTCATAACCCGATATCAAGCAACAGTTTTTACAATTCTCTGTACAGATGTATTGAAACTTAATTATCATGCCACGATGTTGGAATTTGCACAATAGGCTACATCATCACGAGAGGTGCTGTAGGGGTAATTATGCTGACAACAGCTTTATCTGAGGGGAAGGGAATATGCCTACTTCTGTGTCTACTTGTTTTACAGGCTACATAAGAAATTCAGAGAAACCGATGTGAAAGAGAGACTGATGTGAATTCTTTATCGCGGGGTGCTAACCAACCCATATTTATAAGTAATTCAGTAAACTTTTCATTCTCCACGATTTGCATATTCCCCTTTGATCCCCGCCACTTTTTTTTCAAATCAAGTGCATTTCAAAGTTCTTCCATTACAATTACGGATCAAATGCCGCTAATGGGGAGTAAATGTCTTTAATGGTCACCCATTAGAAAACCACGGGGCGCCTGGGGTCAGTAAGAGCAACTATTTGCAGAGGCATTTGATGACCTCTGATAGACCTCCGTTATAAAAAGGTATAAACATTTATTAACAGTAGGCTTACAACGAAAAACTACTCAATATACACAATGTAGCCCCCATTATGTTCATCATCTCGAAATACCGATTTAAGTGCAACCAGTGACACCTTTCTGGGATAAAATAGGCTGCAAATGTCCAGTGTTATCAATAAATGTGACCAGATGCTGATAACGTGCAACAAAATATGAGTCAAATGAAAGACTGTAGCTGCATAACGGTAACGTGTCCATTAGAGGAAAAATGTGTCGGTGTGTCATCTCGTGACGAGTCAGTGACAGTCATTGTACACAAACATTCTTGACATGTTTTGGAATAGGATTCCCGGCCAATGGGTACTTGCTGTGGGATGCATCATGATTTGAGCCCTTTGAAATGTCATCCACCCCTTTGTTACACATGGCTGGGGGCGGGATGCAAACAACTCCGCATGTATAAATCTTGCATCAGGAATCCTAGGATTACAGTGGTAGTTTACTCCTCCTACTAGTACACCTATCTGCCCTCGAGTTGTAGGCTACTATTGCATCTTGGAATTGGTACCATTTGTACATACAACAACCATTTCTACATTGGCAATGATGCTGCCATTCGGTTATTCCGCTGTCTTTTACATGCTGGTCGGATACTTTGATTCTGCATGCGCTGGATCCGTGCTTCTCAACTCAAATGCCATCAAGAACATTCCTTTAGTGGCGGGTCTGAGTCACCCGATAAGCGCGAGCCCAGACGACTTTTCATTTGACAGCGGGACCCAAAATATGGCAATTGATACCATACAGGTAAGCCCAACATCAATTTGTCATAAAAGTTTACTATTTTATATTGATCAAAGTAGGCTATACACTGTGTTGAAATTGGAGGTTTAAAAATGGACCATAGATTCCCTCCGTTAAAATGAACATATTACCATCGGCAATATGCCTATTATTTAAACTGGATACTATTCTAAAAGTTAAATGCATACATGAATCATCTACCTCTCTTCTTTCAGTCTTTGAGTTGCTCCACGGACGAGGAGTGCGGTGACCATGGTTTATGCTTTGTGTCCCGAGGCGCATGTCTCCCGTGCAAGAGGCGCAGGAAGCGCTGTATCCGGGACACTATGTGCTGCCCGGGCAACCAGTGCAGCAATGGTGAGTAGCCTACAAGTCCCAGCTCTTTCATGTTAAATTACACCGTCAAATCTGTTCAATGGAGCCTCAGAAGATGTGTCTGAAGCCACTCCTCGCTGCTTTGAACTTTTGAAGAGAAGTGTAGTCAGTTGAATGTAAGCAATTCAACACACTTGTTGAAAGGACTTGGTGTAATTTCAAGCACATCATCTCATGTTTGAACTTTTTGTTACCTTCCTAGGTGTGTGTTTACCCAGCGATCCTGACATGGTTCAGCACATCCGAACGGAGGACACAGTGCCACCCAGCAATACACACAAGAAAAACTCTACAGTGGAACTGAACTCCAAGTTGCCCACGCAAGATCTTTCACAAACCCCAAAAGGTATGTAAACAAATCAGTTATGATGTTTACCATGGCGAATGGACTCCGGGTGATATATGTCTTGTTATACACCAAGCCAACAATATGCTCATGTAGTTTACTTATTTGTTCAGGTCTGGAAGGAAAGCGCTGCCTGAGGTCTTCGGATTGCACAGAGGGACTTTGCTGCGCCCGTCACTTCTGGTCCAAGATCTGCAAGCCAGTGTTGAAAGATGGTCAGGTCTGCACCAAACACCAAAGGAAAGGCACACACGGTTTGGAGATATTTCAACGGTGTGACTGTGGAGACGGCTTGTCCTGCAGAACACAGGGAGGGGAGCACAACGGCAAGGCAACTCGAAGTCTGCACACTTGCCAAAGACATTGAATCAGCGGGAATCCGTGGGGTTTCGGTAGCCTTTCAGAAAGTCTGACTGGAGGACTGATGTGATTTCTGACAAGACCCGTTTTGTTTTGGTCTTCTGATTTTTGTCACTCAAAAATAGCAGAGTAGTTGTGATTGTTTCTCTATGGAACTTGAGATATATGATTGTTACGGTAAATTACTGTATTGTACATAACTTATAGATAATGGCACTTAATTATTTTTGGTCACAACAACTATTCGAAGAGAAGGTGCTCTCTCTATGCTGTTATCACATCATTGTAAATGTATTAACACTGTGATTTATACAACTTTATATAGATTCTGATATAAATTTATATTTTTATTTGAAATAAAGAGTGTTAAAATATTTAACTGTCTTATGAGATAATTTGCACAATATTGCATCAAATCAAATGTATCTATAAAGCCCTTTTTGCATCAGCCAATGTCACAAAGTGCCATAGAGAAACCTAGAGAGGAACCAGGCTCTGAGGGGTGGCCAGTCCTCTTCTGGCTGTGCCGGGTGGAGATTATAACAGTACATGGTCAAGATGGATGTTTGTAATTGCATGCAATCATTTCCTCGTTTAGTGACCTACCAAGGGAAAGTGGAATTTAAATGATGCAGTCAAAGGATTGATATTGGCTGTTCCATTAGTCTGACCAATTCCAAAACATGACCTACTGCAAGGTACATGACGCAAGGTATACACCACATTTATAACTATCGATGCATATTGCTACAGTTCTAAAACACTACTTATTATGGAAATAATGTATTCGGCTATATGGGAATCACTGTGATTACAAATCCCAACATCAAACATCTACCACTGTAGTGAGCTGTTTAATTTGATGTACACTAGAACCCGCCCCGTTGCTACTCCTGCCTTCCATGTGGCTGTTTTAGAGAGTGACTTCTAGGGAAGGTGAGAGGCTCACCACACTCCCTTTGGCCTGGTCATCTTGAGCAGAAGAACCGTATGTCCTAACTAACAAATGGAGGCTTGGTTCTAAACTCCCAGCTTAGATAGCCGAGTGAACTCTGATGTTGAACTCTGAACTTGCAGGGAGGTATGAGTGATGTGTGGTGATAGTGTCGTCATGCCTGTCCCAGACCACACGTGTACCGTGGGTACAAGCTTTGCCTGATGCTAGAACAAATTAATTTCATTTTAAAGAGGCATTGCATTAACATACTTCAGCATTCCCATTACATAGTACAAAAAACATCCATCCCTGTCAAGTATTTGTTGATTCAGTATGAAGCATTCGACTTTCTTTGTGTTCCCCCACCTTATAGGTTAACGAGGAACTGCAGAGTTTAAGTATTTACTTCAAGGTGTCAAGCGTGACAAAGCAGAGGGGTAGGCATTTCAAAGCACAGGCTATACAGTTTGCAATTGTCCTCTTCCCATACATGTGCATCAGCTAGCACTAGAGAGGCTTCCTCTTGCTTTTTGTCGAGACCATCTACGGTGGTGGGGAAGACCTAAAACATTGGTGGATGGAATCTCATGTAGCACAATGGTGAGGAGAAAACTCTAAATGACCCACTAGACATACAGTATAACAGCTAATTCTTTGAGGGAAAGAGTTGGCATCTTTAGAATTTCAAAACAAGGGCCTTGCTATTTGATATAAATGTCTAAAGGAAAAGGGAACCCTTTTTAGTACATATTGCTGGTATACACTCATAACGAATCTGCAAACATTCCGCGTGAATCCTCTTTTGCAGTGCAATACAATAAAATAGCAATTTGCCTCTACTCAACAGTGTGAATGTTTGCAGACTACCTCAAATAACCCCTCATGAAGAGTAGTTAAGTAACTGGAGGTTTGCAAACAAACAGAGTTAGAAAAACACCAAAACGTTTACGTGAAATGGGCATTGTGTTTGGTAAAGTATGTACTTTTAAACTCACACACTCAAACCTGTGTTTCTCCTTGACCTGGATGTTGAGGACAAGACATGGTTCTACATACTGTATGTGTTTTTTTTATGGGATTGTGAGTTGATCTGCTAAAATGTAGGCTTTCTAAAAAACAAACAAAATCAGAACACGACACAAACCTGTTGATAGTGATATTAGATCTGAGATCACACACACACACACACACACACACACACACACACACACACACACACACACACACACACACACACACACACACACACACACACACACACACACACACACACACACACACACACACACACACAAGCAACTGTAATGCAAATCATTAAACATCTACAGTATGAAACCTAAAGATAACCATCAGCATAGTCCACTTGCTCACCTAGAACCTTTCTTCTTGATGGAGCCTTTGGCGTGTTCACCGACTGCATTAACATTCAACTGCAACCCACATCTCTTTAATGGAGTTGAAGAGTTCAAGTGCACAAAGTCCCAGTCTCTCATGACTTCATTTGGTTGCACCCAAAGCAGGTGTAACATATGTAGATGTTATGGGTAGGGGTTACTCTATTACCATACCTATTACTGAATGAGGATGTTGCTAGGCTATTCTTTTCCAAGAACGTACTCACCTGTAAGCAATATAAGTGTATGGAATATAAACTACTGTATGAATAAGGACATCACCACAGATCTCTTTCATTTAAACGATGAAGATCATAACTGGTGAGGCGAGGAAGGGAGATTGTCGCCCC
Source organism: Oncorhynchus clarkii lewisi (assembly GCF_045791955.1). NCBI lineage: Eukaryota > Metazoa > Chordata > Actinopteri > Salmoniformes > Salmonidae > Oncorhynchus > Oncorhynchus clarkii. The sequence goes on from NC_092166.1 coordinate 57,740,589, forward strand.
ACAACCTGTGGATACACTGCCATCTTTGGCCCTCTGATGTCGGCATCAAAGGACTGAAGATGTTGATTTGATGGGAAAACAGGATGCACAGATGATAAGTAATTAAAACTGCACTTCCGCCTCCCCACTGCCCATTAGTGGCGTGACAATAAATATGTTCTCCGTCCTGTGAACAGGAATAATTCAGGGGATTTAACCTTATTGGATATAACGTGTGTGTGCCACACAACAACTTCCTGTTCATATGGCTGAATGGGATGTACCAATTAATGTGCCCTGATGCAAATGAACTGTGGTGACTCATTAGGGATAACCTGTGACGATTTTGCACTTCCAGGAGATGGCACTTGTGCGAGAACAATATTTCCGCTGTTAGACTTCAAAAAGACAAGCAATATGTCAGATGTTATTAAGTACGATAAAAAAGCATGGCGTTGACTCTTTTACAATAAGTGCATAACCATTTTAACATAACATCCTGGTAATTTTGTTTTTGGGTCAGTGATATAGCAAAAGTAGTTTACAGCATTAACATAGATGACCCCGGTACTAGCAGCTGTGTATTTTTTACTAGCAGCCTGACTGCCACGTTTGAAAATGACAGACGTGAAGATCCAACTGGAATGATGTCCGGCGTCACACACAGGGGCTCACAGAGGAACGGGCGTCTGAAGAGCAGACGGCTGTCTGCGGGGTCAGCACACAAACAGGCAGGAACAGTCAAACACCTTTACTGTTGTGGGTTTACCCAAAGGCTGGTCAGAGACAGAAATTATTTAAATCTTCAAGTAAAAGCTAGCTGATGGTATTACCGTAGGCCTTTACACCAATACCCGTACTGTATGTGTTGAAAATGGCAGATTTGGGCACTGATAAGTGCATCAATTGGAACACAGTGGCTGTACAGTAACATTCTATAAATGATGTCAGAGCTCAAGTTCTGCTCTTCACAGCGCTGTATGGGTTTTGACCTGCGGCCGTTCTGAACTTGAGCATCTCACGCGACAAGAAGTTGCCCCCATTCCTCCGCTAATTAGGCAACTTTTGCAAATGTTTTGGTGTCTGAGTGAAGGAAATGCTATAAATTAAGAGGACTAGATGTATTTGGAAATATGAGACGTTCAAGATTATAATAAATACCGCTTTGATGTTATACTAGCAAGCCAAATGTGCACTTTACATTTTCATATAAAACTCGTGTCATAAACAGTGTCAACCTTGATAATCACTATGTTTGATGTACAGTTACAAGATGACATGGCGTCATACCCTGGGTTGTTCTGAACAGAATGAGCCTGTTTGTCTAAGTGTGAAGAAAATTTGCCGCAGAACACACACACACCTGAATTAACTCATGTCTCATTCTATGCGCATCAAAATGATCTGTTTCTCTGAATTGCCTTTTGAAAGCCTAATACTGTATTGTATAACTTAGCTAGTCGCATTGGCAATCGAACAAGCTTTCAAATGATGCCCACCTGACCCAGATTCTAAATTATAATGGTCAATTTTTGGATTGCGTAAACAACAATAGTTATTGTGTAATGGCAGGGATGCAGGGTTGTGTTCCAAACAAAACAACTGGAAGTGTGCCTGCTCTAGTTCCTCAACGGCACAGCTTGGAGAGCTCAAAAAACACCTTATAGTTGAAGACTCTTCTTTGAGTCATGAAAGTGCATTGAAATGATTTAGGAACTGTGGAGACACCAGGTAGTCGTCTCACTCAAACCATTTTTGTTGTTGGTCATATGTTGCATCTACCCCACATTTGCCAGGAATACTGTTATCTTGTTATTGGACTTACCCAGGGTATTTTCAGATGTCGTTATCAACAAATGCGGCAGAAAGTGACATAATGTTTGGATATAGTCTTGTTTCAGGTGAACTGCTTTGTCCTCAACTTTGTCCTAATCATTTCCCCCATAGCTCCAAACGGTTTCCTTTCAATGGCTAACATGCTTATGCATTTCAAATTTCCTCTGTAAGAAACATCTCAATTTAGCCATATAGGCCAATTCCCATGAGTGTAAAAGCTTAAGGATCAACATCTATTGTACTTTATATGTAGCCTAATAGTGATTATGTCCATTTCCAATACATTGATTACAAGGCAGTTTACCACATTGCCTGGGAGCTGCAGATGTATTATAGACAGACTATATTAACTTTGAATTTTCCCCCCTCATTATCTAACCAAATATCTTGATCTCTGCCAAAAGCATAATATTTCAAATCTTTATTGGACTCAATCAGAAGATGCTTGCCTCTTTGCCAGACAGAAATTGACAGCCTACCACAGATATGGGGATGGATTTCTCATCTGGAAACATGAACTTGGTCACAGCCGCAATGACAAGGATACGCAGCATGCTGTCTCTATCAACACAATCTGTGTGCTTAAACTCCCTCCTTCCAATTCTTTCCAATTCATTCAAATCAAACTTCTATTGTTGTCCAACAGACTTTCCTGCAGGATGCTAATGTCTCCAGGCTACATCTGTGCCAGGCAGGTGTAGCCTCTCTGTGCTGACGGGGGGGGGGGGGGGGGGACACACACACACACACACACCTGTCATAAGATTACTAGACTGCCCTGATATTCCAACATAATAAAATAATAAAGGTGGACATTAAAAGGCAATATCCTTGACTACCCTATAGTAACATACGGGAGAGAGAGACAAAGAGGAAAGTGATGATGAACTGAGTGACTGGCCTCTGTCGTAAATCCAACCTCTGATTTACAGTGAAGGGGGCTGGGGAAAGGCAAACCAAGGTGAGCCACACCGGACTGTAACCAGCTGTGTGTGTGTGTGTGTGTGTGTGTGTGTGTGTGTGTGTGTGTGTGTGTGTGTGTGTGTGTGTGTGTGTGTGTGTGTGTGTGTGTGTGTGTGTGTGTGTGTGTGTGTGTGTGTGTGTGTGTGTGTGTGTGTGTGTGTGCATGTGCGCGCGCGTGTGGGAAGACACCACAGCCAACCTAACCTCAACTATAGCCTTGTAAGCCAGGGAAGGTAAATAGATGCTTTGCTTCAGACTCTTAACACTAAAACGTGACACCGTGTTTTGCTGGCTTGAAGAGCTGATGATTCACACAAATACAGGACTGTGATACTGTATGTTCCAAAATATTATCCTAGCATTAACCACAGGTTTACTTCTGCCACTCAGTCACAGAGATATTCCTTTGATATGGTGAATCTCAGCTTAACTCAGACGCATGTTGATTTAACATGACAGCAGAAGTTCATGTGATTCTTGTGTTACTGAAGCGGATTACCTTGATAGCAGTAATTAAAGAATGGAAAGTATTTAGCTATAATGATTTAATGTCTGGTGGAAAGTCATATGTGAAGACTATTCTTGTCAATGTCCTGTGAACATGCAAACTAATCCACTTACAGTAGACTGCTATCCCAGCGAACACACAACCACCACAATGTTGCCTCAAAGTCTGTCCAGATTAAGCCCACTGAAGGCCTCTCAGGTAAGTGTCATAACAAATGACAGATTCAACAAGTTCCAGTGCTTCAGTCCTACCTGGTTTGAAAAAAAAAATGTTGTTTCGGTGTAACCTCAAGCCAACTACTACAAATGGGATTTCAACGTTACCTGCACCGAGAGCCTAAACAAACCACATTTTTATATTTATATATATATATATATATATATATATATATATATATATATATATATTTGGACTTAGTTAAAATGTTGAAAATGAGCCCGCGGTCCTCTTTTACCGACAACCTTGTATTTTCAACAACATCAACATAATTAGCATATTCCTCATGTCCAGAAAAAAAACAAGAAAATGTCCGCAGGCTTTTTTACAACACCCCCAAAATTATTCATGATGCAAAAACTGCCAAGGTCGGTGTCGCCAAAGGTTTTTAACAGTCTGTAAACAATTTTTATACAAAACAGGTCATTATGAAGCCTAGCGTACCTCTACATGCATCCAGGTTGCAAAGAACCACACCACCTGGCATAGTCGTACACTAAATATCAGATCCCGTCAAATAATATGGGCCTATAACATAAAATAATGACATCTAATGAAGGCCCATTTCATAGACTATGAATGAGTGTCCAAGCCCAGTCCTCTACAGCTGCAGACACGTCTGATTCAGGCAGGCAATGCTTCAAACTGGGCCTCCTAGACATCCCGACATACCAGCCTTTCTAGATCGATGCATTCAGTTCAGAGCATCAACTAAAAAGCATACAAATGTCATGTCTGGCTTTTGTGCCAGACAAAATTAAATACGATAAATAAGGCGGGGGGGGGGGGGGGGGTTCTCATCTTTGGGGAATCCTAATAAATACTAAATACTCAAATCTCCTGATGTTCAATATTATGGCCAATTATGTCACATCTATTTATCCTCGTGGCTTTTTGAAGGGAAGCAGCAGAAACCCATTTACCGTGCGTCTCCATGGTGCTTTGGACAGTTTACAGGGCTTAATAGATTTAATAGACTGGGGGCTGCCTACTTTTGATACCACCTCTTCCCCCGTGAAAAACATAATGTTCCCATTTGTTTCTACACTAAAGACTGACTTACACCAGACAAAGAGGGGGCTACACACAAGCTCATTCGCTTAAGCCTATAAATCCACAAGAAAGAGGAGACAACTTGACATCTCGGGGAGGTGTATAAATGTGTTGGATTTTCTCCTCTCGGCGGCTGTTGTCCGGCAGTGTGAGCCATTGGGTTAAACAACGCTGGATCTAATGCAGGCCATTACTCACACATGACTATCGTTCTTCGTCTGCCAACAGGAACAGTAGGCAGCTTTTAAAGTTCGATGACACACTTCAAAAAGTTGTGCAGTCACAGGTCTGCCGCTATCTGAAGACAAACAACATTTAGCACTTTGGTGTCTATTAACAATGATGAACCAGCTGCCAGATGGGGAGGGAAGAAAGGACTCGAAGAGCTGATAGAAAACCTCAATACTTCCTCCACCCAACATAACCCAGTTCACCCAGGGCCATTGGTCTAACCCTTTAAAGGGCCAATCAGCAGTTGAAACAATAACCGAGCCTGCAGCAACTGACCATCCTTGATATCAAAATGATAGTTTTAACCACGTTTTGAGGCTATAAGGCTCTATTCAATCTGTACAACTGAAGGGTTACGGATTCTGCAGTGGAAACGTGATGGCCATTTCCGATTGAGCCGACATAGGCAACATTTATTAGGAATGAAGTCTCCACTAAAGCAAGAACATTGCCTTTAAATTTCAACCACGCTGTAAAGCTGAACTTCCCCGATGCGGATTGAATAGAGCTCATAGTGTTTGTTTACATTTGCTTTGTTAACAAACATTGGAGTAGAACAAGCAGCTTGTTACAAGCTTATATTTGGGTTCTGATGGGGTACGATAGTTAAACTAAGCTCATGAGGCATTTCTAAGTTATATTCGTCAAGAATCAATGTGTACATATCATTTATACGTAAAAAAATAAATAATGGATGCAGCAACTGCTGATTGCCTCTTGAACAAATACAAATGTTTTCTCTACCATCCTTTTCTCTCAGAATATGAATGAACTAAAAACACTTTCTTCTCATCTGTGCTTGAAACAAATACCATAAATAAAGCAGAGAGGAATTGGGAGGGGTTGGTGTACATTACCAGACTTCAAAAGAACTTCTCTGCCCCAACAGCTACGGTAGTGTGGTTATTTTCAAGGTGCCTATTCATGTGAAAAGACTTGGGGCAAGATCATTCACCGTTACTTGAGGACACTCACCCGCTTCCTCTAAAAGAGAAAGAGGTCAAAACAAATCTCTGAGAACTCGAAACTGCCAAAAGGGATATGTTTTGGGTAAAAGAAGTGACCCTTTCACCCAAAGGCAATATCAATTAACCTCCGGTTTTACAGTCTGGTGAGCTGTGAGAAAATACTCTCTCACACAGCAGCTCTAATGATAAGATAACCCAGAAATCTCAGGGTCTGCTGTAAAAAAAAAAGAAAAAAAAGGTTTGGCATTTTGAATTACATCAGAAATCCAAATAGTCCCAAGTTCTTTAATGAATGCCTTTCATTTTCTGTCAAACTAGAATAAGAATCTTCCCGATGCGAATGAGAACAATTATACATTTGAGATGTCGAATCACAACCAGAATGATGATTTATTGCCTCCATTAAGAGGAAAGATCCTTTTATTCCACAGTGTTATCACCAACACGTCGATTGCTCTGTTCTTGCAATGTTTTGATTCTCCCTTTTCACATGATAGATGGTGCCTGTGACAATTAGGCTATCAGTCACGAGTCATTGACTCGACATGAGGGTTGCTTTTCTCAAGTCAAAACTCAAAAGACACTCATTTCGCGTATGACCCATCTTCCTGTCCATCTCCGTCACGCCACTATTGTCCTTTTTAAAAAAAAATCATCTATTGATTTTGTCGGAGATTAAAGGACTGGCTTTCATTATCACAGTAATGTGCTGTTTCAACTGTCCATATGGAAACACTTGTCAGGCAGACCTGAACTTGTCTGTCACAATGCAGTCAGAGGCTGTGACAGAGGTGGATATGAATGCAGAAGCCCAGAGTGAATAACCATGCATTCTGGAGATGACTGTATTGAAGAATTGAAAATTGTATAAAGATGCCATTGTGGTGATAAATATTGACATATCTAACCAGATGCCCAACTGCTGATTAAGAGTGTGTGTGGTCTTTTCTTCCTGCATATATAACAACCTCACAAACTGTGCCTGTGGTCACCTCATACAAGACTCATTACATTGCAAAAACAAGTAAGACTGATATATAAAAATAAAACACTGAGTAAGGATGCCAAGACCCCAACCATTACTCTCACTGCTGATATATGCAACAAAAAAATGCCTTCCTGCGGTGACACTAAATGACAGTATTTTTTTCCCACAATTACAAACAAGGCACTCTCGATACCTCTCCTGCCAATACCTTGGTTTCAGCTCCGTTTGTGGTGGCTTAGCCTTACGCGCGTGGTTTTGCAACAGCTCAAAAACATTCACCAGCGGCATGCGAGTGGTTTTGATGAAAACCATGCATAGCAAACAACCTTAACGGTTATTTCTCTTGATAGGGCACGTACGTACATCTTTTCACAACGAGGGCCAAATCCAAAAAGAACGTGACGAGTAAAAGAACGTGTCGTTTCTTTCCCACAGCCTCTCTGGAATGATGAGAGGTGCAGCGCAAGGCCGTGTCTATGACAACCCTCAGAGAGTAGAGACCCTACTGATTAACGGGACAGGAATGGCTAGCCAGCGCCGCGCAGCGTTGACACGTTGAGTGGCGCCTGTGTGCAGGTGAAGGAAGCCCTCTTAATAACACAGAGCATTTACCTATCAGGTAAGAACAACTGTCTTTGGAGTCTGAGACGACTCCTAATCCCATCCCTGGCCCACAGGTGCTTCCCATCCAAATAAACTTGTTTACTAAGAGGCTTCTTACTGTGGGATGATGACAAGAAACACCAGGAATGTCTATTGCGAACAGTGCCGAGCCAAGCTAGTAATTGGGCCATTTGTTTTACACAAACACTTCTGAGAAGATACAGTCCAGACAGAGAATTCCAAATTAGAACCAGCAAAGCTATTTACAGAAACTATTCCGTGAGGAAGACCACAAACATCAACAGCATTTTGCTTTGCTATTTTTTCCAGAGATATGAGTAAGAGATCACTCGCCAACTGATATACTGACTACTATTAGCATTCCACAATCCAGATGGTCGAAAGATGTACCGCTTCAGTAAGTATTCGCTACCATCCGGCACAGTGGCAAAACCAGTTCCTTGAGAGGATGGCCATCATACACCTTCTTACACTGAGCCATACCTGTTCCCATGGCTGACTGACAATGAGCACGTTACGTGCACACAATATTATGATTATTGTGAATAGTCAAATTAATATAATAGTTTGATTCAAATGGCTACATGCTTTGCAAAAAATAACCATTTCCCTAATAATCTAGTTTACGTGGACATATCTGAAATCAGGCAACCTGATGGGACTTTGATAAATGCAGAAGATCACCAATCAAAATAAACGGTCTACCACAGTGACCATGTTATTTTTGGGAAGCATATTTGATTCGGAGTTCGGACAAATGTTCAGTTTTTCCAAGCTCACTTCACTTGTGCAAAAGAAGGAAGCTGGTGTTAGCACATCCACAGATCAAATACAGCACTGTAACTCTGATTAAGGCCATTAAATCAGAGGAGGCTGGAGGAAGGAGCTATAGGAGGACGAGCTCAGCGTAACGACTGGAATGGAATTAATGGAATGATTTCGAAGACCTCAAATATATAGAAACCACGTTTGACTCCGTTCAATGAATTCCATTCCAGCCATTACAACAACCCCATCCTCCTATAGGTCCTCCCACCAGCCTCCACTGGTTTAAATGTCCTAATAGAAGGCCACAGATGATGCAATCTCTATTGCACTCCACTCTGCCGTTTCCCACCTGGACAAAAGGAACACCTACATTTGAAGTCGGAAGTTAACATACACCTTAGCCAAATACATTTAAAAACTCTTTTTCACAATTCCTGACATTTAATCCTAGTAAAAAGTCCCTGTCTTTGGTCAGTTAGCATCACCACTTTATTTTAAGAATGTGAAATGTCAGAATAATAGTAGAGAGAATGATTTATTTCAGCTTTCATCACATTCCCAGTGGGTCAGAAGTTTACATACACTCTATTAGTATTTGGTAGCATTGCCTTTAAATTGTTTAACTTGGGTCAAATGTTTTTGGTAGCCTTCCACAAGCTTCCCACAATAAGTTGGGTGAATTTTGTCCCATTCCTCCTGACAGAGCTGGTGTAACGGAGTCAGGTTTGTAGGCATCCTTGCTCACACACGCTATTTCAGTTCTGCCCACACATTTTCTATAGGATTGAGGTCAGGGCTTTGTGATGGCCACTCCAATACCTTGACTTTGTTGTCCTTAAGCCATTTTGCCACAACTTTGGAAGTATGCTTGGGGTGATTGCCCATTTGGAAGACCCATTTGCGACCAAGCTTTAACTTCCTAACTGATGTCTTGAGATGTTGCTTCAATATGTCCACATACTTTCCTTCCTCATGATGGCATCTATTTTGTGAAGTGCACCAGTCCCTCCTGCAGCGAAGCAGCCCCACAACATGATGCTGCCACCCTCGTGCGTCTCGGTTGGGATAGTGTTCTTCGGTTTGGAGGCCTCCCTCTTTTTCCTCCAAACATAATGATGGTCATTACAGCCAAACAGTTCTATTTTTGTTTCATCAGACCAGAGGACATTTCTCCAAAATTCTGGAATTGATTTGCACATTTCGCTCCAAAGTACGTTCATCTCTGGGAGACAGAACGCGTCTCCTTCCTGAGCAGTATAACGGCTATGTGGTCCCAAGGTGTTTATACTTGCGTACTATTGTTTGTACAGATGAACGTGGCACCTTCAGGCATTTGTAAATTGCTCCCAAAGGATGAACCAGACTTGGAGGTCTACAATTATTTTTTCTGAGGTCTTGGCTGATTTCTTTTGATTTTCCCATTATGTCAAGCAAAGAGGCACTGGGTTTGAAGGTAGGCCTTGAAATACATCCATAGGTATCTCCAATTGACTAAAATAATGTCAATTAGCCTATCAGAAGCTTCTAAAGCCATTACATCATTTTCTGGAATTTTCCAAGCTGTTTAAAGGCACAGTCAACTTAGTGTATGTAAACGTCTGACCCACAGGAATTGTGATATAACTCACTGTAAGTTAAATAATCTGTCTGTAAAAAATAGTTGGAAAAATTACTTGTGTCATGCACAAAGTAGATGTCTTAACTGACTTGCCAAAACTATAGTTTGTTAAGTGTATGTAAACTTCCTAAGTGTATGTAAACTTCCAACTTCAACTGTATGTGAGAATGCTATTAATTGACTACAGCTCAGCATTCAACACCATAGTACCCTCAAAGCTCATCACTAAGCTAAGGACCCTTGGACAAAACACCTTCCTCTGCAACTGGATCCTGGACTTCCTAACGGGATGCCCCCAGGTGGTAAGGGTAGGTAACAACACATCTGCCACGCTGATCCTCAACATGGGGGCACCTCAGGGGTGTGTGCTCAGTCCCCTCCTGTACTCCCTGTTCTCTCATGACTGCATGGCCAGGCACGACTCCAAAACCATCATTAAGATTGCTGATGACACAATAATGGTAGGCCTGATCACCGACAATGATGAGACAGGCTATAGGGAGGAGGTCAGAGACCTGGACATGTGGTGCCAGGACAATAACCTCTCCCTCAACGTGATCAAGACAACGGAGATGATTGTAGACTACAGGAAAAGGAGAACCGAGCACACCCCCATTGTCATCGACAGGGCTGAAGTGGAGCTGGTTGAGAGCTTCAAGTTCCTTGGTGTCCACATCACCAACAAACTAACATGGTCCAAGCACACCAAGACAGTAGTGAAGAGGGCACGACAAAACCCATTCCCCCTCAGGAGACTGAAAATATTTGGCATGGGTCCTCAGATCCTCAAAATGTTCTACAGCCGCACCATCAAGAGCATCCTGACGGGTTGCATCACTGCCTGGTACGGCAATTGCTCAGCTTCTGACCGCAAGGCACCTCAGAGGGTAGTGCGTATGGCCCAGTACATCACTGGGGCCAAGCTTCCAGCCATCCAGGACCTATACACCAGGCAGTGTCAGAGGAAGGCCCTAAAAATTGTCAAAGACTCCAGCCACCTTAGTCATAGACTGTTCTACCGGAACGCCAAGTCTAGGTCCCTACCCCTAAGCCATAAGACTCCTGAACAGCTAATCAAATGGCTACCCAGACTATTTGCATTGCCCCCCCTATTTTACGCTGCTGCTATTCTCGGTTTATTATCTATGCATAGTCACTTTAATTCTACCTACATGTACATATTACCTCAATTACCTCGACTAATCTGTGCACATTGAATCTGTACCGGTACTCACTGTATATAACCTCGCTATTGTTATTTTACTGCTGCTATTTAATTATTTGTTACTTTTATTTCTTACTTATCTATTTTTTACTTAACATGTATTTTTCTTAAAACTGCATTGTTGTTTAAGGGTTGTAAGTAAGTGTAGCGGATGTGAAACAGCTAGCTTAGTTAGCAGTGTGCGCTAAATAGCGTTTCAATCGGTGACGTCACTTGCTCTGAGACCTTGAAGTAGTAGTTCCCCTTGCTCTGCAAGGGCCGTGGCTTTTGTGGAGCGATGGGTAACGATTCTTCGTGGGTGACTGTTGTTGATGTGTGCAGAGGGTCCCTGGTTCGCGCCCGGGTATGGGCGAGGGGACGGTCTAAACTTATACTGTTACATAAGCATTTCTCAGTAAGGTGTTTTATTCGGCTCAAGCGACAAATAAAATGTGTTTTGATGAAAACATGCTCCAGATTGCTCAAGACCTCAGACTGGGGCAAAGGTTCACCCTCCAACAGGACAACGACCCTAAGCACTTAGCCAAGACAACGCAGGAGTGGCTTCGGGACAAGTCTCTGACCGTCCTTGAGTGGCCCAGCCAGAGCCTGGACTTGAACCCGATCGAACATCTCTGGAGAGACCTGAAAATAGCATTGATGCTACCCATCCAACCAGACAGAGCTGGAATGGAACTGCAGAGAAGAATGGGATTAACTTCCCAAAAACGTGTGCTAAACTTGTACGTAGCATCATACCCAAGAAGACTCAAAGCTGTAATCGCTGCCAAAGGTGCTTCAACAAAGTACTGAGTAAAGGGTCTGAATACTTATGTAAATGTCATATTTCAGTTATTTATTTTTTATGAATTTTCAAACATTTCTAAAAACCTGTTTTTGCTTTGTCATTATGGGGTATTGTGTGCAGATTGATGAGGGGGAAAAAACTATTTAATCCATTTTAGAATAAGGCTGTAACGTAACAAAATGTGGAAAAAGTCAAGGTGTCTGAATACTTCCCGAATGCACTGTATATATTGGTGCATGAGGCAGAAATAACGCGGTGCGACTTGAGTTTCGCCATCAGCCAGAAGACTGAAAGAGCAGAGAGACAGTAAGTCGGACGAGTGGCAGTCTCACCGCTGTTCCCTCCCTCCCCCCAGACTGACCATCAAATGCAGTTCATCAGTCCAGTAACAGAAATAAGCTAATTATTATGCTCACTCAGCTGTGCCTCACAAATAATACAACCAATTATCTATTACCAGCGTGATCATATACCTACATTTAAAAAAATATATAGAATTTCTAAATGATCTGAGAAGAACAATATTGGCCGGGCAATTCAAGCCAAAATGCAGTGATAATGTATTGGGCCTATAGCCTACTGCACAAACCTCATTGCTACAGAACTGTTTGTTTAATGCTGCATAAGCGTACGTTTTTTTTAAGATATGTTCAACAACAAAAAATCTGAGCGGTAGATCTCAGCTTGCAGTTTGGATGACCACTGATGGAAACAAACAGACTAACTCCATCAGTAGGGCCAGGCTCCAACAACGAACCCCTTGGCCTAAAGGTTTACATTATAGAAGCAAAAAGATTTGAAGACATGTAAAGTTTATTTCACTATATCTTCACACTTGGATTGCCATGGGCTCATTCTAAAAAAATTGATTTGTGAAGAGGTCCCCTCAAATCCCCTCAACTTTCCATGCACTACGTGTCAAGAAAACTCTAGACACATTCCCTCTGGTTTGAGCCATAGCCATGCATTTTGTGGATTTTAAGGGGGCATCATCACTTCAGGGAACAGTGCTTAAGTGGCAATTAGAGAGCAATAGAGAGACTTGAGAGACTGGGGATGGGAGGAGAGAAGGGGGGGGGGGGGGGGGGGGGTCACGCTTGTGGCAGCCGCAGAGAGAACACCATCCACAGACCCCAAAGCCACCCCAGTCACCCAACCAATGATATTTACACACTTACTCAGCAGCCTGTGGTCACCATGTTATCCACTGGAAGTCTGTTGACGTGTCTGTCTCTGTCTCTTTTGCCTTGGCTCTGCCAGGTCGTTACTGAAAATGAGAGCTGTTTCTCAATGAATGGACCTGATTAAATAAAGGTGGATTGATTTGAATTGGCGCAGTGTCTTCAGCAGCCGAGATGGTTTTTCTTGTTTCCACCAAGGTGAAAACACCCCTGTAAAAGTTGTCAGTTTGCAGCAAACATCCACCTGTGTAAATGTACCTTCTGACATTAATTTAGTGCAAACATTTCTGTTTGTTTATTAAACCTGACATCTAAATGAAGTTTTAGTCTGGGCACTGGACCCTGTTGACTAAGGTCTTCAGACTATGCCTTAACAGCCAGGGGGACAGACACAATGTAGAACTACTGTATATTCCCTCAGGGTAAGAACTTCTACTCACATATTTGTGCAACAAATGCTGACTCACATGCACAGGCATGACATGTACATGACATGACAATTATTTTCTAATATTTATTAAGTAAATCCACAAAATATTTAAACCTGATATTTTGGTATGAACCCAAGGAAACTTAATCCCCCCCAAAATCTCCATGACCTAGTCATATAACCATGTTGGGAGCTGCTTGATATTTAGGATGAGACAAAAAATAATGTATTTTAAAATGGGTCTTCATGGCCTTTTAAAGGATTGCAAAGGGGAAGTCTTTGATGCCTTTAAACCTTTAATGAACCTCCTAGTCTACACTAGCAGTAATGCTGCTGTGAGAGACAACTGGATTCACTCAGAGGAGAAAAGCTCTTCCTTTGAAAGATAACAATGACTGCACGTCTGATAGCCGAGGAGGCAATCTGTGATACTTAAAAGACATTGCGAGAGGATGATAATGGAAGGACCTAGAACAGGGCTCCTGGCAAAAAAAAACCTACAATGGTAATGATAATTGATATCACATGTTCCCCTATCAAAGGACAAAGACAGGAGCTTAGAGGAAAAAGGCTATACATTAGTCTTCCTGATCTCCAGTCTGCCAGTGCACTTCCTCAATGGTGCCTCTTGCTAATTTGTAGGGTTCCCTACTCGGCTCCAGAGAACCTCTCTGATAAATGGGGATTATGATGTGTGGATGGGACAACTAATGAAACGTCATAAAGACTAGGCCTGCTGGCTCCACTCCTGGTTGCCAGTAATGCCAGGGGTTCTCAAGGCCTCTTATGATGAATACAAGAGAAATCCTGAGGGGGAATGCAGAGAGAAAAGACAAGGTGTGGGCTTCCTTTAATCCTCTATGGTGACTCTCACAGGCCACAAATCCTTGTCCGTCTAGAGACTTGAGTGGGCACTTCAAGTGAGTTGGACTCATAGGCCTTTACTAATTTAAATGTTTATATGTATACAGTACCAGTCAAAAGTTTGGACACCTACTCATTCAAGGTTTTTATTATTATTATTTTTTTTACTATTTTATACATTGTAGAATAATAGTGAAGACATCGAAACGATGAAATAACACATGGAATCATGTAGTAACCAACAAAAAAAGTGTTAAATAGATTCTTCAAAGTAGCCTTGATGACAGCTTTGCACACTCTTGGCATTATCTCAACCAGCTTCACCGGGAATGCTTATCCAACAGTCTTGAAAGAGTTGTCAGATATGCTGAGCACTTGGCTGCTTTTCCTTCACTCTGCCGTCCAACTCATCCCAAACCATCTCAATTGGGTTGAGGTTGGGTGATTGTGGAGGCCAGGTCATCTGATGCAGCACTCCATCACTCTCCTTCTTGGTCAAATAGCCCTTACATAGCCTGGAGGTGTGTTTTGGGTCATTGTCCTGTTGAAAAGCAAATGATAGTCCTAGCGCAAACCAGATAGGATGGCGTATCGCTACAGAATGCTGTGGTAGCCATGCTGGTTAAGTGTGCCTTGAATTCTAAATAAATCACAGACAGTGTCACCAGCAAAGCACCCCCACATATCACAACTCCTCCTCCATGCTTCACAGTGGGAACCACACATGCAGAGATAATCCGTTCATGTACTCTGCGTCTCACAAAGACACGGTGGTTGGAACCAAAAATAAAACATTTGTACTCATCAGACTAAAGGACATATTTCCACCAGTCTAATGTCCATTGCTTGTGTTTCTTGGCCCAAGTAAGTATCTTCTTCTTATTGGTGTTATTTTGTAGTAGTTTCTTTGCAGCAATTGGACCATGAAGGCCAGATTCACGCAGTCTTCTCAAAGTTGATGTTGACATGTGTCTGTTACTTGAACTCTGTGAAGCATTTATTTTGGCAGCAATTTCAGAGCCTGGTAACTCTAATGAACTTGCCCTCTGCAGCAGGGGTAACTCTGGGTCTTCCTTTCCTGTGGTGGTCCTCATGAGAGCCAGTTTCATAATAGAACTTAATGGTTTTTGCGACTGCACTTGAAGAAACTTTAAACGTTGAAATGTTCAGAATTGACTGACTTCATGTCTTAAAGTAATGGAGTGTCGTTTCTCTTTGCTTATTTGAGCTGTTCTTGCCATAATATGAACTTGGTCTTTTACCAAATAGGGTTATCTTCTGTATACCAACCCTACCTTATCACAACATTGGCTCAAACACATTAAGAAGGAAAGAAATTCCACAAATGAACTTTTATCAAGGCACACCTGTTAATTGAAATGCATTCCAGGTGACTACCTCATGAAGCTGGTTGAGAGAATGCCACGAGTGTGCAAAGCTGTCATCAAGGCAAAAGGTGGCTACATTGAAGAATCTCAAATATGTTTTGATTTGTTTAACACTTATTTGTTTACTACATGATTCATTTCATAGTTTTGATCTCTTCAATATTTTGTCTACAAGGTAGAAACCCTTGAATGAGTAGGTGTGTCCAAACTTTTGACAGGTACTGTATATACCATATATATATATATAAACAAATATATACATATTCATATTTAGGTCAAGTCATCTACAATCAACATATCCTATCAGTTTGACAGTGGTCAAATGATCGTCCGAGTTCCATTGAAATCTAAAGGTGAGTGTTATCTTCGACAATCCAGCCATACTTGTAAGAAAGACAGCAGCTTTTGTTGAGTAATTGGTTGAATCCTTACTGCAGCAGCCACTTCAGGAATGTTGGAAGCAGAGCAGACTTCGTCAAGTGTTTGAAGAGACAAGATGGAGATTCATGGCTGGATAATGACATGGCTCTGGACAAGAGGATTAGGGCTTCACTAATACATATACCATTTGACACGGAAAGTCACTTTGCGCATAATACATCTGAGAGGTTATAAATAACTCAAAGATGGACTGAAGTGCACAACCAAATCAGTATGGTATGCCTGCTTATTTGTTATCATGACAAAGGGCTGTAGGGCTCTGGTCAAATTGTAGTGTATTACATAGGGAATGCAATGGCAGCCACAACTTTATCCTTCATTTAGCGTACCCCTCCTCCGACCACAACATTTTCACCAGTTATATAATATACAGACTCCCTAATGCATCACAATGACAATGCCTCTATGGGTACTGTAGTAATGTTCTACATTGATCAGTCTGTGGTGGACTGCCAGATTCAGGTTACAGGGCAGTAGCAGTGTCAGTGTGTCTCCCATTGGGCTGAAACCTGATCCGAGCTAGTGTTCAGAGTAGACCTACTGGCACCAGGCTGCACGGAGAGGGAAGAT
The DNA here is from genome assembly GCF_045791955.1 of Oncorhynchus clarkii lewisi. Taxonomy (NCBI): domain Eukaryota; kingdom Metazoa; phylum Chordata; class Actinopteri; order Salmoniformes; family Salmonidae; genus Oncorhynchus; species Oncorhynchus clarkii. The sequence continues at coordinate 57,757,227 of NC_092166.1, forward strand.
GCTAACAGCGCTGGAGGGAAGGCCTGTCATTAGAGTGGCTGACTCCAGATCAGCTGTATGATTAATTACCCAGAAGAGCGGCGCTGTGTTGCACGGCCCTGGCTTCCCGGGACATAGAGAAGAGGGAGTACTAGCGACACACCTTGAGCCTTGCTGGGCTCGCGCCTGCTGGGGTCACCCAGACCCCCCGGGTCTCATTAGGGCCTGCTCTGGCCTGTAATTTACTCTCCTCTCCCAGAGAGATCTGCCTTTGGCCCATCGTCAAAGGCTGCCTGCCATTCACCACAACACACTGAGGGGTCTGACCAAGGGCCATTCAAAGAATTCCAGGAGAATAAGGTTGGAATATTCCATGGTAATGAAATCGTAACCCCTGAGATAATGTCACAAGTCACCGGAGAAATACATCAGTTAAATTAGATCATCGTCACTCATGATATGGTCAGTTATTAATATGAACTTGAAATCCAATCGTTATCAAATAAATATGTCAAAACTGTATGACTGTATGAAGATACTGTATTAGTACCAAGACCTTTAAACATATCGCATGCTTAGCGCTCAAGAACCTCGAAGCAAAGCGTAGTCTACACAGCAGACAGACACATCAACAAAACAATACTGAAATATTTCAGCCCGACAGCGTGGAGATCAAATTCCTTCCTGTAAAATAAATGACTTCATCTTCCTTGGAGGAGTCTTCCTCCAGTAATGAGCGGTGGGCGTAATAACAAGGCAGCCTGCGGCAGTTGTACATGCTAAGGCTGTGAGTGACAGCGGGAGTGTCTTCTCTCTGGCGTCGCTAGTCCTCAGACCATCCACACAATTTATCTTATTACAAGGCGATGCAGTTGATACAAGCCCGGCTACAAAATAAGCAATTACAGTTAATTAGACAACACAAAAAGATGGCATCGTGTACTTCAGTCAGTCTGACTGCAGCCAAGCCAATGAATGAAGGAAACATCAAAGTGTAAGTAAAATGACGGTTTCATCACTGGAGCCAACTGTGGACCCTACATCGCGTATTCTTCTTTTCCCTGAGAGAAATGAAAGGTTTAAAGATAAAGTTTATTCTATTCAGACGGAGCTAAAGTTTGGATTAATTATCCCACGTTGTATAAATACAATAGTTTTCACTATAGTGTTTTTGCATACTTTATAGCATTGTGGACATTACTGTAGTATTTACAGTTTACTAAAGTATAAATACTGTCGTAAAATATATTCTATAGTCATTATTTCTGCTGTTGCGAACTGTAGTGTACTGTAGTATTTACTGTAGTATTTTTTGCAGACATTACTGTAGTATTTACTATATTGTTTTTGTTTTATTATAGTTGGCATAGCAGTGGGGGCTGTCTCCTTGAAAAAACCTACTGGACAAAATACTCAAAGAGCAATATTTTCATAGCCTGTAAGTAGGTAGGTATGACTAAGGTCTGAAAACAATATATGATCTATACTTGGCATGTAGGCTTCTCACTTATGGGTGGCACAAATTGGGATATGGGGGAGGAGAATGGGCAGGGTATATGTAAATTAAATACTGTCGTTTATATTATAGTAATTACTTTAGTGTTTTTGCGGACAGTAGTATACAGTTGTGGCCAAAAGTTTAGAGAATGACACAAATATTAATTTCACAAAGTCTGCTGCCTCAGTTTGTATGATGGCAATTTGCATATACTCCAGAACGTTATGAAGAGTGATCAGATGAATTACAATTAATTGCAAAGTCCCCCAATGCCATGCAAATGAACTGAATCCCCAAAAATATTTCCACTGCATTTCAGCCCTGCCACAAAAGGACCAGCTGACATCATGTCAGTGATTATCTCGTTGATACAGGTGTGAGTGTTGACGAGGACAAGGCTGGAGATCACTCTGTCATGCTGAATGAGTTTGAATAACAGACTGGAAGCTTCAAAAGGAGGGTGGTGCTTGGAATCATTGTTCTTCCTCTGTCAAACATGGTTACCTGCAAGGAAACACGTGCCGTCATCCTTGCTTTGCTCAAAAATGGCTTCACAGGCAAGGATATTGCTGCCAGTAAGATTGCACCTAAATCAACCATTTATCAGATAATCAAAAACTTCAAGGAGAGCAGTTCAATTGTTGTGGAGAAGACTTCAGGGTGCCCAAGAAAGTCCAGCAAGCGCCAGGACCGTCTCCTAAAGTTGATTCAGCTGCAGGATCGGGGCACCACCAGTACAGAACTTGCTCAGGAATGGCAGCAGGCAGTGAGGCAAAGTCTTTTGGAGGATGGCCTGTTGTCAAGAAGGGCAGCAAAGAAGCCACCTCTCCAGGAAAAACATCAGGGACAGACTTATATTCTGCAAAAGGTACAGGGATTGGACTGCTGAGGACTGGGGTAAAGTCATTTTCTCTGATGAATCCCCTTTCCGATTGTTTGGGGCATCCGGAAAAAAGCTTGTCCGGAGAAGACAAGGTGAGCGCTATCATCAGTCCTGTGTCATGTAAAGTAAAGTAAATCATCCTGAGACCATTCATGTGTGGGGTTGTTTCTCAGCCAAGGGAGTGGGCTCACTCACAATTTTGCCTAAGAACACAGCCATGAATAAAGAATGGTACCAACACATCCTCCGAGAGCAACTTCTCCCAACCATCCAGGAACAGTTTGGTGATGAACAATGACTTTTCCAGCATGATGGAGCACCTTGCCATAAGGCAAAAGTGATAACTAAGTGGCTCGGGGAACAAAACATCGATATTTTGGGTCCATGGCCAGGAAACTCCCCAGACCTTAATCCCATTGAGAACTTGTGGTCAATCCTCAAGAGGTGGGTGGACAAACAAAAACCCACAAATTCTGACAAACTCCAAGCATTGATTATGCAAGAATGGACTGCCATCAGTGGCCCAGAAGTTAATTGACAGCATGCCAGGGCGGATTGCAGAGGTCTTGAAAAAGAAGGGTCAACACTGCAAATATTGACTCTTTGTGTCAACCTCATGTAATTGTCAATAAAAGCCTTTGACACTTATGAAATGCTTGTAATTATACTTCAGTATTCCATAGTAACATCTGGCAAAAATATCTAACGACACTGAAGCAGCAAACTTTGTGGAAATTAATATTTGTGTCATTCTCTAAACTTTTGGCCACAACTGTACTGTAGTTTTTATTACAGTGTTCTACAATACACTACACAATTCCATAGTAACTTCTACACATGATCGAGGGATACTACATTGTGTAGTACAGTATTCTAAAGTATACCACAGTTAACTACAGAATTAAATGTTAAGTACTGTTGTTTTCTATAGTAAACTGTAATATTATTCAATGTGGGTGTTACCTAAATTCACCTAAACTGTTCATGTTGCTCCAGTAAAAGTGCTATGTGCACAATTCCACCTTGTGTGAACAACATCCCTCACTTTGAGATGAACCTGTGAGAAGATTCAAAGCACTGAGTCACACAAGGCCGAGCAGACACACCAAAACACAGCTACTAATCCTGGCCCCAGTCAGTGGAGTTAAAAGGCAACGGCTTCCTTTTCTTGTTGTAGTTGCGGCAGGCAGACCGGCATAAGACACTCTACATGCCGTCTTGCCTCTCTCTGGTAATAGATCTGCCCAGCTCGCTCTTAATTTGCCTGGCTTCTCATCACTGTCAGGGCCTCCCGTTTGATCTCACAGACACCCTCTCCTCTGCAGTCTATCTGCAGCCCTGGGAACAGCCACAGTAACCTCGCTAACACAGTCAGCGGTAAAAAGACAGACAGAGAGAGAGAGAGAGCATGCCCAGCTACTACACACACACGAAAGGCAGACCTCTGAGGTCTGCCACTCGCCTCCTGTCGCCATGCCAACCTGTGTCTGAGGTCAGCTGGCCAGAGGGTGGCATACTGTAATACTAGAGTGCAAAAGAGAAACAGACAAATGCCATACATAGTAGGCTGCATCTATGGCTCTGAAAGAGACCTTCTTATATACAATATATGGGTCCTCACCTACTCTGAAGTCATTTGATCATGTCATATTCAGATTGATGCAAGGGTGATAGAGGGAACACTGTCACTCATTCATGGCCCAGGATCTTAAAATCAGCGTGGAATCAACAAGTGTTATAGTCATCAACACATATGCCAGGAAGAGATTCCTCTGAAAAGCAGAAGACTGACTCTTACCAGGAAAATATAGGGAATTTGGAAAGTATTCAGACCCATTGACTTTTTGTCACGTTACAGCCTTAATCTAAAATGGATTAAATTGTTTTTTCCCCATTCATTAATCTACACACAATACCCAATAATGACAAAGCAAAAACAAGTTTTTAGATATTTTTTAAAATATATTTTAAAAAGATACAACGAAATACCACATTCACATAAGAATTCAGAGCCTTTACTCAGTACTTTGCTGAAGGACCTTTGGCAGCAATTGCAGCCTCAAGTCTTGGGTATGATGCTACAAGCTTGGGGAGTTTCTCCCATTCTTCTCTGCAGATCCTCTCAAGCTCTGTCAGGTTGGATGGAGAGCGTCGCTGCACAGCTATTTTCAGGTCTCTCCAGAGATGTTCAAGTCCGGACCCTGGCTGGGCCACTCAAGGACATTCAAACACTTGTCCCGAAGCCACTCCTGCGCTGTTTTGGCTGTGTGCTTAGGGTCGTTGTCCTGTTGGAAGGTGAACCCTTGCCCCAGTCTGAGGCCCTGAGTACTCTAGAGCAGTTTTTAATAAAGGATCTCTCTGTACTTTGCTCCGTTCATCTCTCCCACAATCCTGACTAGTCTCCCAGTCCCTGCCGCTGAAAAACATCCCCACAGCATGATGCTGCCACCACCATGCTTCACCGTAGGGTGCCAGGTTTCCTTCAGACATGGACTTGGCATTCAGGCCAAAGAGTTCCATCTTGGTTTCATCAGACGAGAGAATCTTGTTTCTCATGGTCTGAGAGTCTTTAGGTGCCTTTTGGCAAACTCCAAGTGGCTGTCATGGCCCTTTTACTGAGGAGTGTCTTCCGTCTGGCCACTCTAACATAAAGGCCTGATTGGTGGAGTGCTGTAGATATGGTTGTCCACAGAGGAACTCTGGAGCTCTGTCAGAATTACCATCTGGTTCTTGGTTACCTCCCTGACCAAGGCCCTTCTCCCCCGATTGCTCAGTTTAGCTGGGCAGCCAGCTCTAGGAAGAGTCTCTGTGGTTCCAAACTTCTTTCATTATGGAATGATGGAAGCCACTGTGTTCTTGGGGACCTTCAATGCTGCGGACATGTTTTGGTATCCTTCCCCAGAACTGTGCTTCGACACAATCCTGTCTCAGCGCTCTACGGACAATTCCTTCGATTTCATGGCTTGGTTTTTGCTCTGACATGCACTGTCAACTGTGGGACCTTATATAGACAGGTTTGTGCCTTTCCAAATCATGACCAATCAATTGAATCTACCACAATTGGACTCCAATCAAGTTGTAGAAACATCTCAATGATGATCAAAGGAAACAGGGTGCACCTGAGCTCAATTTCAAGTCTCATAGCAAAGGGTATGAATACTTAAGTAAATTAGGTATTTCTGTTTTTTTATTTGTAATAAATTTGCAAACATTTCAAAAAACCTGTTTTCGCTTTGTCATTATGGGGTATTGTGTGTAGATTGAAATTATTGAATCCATTTTATAATAAGGCAAAATGTGGAAAAAGGGAAGGGGTCTGAATGTTAACCCTTTGATTACTGTCCAACTAAGGGCCCTCGGGTGATTTCATTATGTACTGACTCACTACACTCCTTCGGAGGTGAATAACATTGATTACAACATGTGCCAGTGTCATAGAGACATTACTACAGCAAACTTGCTTTTTATTGTATTGCAGTCCTTTGTTCCCCCTCTCTCTGCACACGTGTGTGTATGCAGGGATAGGACGGAGGTTAGTGGGTAGCTAGTTTGAAACTTTTAAATGTACGATTCTCGTGCTAAAAACTACAATCATTGCTTTTTTCTAGAACTATGTTTAAAATGCCTGGCATCCATTCTGTATGAACCACAGTGTTAGTAAAAATATATGGCTGTCACACCCTGATCTGTTTCACCTGTCCTTGCCATTGTCTCCACCCCCTCCAGGTGTTGCTTATTTTCCCCAGTGTATTTATCCCTATCTCTCGGTGCCAGTTTCCCAAGTCAACCAGCGGTTTCCCCGTTCTCCTGCTTTTTGAATTCTCCCTTTTCAAGTCCTCCCGGTTTTGACCCTTGCCTGTTTCTGGACTTTGTACCCGCCTGCCTGACCATTCTGCCTGCCTTGACCACGAGCCTGTCTGCCACTCTGCACCTCCTGGAATCTGATCTTGTTTTGACCTTTTTGCCTGTCCACGGCCATTCTCTTGCCTACCCATTTGGATTAACAAACATAGTAAGATTCCAACCATCTGCCTCCTGTGTCTGCATTTGGGTCTCGCCTTGTGCCTTGAGAATGGGGGCATCTGATCATCGGTGTAAATGACTATGTCTACGGAATGTCTGCAGCCATGGCCATTTCAATCTGGACAAAAGCATGCCATTACAGTCACATGGATAGAAATTGTACATCTCACACTTGACAGAACGGATATCTGAGGGAATATCAACATTCCTTTGCATGGTTCGCTTTGAATGAGCATAATCCTCACTTCTATTCATGCATCATTTAAATATTGTATTATTCTAAAGGAATCCCATTAATAACACAAGATCCCCATACACTCAAACAGACATGATTTCATTGCATGCTTGTTTTCAAGTCAGGCCTCCTGTTTTATTCCACTCCTGTTTTATTCCACTTGCTTCCTAAAGCTTACTGTAGAGCTAGAAGTGACACCCTGAATGACTACGGGATGATGAAGCTTGCATACCAAATACAGCTGTGCTTACTGTGCAATTTACCTGCAGTATAAGGTGTGTGCATACTTCCGTTCAGGCCTGGTTGGAGGAATACAGATAGATCAATTTACAAGTAGTGTTTGGTAAGAGCTGTGAGATGAGAAGACTGAGATTGTGTTATTCAAGGCAGGGGGCTTAATCATATCAAATTAGGCAAAGTTGACCAAATACAAACCGAAACGTGTAATTACAGTTCCATTAGTGTCGTTTGATGTTGGGTGGAAATACAAAAGGCAAGACTTGAAGACAAGCCCTAAAACAAATCCTGTGTTTGTGATACCATAGCAACCTCAACCTGAATCCAATGCCCTGGCTAGGCTGCTAAATAACAGGGTCCGAGCTTGAAGCATCTAATAGGCCTATCAACAATGGGAACTGGGTTCAAAACACATTCAGCTACAACTGAACAATAGGTGGCCGATAAAACAACATTCTGAACAGAACAGTCACAGAGGTCGAGTCATCAAAGGTTCTACCTCAATGTCTCGCAGTTGCAAATCTTGTGCTTGTTGGATTGTTGTCAAATTCGTTCTCAAACTCCAGATACAGCTTGACTCAGCAGCTGGAGACAAAACTAAATGGGGTGAACCAAATAAAAGCCACAGAATGATGGCTTGCCTCGAATTCCAGACTATTTAGTGAGTCAGTTAAAGTTATTGGCGTGCAACTCAGAGATACTAAATTCAGCTTTTAGGCAAATCAACACACTTTACGGGCACAGGGGAGTCGTGTTTTGTTTCTCTGAGTGTGCAGTGAGGGAGTTGATTTTTCGAGGACGCCAGACATCGTGGTCGGACTTGCATCGCATCCAGCTGTTATAATGAGAACAGACAGTCAAATTCTCATTTAAATATCTCTTTAGCGCCGGGTCCACCAAGGCCACTGGAATGTGCAAATGGAATTTTTCAAATTTGGTTTTAACAAGACTCCCTGCTGGGACGTTAGGAGCCAGTTGGATGGCTGGCCAAGGTACTGCTGGCTACAACTACAGTAGCAGAGTAAGTACTGAGCCTGAAGCAGCCCATTGGTGTGAGGGTATGGTATATCATGATTGATTCACAGTGATTGATTGATGCCTCATACTCATTCTAGCAGAATTGATTTTCTACTGTAAGTCTTGTTTGGTAGATAGTGTCTACTATAGACTTGGTTAGCTAAAACTGCTAAGCCCAAGCTAACTCGGCTAGCTCCTTACCTGCCCATACGGTAGCAGAAGCATTGCTAGCTAATTCGGAATGAGTTCCCTAATGTGGAACGAGTTCTCTACCTTGAATGGTATCATTGCCAGCACCCTTGTGTAATACAACCTACGTTCACTTGTTTTCATTGACTAGACTGACTGGTTTAGCCTCTCACTATTACAGTCGTGGGAAATGTTCTACCCAAAGATGGATACCCACGCGGTTCCCTTTGGCTACCACTGTACTAGCTATAACAACCTTTGCCCATGAGCTGGTTGCTAGCTAGCTAACACCTGCACTAGCCCCACAGCTATATTGTTTATACTGTACACAGTGCTCACTTCAGCTAGCCATTAGCTGCGAGGCATCTAATAAGCTAGCTCACACCTGTCAAGGATAATTCGCAGCAGGCACTACTGGGTTAGTAGTGGCTTGACCACGGCCCAACCTTACTCCCTGGTTCATCAAATTATGGCCACTGCTACCCCGCCTGAGGTAGGCACTCAAACCCCCACGCTCTTACGTAGGCAGCTCAATGATGCTAGGAAGCCAGCTGCTACAGGCTCTTCCACCAACGGTGGAATTGCCAGCTTGCTCTCTTGTTTAGTATATCTAACGTTCACTTTTTTGGGGGGCTAAACTGACCAGTTACACCTCACCGTGCTATGGTAGAAAAGAGACTCAAGACCGAAGAAGCAAAGCAATCACTAGCCTGCTATTCAGTGGAGTGGGTGTGTTGTCCAAGTCTGGGTTTAAGGGTCTCTTTTCCAAGCTTAAAAGGATAAACATTCACATGAAACACCATGGGCAAGAAATGTTTGAATACATTGGCCATGCTGTCAATCCAGTTTATGCTGAGTTCAAAACAACTGGAAACTCGGAACTGGGAACGCCTCTTGACACAGCTGCACCAATGTGTTGGAGGAAACACCGAACAGCTGGCGACCGAAGTCAGTGTGCATGTGCCTGGCCACCACAAGGAGTCGCTAGAATGTGATGGGACAAGGGTGTCCCAGCTGACCAAACCCTCCAATTAACCCAAACAAAGCAGGGCAAACTGTGTGCCCGCTCATGGGTCTCCTGGTGGCGGCCGGCTGCGACACAGCCCGGGATCTGTAGTGACACCTCTAGCTTGGAAGGCAGCCACGGTGCATACTTTATTTAAAGGGGAGATCAAGCTGATCCTAACTGTTATATGCCTTTTTTTGTATGTTTATTGACAAGTTTTTCCAGCACTTTTGATAATAAACTGAGTGGCTTTCTTGATGTCTATATTATTATCTCTGGTTTTTATTGACTTGACCAAAGCTCTTGATTCGGTAGACCATTCCATTCTTGTGAGCCGGCTAAGAAGTATTAGTGTCTCTGAGGGGTCTTTGGTCTGGTTTGCTATCTACCTCTCAAAGAGTGCAGTCTATAGAACATCTGCTGTCTCAGCCACTGCCTGTCACCAAGGGAGTACCGAAAGGCTCGATCCTAGGCCCCACACTCTTCTCGATTTACATCAACAACATAGCACAGGCAGTAGGAAGCTCTCTCATCCATTTATCTGCAGATGATACAGTCTTATACTAAGCTGGCCCCTCCCTGGATTTTGTGTTAAACGCTCTACAAGAAAGCTTTCTTAGTGTCCAACAAGCTTTCTCTGAACTTAACCCTGTTCTGAACAACTCCAAAACAAAGTTCATGTGGTTAGGTAAGAAGAATGCCCCCCTCCCCACAAGTGGGATTACTATCTCTGAGGGTTTAGAGCTTGAGGTAGTCTCCTCATATAAGTACCTGGGAGTATGGCTAGACTGTACACTGTCCTCTCAGCACATATCAAAGCTGCAGGTTAAGGTTAAATCTAGACTTGGTTTCCTCTGTCGTAACTGGTCCACTTACACCCCAGCTGCCAAACTAACCCTGATTCAGTTGACCATCCTACATATGCTAGATTACAGAGACGTAATTTATAGATCGTCAGGAAAGGGTGCTCTCGAGCAGCTAGATGTTCTTTACCATTCGGCCATCAGATTTGCTCCTTATAGGACAAATCACTGCACTCTATACACCTCTGTAAACTGGTCATCTTTGTATACCCGTCACAAGACCCACTGGTTGATAAAACCCTCTTAGGCCTCACTCCCCCCTATCTGAGATATTTACTGCAGCCCTCATCCTCCACATTCAATACCTGTTCTGCCAGTCACATTCTGTTAAAAGGTCCCCAGAGCACACACATCCCCGGTCGCTCGTCTTTTCAGTTCGCTGCAGCTAGCAACTGGAACAAGGTGCAAACTAACACTCAAACTGGACAGTTTTATCTTACAGTTGTGGCTGCTTTGCGTGATGTATTGTTGTCTCTACTTTCTTGCACTTTGTGCTGCTGCCATGTTGTTGTCATGTTGTGTTGCTGCCATGCTATGTTCTTGTCTTAGGTTTCTCTTTATGTAGTGTTGTCTCTCTTGACGTGATCTTGTCGTGAGGTTTTGTCCTATATTTTTATTTTATTTGTTATTTCTAATCCCAGCCCCTGTCCCCGCAGAACGTCATTGTAAATAAGAATTTGTTCTTAACTGACTTGCCTAGTTAGATAAAGGTTAAATAAAATATATAAATAAAAGAAGCACTGCGATGCAGTGCCTAAGACCACATTTAACCTAAGAATGCCAGACTTTGATGACAAAATTTGCCCACAAGAAGGACCGCCGGGCCACCTTCCCGTTCAAGTGACCACAGCACAACAAGGTGAGACCAAAAATGTCTTGTATGCTGCTGCATAAATTATGTAACATGTCAGGGAGATATATATACTGTAGCTAAGAAATTAATACTAAGTGTATGTGTGTAGTAAGCTGTTAGTAGCCCATGTGCCTCACCCTGATAATTTGGTCCATTTCCCCCTCATTACTTAGCCTACTGTTCTGACTTGGTGGTGCACATGTAGCCTATAGCCTATTTTAAAGATTGTATATCATCAAATATTGTAAGAGCTTTCATTGTCTGCTTATATGCCCCATTTATTCATCCTATGATTCTGACTTGGTGTACAGGGAGAATACTGTAAGAACAGTCCATGTTCTGAAGTCTCTCTGTACATTTCAAAAGTGCTGAACACATAATGAAATTGACCACGTTCGTCCTAGCTTGCTCATTAATGTCTTAATCGAAATTACAGATTGCCTCTTATCAGATCATCATTTCCTTACGCCATAGTTTGTACACCTCAATTGTCAGTTGAAAGCACATTTGATTAAGCAAGTCAGCCATAACAGTTGTTTTTAAAAAGGCAGTAAATGAGGCTGAATTAACTGTTTCGCTGCCAGACAAGGCTCTGCTGATAGCCAGGTGTAGTGGTGGTAAGGATTCACTCCATGGTGCTGAAGAGAAAGCTCTGCTGTTGGGATATCTTTAAGTAGGCCCTAACAGTTTGTGGGCACCATTTGTCACCATTATTGTGCAATTAATGTATTATTTAGTATTGTTTAGTTGCTTTTCTGGCATGCATCCCATTTTGTAAGATTTACGTGCTAATATCGCCACCGGTATCATCTATGGCCTCGTCTACTGCAACAAATGGGGCTGCATTAATCATCGATGTCCTTTCTAATCACGTCACTGACTGCTTCAATCAAACCATTCTGTTTGATGTACCCCTAAAACACTAGACACTTGGTGGAAGTCTCCAAGTGTCGAGCTAACCTTTCGTCTTTTTCAGCAAAGGCATACAGTAACTCCACATAGTTGCCACAATCACACGAGCTTGTGCTCTCATCGTTACTGCAAAATCATATCTTGTTTCCCTAGGTAGCGCGTTGTCCTAATAATATCCTTCAACATCTCAGGGTTTTCCTTTACCTTAGCATTGCGCAAGTTCACTTGTTTTAGCTGCTCACCTTTCCTGAGGGTTTGATGCAGTTCTAGAGCATAAGAACTTTCAGAATTATTGAGATTTTTATTTGTATTTTTTTTAATGACAATTTTCTTAACAGCTTTTTTTCACAAGGTAAGCAGTGCCTAGCCTGACTGCACATCCCTGTCGACAAGCCAAAGGCAACTCAACTCAATTGATGAAGAACCCTCTCCATCGAGCTAGAGATCAGTCAGTATAGTTGAATAAAAGGTGCATGAATCACAAAGTAGTACCAGATGAATAGGGACTTAACATCATTAGCAAACTGAGGGAATGAATACACAAAGGGATATAATACAGGACAAGTATATATTATTTAGGACTTACATTCTACAAACAGTATTATAACAATGGGCTCTTGCTTCAGCATATCATGCCCAAAGTAAGGAAGGAAACGGACAACCCTGTGCCATTACCAAGCATTAACCATTACTAGGGTGGCAGAAGGAGCGTGCTGCTCATATGGGAAACAGAGGAGTGAAAAGGGAGAGGTGATTAGGGAGGGGAACAGGTGTGGTGGAAAGGTGTGTGTGGCCTAGGGTAATTGGAAGCAATTGGAGTCCTGTAGGGGTGTCACGACCCTTCACAACAATGGTATTTCATTTCTTATATTTTCAACAGAGCCCCAGAAAGCTATCTGGTACTCCCAACTCCATAACTCTCAGGCGTTTTCCTCGCCCTGTTTCTACCCTGCGGTTGGTTCATGCGGTTGGGCCGTTGCCTGCTCTACTTCCCTTTACGAGCGCGAGCGGCTGGGGATTATTTTGCCCTTGAAAACCCTCCTCCTTGGAGTAGGGCCAAGATGGACCCGTCATCAGCTGCTCTTCTGATGGTGTTAAGAATGAACTAAAATTACATTTAGTCTTTAGGATTTGGTTGACGGATTGCAAACTTTTAGGCGCATACACCACCACCTACTCAAATCAAATCAAATGTATTTGTCACATACACATGGTTAGCAGATGTTAATGCGAGTGTAGAGAAATGCTTGTGCTTCTAGTTCCGACAATGCAGTAATAAGCAACGAGTAATCTAACCTAACAATTCCACAACTACTACCTTATACACACAAGTGTAAAGGGATAAAGAATATGTACATAAAGATATATGAATGAGTGATGGTACAGAACGGCATAGGCAAGATGCAGTAGATGGTATAGAGTACAGTATATACATATGAGATGAGTCATGTAGGGTATGTAAACATTATATATTAAGTGGCATTGTTTAAAGTGGCTAGTGATACATTTTTCTCCCATCAATTTCCATTATTAAAGTGGCTGGAGTTGAGTCAGTATGTTGGCAGCAGCCACTCAATGTTAGTGGTGGCTGTTTAACAGTCTGATGGCCTTGAGATAGAAGCTGTTTTACAGTCTCTCGGTCCCAGCTTTGATGCACCTGTACTGACCTCGCCTTCTGAATGATAGCGGGGTGAACAGGCAGTGGCTCGGGTGGTTGTTGTCTTTGATGATCTTTATGGCCTTCTTGTGACATTGGGTGGTGTAGGTGTCGGGTGGTGTTGCCCCCGGTGATGTGTTGTGCAGACGTCACTACCCTCTGGAGAGCCTTACGGTTGTGGGCGGAGCAGTTGCCGTACCAGGCGGTGATACAGCCCGACAGGATGCTCTCGATTGTGCTATCTGTAGAAGTTTGTGAGTGCTTTTGGTGACAAGCCGAATTTCTTCAGCCTCCTGAGGTTAAAGAGGCGCTGCTGCGCCTTCTTCGCGACGCTGTCTGTGTGGGTGGATCAATTCAGTTTGTCTGTGATGTGTATGCCGAGGAACTTAAAACTTACTACCCTCTCCACTACTGTCCTGTCGATGTGGATAGGGGGGTGCTCCCTCTGCTGTTTCCTGAAGTCCACAATCATCTCCTTTGTTTTGTTGACGTTGAGTGTGAGGTTATTTTCCTGACACCACACTTTGAGGGCCCTCACCTCCTCCCTGTGGGCCGTCTCGTCATTGTTGGTAATCAAGCCTACCACTGTACTGTACTGGTGTGTGAGGCCATTCATGGTCTACCTACATTAAATTATTGATACAGTAATACAAAATTGTGAAAAAGGAAACTTAACCTGCCAACTACAGTATTACCCCTCTCAACAACACCGCCCCAACCCATTCCACTATTAAACCCTATCTAATCCTATTCCAGACCAACGATCTGAGAGGACGGTACACTACCACTCAAGACCCCTTACAACTGTTCTGCAGTAAATCCTCACAATCACAAGTACTTCTCTATCACTGCCAACTCTATTTTCAGTGACTTCTGATCCATTTCTGCAGTACAAATGACAACCACGGCTATAAATGCTAAAAAGCCCACCTTACTGATGTACATATTCTTCCCAACACACTTTATTAGTCTACTCACAGGAATCCTCTCAGTATCCCTCACCCTGTAACCATCTTCCTCTACCACTCTCTTCACTGCTTCGGCATACGACACTTTCTGTACTACTCTAACCCTGGCAACCTTAACCTGCCTGTCTCTCACCGGACACCTCCGATCCCCACAGCTAACACACACAACTTTCTCCACACATTCCTTCGTCTCACATGCCATCTTTCCGGGCTGTCTAGCATCCACCTATTCCTTCTCACAATTCGTCGAGATCGTCATGACATTTGTAATTCTTTATGATAGCCACATTAGCAGCTAATTAGCATTTTTGGGGGGGGTAAACACAGGCAAATATATTGATAAGTCACCTTGTCCTAGAGAGATTTACACGGTTCTCAAAATGTCACGCCGGGGTAAAGCCTACATGAAACACAGCCCTTATTTGAAGTGTTTCTAAAATCCCCCTGGAACTCCCATCTCATATTGCTCAAATGAACAGCAAACTTGTTTTTTCTTAAATGATAAAAATGTATGTAGTTTGGGCCTCCCGGGTGGCGCAGTGGTCTAGGGCACTGCATCTCAGTGCCACCAGAGACTCTGGGTTTGAGCCCAGGCTCTGTCGCAGCTGTCCGCGACCGGGGGGCGACGCACAATTGGCCTAGTGTCGTCCAGGTTAGGGAGGCTTTGACCGGTAGGGATATCCTTGTCTCATCGCGCACTAGTGACTCCTGTGGCGGGCCAGGCGCAGGTGCACGGTGTTTCCTCTGACACATTGGTGCTGCTGGCTTCCGGGTTGGATGCATGCTGTGTTAAGAAGCAGTGGTTGAGTTGTGTTTCGGAGGACGCATGGCTTTCGACCGTACGGGACTTGTAGCGACGAGACAAGATATTAATTACTAAACAATTGGATACCATGAAATTGGGGAGAAAAGGGGGTAAAAATTCAAAAATAAAAATGTATGTAGTTCTGCCCTTGTCTATTAATGTTCTATTAATGTTTCATGTTTTGTGTGGACTCCAGGAAGAGTGCTTAGCAACAGCTAATGGGGATCCTAATAAAATACCAAATAACCTATGGGAAAAATGAATGGTGGAAAAACGATTAGATCCACTTCCATGTTTGACCACTAGGTTTTATGGGTCACAACAAAAATTCGGGAGAGAAGACCAGACTTGGATGCAACACTTTAACTAGTTGC
Source organism: Oncorhynchus clarkii lewisi (assembly GCF_045791955.1). Classification (NCBI taxonomy): domain Eukaryota; kingdom Metazoa; phylum Chordata; class Actinopteri; order Salmoniformes; family Salmonidae; genus Oncorhynchus; species Oncorhynchus clarkii. The sequence goes on from NC_092166.1 coordinate 57,772,726, forward strand.
CTTGAATGCAGCTCCACAACAAGTATCAGCTGCAACTCATTGCTAATCAGCCTCCACACCTGTCCTCACTCTTCTTAATCACCACTGTCACCTTACTTAAACCTGACCAAACTAACACTTCTCCTCTTTTGTTCTCCTCTTTTTGATTCTGTGTATTACTAGCCTTATCAAGTTTTGTGGCTCCCATCTGGTATCGCTTAGGTTCTTCCAAGGATACCATCGCCACAGCAGCCTAACTATCATGGCCTGACAATGAGGTCTACCTGGGACTCCAAACCAAACTCCACAGAGTCCACCCCCCTGGATCCTTCATCTGCAGCCCTTGGCTTCAACTGGTCCATTCTTATTCCCTTCCTGAATCCTCATTCTCACACAAGTTAAATTTCCTCAATGAATATTCTAAACTCATTTCAATGTCTGGTCCTTAAAACTCGAGAACTCAGGATTAAGACATCTGACAGCCCTGCTCTTGCCACTCACTAGGGGCACAGTCCAAGAGGATTGAGAACTCAAAAGCGTCTTTCTCAAAAGTATACTCTGTCGACATAGCCCCAACATATGCCTCGGACATGCGTTGTTGCACCCTGGAGTGCACATGACACGCATGCACTGGCATTTTCCACCTCTAAAGCCCGCTTTCGTGTCTATCGAGACTGACTCCCAGACTGGTAGAAGGGAAAACCCTTTGGAAGTTTTAGAAAACACGCTACTAGGGGTGGAAGTGCTAGAATCTATGCCTGACACTCCATCCCTTATCTTAAAACCTCTCGATGGGCAGGGAAGGAGATCACTCTCCTGCTTTTACAACCAGCCCCGGCAACTACTGTTACGCAGGGATCTTTTGAGGCTAGCAAACGAGGAGATTTCGCACCCTCACCCAGGTACAGTGGGACTGGCCTTGAGAGGATGAACTTGAATGTGACAGGTCTGCCACTCAAGGTCATTTAGACTATCCAAAGTGCCAGAGCCCCTTCTACACGCTCACTCTATGAACAAGCGGAGAGTTGTTTATGTGTTGTTTATGTTTATGTGTTTGTGTATGCTTTTTTTTTTTTGCAGGATCTTTTGGATAGAGGGAAGGTTTTCTCCACTGTAAAGGTCTATTTAGCCTCTATCTCAACCTGTCATATAGGTTTTGACAATACACAGTATTGTCTTTAGCCCTGTCTTGGGACGTGTCTATTGTGCTTGAGGCTTTTCGCAGCAGCCTTTTGAGCTGCTGGAAAGCGTGGAGATGATATCTTTCTCCCTCAAAACAGCTTTACTTTTTTGCCTACAAAGCAAGTGAGCGACCTGCACGCACTGTCAGTCCACCATTCGCGCTCACATTTCCCCCCCCGGGGTTATCCAAGGTAACCTTCTTACCTTACCCCGTCTTTTAGCCTAAGGTCAGTGATAATAATCATTGCCTCGCCTTAGTTTGTGGCTTTCCACCCTCCGCCCTTCACTTCTACAGAAGAAGAGTGTCTCCACCGTTTATGTCCAGTATGCGCTTTGCACATTTACTTAGAATGAGAGCATTACGTAGGAGTGACCAACTTTTTGTACCTTGGGCACCTCGGCTGCTAGGGTAGACCACTCTCTTGTTTACACTTATCCCATTGGATATTGGAGGCTATTATATTGTCTTTTAATAGCAAGGATTTACAGCCCCCGGAGGGCCTGAGGGGCTCTTTCCAGCAGAGGTATGGCCACCTATTCAAAGGCATCTCTTTGTTGAGATTTGGGATCCAGCGTGTTGGGCCACCCCTCAAACATTTGAGGTTTTTACCAACTTTCGCTGGAGCGTACTGCCTGTCCTCAGTGTGGGAGCCTCTGAGGGGTGATGCTGTTGGGACTATCCTGGGTTCAGAGAGTATGTCTGCTATACTATAGTTGGCCATATCCCACTGTGATACATCAAGTATTTGAAAGAGAACTCAGTTACTTCCGTAACCCTGGATCTCTGATAATACGACTGAGTTGTGTCACCACATTTCCCCTGCTCGCAAGAGCACAAGGTAGGCATGCTTGAGAATAACCAGAGGGTGAGCGAGTGGCACCTTTTATAAAGAGGAGCTCGCTTAATTCGCCAGTCGACCTGTCTGTCTCCGACAGACGCTGTGGGGTTGATAGTTCCTAGTAGGGATCTGCCTGGAGCGAATCCCATAGTGATGCAATTGCGATTATTTTACCAGAGAACCGGGGTTTAGGAAAGTAACATCAAGTTCTCTGTTGGTGTGGCGAAGACAGGTAGTCTACAATGTTTTTTTCACCTGTGGGAAAACATGTTTAAAACAGTATTTTCATTGTGTAAAGAGGACATTATTTGACCCAATGAGTGTAATTCTAATGTCTGAGCAGGAGACATGCATAAAGCACCCCCTCATTAGCTTGGCCCGACTGTGCCGAGCTTATATTTTCCTATAGGCCTTGCGGCCTTTGAGGCCTTTGAGATATAATAAAAATGCTTGGGTGTGATGCCATCCACATGATTTACTCTGGGTATGTTTGTGGGTGAAGGGAGATCAAGATCATCTCTCAAATGCTAACTTAGACTGCACACACAATACATCAATTATAAAGCAACAAGAATCTACAATATATAGTTTAGAAAAATTCTATACTCGGTACAGAAAAATTGGCTCTATCGCGGGTGTCAATTTTCACATAGTCCTGCCATCATACAGTGTGACAGAAATGTGGAAAAATATGGGGCTGAAATTGGGTAAATATATACAAACTGTTAGATGTGGTTCATCTCTAGTGAGTTTAAACGAGTGAAACAGTAGAATATGCCCACCGAGCTATTATTCACCTGCAGTCAACATCTCTGAAGCTACTGTGTGCTGTGTTTTGTCCGGTGTGTGTGTGCATGTGCGTGCATGCATCCTATTGCATGCATGAGTTCCAGTCAACACCAGCTCCCACTTCTGTATTGAACTTTACTGTAGCTCCAGGTTCTGTATCCTGACACTCGGAGCGTCTCCCTCTGATCTTCCTGCTAATTATAGAATTTAAAGGGACCATGATGATCTGTTATTCCAAATCTGCAAGCTTGTAATTATTCACTTCATTATTTATTTTGGATGTTTGTTTGAAATATTTCAATGGGGATCCATCATGTGAAGATCAAAGGGGATAATGTCATTAAAGTCATGAGGTAGGCAATCTTGTAATCATTTTTAAGTGTTAATTAGACTGCCTCTCCTTGTAAGTTCTCTCTCTCTCTCTCTCTCTTGGCGGGGGTTCAAGAGCAGTGTAATTCACTTGTTTTCTCCCACGACTGCACTTATTGTGGAAGAAAACACACCGCTCAGTGGGAGAGCGTTGTCAGTGTGACGAAGCCTGCTGGTGAAAAGTCATCTTCGAGTAGATCAGGGCACGTTGAGAACAGTATGGCACTCTACCTGTGAAGTTAAGCGTTAATTAACAAAGATCTACACAAGTCATTCCTATGCAGAGGTGAACTGTTTTTTTTTGCAGGACGTGACTGTCATTATATCATGCAATTAAAAACAATTGTTATAATTGGCACTTAAATTAAACATGTTTACTGCCTGTAATCAAACCAATTGATTCGACACCAGGGGTTGATGTAATGCAAACGTCATCACCTCCATCTACTGGCGAACAGCAGTTACTACAGTTAATTCGCCAGCAGCATACCACCCTGCATACCACTGCTGGCTTGCTTCTGAAGCTAAGCAGGGTTGGTACTGGTCAGTTCCTGGATGGGAGACCAGATGCTGCTGGAAGTGGTGTTGGAGGGCCAGTAGGAAGCACTCTTTCCTCTGGTCTAAAAACATATCCCAATGCCCCTGGGCAGTGATTGGGGACACTACCCTGTGTAGGGTGCCGTCTTTCGGATGGGACGTTAAACGGGTGTCCTGACTCTGAGGTCATTAAAGATCCCACAGCACTTTTCGTAAGAGTAGGGGTGTTAACCCCGGTGTCCTGTCTAAATTTCCATTCTGGCCCTCAAAACCATCACGGTCACCTAATAATCCCCAGTTTACAATTGGCTCATTCATCCCCCTCCTCTCCCATGTAACTATTCCCCAGGTCGTTGCTGCAAATGTGTTCTCAGTCAACTTACCTGGTAAAATAACGAATAAATAAATACAAATACAGAAATCAGCGACACATTAGTCCTTTCAATTCCTTTCTCTCTCAGGGCTCTCTCCACATAACCTAACATAGCAGGTGTAAAATAAACGCCTTTCTTTCTTTCTGGTCCTGCCGAGAGAGAAAAAAAACTTCTGCACAGTTCAACCTATCCATTAAATGTGCAGGAGGAGTTAAAATGGAGTGTCGCTTTGTTAAAGTCCAAAAGTAGAAGTCAGTTCATATGAGGAAATCAGTCAATTGAAATGTATTCATTAGGCCCTAATCTATGGACTTCACATGAATTGGAATACAGATATGCATCTGTTGGTTACAGATACCTTAAAAAAAAAAAAGAAGCTAAGGTCGAGGATCAGAAAACCCGCCAGTATCTGTGGTGACCATCCTTTGGCTCATGCAGAGTGACAAACCTCCTTCGCATCGAGTTGATCAGGATGATGATTGTGGCCTGTGGAATGTTGTCCCACTCCTCTTCAATCGCTGTGCGAAGTTGCTGGATATTGGCACCCTGTCGTGCATCAAAGCTGGGGCCGAAAAACAGCTTCTATCTCAAGGCCATCAGACTGTTAAACAGCAGTCACTAACATTGAGTGGCTGCTGCCAACATACTGACTCAAATCTCTAGACACTATAAACAATGCCACTTAATATAATGTTTATATACCCTACATTACTCATCTCATATGTGTATACTGTACTCTATACCATCTACTGCATCTTGCCTATGCCGTATGGCCATGGTTCATCCATATATTTATATGTACATATTCTTATTAATTCCTTTATACTTGTGTGTTTAACGTAGTTGTTGTGAAATTGATAGATTACTTGTTAGATATCACTGCATGGTCGGAACTAGAAGCACAAGCATTTCGCTACACTTACATTAACGTCTGCTAACCATGTGTATGTGACAAATAACATTTGATTTGATTGGATTTTTTGTCGTACATGTCGATCCAGAGCATCCCAAACATTCTCAATGGGTGACATGTCTGGTGAGTATGCAGGCCATGGAAGAACTGGGACATTTTCAGCTTCCAGGAATTGTGTACAGATCCATGCGACATGGGACTGTGCATTATCATGCTGAAACACGAGGTGATGGTGGTGGATGAATGGCTCGACAATGGGCCTCACGTTATCGTCACTGTTATCTCTGTGCATTAAAATTGCCATTGATAAAATGCAATTGTGTTTGTTGTCCGTAGCTTATGCCTGCCCATACCATAACCCCACTGCCACCATGGGGCACTCTGGTCACAACGTTGACATCAGCAAACCGCTCACCCACACAACACCATACACGCTGTCTGCCGTCTGCCTGGTACAGTTCAAACCAGGATTCATCCGGAAAGAGCACACTTCTCCAGCGTGCCAGTGAACATCGAAGGTGGGCATTTGCCCACTGAAGTTGGTTACAACGCAGAACTGCAGTCAGGTCAAGGCCCTGGTGAGAACGACGAGCATGTAGATAGATGAGCTTCCCTTAGACAGTCTGACAGTTTGTGCAGAAATTATTTGGTTGTGCAAATCCACAGTTTCATCAGCTGTCTGGGTGGCTGGTCTCAGACTATCTCGCAGGTGAAGGAGCCGGATGAGGAGGTCCTGGTCTAGTATGGTTACACGTGGTCTGCGGCTGTGAGACCGGTTGGACGTACTGCCAAATTCTTTAAAAATGATGTTGGAGGCGGTGTAGTAGTCAAAATGATCACTATTTAATGAAATATCTAGATTTGTAGCTAACTTTAAAATAATTCACCATGGGGAACGAATTTGATCATAATAAACACATTTCTGAGCCCAAAACAGCCATCTAAAATGTTTTTGGGGCCATTCTGCCCATTGTAATTTACTTTCTTAGGCAGACCAGGGCTTTTGGCACCGCTAGGTTGCTACGCAGTAGCTGACCAACAGAGCTTATAACTTCACATTCCAGACCGGACATTGGGGGCCTGTGAAAACCGATTGCATCCAGTTGTTTCCGACCCGTTGAGGGTGCTCGCTACAAGTGGATAAAGTAAAAGTTAAATGTACAGTGTCAGATGCCATTTAGTGCATCACTTGAGAACACTGTGATTCTTTAAAAAAGCCTGAAATAAACAGCCTAAACTGTCCAATGGTATTGCTTAAAAATAACTGGTTTGAGGTTTCATGTTAGGTGTCAACACAACACAATTCAGTCAGATCCGTTTTAAGGCTTCAGCATGCATCAGTTCGGCTGGCGAACGAGTGTGCTGCATACTCCCTTAAAATAACTGTTTCGCATTTGGACACCTTTAGCCAACTTCTGCATAGGGGTTGTTTTGATGTGTTGGAAGTGGAACTGCACTACCTCTGTCAAATCCACAAGTGGCTCCTTATATCTTAAAAGCTGACATTGCCATTGGCTGCACAGAGTCGCATGAACAGAAATCCCACGCAGCGTTGTTCACCCCCTGATAAATTGAAATGAAAGAAATAATAATAATTGCATTACTCCTGTATGAACCTGAAACATTTGCATAATATTGCATCAGCCTGAAGTAAAAAGTGACTTAAATAAAAATAAAATAGTTCACATACTCTCTGGCAAGAAGACTTAACATGAATCTATGGTAAACTCAGGGAAACTGTGAGATTCTCCCCTAGTATTTCTCACATCCAGGAGAATGTTGAAATGTTGAAATGGATTGGGCCTGAAAGCCTCCCTGGTTGTCAAGGAAACTAATTTGTCAACAAGCCAGAGAAAGAGAGAAGCGGTGATGGTGCTGGAGCAAAGAGCAGAGTCAATTTTGGAGATTGGTTTTTCTCTCCCCGTGTCTGGAAATCATAATCAGATGGGAGGACTCCGGCACCCAGAAGGCTTTGCCCTGCAGGAAAAATGCTCAACACCCCATTAGCATCATCAGCCCGTGGGAGCAAAGAGCACAGTGAGTCTGGTAGCAGCAGTTGGGATGTGTGTGTTGCATGAGTGTGTTTGTTTGTGTGTGTGTATGTCTGTGTGGGTGTATGTGTGAGTGAGTGCATGTGTTCTAAGGTGCAGAGAATCAGATTTAATGTTTAGCAGTATTTTAGATAGAAACGGTCTCTGAGCCTGTTGGTATCAGACCTCATGCTCCAATACCGTCTGCCCGACAGTAAGGGAGTAAACAACTCATGGCTGGGGTGTGTGGGGCCTTTGATAATGCTACAGGCTTTGCTCAGGGCACCGAGTAGATATCTTGGATAGGTAGTTGCATGGTCCCAGTGATGTACTGGGCCATCTTCACCACCCGCCTGAGGGCCTTACGGTTATTGACGGAGCAATTCCCGTACCAGGCCGTGACGCAATCGGTCAGGATGCAGTCGATGGTGCAGTGGTAGTATTTGGAGATGTCTTCAGCCGCCTTAGGAAGTAGAGACGCTATTGTGCCCTCTTGACTAGAGTGGTGGTGTTGTTGGTCCATGACAAGTCCTCTGTGATGTAGACGCAGAGGAACTTAACTACTGACTCTCTTTACTGCAGTCCCGTCGATGTGGATTGGGGCATGTTCCCTCTTTTGCTTCCTCAAGTCAACAATCAGCTCCTTTGTTTTGCTGACGTTGAGGGAGAGGTTGTTGTCCTGGGACAATGCCAGTTCACTTACCTCCTCCCTATAGGCTGACTCATCATTGTTGGTTAGCAGGCAGGGGGCTGAGGATACACCCCTGGGGGGGCCCTGTGTTAAGAGACAGTTTGGAGGAGGTGTGGTTGCCAATCCTCACAGCCTGTGGTCTGCCTGTGAGGTAATCCAGGATCCAGTTGCATGGGCTGGTGTCTAGACCCAGATGCCTGAGAAGATGCCCGCTAGCTGGTCAGCACACACTCTGAGAACGCGGCCAGGGAGTCCATCTGGGCCGACAGCTTTGTGAGAGTATTCCCTCTTTTGAGAATTTTCCTCAAGTCAGCCTTGGAGAGCGAAAGCACCTGGTCGTCCAGAAAAGCGGAAGTCTTGCTGGATGGCTCGGAATTGTCTGCCTCAAAGAGAGCATAGAATGTGTAAAGCTCGTCTGGGAGGGAGGCTTCGAAGGGCACCACACAGCTGGAGTTGACTTTGTAGTCTGTGATAGTCCGTAGTCCTTGCCACATGCATCGTGTGTCTGAGTTGTCGAACATCAATTCAAGTTTGAGTCTGTATTGAGTCTTTATGCGAGAGCCTAATGGATTTGTAGAGCTTGTACCTGCTTGCCCTGTGCGCGTCGCACACCCTCAAGGCTTCCTTCTTTTATTGACAATTACATGAAGCTGATGCAAAGAGTACAATTACATGAAGTTGATGCAAAGAGTCAATATTTGCAGTGTTGACCCTTGTTTTTCAAGACCTCTGCAATCCACCCTGGCATGCTGTCAATTAACTTCTGGGCCACATCCTGACTGATGGCAGTCCATTCTTGCATAATCAATGCTTGGAGGTTGTCATAATTTGTGGGTTTTTGTTTGTCCACCCACCTCTTGAGGATTGACCACAAGTTCTCAATGGGATTAAGGTCTGGGGAGTTTCCTGGCCATGGACCCAAAATATCGATGTTTTGTTCCCCGAGCCACTTAGTTATCACTTTTGTCTTATGGCAAGGTGCTCCATCATGCTGTAAAAGGCATTGTTCGTTACCAAACTGTTCCTGGATGGTTGGGAGAAGTTGCTCTCGGAGGATGTGTTGGTACCATTCTTTATTCATGTTGTTGGTCCTTGTGTTCTTAGGCAAAATTGTGAGTGAGACCACTCCATTGGCTGAGAAGCAACCCCACACATGAATGGTTTCAGGAATCTTTACTGTTGACATGACACAGAACTGATGGTAGTGCTCACCATGTCTTCTCTGGACAAGCATTTTTACAGATGCCCCAAACAATCGGAAAGGGGATTCAATCGGAAAGAATATCAGTCTGTCCCTGATGTTTTTCCTGGAGAGAAGTGGCTTCTTTGCTGCCCTTCTTGACACCAGGCCATCCTCCAAAAGTCTTCGCCTCACTGTGCATGCAGATGCACTCACACCTGCCTGCTGCCATTCCTGAGCAAGCTCTGTACTGGTGGTGCCCCGATCCTGCAGCTGAATCAACTTTAGGAGACCGTCCTGGCGCTTGATGGACTTTCTTGGGAGCCCTGAAGCCTTCTTCACAACAATTGAACCGCTCTCCTTGAAGTTCTTGATGATTTAGGTGCAATTTTACTGGCAGCAATATCCTTGCCTGTGAAGCCCTTTTTGTGCAAAGCAATGATGATGGCACGTGTTTCCTTGCAGGTAACCATGTTTGACAGAGGAAGAACAATGATTCTAAGCACCACCCTCCTTTTGAAGCTTCCAATCTGTTATTCGAACTCAATCAGCATGACAGAGTGCTCTCCAGCCTTGTCCTCGTCAACACTCACACCTGTGTTAACGAGAGAATCACTGACATGATGTCAGCTGGTCCTTTTTTGGCAGGGCTGAAATGCAGTGGAAATGTTTTTTGGGATTCAGTTCATTTGCATGGCAAAGAGGGACTTTGCAATTAATCACAGTTCATCTGATCTGCAGTTCATCTTCATAACATTCTGGAGTATGTGCAAATTGCCATCATACAAACTGAGGCAGCAGACTTTGTGAAAATTAATATTTGTGTCATTCTCAAAACTTTTGGCCACGACTGTATATTCCTCAATGCTGATGGATGAGTCCTGGCTGGATGAATCTTTGAACATTATCCAATCAGTATTCTCAAAACAATCCTACAGCATTGTCTGCCTCCTCTGTCCAGTGCATCACTATTCTCTGTATTGGTCGCTCCCTTCTGAGTTGCTGCTTGTAGGCAGGGAGTAGGAACAGAGAGCCGTGATCTGATTGGCCGATGTGGGGGTGGGGGATGGCTTTGTACGTATCACGGATGTTTGTATATACAAGATCCTGCATGTAGGCTTCCGAGCAGGAACCGGGCAAGACTACGAACCGCTATCTCTTTATCAATTGAGTTAAAGCAGCTGATTCAGACAGCACATTTCACAGGTTTGTCACTTTGAACAATACTGTTACGGGATATTTCTGTTGCTATTGGCTAGGATTACACGTATGGTGAAATGAAATAACAATACAAACCAAATAGTTTAACATGTTAGAAATATTGGCATTATTGATATGTGACAACAAGTGTGAGCTTTGGGCAGACTTGATTCAATTAAAAGTTGACCATGTAGAAATAGATAAGCGTTTGAGTATGTAGACATGTAGATATGATTCCAGAGCCAAAGCACACTACTTCTCAGCTCATATAATTCTCCTCCGGATTAATGAGGTGAACCATCCTCTGACTAACGCAGAGATAATAAGCCCAAATGAATTCACTGTGCACGCACTGGCATCGCCATAATCAGGCAATTTATTTCAATCAATAAAAATGGATGTTTGATATATTCTCCTTCCAGAAACGATTAAAAAGAAACACTTTCGTCTTAAGTTCTCTAGCTCTAGGGAATAGCAACCAAAGTACTTGAAATGTAATCGATACCACACTGCTGATTCTCAGAGCAAAAGCAAACACATGGAAATTTAACTGACTGCAATATCAAATTTTAACTATGCATAGAGTAGACTGGGTTTTTGAACTTGGCATACTTCTCGCTGCAAACAAATATATGTTTTATTATTTCAGAGAGGGGGAAAGGACTAGATGAATAAAACTAGCATCATTTTGGTGTGAAATGTTTATTTCTGTATCCATCATCAGGTCGGTAGCCAGACAGATAAAGGTGTGTTTGATATATCAGCACTAGAACAAAGATTACTGCATTGCTTTATGTGCTTATAAACATCACATGGCCAGTACGAATACCGATTCAAAACAAAGACCACAACCAGAATTGTTATTTCAAGACGTGTCAAATATGCAGTATGCAGCAAACAAGATAGTATTTCAATTCTCCCTAAAAAAAAATGTAACAATCTGTATAAAAATGAAACAAATAAAAATAAGAATGGATTCAAGTCTGAGTGACTTTTATGATTGGGGTGTCTCCAAAGCACAACTATAGGCCCAGGTGGACAGCAAGTGCATCCCTAATCAATACATCTTCATGTTTCCCAGCTAAATTGATCCAGTCTTCTATGGAAACAACATTCTAGAAGTGGCTATATTAGGAAAATAGCATGTAAACTCAACATTTTGAAGAACCTGTATTTAAAAGAAACATCATAACTTGCTGGTTGCAAAAACGTTTAAATGAATGTAGCTACATTTAGATGTAGCATATTTTATAAGATTACGCCAATTACTTTTGTACTGTAAAAGCAAACCAGTGGATTACTGATAAAGACATTATATTGAAATTAAGTGCAATTCAATTTAGCTTTATGCCATATAAATGGAGGACAATACGAAAAAGTACAATTTGTCACATACTGTAGCAAAGTGGAAATACAAAAGTCACAGTTTTGTCATTGGTATGTGCAGATTGTTCCAAGGCCCCATCCATAGCTCCTCCTCATCGGACTGTGTGCGATCGCTCTGAGATTCTAAAGGTTCTCTCACGTCCTCATTGTCCACTGGTGATTCCTGCTCCTCAGCGTTCCGGCTTCTCTCGCTCCTGGCCTTGGCGATGTTGGACTTTGACGCTATGCTCTCTGGGCCACTGGTGCTGGAGGCCAGGGAGCCGCTGGAGGGCTGGGTGTTGAGGGTCTTGTCGACCGAGGACGTGGTCGCCACGGGGCTGTTGAGGGGCAGTCTCTCCTCGTGAGTCACGGCCAGTTTGTCCAGTTTCTTAAAGTGCTTGCCCAGCCGCACTGGGGAGTTGACCTTGATGTTGTTTGAGTGGACACACCGGCGGGTGCGTATGACCGAGCCGTTCTGCGCCAGGTACACGCTGCCATTGATGTTGCTGTGGTTTGTCAGGTTAGACAGACGGTTTCTTTGGGGCTCCGGAGCACTGTCCTCCCCCGTCGAACTAGTCTCATACTCCCTGTCCACCACCAGCTTAATCCGCTTCTTCCTCCCGTACTGAACAACACAAACAAACAAACAAACAGAAGGCAGATGTATGAGAGACATGAAGCCTAACATCACGACATCATTAGAGATGGGTTCACACCATTTGACGGGCAAGGCGAAGAGATGCCAGCAGCAAACACAATGTCACACTGTCATGCCGGAGAAGGAGCTGTTGAAGGAAATGATTATGTCTTCTGATGTGAATTAACCACAATCTGTTATGCTTCTTGACACAGACAGATGAGAAGCAATCATTAACCATTTACTACAGAGCCCTAAGAGCTTTAGAAGGAAGAATACGATTATCCCACCAAAGGACAATGCTTTCAGTATTCATGAAAGCAATGTAGAAAAGGCAGCAGCAGCGGCAGCTAGAGATTGGACCAAAAAGAGAACAAAGCAAGGAAGGGCATGCATTTTAGACTCTCTGTAATTTAAAAGCTTCCTAAAATGGCTTATATGACAATAATAAATTCCACTCAGATAATTGCACACGCAATCCAAGGCATTCAGTGATCTTACTTAATGGGATCGGAATTCACTTTAAGATGTTACGGCTTCATCAGCATCGGAATCAGCTGGGTTGTCATCTTCCGATTCCCCGTCTTCCTCCTCCTCTTCCTCTGTGCTCTGCTTCAAGCCTTTTCCATAAATGCCGCTGGACGGTCTCTTCATCGTGGCTTCCTCCTCCTCGTCCTCGGTGACAGGGGAATGGTCATCGGAGGTGTCCATCATGCCACCGCTGACCTCTGTAGAGTAGGACACGGCGGTCGGTCCTCGTCCATTTCCTGTTGAGGCCGTTGTCCGACTCCCACTGGACTTCCTGGACGACGACCCTTCACTATGCTCCTCTGGTGATTCTTCGCTCTCAGCCTCCACTTCCTCCTCCCCCGAAGACTCCTCCTCTTCCTCGCTCTCCTCATCGATGGTGTCCTCGGACCCTAGAGTGTGGGAGGAGGACCTGGATCTAGCGCTTCTTGTCCTGGTAAATCTAGAGCTCCTGGAGCTTGGGTCAGAGACACTTCCACTGTTGTCAGAGGATGCTCTCCTACTGGCTCTGCTACTGCGGCTCTGTGACCTGTCTGTGCCACCGCCACGGTCTCTGTCACTGCTCTGGCTGGTGACCACAGAGGATCTTCTACTGGATGGTGGCCTGGGTGAGGACTTCTGAGTCCCTGGTGCTGTGTCCTCAGTTTCTGCAGATGTCACACTCCTCTTGTTGTCCTCAGTCTCTGATCCCGAATCGGTCTCTTTCTCTGTGTCTGAGTCTCTCTCTGTCTGGGACTCCTCCTCTGTTTCCAAATCCTTCTCTGTGTCTGAGTCCCCATCTGAGTCTCGCTCTGACATCCTTTCCTCCTCCTCAGAATCTCCCTGGCACTCCTCCTGCTCCTCGTCTGAATCTACAGCCCTCCCCTGGTCATCCTCTCCACCTAAGTCTCCTCCAGGGTAGCCCGCGGTACCCAGTGTGGAGGATGAAGCAGCACTGCTCCTACTACTCCTGTCGGAGTAGGCCTCTTTACTAATGCTTTCTGCCTCAGAGCTGCTGCCCTCCTCTTGCTCACTAATGTCCCAAGCCAGGGAGGCCTGCCACCTCCTCCTCTCCTCCCTCTTAGTGTCATTGGAGCTTTGGGACCCAGACCCAGACATCCTCTGCTCAGCTAGAGAGCTCACACTGAGGATTTCAATAGGGGATATCCTCCGCTCTTGAAGCCTGCTGGAGATGTTTATACGGCTCAGCGCTTTCCCCAACTGCTGTTTGACCGAGGGCTTGGCTTCATCCGAAGCCTGGAAGTAGCTCCCATCTATGACCATGCCACTGTCCCTGATCGACATGCTGTCGGAGCGGTAGGCCTTAGTTAGTGTCAGGAAGTCCCCAACATCTCCTCCGTCCCTCCGATCCTTGGAGGAGAACTTCATGGGGAATATCCTGGCTTTGTTCCATGGGGGGTGGAGCGAGGGGGGGTTACCAGGTTCCTTGCTAACCGAGACAGGGAACTTGCAGAGTTTCATGACTGCCTTTAGTTTCTGAATGACCGTGGAGGAGTGGTGGGGCTTGGAGTCTGATGCAGCAGTGCCCTCTTCTGGCGGTGGCCGGTCCTGCTCTGTTCTAGAATAGGGGGGCTGCTGGTCTCTAAAGGCCTGTCTGGGGGGGCCACTGGGTGGGCCGTGAAGGGGTCCTTTGCCTTGCATAGGGGGCCTCCTCCCACCCCGCATTGCCACCTGTTACAGTCACATCAGCCCAAGCTACCATTAAAGACACTGTTAACCATTACTGAGCCAATCAACACGCAGTGTTTCCTCCAGGCACATAGTGTACTTTCCATTGAATTCAAAGTTGCATCATTTTGTATCATACATGTAGCTATTGAACAACGTAACAGTTGTAGATAAAATCAGCTACCTCTCCCTCCGACTCCTGCGGGCTGTAGTAATAGCTCCCATCGTCGTCCACGATCACCTCTCCGTACTCATCATACAGGCCTGTCGGCGATATCAACTTCCTGCGACTGCCATACTGAGGCAGTTCATACCTGGAGGGGAGATGGAACAGGTTAGTTACACACTGTACTGACACACACACACACACAGACAACACAAACATAGCACACACACGCACGCACTCACTAGCAGCCATCACTACATTTATTCAACCTCATTTCTCAGTAGAATTCTTTTTTTTTTTTTTCAGAAGTGAGTGTAAAACAGAATATGTGAATAAGCCCGGGTCCCCAGTGCCTCCAAACTGTGTATGGATATGAGAGAGAGAGAGAGAGAGAGAGAGATAGACACGGCAAAGGAGCCTCTTTATTTAGGCGAAGGCCTCCTTATGGGATTTTACAGTCATTACCCCAAGGCAGTGTTTTCTTTTCTTCTTTCTTTGCGTCTTTGTTCAGCTGATCTTTAGTGCCAGAGGGGGGCAGACAAGGCGTACCATAAGGTCCAGGGCCCACTCACTACAGAGCGTAGAAGTAAGGTCACCATGCGCCCAGATTAAAGGCTTTTAGTGCTCCCAGGGAGAGCACTAAAATAGAAACAGACCATGAGTTTAACAGGGCGCACTCTGCCATCACTGGATGGACCAACAGTACATGGTGTCAGTAATGGTTAAATAGCTCAAGCCTCCAGCCAGAAGACTATTACCCCACATCTCAACCCCACGGGAGCCACACTCTAATTGTATTAATGGCGGTCGGTGGGACGGGAAACATGAGCATTTTGAGAGAGAGGCTACATAGCAGAGAGAAAAATAACACCCGGTGTGGCTGGAATGAGAGCCCGGACGTTGTAATTAAAAGTTGAACATCTGCGTAGAGAGAGACGAAAGAGACTCGGAGGCAGGGAAAGGTAAATGTACTGTATCTGCTGCTGCAGTGTCTGTAGAACCAAATCTTTCATCCTCTAAAACTAATCGCCCTCTCACTTTGGTGCTGCAAGGGAGAAAGTCTTAAGAGCCTAATTCCGTGCACAACATTCAATCTTAATCCACGCTCCTTTCTGCTCTGTTGTAAGACACCACATGGATGGTGCTCATTGGAACAGGTTAGGTGAGTGATTAGACTCGCTAATTATGGAATTCATCGCAGGTGGCAACAAATGACAATATGAGCCGTTTCGTCTGAAGCCATCGTTATGTATTCCGACCTGTATGCTCCACTTCAAGGCTGTTCGAAAAACTAATTCTGATGTTTCAGCGGGAGGGGAGGCAGTTTGGAGGCCTGTCGTGACGAGAGCCGTTTGGTATTGAACACTGAAGGAGTCTCTGGACTCTGCAGACTGACTGAGCTTCCCTGGTGGGAGGCAAGCTGTCGGCCCTTGTGCACACGCAGGATCAGAAAGGCCTCAGTAACACAAACACGCACATGCATGCACACAAACACACTACACACACACTGTGCACTGACACACTGTGCACACACACACACTCTCTCTCTCTCTCTCTCTCTCTTACCCGTGGTCATAATTATAATAATCCTGGGTGTAATAGTCCTGGCCTGGGTCGATGCCAGACTCCATGGAGAGCTCCTGTCGTGGATAAAACAAAGCATTACTCAAAGACAATGAAGTTGAAGGAAAACATGAGAAGGCCAACAAATAGGCCTCTGTGCTTTATTAAAGACAAATATTTCACTACTTAGCCGAAGCCCAAAGGGGGGAAAGAGATTGTGTTCTGTACCTCTGGTCTCAGAAAAGAGGGCCTAAGCAACTGTTGTTGCTGCCAGAGAGAGCGCAAAAGACAGAGGAGGAAAATACAGAAACAAGACGGAGAGAGAGAAATATACAGTTTCATTAAAGAGATTGTGGTTCAACGTAAATATGGATGGGGAAGGGGTAGCAAGCAAGGTCAGAGGGAGTTTGACGGGAAATAGAGATAAAAAAAACAGCCTGTGTCAGTGAAGTATAATAAGAGAATTTCATAACCAAAACCCAAGGTATATAATACCAAGGGATGACAGCTTCCACCATCTGCAGAACTTTTCCAATATCTGTTCATCACATCGCCTCCCCCAAATATAAGGCAGGCGGCGCATTGGAAGTTTAATTCCCCCATTCCGATTTTGTCATTCTATCAAGGCGGTGTCTATAGATAACATTATGTTAAATAAACTGACAAGTAGGACGACCATTCAAAAGCAGCCATGTCAATTTTAGGCGAGTGGAAACGCCAACGTACCTCATGATGTCCGTACCCACGCCTGTAAGGGAAGAAACATTGTGGAAATCAGTAAACAAGATTGTCAAGATAACGATTGCTTGAGCTTTCAGATATGAACATTGTTTTACTTACTGTAGCTGAATTTGGCTGCTTAAATCAAACGCCGAGAGTGGTCTCCCTTCACACATTTTTCAGTTTCAAGTGGGTAAGAATTGTAAAGCATTTGTTCATTTCCTTTGGAAGGCAATAATCTGAAACATTCTTCAGTTCTCTTAAATCTATTCTACCCCTGTCCCTTAACCAGAGAGAGAGAGCGAGAGCGAGAAAGGAGAGAGAGACCAAAAGCCAACAGAAAAATAAGGTGTGTGAATTTCAAGACTTTCATAACTTTTAAAATTGCATTTTCTAGTATGATATATAGCCATGCCTGGATTTTTTTGTTGTTTTTTTGTAGGGAGTGCTGCTGTTCAGAAAAAAATGGAAGTTGTTGAGAAACGGTTTCTATTGGTTCTACAGACTGATTTGTTTTCTCTTTAATACAGTAGGCATTTGTTTTCCAAACTATGTTTTCCCCTGCAATTAGATAATTTGCGAGAGGCAAACCGAGAGTCGCAACCAAGCATATAAATATAATCCATAGATGACAGTCAGGACTGGCAGCCATTGCTAGTGTACCCATGAGTTTAATAGTCAAATTGCCAAGGTAAGAGGTTACAAAACCCTTCGATGGATTATATGTCTATAGCCACAACGCAACAAGCTGTATATTTGGCGTGCATGCTGCCAAAATTGTGGCCTTCCCGACTGTAGGCATACCAGTAACTTCTAAAATAAAGGTAGCATTTGAGTAAATGAGGGTTGAAAGTATACAGCGCCTTTGGAAAGTATTCCGACCCCTTGACTTTTTCTACATTTTGTTACGTTACAACCTTATTATAAAATGTATTAAATATTTTTTTTCTCATCAATCTACACAACACCCCATAATGACAAAGCGAAAACAGTTGTAGACATTTTTGCTAATTTATTAAAAATAAAAACAGAAATACCTTATTTACATAATTATTCAGACCCTTTGCTATGAGACTCGAAATTGAGCTCAGGTGCATCCTGTTTACATTGATCAACCTTGAGATGTTTCTGCAACTTGATTGGAGTCCATGTGGTAAATTCAATTGATTGGACATGATTTGGAAAGGCACACACCTGTCAATATGAGGTCCCACAGTTGACAGTGCGTGTCAGAGCAAAAACCAAGCCATGAGGCCGAAGGAATTGTCCGTAGAGCTCAGAGACAGGATTGTGTCGAGGCACAGATCTGGGGAAGGCTACCAAAACATATCTGCAGCATTGAAGGTCCCCAAGAACACAGTGGCCTCCATCATTCTTAAATGGAAGAAGTTTGGAACCACCAAGACTCTTCCTAGAGCTGGCAATCTGATCAAACTGAGAAGGGCCTTGGTCAGAGAGGTGACCAAGAACCCGATGGTCACTCTGACAGAGCTCCAGAGTTCCTCTGAGGAGATGGGAGAACCATCTAGAAGGACAACCATATCTGCAACACTCCACCAATCAGGCCTTTATGGTAGAGTGGCCAGACGGAAGCCACTCCTCAGTAAAAAGGCACATGACAGCCCACTTGGAGTTTGCCAAAAGGCACCTAAAAGACTCTCAGACCATGAGAAACAACATTCTCTAGTCTGATGAAACCAAGATTGAACTCTTTGGCCTGAATGCCAAGCGTCACGCCAATCACCTGGCCAATATCATCCCTATGGTGAAGCATCCTTGATGAAAACTTGCTTCAGAGTGCTCAGGGCCTCAGGCTGGAGCGAACGTTCACCTTCCAACAGGACAACGACCCTATGCACACACAGCCAAAACAACGCAGGAGTACTTGAGCCCAATCAAACATCTCTGGAGAGACCTGAAAATAGCTGTGCAGTGAAGCTTGAGAGGATCTGCAGAGAAGAAGAGAAACAAATACAGGTGTGCCAAGCCTGTAGCGTCATACCCGAGAAGACTCGAGGCTGTAATCGCTAACAAAGGTGCTTCAACAAAGTAAAGGGTCTGAATACTTAAAAATGTGTAATCAGATTTCAATTTTTAGTACATTTGCAAAAATGTTTAAAAAAAATGTTTTTGCTTTGTAATTATGGGGTACTGTGTGTAGATTGATGAGGGTAAAAAATAAGGCTGTAACGTAACAAAATGTGGAAAAAGACAAGGGGTCTGAATACTTTCTGAATGCACTCTAAAACAATTGGGAAATTAGATTTTTTTTATACTAATACAATTGCTCAGAGAAATATATATTTTTTAAATAATAAGTAATAAAAAGTAATAAAACAATTCAGAAATAAGGTATGGGGTCAAAATTATTAACACGTCTGTATTCAATACCTCACCTTCCGAGGATAATGGCACTGAGCCTTTTTCTAAAATGTTTTATGAGTCAGAGAATACATTGGGACCATTCCACTAGACATAATCCTTCCAGATCCTTGATATCATTCGCCTGCGTCTATTGACTGTCCTCTTCTATTCAAACCACAATGGATTTCCAATGGATGAGACTGAGATGGCCATTGCAGAATGTAGATTTTGTGGCCAATTAATCATTTATTTTAGTGGGCTTTTGATGTGTGCTTGGGGTTATTGTCTAGTTGGAAGATCCACTTGCGTCCATGTTTCAGACTCCTGACAGAGGAAACCAGGTTTTTGGAAAAATATATCCTGGTACTGGGTAAAGTTCATGACGCCGTTGACCTTAACAAAGGCCCCCAGGACCAGTGGAAGCAAAATGGCTCCATAACATCAATGATCCAACAAGATATATATATTACTGTAGGTGTGTTATTTTTCACTCATGCAACTCTCATTTCCGCTCCAAACACAGCACTGGTGTGCTCGGCCATCTGACCAAAGCACTGGTTCCAATCCAAGTGCCAATGCCGTTTAGCTAACTTACATTTGTTGGATGACCTGAAACTAGAGCTCTTAGGCCACACACACACCAGTGTTATGTTTGGAGTTGAAATGAGAATGCATGAGCGGATGATAACCCAATACTTACTGTAAAATATGGTGGTGGACCTTTGATGTTATGGAGCCATTTTGTTTCCACTGGTCCCGGGGGGCCCTTGTTAAGGTCAACGGCATCTCAGCGTTTGAGTTCATATGAAAAGACAGGGAGTCTTCTCATTCACACTTTACACAGACTAGGCTAACGGCAGTCTGTTGACACTACACTAACCATTGACACTACAATAATCATCCAGAGACACTGGACAAAAAGGGAAGCGTTTAATTACACAGAGGATGGGGGAAAAAAAAGGATCGGGAGGAGAGCATCTCCATTCGTCAGCTGAACCACTTTGCGTTCAACACTAGTGATTAGAATTCAGCCCAGGACGCTGATCATCTGAAGCAAATGATTGCAATTGTTCCCTGATGAGAACGTAATGAGGAATCCCAAATGAACATTTCACGGCTAAACAATCATTGGTGACTCTGAGAGAGGAATTACTCAGCCCCACTCCACTGGTGATGTGGTGAGGCGGCTAATGTGCCCCCTGTGTGGTGGAGCTTGTCCAGTAAAAATACCCCTGCTCTTGTGTCGGGCTACAAAGGTCATGTCTCGTCCCCAGAGGAGGGTGTGTGGGACTGGTCCGAGTAGTGGATGCCTATGCTCCTTGGTCTAGGCCTGGATGTCATCACTGGCATTGTTGATAAGCAGTTTGTGGTAATGGGTGGGAAAATAAGCCTCGCTAGTCAAGCTTATCATGGGTCACAATCAGGGTTAACACTCCCAAAGACACAGTACTTCATTAAGTGACTCTGGCGGAAATCAGAGTCAAAGTGTATACAGTACATATAGAGTATGTACTATACATCTGTGATTGTGGAATACATCTGTAAAGTGTCCGGGTTGTCAGAAATGAGATTGTATAAACGTGTTAGCGCGATACTGTGAAACATTGTGGATGCTTACTTTGATCTCAGCACTAAATCTAGTGTCTTGACTTCATAGTGTGACTCGCCTGACTTCATAGTGTGACTCGCCTGGCTTTATCTGCCTTCACAGAAAGGCAGTGTCCTAATCCTAGACAGGAAATCATGAATATTTCCCTAGGATTAACAGATTCTGGAGGACAGTGCGTCATCTGAGAGGTGCTACTACCTCCGTCTCCCTGCTGATTATCAACACCTAGTGTAACTAGGAGAAAACAGCCATGAGCACAGCATGAGCTAAGGATGAAAGGGAGGCATGACATGATACAGGGGGATGCTGAGGAATGATGTGTGGAGGAGAGGATACTCTTCCAGGGCAAGTAGTGGAAAGAAATTGGAATAGAGTGAGAAAGGGGTAGAACGAGAGAGGTAGAGAGAGAGGTTATAGAAAGAGAGAGAGGGAGGAAGAGAGAGCAGTGCAAAATCAAGAATCAAGGCTATAGAGAGATGACAGGCCAACCTTGAGTTTCTCTCTGCCAATTAAACTGCTATTTCTTCTACCACTGACTACCTGAGGTCCTACGATCAAACTCACACTGGCAAACAGGACACAACAAGGAGAGCCGCAGCAGTGGATATTGATGAAAGTGAGTGAGAACCACATGTAATGACGCAGGATACAGTCTCCATTAGTTGCCAGCCTAATGAAAAGTGGGATTATGGAGGGAGTCGGAGGGATGTCGGGCTGAATAAATGTGGAAGAGTTACCGCCGGGGTACAGGCGGGAGGTGACAGGAGGCCGACCAGAAACACGATGGATTGGTTAGGTAATTAAAAGCACATGCATCCCAATTTGACAAGCAAGTTGTTCCACCCGCGCTCAGCTAAGATGTGCAGAGACACGGAAAAAGCCAAGTACCATAGAGAGGTACTCAGATCACTGACTGAGTCTCCGTGTCTGTATTTCATTCCACTGGCTGGCTTGTCTCCTCTTCAGATGAATAGTGATTCCTCTAGTGCTTTAGTTCTAGTAGGCTGGCCTTGCCTCTCTGTGTGAGACAGACTATCTTTCCAAAAGTATACTTGAATCCCATTCAATGAAACTGGTGGGTTTGTATTACACATTGTGTATAACACCACTATTGAAATAGAGAGTGTACACCTAACACGAGTGACAAATAGAAATGATTCTACAAGTCAAGACATGGCAGCCCCTCGCACCTCAATCACTATCAAAGAGCAGAGCAGAGAACTCAAAGTTTCCCTCTGATTTCATACATGGTGTAACTTTATTTGAAAGTCATTTACATAACGCAGTAGACTTCAAACCTGCAGAGTGTGTCTGCGCGTGTGTCTGTGTGTATGTGTGTGTGACTGCATGAGGGAAGATCTAGGCTAGTCAAGAAGATGTAGAAGAAGAAAGGAGAAATGAGAGAGAGAGAGAGAGAGAGAACATGTGGCGGGCGAGCAAAGCTTTATAGAACACATATACAGTGCATTCTGAAAGTATTCAGACCCCTTGACTTTTCCACATTGTGTTACGTTACAGCCTTAAATAAATACATCTATTAAATAAAAATAAAAATCAGAAACAACTTATTTACATCAGTATTCAGACCCTTTGCTATGAGACTCGAATTTGAGCTCAGGTGCATCCTGTTTCCATTGTTCATCCTTGATGTTTCTGCAACTTGATTGGAATCCGCATGTGGTCAATTCAATTGATTGGACATGATTTCGAAAAGGCACACACCTGTCAATGTAAGGTCCCACATTTGTCAGTGCATGTCAGAGCAAAAAACAAGCCATGAGTTCGAAGGAATTGTCTGTAGAGCTCAGAGACAGGATTGTGTCAAGGCACAGATCTGGGGGAAGGGTACCAAAAAAGTTCTGCAGCATTGAATGTTCCCAAGACCATAGTGGCCTCCATCATTCTTAAATGGAAGAAGTTTGGAACTATCAAGTCTTTTCCTAGAGCTGGCCGCCTGGCTAAACTGCGCATTTGGGGGAGAAGGGCATTGGTCAGGGAGGTGACCAAGAACCCGATGGTCACCCTGACAGAGCTCCAGAGTTCCTCTGTGGATATGGAAATACCAGCCAGAAGGACAACCATCTCTGCAGCACTCCACCAATCAGGCCTTTATGGTAGAGTGGCCAGACGGAAGCCACTCCTCAGTAAAAGGCACATGACAGCCCACTTGGCGTTTGCCAAAAGGCCCCTAAAGGACTCTCAGACCATGAGAAACAAGATTCTCTGGTCTGATGAAACCAAGATTGAACTCTTTGGCCTGAATGCCAAGAGTCACATCCGGAGGAAACCTGCCTCCATCCCTACGGTGAAGCATAGTGGTGGCAGCATCATGCTGTTTTTCAGCGGCAGGGACTGGGAGACCCCTCAGGATCGAGGGAAAGATTAAAGGAGCAAATTACAGAGATCCTTGAAGAAAACCTGCTTCAGAGCGCTCAGGACCCCAGACTGGGGCAAAGGTCCACCTTCCAACAGGACAATGACCCTAAGCACACATTTAAGACAACTTAGCAGTGGCTTCGGGACAAGTCTCTGAATGTCCTTGAGTGGCCCAGCCAGAGCCCAGACTTGAACCTGATCTAACATCTCTGGAGAGACCTGAAAATAGCTGTGCAGAAACACTCCCCAATCCAACCTGACAGAGCTTGAGAGGATCTGCAGAGAAGAACTGGAGAAACTTCACAAATACAGGTCTGCCAAGCTTGTAGCGTCTTATCCAAAAACACTCAAGACTGAAATTGCTTCCAAAGGTACATCAACAAAGTACTGAGTAAAGGGTCTGAATACTTATGTAAATGTAATTTTTCAGTTTTGTATTTTGAATATATTTGCAACAAAATCTGAACCTGTTTTTGCTTTGTCATTATGGGGTATTGTGTGTAGATTTATGAGGAAAATGGAATCCATTTTAGAATATGCCTGTAATGTAACAAAATGTGGAAAAAGTCAAGGGGTCTGAATACTTTCTGAATGCACTGTAGTTACCAAAATTGGTTTGGTGAAAGTTCCCAGAACATTCATTAGGTCGCTGCAAATGTTTTCATAACACAAAAACTGTTCAGTCAGGCTTATGATTATAGAATGTTTGTATAAAACATTTGCCTGATGTTGCAAGAACGTTCCTAGAAAACATTGAATCTGTTTTTCAAAGGTTCCCAGAATGTTTCATTAGGTTGTGGGAACAGTCTGGAGAGAACATTGTGGGGACATAAAAGATGATATGTTTCCAAAACACAAAAACTGTCCAGTTGTGTTGATGATAATACAAATTGTATTTTAGGGTACAAAAAACATTCACCAGATGCTGCAAGAACATTCCTAGAACACATTTTGTCGGTCCTTTAAAGGCTCTCAGAATGTTTCATGAGGTTGTGGGAACAGTCTGGTGGGAAAATTGATGGGACATCACAAAAGATATGTTCCCAAAACACAAAAACTTAATGATCTGGCTGCAGAGTTGAAGATTGCAGGTCCAATCCCACACTTTCATAAACCACATTTCTTTAAAAAAAAAAAAAATGAAAAGAAATCTGTGAAATTGAGGCTCATATATAATCTACGAAACGAGAGGATGTGTTTATTTCACCCAGATGTATAAATCCAGTAGGAAATGCAGAATTTAGCCTAACTGTAAAAAATCAAATGTGTAAAAATTGAATGTTCAACTTTTTTTTTAAAACGCACCTGATACAATTCCTACTTTGAGACGCTTGACATGGTCCCCCATGTCTTATTTTTCATGATCTGAAAAGCAGAAGTGATCCGAGATCAGCACTCATTCTTGGATACCTTGTAAATATGGGCCCAGAAGTATGCAGCACATAAAGAGGATTGGTGAAGTAATGGTGAACAACCCAGTGACCAGTATATCCCTGGGTTAGTTACGTCTAATAATGCAAAAAAGGAATTTCATTCCTGATTAAACTGAGAGCTTCCCTGGTGATGCAGAGAATAAAAAACCTGGCTTGGGAACCAAACATTTCAGGTTCAAACCCCACATGTGCTGACTTTCAACATATAAAGTGTAAAAAATATGGTTGTGTTTTTATGATTAATTGTGATAGGGGGCAGCATTTTCACTTTTGGATAAATAGCATCATGCCAAGAATATAAGATATGCATATCATTAGTGATTTGGATAGAAAACACTCTGAAGTTTCAAAAACTGTTTGAATCATGTATGTGAGTATAACAGAACTTATGTAGCAGGCAAAACCTCGAGGACTAACCATTCAGAAAACAAAACAAATTGAGGTCACTGTCTGTTCAGTGAGTTCTCATTGGGAAACGATATTTCTTAGGCACTTGTTTGGAGTTCCTACCGCTTCCACTGGATGTCACCAGTCTTTGGAATTTGGTTGAGGTTATTCCTTTGTGCAATGAAGAAGTACGGCCATCTTGGAACTGGGTAACGTTATGTGTACTGTTGAGAGTTGTATAAGACTTGAAAAGAAGCGTTGGTTTGTGATCCTCCTGTAAACAGATAGACCTGTCTTAAATTTGATCAATTATTAACGTTTAAAAATACCTAAAGTTGTATTACAAAAGTAGTTTGAAATGTTTTGGCAAAGTTTACAGGTAACTTTTGAGATATTTTGTAGTGACGTTGCGCAAATTGGAAGCTGTTATTTTCTGGATCAAACGCGCCAAATAAATGGACATTTTGGATATACAGTGCCTTGCGAAAGTATTCGGCCCCCTTGAACTTTGTGACCTTTTGCCACATTTCAGGCTTCAAACATAAAGATATAAAACTGTATTTTTTTGTGAAGAATCAACAACAAGTGGGACACAATCATGAAGTGGAACGACATTTATTGGAAATTTCAAACTTTTTTAACAAATCAAAAACTGAAAAATTGGGCGTGCAAAATTATTCAGCCCCCTTAAGTTAATACTTTGTAGCGCCACCTTTTGCTGCGATTACAGCTGTAAGTCGCTTGGGGTATGTCTCTATCAGTTTTGCACATCGAGAGACTGACATTTTTTCCCATTCCTCCTTGAAAAACAGCACGAGCTCAGTGAGGTTGGATGGAGAGCATTTGTGAACAGCAGTTTTCAGTTCTTTCCACAGATTCTCGATTGGATTCAGGTCTGGACTTTGACTTGGCCATTCTAACACCTGGATATGTTTATTTTTGAACCATTCCATTGTAGATTTTGCTTTATGTTTTGGATCATTGTCTTGTTGGAAGACAAATCTCCGTCCCAGTCTCAGGTCTTTTGCAGACTCCATCAGGTTTTCTTCCAGAATGGTCCTGTATTTGGCTCCATCCATCTTCCCATCAATTTTAACCATCTTCCCTGTCCCTGCTGAAGAAAAGCAGGCCCAAACCATGATGCTGCCACCACCATGTTTGACAGTGGGGATGGTGTGTTCAGCTGTGTTGCTTTTACGCCAAACATAACGTTTTGCATTGTTGCCAAAAAGTTCAATTTTGGTTTCATCTGACCAGAGCACCTTCTTCCACATGTTTGGTGTGTCTCCCAGGTGGCTTGTGGCAAACTTTAAACTACACTTTTTATGGATATCTTTAAGAAATGGCTTTCTTCTTGCCACTCTTCCATAAAGGCCAGATTTGTGCAATATACGACTGATTGTTGTCCTATGGACAGAGTCTCCCACCTCAGTTGTAGATCTCTGCAGTTCATCCAGAGTGATCATGGGCCTCTTGGCTGCATCTCTGATCAGTCTTCTCCTTGTATGAGCTGAAAGTTTAGAGGGACGGCCAAGTCTTGGTAGATTTGCAGTGGTCTGATACTCCTTCCATTTCAATATTATCGCTTGCACAGTGCTCCTTGGGATGTTTAAAGCTTTGGAAATCTTTTTGTATCCAAATCCGGCTTTAAACTTCTTCACAACAGTATCTCGGACCTGCCTGGTGTGTTCCTTGTTCTTCATGATGCTCTCTGCGCTTTTAACGGACCTCTGAGACTATCACAGTGTAGGTGCATTTATACGGAGACTTGATTACACACAGGTCGATTGTATTTATCATCATTAGTCATTTAGGTCAACATTGGATCATTCAGCGATCCTCACTGAACTTCTGGAGAGAGTTTGCTGCACTGAAAGTAAAGGGGCTGAATAATTTTGCACGCCCAATTTTTCAGTTTTTGATTTGTTAAAAAAGTTTGAAATATCCAATAAATGTCGTTCCACTTCATGATTGTGTCCCACTTGTTGTTGATTCTTCACAAAAAACATACAGTTTTGTATCTTTATGTTTGAAGCCTGAAATGTGGCAAAAGGTCGCAAAGTTAAAGGGGGCCGAATACTTTCGCAAGGCACTGTATATCGACGGAATTAATCGGAAAAAAAAGACCATTTGTGATGTTTATGGGACATATTGAAGTGCCAACAAAAGAAGCTAGTCAAAGGTAAGGCATGATTTATATTTTATTTCTGCGTTTTGTGTGGAATTTGAATTTTATAGCATTGTTTTATTATTTGGGGCTCTGCATTTTTCCTGGCAATTGGCCAGGTGAGACATTTGCATCCTGCCTATCCCAGAGAGGTTAAATACTGTTCAAATGTCCTATAAATGTCTCTATATCACATACAATACAGTCCCTTAAATCGACTCGTCATTAAATCTGGAGAGAAACATAGCGGGAATGTATTCAAATCTGTTTTAAGGAGCTACAAATTTGCAAGCTGAGAACGTTGTGGTAATATTAGGTCAAACTTAAAAATAAATTACCTCCAAGACAAGGTAGAATGTATATTGCAGGAACATCAATGGAATATTATGTTAAACCTAAAACAAATAGGCTATGAACGTGATAAAAATGGACATATTTGGAAATTGTGGAACATTGTGCAACAGTGTGGGAATGTTCTGTGCAACCTATGTGAATATCACAAGAATATTCTTACAACATTCCAGACAACTCCCATAACTTGATAAAATATTATGGGAACCATTAAAGAACTTAGACCAGGTTTTCTGTCAACATTCTTACAACATTAGAGGAATGTCCTGTGCAACCTAACTTAAACATTATCTGAATGTCAGCACAACTGGACAGTCTTTGTGTCTTGACGAAACATTCTGGGAACCTTTTAAAGATCAGATGAAATGTGTTCTGGGAACGTTCTTGCAACATCAGGTGAATGTTTTTTTGCACCCTAAAATAAACATTGTACAATCATCCACACAAATGGACAGTTTTTTGTGTTTTGGGAACATATCTTTTGTGGTGTCACCACAATGTTCCTACCAGACCTTTACCACAACCTAATGAAACATTCTGGGAACCTTAAAATAATCAATTAAATGTGTTCTGGGAAAACATTACTGATAGATTGTGTTACTACATTACCTGGAAACCTAATGAGAACTTTTGGGGAATGTTCTGTGGTGGTTGTTGCAGATGTTAAGCACAATATTATAGTGAATGTTAGGAGAACATTCTAAGGATATTTCATTTACAACATAAAATAAGAAGAATACTTTGTTATCATCCTAACATTAGATAAAACCCTAACTAGAACTTATTGGGAATCTTAGCTAATGTTCTGGGAATGTTTTGCTGGGGTGTGGCTTCAAGGTAATCCAATGCACTGGAGCACTTTCGTTATATATCTTTCAGGTTGGGAAAATTGGGAAAATTCTCATTTTGGGATTTTGACCATGAGACTCAAAATGGTTAAAATGACTTGAGTGCAATGAATATGATTTTTCCTTTTTATGAGACTGATGGGTAGAATTCTCTAGACTCTTTAATCTTTAGGTGACCATAGAATTAAACAATTATAGGCTAACTATAGGCTAAACAACAAAACATCACTAACAATACGTATATCAATAAATAAATATTGATGTCTGATCGAGAACAACTCCCTTGAAAAAAATACATAGATGACACACAAACAAAGAAAGAACACAAATGAAAACAAAGATAAAGAATGGAATTTCAAAATTAACAAACAAATGAAGAAACAGTCAATGAAGAAAGAAAGAGAGAGAAGAAAGAGAGAGTCACATTGCAGTAGACTGAGAGGGGAAGCGTTTCTCCAGCTCTTCCACTATAGAGTTCATGTTAACGTTTGGTTGGACCTGCACCTGATGTGGCTGTTCTGCAACCAGAGCCTCTGCCTGTACCTCTGGTATGGTGGGGGCTACAATCTCTGCAGTGTCTAGTATGCCATTTAAAGAGTCCATGGAATCCACAGACCCTCGTGGCCTCCGTGGAAGCATCTGTTTTTTGTCTATTTGACTGTACATATTAGCGACAGATTTCTCGATGTCGGCGATGTTCTGTATGTTCTTCAGGATCCCCTTCAACTCCTTCCTGGGGGGCTGGGGATCGGTGGGGAGGGGCGGCGGGGGAGGGCGCAGGGACACGGGTCTCAGGGTGGTCACAGCGGGCAGGGGGGGGAGCACAAACGTAGATGGACGATTGAGGGAAGGGGACAGAGGAGGAGGGAGAGGCGGAGGAGGGGGCGGGGCAGGGTTTTTGCCGTAGTTAAGTGGGGGGGACGGATGGGAGGTGGGAGGAGGAGGCGTAGAGGGGGGAAGAGGGGAGTTGGGTGGGGGTGGAGGGGGCACGTCAGGGGGGTCAGGGATGACCTCCAGGTTGACCTCGTAGGGTTCGGCGGAGGCTGAGTTGTAGCTGGAGAAGCTGGAGCTGAACCTGCGCCGGACAGGTGGAGTGGGCTTGTGGGTGGGGGGTGGAGTTCCATCACTCTGTGTGATAATGATGCAGGGTGGGCCTTCTCTGTCTTGGCCCAGGTGGCGTTCCTCTCTACCCAGGATGGAGCTCACAGAGTGGCGGTGGCGCTGCGGGCTGTCGCTACCCAGGATGGAGCCCAGAGACTGTCGGTCCTCTCTGGCCCGGTGCTGGGGGCTGTCGAACCCCAACCCCATCAGGAAGTCTGGAGAGAGAGACCCCCGGGAGTCCCGACTCTGCCTCTGCTTCATCTCCCTCATGGCCTGCTGCTCAAACTGCCTGGCCTGCTCCTTCACCGACAGGGGCTTGGGCTCCATGTAGGTGCCGCGCCCCAGGTTTCCCCAGTCCAGGCCGTCCAGCATGTCCTTACTGTCCTTCAGCTCAGTCTTCAGAATCTCCAGCTCCCATTGTACCGGGTCCATCACCACCTGTCTCCTCAGAGCATCATACATCTCCTTCCTGTGGAGTCTGGAAGGTAGGGTCCAGGAGTGGCCCGAGCCACCAGAGTTGAATCTCAGGAAGGAGTGTCTCAGGCCTCGAGGGGCCTGAGGAGGGGAGTAGGCCCCCAGGAGGTCAATCCTCCTCTCGTGCTTCCCCAGGGTCTCTGGGCTGCTGAGCGTGCCCGTGCCTTCGTCAAACAGGGGGTTCTTGGTGGTTAGGGGGTTCTCGTCCGAGAATAATGTGATGTTGCTCTCGGACTTGGGCATATTGTTGAGGAGGATCCCATTGGCACTGGACTGCTTGTGGGCAGTGATGGCCCGTGTGGCAAATGTGCTTATGAGCCTCTGGCGGTCACCTTCCTCTAGCACACAACGCTTACTCCTGCTTTCATGGAGACGGCAGAAAAGAAAAATACTTGAAATAAAAGAGGGAGATCAGGTGTGATGAGACAGTCAGAATGAGGGGATGCAAGAGGAAGGTCATCTATGGGATTCTAGCAAGACAAAATAAGGGCTAATTTCCAAAGAAAAAGGTTGTTTATCTGAGGCTACCATTTACACCTTATTGCCACCAAATAACGAAGCCAAATGAGACCACAACTGCCAGACTGGCACAATCTACACTGACCAAAAATATAAATGCAACATGTAAAGTGTTTCATGAGCTGAAACAAAACATCCCAGACATTTTCCATACGCACAAAAAACTTATTTCTCTCAAATCTAGTGCACAATTTTTTTACATCCCTGTTACTGGGCATTTTATCCTTTTGTCAAGATAATCAATCCACCTGACAGGTGTGGCAGATCAAGAATCTGATTAAACAGCATGATCATCACACATACGCACTTTGTGCTGGGGACAATTAAAGCCCACTTTAAAATATGAAGTTCTGTTATAAAATACAATGCCACAGATGTCTCAAGTTGCGGGAACATGTAATGTCCACCAGAGCTGTTGCCAGAGATTTTAATGTACATTTCTCTACCATAAGCCACCTTCAACGTTGTTTTATAGAATTTGGCAGTACGTCCAAACGGCCTCACAACCACCAACCATGTATAACCACGCTAGCATCCAGCTTCTTCACCTGCTGGATCATCAGAAAGAGGGGAGGGGGGGTTGTGGCGGGGGGTGCTGAAGAGTATTTCTGTCCATAATAATGCCCGTTTGTAGGGAAAAACTAATTCTGATTGGCTGGGCCAGGCTCCTATGCCCTCTCAGGCCCACCAATGGCTGTGCCACCTGCCCAGTCATGTGAAATCCATAGATTAGGGCCTAAGGAATTTATTTTAATTGACTGATTTCCTTACATGAACTGTAACTGCAGAATCTTTGAAATTATTGCACGTTGCGTTTATATTTTTGACAGTAACTGACGAGCAAAATATAGGGAATAGTTCACTCTGGGAAACTATCTACAGACAACTGAAGTCGGAAGTTTACATACACCTAGCCAAATACATTTAAACTCAGTTTTTCACAATTGCTGACATTTAATCCTAGTAAAAATTCCCTGTTTTAGGTCAGTTAAGATCACCACTTTATTTTAAGAATGTGAAATGTCAGAATAATAGTAGAGAATGATTTATTTCAGCTTTTATTTCTTTCATCACATTCCCAGTGGGTCAGAAGTTTACACACACTCAATTAGTATTTGGTAGCATTGCCTTTAAATAGTTTAACTTGGGTAAAACATTTCGGGTAGCCTCCCACAAGCTTACCACAATAAGTTGGGTGTAACGGAGTCAGGTTTGTAGGCATCCTTGCTCGCACACGCTATTTCAGTTCGGCCCACACATTTTCTATAGGATTGAGGTCAGGGCTTTGTGATGGCCACTCCAATACCTTGACTTTGTTATCCTTAAGCCATTTTGCCACAACTTTGGAAGTATGCTTGGGGTGATTGCCCATTTGGAAGACCCATTTGTGACCAAGCTTTAACTTCCTGACTGATGTCTTGAGATCAATATATCCACATCATTTTCCTTCCTCATGTTGCCATCTATTTTGTGAAATGCACAAGCTCCTCCTGCAGCAAAGCACCCCCACAACATGATGCTGCCACCCCCGTGCTTCACGGTTGGGATGGTGTTCTTCGGCTTGCAAGCCTCCCCCTTTTTCCTCTAAACATAATGATGGTCATTATGGTCAAACGGTTCTATTTTTATTTCATCAGACCAGAGGACATTTCTCCAAAAAGTATGATCTTTGTCCCCATGTGCAGTTGAAACCGTAGTCTGGCTTTTTTATGGTGGTTTTGGAGCAGTGGGTTCTTCCTTGCTGAGCGGCCTTTCAGGTTATGTCGATATAGGACTTGTTTTACTGTGGATATAGATACTTTTGTACCCATTTCCTCCAGCATCTTCACAAGGTCCTTTGCTGTTGTTCTGGGATTGATTTGCACTTTTCACACCAAAGTACATTCATCTCTAGGAGACAGAATGCGTCTCCTTCCCGTGCGGTATGACAGCTGCGTGGTCTCATCGTGTTTATACTTGCGTACTATTGTTTGTACAGATGAACGTCGTACCTTCAGGCGTTTGGATAATGCTCCCAAGGATGAACCAGGTCTACAATTTTTTTTCCTGAGGTCTTGGCTGATTTCTTTTGATTTTCCCATGATGTCAAGCAAAGAGGCACTGAGTTTGAAGGTAGGCCTTGAAATACATCCACATGTATCTCCAATTGACTCAAATTAAGTCAATTAGACTATCAGAAGCTTCTAGCCATGACATCATTTTCTGGATTTTTCCAAGCTGCTTAAAGGCACAGTCAACTTAGTGTATGTACATTTCTGACACACTGGAATTGTGATACAGTGAATTATAAGTGAAATAATCTGTCTGTAAACAATTGCTGGAAAAATGACTTGTGTCATTCATGCACAAAGTAGATGTGCTAACCAACATGCCAAACCTATAGGTTGTTAACTAGAAATGTGTGGAGTGGTTGAAAAATGAGTTGTAATGACTCCAACCTTAGGGTATGTAAACTTCCGACTTCCAACTGTACAAAACTTAAAAAGGGCCTCCTACATAAATAATAGCCAAAAGACACGAAGCGGAAACTAATACTCTAATAAGCAACTGTACAACTTTCACAGCTCACAGATTTTACCCCCCAGTTACAACCTAGCGATACAACAGAAGTACTCACTTTAGTCTGGAGGCCAAGGAAGGGAAAATGAGGGAATAAGATAGACAGATGAGTATAGCAGGAAATGCAGGGTTAATCAACTAAATGCTATAGGCTGTACAACCAATAATTGCAGACTGAATTATCCGGTGGATGGCTGACCATATCAAAAACAATTTGCCCTGCCATTGCATTGGTTTTGATCGGATAAGGAGGAAGCTTACAACCCAAGAAAACAAAGTGAGCACTGAGGGCAACTTGAGCAGCGTACCACCCTCATAACCCTAGAATCCAGCCTATGCTCCATGTACTCAACAGCCTTAGCGATAAAATGAATTATATTTCACCAAGGCCCATATAAATAGTGGCTGCATTTACTTTAATTATCTTAAATTGACATTCATTTCCCCCTATTTTTCAAAGAGCTACCCAGTCTGGTTGGATTTTCTTTACTGTCCATCTTGAACAGTAAAAAAATCTAAAATAATAAAGATTCCAGATTGTATTCTCCTTGCATATAAAATGATATCATGTTAATGGCAGGGAGCGTGTCTGGAAGGCAGGAAACTGCTGAGCCATGGAACCGTGATAACAGCTCTGCCCCGAATTACACTGAAACGCAGCATGTCTTTAACCTCCCAGATAAACTTAAAACAATGTCTACAGTAGCGCCTGTTTGACCAGGGAACCCAATCATGGCCAGGGAAATTGGTCCGATTCTAAATCAAAAAGAGAATTTGCAAGAACACTACAGGCCAGTCTAGGCCGCTCTGCCGCTCTAGGAGAGGCACACAAAAAATGCCACCATCATATACTCACAAATCTAGAATAGTCCCAGTAAGCATAATTAAGTTTAAAGATACCTAGAATACATATTTTCCAGACGTAGAAGTTAGGTACATGTTAGGTTCTGAAGGAAGGAGAAAATGCATATTTTCTAGACGTAATTTTTGTATTTATTTTCTGGACATTGAAATCCGGTTAATTTTTGGTTCATAAAGAAAGTTGTGTCATTTACAAAGGTCTATTTTTGGACCAAATCAAGGCCGGTCCAGACAGGACCAAATCTGAAATCAAACATAGACGTCTATGATTGGTTCAAGGCCCCCCTCCCCAAAAGAAAGATGCCCAAAAGAGTGGCGCAGCAGTCTAAGGCACTGCATCACAGTGTTAGAGGCATCACTACAGATCCGGGTTCGATCCCGCACATTGGTGTGGCTGGCTTCTGGGTTAAGTGAGTAGTGTGTCAAGAAGCAGTGTGGCTTGGCAGGGCCGTGTTTCGGAGGACGAATGGCTCTCGATCTTAGCCTCTCCCGAGTCTGTACGGGAGTTGCAGCGATGGGAGAAGACTGTAACTACCAATTGGGGAGGAAAAGGGGGAGGGGGCTGAAGCCCCCCCAAAAATTGTGATACAAACTGAAGACCACTGCCACTGATCATGACAATTTAGCCCATGGGGTGAAACTCCTAGACATCAGATGTGAGTAGCCTGATAGTCTATTTTTTGTATGGTGTTTGTTCAAATGTCAGCGCATTTTAAAAAAATGTTTTTATTGGGACCCATTTAGGTTGGGCTATTGAATCAGAGAATTGTGCATCTCGTTGCATTGCACACGTTTTATCTTCAGCCTGTAGGCTACAGCAAAGGCTACATACTATTTCTACCATATTATATATCTGCTACATGATTTGTAAGATAATTTTTTTGACGGAATGTTGATGGAGCGCAGCAGTGATGAGACCAGCCACACATACAGCTGATGAAACTGTGGGTTTGCACAACCAAATCATTTCTGCAACAAACTGTCAGAAAGCATCTCAGGGAAGCTCATCTGCATGCTCGTCATCCTCACCAGGGTCTTGACCTGACTGCATTTCGGGGTCGCCACCGACTTCAGTGGACAAATGCTCACCTTCGATGGCAACTGGTATGCTGGAGTAGTATCCTCTTCACGGACCCCGGTTTCAACTGTACCGGGCAGATGGCAAAGAGCGTGTATGGGGTCATGTGGGAGAGCGGTTTGCTGATGTCAACCTTATGATGTCATTTACAAAATAGCCTCCAATACCGTTCTCAATAAATTGGATGCAGTCCATCACAGTGCCATCCGTTTTGTCACCAAAGCCCCATATACTACCCACCACTGCGACCTGTACGCTCTCGTTGGCTCGCCCTCGCTTCATACTCGTCGCCAAACCCACTGGCTCCAGGTCATCTACAAGACCCTGCTAGGTAAAGTTCCCCCTTATCTCAGCTCGCTGGTCACCATAGCAGCACCCACCTGTAGCACGCGCTCCAGCAGGTATATCTTTGGTCACCCCCAAAACCAATTCCTCTTTGGCCGCCTCTCCTTCCAGTTCTCTGCTGCCAATGACTGGAACGAACTACAAAAATCTCTGAAACTGGAAACACTTATCTCCCTCACTAGCTTTAAGCACTAGCTGTCAGAGCAGCTCACAGAATACTGCACCTGTACATAGCCCATCTATAATTTAGCCCAAACAACTACCCCTTCCCCTACTGTATTTATTTATTTATTTATTTATTTATTTATTTAGCTCCTTTGCACCCCATTATTTCTATTTCTACTTTGCACATTCTTCCACTGCAAATCTACCATTCCAGTGTTTTGCTTGCTATATTGTATTTACTTCGCCACCATGGCCTTTTTGCCTTTACCTCCCTTTATCTCACCTCATTTGTATATATATATATATGTATATAGACTTATTTTTCTATTGTATTATTGACTGTATGTTTGTTTTACTCCATGTGTAACTCTGTGTTGTTGTTCGTGTCGAACTGCTTTGCTTCATCTCGGCCAGGTCGCAGTTGTAAATCAGAACTTGTTCTCAACTTGCCTACCTGGTTAAATAAAGGTGATATATATATTTTTAAATGAACAGCGTGCCCCATGGTAGTAGTGGAGTTAGGTATAAGCTACGGACATAATTGCATTTTATTGATTTTATTCATTGCATTTTAGTGATACAGTGACAAGATCCTGAGGCCCATTGTCGTGCCATTCATCCGCCGCCATCATCAAGTTTCAACATGATAATGAACGGCCCCATGTCACGAGGATCTGTACACAAGTCCTGGAAGCTTCCATGGCCTGTATACTCATCAGACATGTCACCCATTGAGCACGTAAGGGATGCTCTGGATCAACGTGTATGACAGCGTGTTCCAGTTCACGACAATATCCAGCAACTTTGCACAGCCATTGAAGAGGAGCGAGAAAACATTCCACAGGCCACAATCAATCGCCTGATCAACTCTATGAGTAGGAGATGTGTCGCGCTGTATGAGGCAAATGGTGGTCACACCAGATACTGACTGGTTTTCTGATCCACACCCCTACTTTTTTTAAGGTCTTTGTGACCAACAAATGCATATCTGTATCCCTGTCACGTGAAATCCATAGATTAGGGCCTATTGAATTTATTGAAAATGACTGATTTCCTTATATGAACTGTAACTTAGTAAAATCTTTGAAATTGTTGCATTAGAAATTCCACAGTGTATGTTGTTGGAGGTGGTCAGTTTAGCTTGGAAAATGCCTCCCTTGTCAATCTTCCGCCATAGGCTAACCGCATAATCCTTCCTAATGGGCGGGGCCGGCCCTGAGGACACACATGACGGAATTTGTTGGGATATATCATAACACTTACATGGCACTGTCCCCAAGCTCTTCGTAAAGGTTGTTGGTGGCGGCGCCCACTGATTTGCCTGTAGGGAGGGCCATTTGGATCCGGGCAGTTTTAGCACACTCCGCTTGTCTCCTTTAGTAGTACCATGGAGAGAAAGTCAACCAAGTTACGTTAAGTTACAGCATCAGCATATTCGAACAGGACACTGCTACATTATACATGCACATCACTTGGTAAGCAGTGTCACCATAATATGCTCAAATAAACCAATTTTGCCGGCACATTTCTTATTTATAGGCCTCCGACTGCAATTTAAGGGAGTGTATAAAAACCGGTTATGCACAATTTATTTGTTTTAGATTTCATTGACTTCCCTGGTCCCAAACGTTTACTTAGAAAACAGTGGAATGTGAATGCAGGTGTCCAAATAAAGGCCACAGAAATAAGTAATAACGACAATAATACTCACTCTTTGAATCTGTTGATAATGAAAGGAAATGAGAGAGAGAGGAAGAAAGAGAAGGGTGTTTAGTAACAGCGAAGGGCAAATTACAGACAAAATGCTTCTTATAATCATTGTCTTGATACAAAAATAAAGAGAGTGAAAGAATTCACTGTAGGTTAAGCCAATTTCCTGAACCCGAGACACTGAAGAAGATGACACTGAGGATTCTCTTCGCATCTGTTTAACATCCATCCTTGAATTTGTGACAGCCTTCAGTCTAGCCTTCCCGGCTTAGTTCGCAGGCTCAGAGAGGGGGGAGGAAAAACCTCCCCAAATGGCAACAATCAGTCTGTTTGTCTGCTCTGACATTAATTAATGTGCTTTTACGCTGTATAAATAAACAATTATGCCGGCTCTCAAAGGCGTTTCCATGGTAAATTGTGGAGTGAAAGCTAGCTTCCTCCTACAATGATGGGTATTAGGGAGAGCCTCTGGGGGCTGGAGAGCAGGTAGCTTGCTGTCTAAACCCCTGTGTCTACACTAATGTCTCTATCTGCACCAGTACTTGTGCCTGATGCCCTACTCCCTATGTCCTGCCCTGTGTCCTAGTCATACTCACCTTTCTCACAACCAATTCCCATTTGACACAATGTACTTCCAATAAAGCAACTGAACTTCAAACTGTTCTTTTTACTCACTGCCTGTAGGTGATGATGACGATGAGGATGGCAGGGATGCAGCAGAGGATGATGATGATAGCTAGGGCGAGCAGCGCCCCCTCTGTGTAGCCCACGGTCTGCACGGCCTTCTTCACACTGGTCACCACATCCGGTGTGCGGATCTCTAGGATCCTCCCGCCTCGGCCCAGGTACGGCTGGAACTCCTTGTTGATGTCCAGCAGCTTCCCGTCCAGAAACCTTGGATGTAAACAGACAATATATACAGTACAGATACACACACACACACACACACACACGGACATCATCATCTTTATCACTACCCATCATCCTCATCGTCAGTCAAAGACGGCCTGGAGTTTTTCCTGATCACCTCATCTGAGCTGACCGGGCCTTCGTCAGGAAAGGTCTCATTGCAAAATGAAGCCCGTTGCCGAAACAAAGACACTTCTGACAAGTTATTCGAGGAAGGAAAGACAGGATTGCTTCACATCACTCTCTCACGTGAGTATCTTACCTATATAATCGCAACATGTAAAGTGTTGGTCCCATGTTTCATGAGATTAAATAAAAGATCCCAGAAATGTTCCATACGCACAAAAATCTTATTTCTGTCAAATGTGCACAAATTTGTTTACGTGGCTGTTAGTTAGCATTTATCCTTTGCCAAGATAATCCATCCACCTGACAGGTGTGGAATAACAAGAAGCTGATTAAGCAGCATGATCATTACACAGGTGCTGGGGACAATAAAAGGCCACTCTAAAATGTGCAGTTCTGTCACAAAATACAATAACACAGAAGTCTCAAGTTTTGAGGGAGCATGCAATCGGCATGCTGACTGCAGGAATTTCCCCCAGAGCTGTTGCCAGAGAACTGAATGTTCCATTTCTCTAACATTTCAAACATCGTTTTAGATAATTTGGTAGTACGTCCAACCGGACTCATAACCACAGACCACCCATGTGGAATTTCTGATCTCTGGCAGCGTTTGGAACTGCCAATCTACGGTGAAGAACACAGAGTTCATCTCAGCCTATGCTGCCCTTCAGTCCCTTGACTTTTTGGCCCTGAGCCAAGTAAACCCCCCCGGTCAAACCCTCCCCTAACCTGAACGATGCTGGGCCAGTTGTGCACCACCCTATGGGACTCCCGGTCAAGGCCAGTAATGACACAGCCTAGGACCGACCACCAGGCTGTAGTGATGCTGCAACACTGATATGCAGTGCCTTAGACTGGCAGCCTCTTTTGACCTCACCCTTCCCCTGTCCCCTCCCACTCCCAAGGCTGACAATAAGCTTGACCTCATCTTTACTAGAGGCTGTTTGCCTACTAATCTCACTGCATCCCCCTCCAGATCTTATTTGTTCCTCTTCTGTATCCCTTTCCTCCAACCCTAGCCGCTCAGACCCTACCCAGACTGTCATGCGCTGTCGCAATCTTCGTTCTCTCTCTCCCCCACTACTCTCTTATAATCTCTCCCTTCTGCTAAATCCTTCAACCCTACTCTCCTCCCTTTCTGCATACTACGACTCACACTGTCCCCTTTCCTCCTGGCCAGTCTCGGCCCTTACCTCCTGATCTGTGGCTGAATAGCTCATTGTGAGCTTACAGAACAGGGCTGCGGGCAGTGAAAATGAGGAAAACTAAACAATCATCCTTCCACTCCCTCCTCTCTGCCTTCTCTTTCTCTGTATGCGCTGCTAAAGCCACTTTCGATCACTCTAAAATAACCCCTGGAAACTCTTTTCCACCTTCTCCACCCTCCTTAATCCACCCCCCCCCCCCCCCTCCCTCTCTGCGGATGACTTTGTCAGCCACTTTGAAAAGAAGGTTAACGACATCCACTCCTCATTCACTCAGCCTATTGAGTCCACTGGTCCCACTCACACAGAGCTACCCTACTCCTTGACCTCTTTCTCCCCTCTCTCTCCAGATGAAATCCTGTGACTAGTGAGGTCCGGCCACCCGACAACGTTCCCGCTCAATCCCATCCCCTCCTCCAGACCATCTCTGGAGACCTCCCATTCCTTACTTCCTCAACTCATCCCTGACCAGTCGCTGAGTCCCCACTAACTTCAAAATGTCAAAATGGCCCGAGTCGCTCCCGCCTTAAGAAACCAACACTCGACTCCTCTAACATCAAAACCTACAGACCAGTATCCCTTCTTTCTTTTCTTTCCAAAACACTTGAGTGTGCTGCCTCTGACCAACTTTCCTGCCATCTCTCTCAGAACGATCTTATTGACCCTAACCAGTCAGGCTTCAAGACGGGTCACACCGTCTGGTGTTCAACCTTCCCAAGTTCTCCCATGTCACCCCACTCCTCTGCACACTTCACTAGCTTCCAGTCAAAGCTCGCATCCACTACAAGACCATGGTGCTTGCCTATGGAACAGCAAGAGGAGCTGGCCCTCCCTACCTTCAGGCTATGCTCAAACCCTACACCACAACCCGAGCACTCTGGTGTGCCACCTCTGGTCTCTTGGCCATCCCACCCCTCCCGGGTCAGCCCAGTGTCCAAGCTCTTCTTTGTCCTGGCACTCTGATCAGTTTCCCCCTGAAGCTAGAACAACAGAGTCCCTGCCCATCTTCCGAAAACATCTGAAACCCTACCTCCTCAAAGAGTATCTTAAATAATCCCACAGCACCCCCTTCTCCCCTCCTCTGCAAAAAATATATTGCACTTTACTTTTTCCCCCTTACCAGTTCTGACTTTTCTGATAGCTACTTTAATGTAAGTCACTCTGGATAAGCGCGTCTGCTAAATTACTAAAACATAAAATGTAAAAACGAATGGCTCTAGTCATAACAATATGTATGAGAACAGCAGTAGTTGTGCATCTCTGAATGTTGTTATATTTATTATCGGGGTCATTGAAATTACCGAATCGATAGAACATGGCTCAGAGATAAATATACAGTGGGGAGAACAAGTATTTGATACACTGCCGATTTGCAAAGCATGTAGAGGTCTGTAATTTTTATCTTAGGTACACTTCAACTGTGAGAGACGGAATCTAAAACAAAAATCCAGAAAATCACATTGTATGATTTTTAAGTAATTCATTTGCATTTTATTGCATGATATAAGTATTTGATACATCAGAAAAGCAGAACTTAATATTTGGTACAGAAACCTTTGTTTGCAATTACAGAGATCATACGTTTCCTGTAGTTCTTGACCAGGTTTGCACACACTGCAGCAGGGATTTTGGCCCACTCCTCCACACAGACCTTCTCCAGATCCTTCAGGATTCGGGGCTGTCGCTGGGCAATACGGACTTTCAGCTCCCT
Organism: Oncorhynchus clarkii lewisi; assembly: GCF_045791955.1. Classification (NCBI taxonomy): domain Eukaryota; kingdom Metazoa; phylum Chordata; class Actinopteri; order Salmoniformes; family Salmonidae; genus Oncorhynchus; species Oncorhynchus clarkii. The sequence continues at coordinate 57,813,754 of NC_092166.1, forward strand.
CCAAATATTTTCTATTGGGTTCAGGTCTGGAGACTGGCTAGGCCACTCCAGGACCTTGAGATGCTTCTTACGGAGCCACTCCTTAGTTTCCCTGGCTGTCTGTTTTGGGTCGTTGTCATGCTGGAAGACCCAGCCACGACCCATCTTCAATGCACTTACTGAGGGAAGGAGGTTGTTGGCCAAGATCTCGCGATACATGGCCCCATCCATCCTCCCCTCAATACGGTGCAGTCGTCCTGTCCCCTTTGCAGAAAAGCATCCCCAAAGAATGATGTTTCCACCTCCATGCTTCACGGTTGGGCTGGTGTTCTTGGGGTTGTACTCATCCTTCTGCTTCCTCCAAACACGGAGAGTGGAGTTTAGACCAAAAAGCTCTATTTTTGTCTCATCAGACCACATGACCTTCTCCCATTCCTCCTCTGGATCATCCAGATGGTCATTGGAAAACTTCAGACGGACCTGGACATGAGCTGGCTTGAGCAGGGGGACCTTGCGTGAGCTGCAGGATTTTAATCCATGACGGCATAGTGTGTTACTAATGGTTTTCTTTGAGACTGTGGTCCCAGCTCTCTTCAAGGTCATTGACCAGGTCCTGCCGTGTTGTTCTGGGCTGATCCCTCACCTTCCTCATGATCATTGATGCCCCACGAGGTGAGATCTTGCATGGAGCCCCAGACCGAGAGTGATTTACCGTCATCTTGAACTTCTTCCATTTTCTAATAATTGCGCCAACAGTTGTTGCCTTCTCACCAATCTGCTTGCCTATTGTCCTGTAGCCCATCCCAGCCTTGTGCAGGTCTACAATTTTATCCCTGATGTCCTTACACAGCTCTCTGGTCTTGGCCATTGTGGAGAGTTTGGAGTCTGTTTGATTGAGTGTGTGGACAGGTGTCTTTTATACAGGTAATGAGTTCAAACAGGTGCAGTCAATACAGGTAATGAGTGGAGAACAGGAGGGCTTCTTAAAGAAAAATTAACAGGTCTGTGAGAGCCGGAATTCTTACTGGTTGGTAGGTGATCAAATACTTATGTCATGCAATAAAATGCAAATTAATTACTTAAAAATCATACAATGTGATTTTCTGGATTTTTGTTTTAGATTCAGTCTCTCACAGTTGAAGTGTACCTATGATAAAAATTACAGACCTCTACATGCTTTGTAAGTAGGGAAAACCTGCAAAATCGGCAGTGTATCAAATACTTGTTCTCCCCACTGTATATAACAATGGAACACTACAGAGTGTGCAACACCTTACTCCCTATAATGCCTGGAATCATAAATGACAGGTGTGGGGGGCACACTGCAACACAATCCTGTTGCCGTTGTTCACTAGGTCTATTAGACATGATCCCGAGCTGCAAGAGGCAGAGGGGTGGTTAGATGAACACTGAGCCTGCTGTGTAGAGCTGGTAGGAAGCAGTAGCGAGTTGACAGCCAGTTGAATGGCAGAACTAGAGCTGCTGTCGTACGAGGGCATGAGGAGGTTGGCTCTCTAATGAGGGCCTGACTGCAGGGTGACGGGAAACAAAAGAACCCTGGTGAGTGGTGACATCCCCCCCCCCCCTGCCACACACACACCTCTGTCTGCCACTGGCTAAACACCTGCTCCACGGGGGAATGGTGTATCTAGACACTACAAGGGGTGGCCCTAAGGGGCCATCCCTTGTATTGTGACCTACTTTGTCCCTCAGGGCCACTGTAAGTGACCGGCTACTACTCACTTGAATAGCTCCTGGCGTGAGATGGCCCGGTTGGTCAGAGGGTCGATGGCGTAAACCATCAGGTCCGACTTGGAGTAGTCCTCCTGCTCGAAGCCGTCGCCAAACCGCTGTGGCCCGATGGACTCCACCACCACTTTGGCCCCGGGAATCTGGTCCTGCACATAGCGCTCCAAGATCCTGCAGAGGGAGTGGAAGGAATAATCAAGTGCTTTGTATAAGAACAAGGTGACAGCAGGATCTCTGGGAAAACGGTGAATGATATGTTAAACCCAAATGGTAAGAACGTACTGCAATTCATAGTTGCTACACCGACCTGTAGCTGTATTCCATTTCCCCACTTGACACTGAGCTGACGCTGCCTCAACTGTTTAAAAAGAAGAGGCCTTGACTGAATGGATTCAGGCTCACTGAAAGGATTTCTCAGTCAGAGGATACGTCCTTGATCAGTACATGAATTAGGACAGTGGTTAGAATGAGGTTGTGCATTGCATTTGCAATGGAAAAACATGACAGCCTATATCCTCCTTGGGACCGTCAGCAACTATAAAAGAGTCAATTCCCACACGTTTCCATGACCCTGTCAAAAATCACCTCTCGCTCCAAAATTCTTAATTGAAGCATCTACAATAGAATCAGTTCAAGGCGAATGCATCTTAAATGGCACGCTGCTCACTATAAAGTGCACAACCCACTGTACCAGCATAGGGCTCTGGTCAAAGGTAGTTCACTATATAGGAAATAGTGGCCAGTTCAGACACAACCCTTGTTTGGTGGTGGGCGTCTGCAGCCGGGAGCTCTGATCTGAGCGGGACGGCAACGGCAAAATAGGCGTTGAAACAATTACCTGCTGTGCCCTGGATGTTCCCGCTCCCCTGGGAAACTCAGAAAAGAGGATGGCAGGACAGAATAGTAACCAGATGGATGTATTTCTGCTTGGGTGGGGAGAGCACTAATAAACTAGGTGGCTCCACAGCTGGGGCCAGAGCCCTTGGAGCTAAAGTGGAGACCTGGGATGAGACCAAGTCAGTGGAAGTCCATCATGGAGGACTGGTACTGTATGACTGTTTGTCAGTAAGAGGATAGGTTGAGTGATGGATAGGTGTACAGAAGCAATACAGCCAATACATGCAAGCTCACTCGCATACAGTATGCTGGAATTCAGGTGCACCCTCACCCCCCCCCCCCCCCCCCACACCTCAGAGGAACAGGAGACAGCCAGGGAGCCACTGACACTTTCCCTCTCTCCCTCATTTGCAACTTAGCTTCAGAGAGAAGTTGGACGCCTTTCTGATCACAATGCTAATAGCTAAGCAGTAAGCTCAAGACAAGGATGGAACCATCATTGATTGAGTGGCTGTGTGAAGTGTATGACAGAGCTCTGACAGAGCTGTGGAGACAGGTGGTGAGCGGCTCTAACGGAATCTGAACGAAGGCTCTAACGTAATCTGAAGGAAGGTTCTAAAAGAAACTGAAGGAAGGCTCTAACGGAATCTGAAGGAAGGCTCTAACGGAATCTGAAGGAAGGCTCTAACGGAAACTGAAGGAAGGCTCTAACGGAAACTGAAGGAAGGCTCTAACGGAAACTGAAGGAAGGCTCTAACGGAATCTGAAGGAAGGCTCTAACGGAATCTGAAGGAAGGCTCTAACGGAATCTGAAGGAAGGTTCTAACGGAAACTGAAGGAAGGCTCTAACGGAAACTGAAGGAAGGCTCTAACGGAAACTGAAGGAAGGCTCTAACGGAAACTGAAGGAAGGCTCTAACGGAATCTGAAGGAAGGTTCTAACGGAATCTGAAGGAAGGCTCTAACGGAATCTGAAGGAAGGTTCTAACGGAAACTGAAGGAAGGCTCTAACGGAAACTGAAGGAAGGCTCTAACGGAAACTGAAGGAAGGCTCTAACGGAAACTGAAGGAAGGCTCCTACAACATTAATTTGAGCAGACGTCAAACAGCGGGACGCCGTTTCATCTCGACAGAAGGCAGCGATGAAACCAACACTGCACACTGATTCATACAGCCCCCCCCCCACCCCCCCAAACACCTGCATGCCTGGGAAAGGGCCAAAGGTAAGTGTCTGCATATCAAGTATAGGAGACGGCTATAAGCACAGTTGCGACTTGACTGTTAAAATATGGATTATAAGATCTCTTAGATATCTTCTACATTACCCGAGGAGCTTGTCCTTGTTCTGTTCCACCACTGTAGGAGCAACGTTGGAGACCACCACCTGCATATCCAGCAGATTCACCACAGATACCTGGGAAACAGAGGTCAATCAAAAGGATCAATGGTACAGACACAAAACAAGCATCTATTTCCCTCCCCAACTTCTACAAATAAGCTTTAATGTTGGACAGCAGGCTAAATCACACGGAAAATCTCCCTGTAGTTTGTGCAGTGCCCATGAAATGAAGCTTCCCATTGGAATTAGATGAACTTAGCCACAGCGTGGTTCCTCTCGTTCAGGCAAGGCTCTGGCCCAGCCAGCCTCTTATTTCATTAAGAGCAAAGGGAGTCAAATAGGCTGCAATGTATAATCAATGGTCCCCATCTGCCCTGGGACAGTTCAATTTGCAACAAACTGGGAAGAGGCCAGCACAGAAGGAACACACATTCATCTACTCTCTCAGGGATAGCTAGCCTATCTACCACAAGGCTGGCACAGGACATGGACCATTGATTAGCTGGAGTATCAACACCATGCTTATTTTTTATTTTTTTACAAATGCAATTCCTATGGGAAGCTTTTGAGTGTGTATTTTGGGATGGCTGGGGTGTTCAGTGCCAATATACACCTAGGGAATGGAGATATTGATATTGTGGATATCGACACACTTAATGTTGGTCCCTCAGTTATTTTTAAAAGAGCCATAAGCTGGACTTGATCAAGGCTGGCAAGGCGGCTATGAAAATGTAGCTGGCACTGATAGTACTTAGCATCGAACAAATAGAAATAGAACGGCTAGAACAGACATTCCCATTCAATACTCTGGGAGCCGGACAAACTCACCACCACCTCTGCCTTGCTGCTCAGCCCCCCCTCGCCGTAATTGTCAGTGGCGACCACTTCAAACTTGAAGTAGGACCGTCGCATGTTCCTGTACATAATGGCAGTCTTGATGACGCCGGTGTAGGGCTCGATGACAAAGCCGTCCTTGCCGTCGGTGGTGGGGGGGATAATAATCCTGTATTGCATGGAGCTGTAATTCCCTGTGTCCTTGTCCAGGGCCTGAGACAGACAAACACAGACACACGGAGCCAAAGGATTCAAGAGGTTCAGACACAGCAGCGTCATCAACAACAACACAACATCAAGATACAGATCAACTCATCCGTCGAAAATGAAAGGGCACAGATAAGATTTTTGGGGCAGTTGTAGTTCTCAACTCTTGCTGTAGGGGGAGTCTTTGAGCTGCGAGCCACTCTCTAACAGAGAAACTCCTGTCAATCTGCCCAGCTGATTTCACCATTTGCCACGTTGCTCTGCAGTGACATTGATTTATAATACCTTTCGACGACTGGGACTGAGTGTGACAGCACTGTGCCCTGCCCCGTCGGAGTCATTAATACAAATTAGATATTTTCTATATTCCGCAAGATTCATTCAACTCAATCGTACACCACAGGATAACACTATATATCTAAAGGTTCTTTGGTAACAGATTCCACCACCTGGGTTATTGGTGATACCAGACCAGACCAGGAAAGAACACATCAGTCTATGAATGCAGAGTGAAAATGTGGCACAGAGACAGAGCAAGCGGAGAAAGGAGAGCCTTTGACTGTGTTCTGAAAGAAATCCCAACCTGTTTGAAACTGTGGATCAGATTTGAGGCTGATTTGCCGTGAAACCCTCATGACATTGGATTTGTTCTTTGCAGAGATTCCTCTTTGTTCTCCTATATTTACAGAGACACAAATGCATTCCTCCAAAACGACTTATACTAACGATCAGATCAATGTGTCCTTCACAGACAGCATGTGTCGCTCAGACGACGAGTCATTATTTATTTCTACATTGCCACTTCTCACTTCTGTCTCTCGCTCTCTCCCCACATGAAAAAAAATGCTATAATGTTCACTGTGGTGTTTTTGCGGACTTTACTGTAGTATTTACTGAAGTGTTTTTGCAGACATTACTGTAGTATTTACTGAAGTGTTTTTGCAAACATTACTGTAGTATTTACTGAAGTGTTTTTGCAGGCTTTACTGTAGTATTTACTGAAGTGTTTTTGCAGACTTTACTGTAGTATTTACTGAAGTGTTTTTGCAGACTTTACTGTAGTATTTACTGAAGTGTTTTTGCAAACATTACTGTAGTATTTACTGAAGTGTTTTTGCAGACATTACTGTAGTATTTACTGAAGTGTTTTTGCAGACATTACTGTAGTATTTACTGAAGTGTTTTTGCAGACATTACTGTAGTATTTACTGAAGTGTTTTTGCAGACATTACTGTAGTATTTACTGAAGTGTTTTTGCAGACATTACTGTAGTATTTACTGAAGTGTTTTTGCAGACTTTACTGTAGTATTTACTGAAGTGTTTTTGCAGACTTTACTGTAGTATTTACTGAAGTGTTTTTGCAAACATTACTGTAGTATTTACTGAAGTGTTTTTGCGGACTTTACTGTAGTATTTACTGAAGTGTTTTTGCAAACATTACTGTAGTATTTACTGAAGTGTTTTTGCAAACATTACTGTAGTATTTACTGAAGTGTTTTTGCAAACATTACTGTAGTTTTTACTGAAGTGTTTTTGCAGACTTTACTGTAGTATTTACTGAAGTGTTTTTGCAGACATTACTGTAGTACTTACTGAAGTGTTTTTGCAAACATTACTGTAGTTTTTACTGAAGTGTTTTTGCAGACATTACTGTAGTACTTACTGAAGTGTTTTTGCAAACATTACTGTAGTATTTACTGAAGTGTTTTTGCAGACATTACTGTAGTATTTACTGAAGTGTTTTTGCAGACATTACTGTAGTTTTTACTATGGTGCTTTTGTTTTATTATCTTTGACATAGAAGTGGAGGCTTTTTTGTCTTTCAGGAAGCCTGTAGGAAAAATAGGAAGAGCAACATTTCCATAACTTGTAGGTTGGTCGTACTTCTGTTCAGAGCTTCTGTTCTTTTCTATAAACTTTAGATAATTTGGTTTATACTTGGCATGTAGGTTTCTCACTTATGGGTGGCACAAAATGCGACATGCGGGAGGGGAATGGGCAGGGTACATGCAAATTAAATACTGTAATATTTACTATAGTTTAAAAAAAAGTGTAGTGTTTTTGCGGACGTTACTGTAGTATTTACTACAGTGTTTTTTTGTAGATAATGCTGTAGCATGTACTGTGGTATTTACTGTAGTATTGCACAGTATACTGCAACATTCTATAGTAAGTACTACACATGATTGAGGGATACTACAGTGTATAGTATAGCATTCTACAGTATACTACAGTTTACTACACAATTCTGTAGTAAGTACTGTAGTATTCCATAGTAAACTGTAGTATTTTTTAATGTGTGTCCATCTATCCCTTCTTCAGGTTATACACCACTCCACATGGGGTTTAGATTCCTTCTTTCTCCCTAAAAAACTATTTAAAGAAGGATTTCAAAGTAGATTAGTCTAATCTTAGGGATACTGAGCGGCTTTTACAGAAATCTATATTCAGATCTGCTATGAATTTACGATTAGTTAAGCAACAGGGAATAGGTATGAATACTAAAGAGGAAGATATTGACCCGGACGATGAGTGAAACACCTGAGAAGTTGAATGATACCGTTAGGAGATGGAACCAGTGGGAGTCTCAGCTCAGTAAATCTTTGGCCCAGTAATTCCATTACCTCCTGGTCGAAAGGATGATCTCTCTTTAGAGGCTCCTGGCAAACCCGTTTGCAACTCTGTGCTCTGCACTAACAGTCTTGCTGCCTACTCCAGTTTCACACAGACATGGTAGAGACAGAGACAGACAGACGTCTACGGCTCATCATTCTGCAACAGAGCATGAGATGCAAATGACCATCCAGCGGGTAGTGATTAGGATTATAATGAAAGGTGCCCTTGTGTGGGCGCTGTATAGTCTGCCCTCATCACTGCGCGTGCACGCACGCACGCACGCACACACACACACACACACACACACCCACCCACCCAACAGGTGTCACAGTGGCTTTAGCTACAAAAGGTGCGAAAGATAAACACAAAAACAACACGTTGGAACATGTGAATGCACACGCCCTGGTGCACACACAGGGAATAATTCCCTTTCACACAGGATGGTGCGGCATGCGATTGACAGGTGTGTGGACATTTGTATGTGAGAGCCTCTACGGCCTTAGCATTCTAAGTATTGCCAGGGGTGTCGGAAAGTCTCAGATGTTAGAGCCTCCAGCTGGTAATGCATTGTCAACACGGGCCAAAGATACCGGCAGGGAGAATAACAGTTCTCCCAGGATTACAACTACAAAACTCTGCATTTCAAATGCAAGCACTGATAATCACTCAACCAGACACATTTTTTGGGCGTAGAACCTTTCTGTTCCTTAGGCTGGTTTCATTGTGAGGAGGAGTGATCGTGAAATGGTTCACATATATTTGAGGATGTTTTGAAAGTTCCATTTTAGAAAATAATGGGTTGTTCTTTTAAGACACCAATTGCACTATCTAGAAGTGGTACACTTAGGCTGCGTTCAGACAGGCGGCCCAATTCGGATCTTTTTTTCCACTAATTGGTCTTTTGACCAATCAGATCAGCGCTGAAAAAGCTTTGGAAAAATAAAACAGAATTGGGCTGCCTGTCTAAACGCAGCCTTTGTGTTTGAAAAGAGCTGGTTGTACCTGAACTTGTAGTACAGAAGTGAATGTTTTGGCGTCCTCTGCCACTCCTCCCAGGTACAAGGGTTTGGTAAAGACAGGAGGGTGATCATTCTCATCCCAAACATCAATGAACACCCTCGCTGTGTTAGCTGCAAACAGAGGAGAAAGAAACAAAGTGAACCCCCAGAGGAAAGGTGAATCTCATTTGGATTAAATAGAAATGTAAAAAACAAGAGGGCATGTCTAAACAGCCTAAATGTGCATCATATACAAAATAGGAGTCTACAATTCACTGCCAACACACTGATTTAGACGTTTGACTAATAGAATACAACACTGCATTGCGGTTTGTCATTTCTCATAGTAAAAAGCCAAGCCACATCCTGAAGGGTTACAACTGCGCCGAGGGACCTTGCCAAATAAAATGCCATACATCATCTGACAAAACGCTCTGGGACCGACCAAGGGGACAGTAGATTCGGCACATTTCTCATTTATCCCTGCCAGGATGTCCAATGTTACAGCGGATGACAACAGTAAACGGACAACAACAGGAGAGTACTTGCTGCTGCAATGCAACACATACAGACACACGCACGCGCGCAAATGTACGCACGCAGGCACACCAGCCACACACACACACACACACACACACGCCCCTGTTGAATCAGTGATGTGGCTCTAATCACTTGAACAAAGTGTCTTCATTATACAGTTGATGGTGGCCACCTTCATAGTCAAACGCAATGGGGAGTACCCATCCACACGCCGCTCGAAAGCAGCCATTTAACACTCCACCTCCTCCAGTGGAATGAATCAAACAACATCAATAGCCCCCCCCCCCCCCCCCCCCCCTCCATGACGATACTCCCACCGCATCTCAACTCTAGCTGCCATGCCTGCTTCAGTGGAACGAGGTACTAATCTATTGCCATTGGGTGTCCTCGATCATGTTTGCTGCTGGCCCCCTCTCAGCTTGAATGACACATAGTGAGCGGCCAGGGTATATTAGTTAAACCATTACAAGAGCGGGGAAATGCAACAAGTTGGAGTCAAGAAAAACCTGCAAAATCTATTACAAAGCGCAATACAAAAATGATCTCTGTGTATAACATACAGCAGTGACTATATCCACAAGTGTTTCCTTTATTCTAGATGCAAAGTGGTTAACAAGCGCCATCGGAATCAAATTGATTTGAGTGATCGTTTCTGCATATTGAGGAGACATGATGAGATTGGCAAGAAATGAATGACTTGTTTAATCTGCCACATGAACCAGTAACTGCTTAATTAAAATGTATCCTCCGCAGCAACTCAGCATGATGTTGACTAAATTAGAAAACTAAATAAGGTGAAAGGACGAGGCGTGCTTTTAGTCTTTTGGAAAAAGCAAAGATGGGAAATCATTTATAGCCAAATGCCAGGCACATTTCTGTTACAAGAGAGAGAAAGACGGTAGAAACAAACATTCGAATTACGCAAATTAAGGCCGTAAGAAGCTATTTGGCCGACTATTGCCTTCAGTTTTTAAACCTCTCTGAAGCAATTACCCCACAAAAGGCTTTTACTACTATGGCTGACTGTGTAAAACAACACATTTCACTGCACCTATCCGGTATATGTGACAATAAAACATACAAAGAGAAGAAGACTTTTAGCCCTGGGCGAAAGCCGTGCACTATATCGGAAACAGGGTGCAATTTCCCAAGTGACAGTTTAAATGGCAGGCAGGCTTACTCTTGGAGGGCGCTCTGAGATTGGAACCAACCACTTCCATGGAGTCAGCCTCCACTTTGAGGATGTAGCTGGCATTGGTCTCGTAGTCCAGCTGCTTGGCCGTAGAGAACACCCCGGTGCTGTTGTTGAGCCTAAATACGCCTGGGAGATACATTCAGATCAACAGAGTAGCGCTAGAGTCCGCACCATATCATATCAGTCCCGGGGAGAGGGGGGAGACACGCATATGTACAGAGTAGAGCAGAGCTAGCACCATATCATACTGTATCAGTCCCTAGGTAGAATGACAAGGGCATTCACCTTCACAAATCCCACTGTGTGTAGTGTCAAGTGTTGAGGCACGACACCAGAGAGATCACACTACACTGGAGAATCACTGATTGTTTTTTGTGTAAGGCATAATTGATGACTTACACTGAAACGCATAGCTACTACTCACTTTTCAGACCTAAAAATGAATTCCCCCAGCACGCCATAAACTTTGAAAGCCACAACGATGAAGGACACTGTCATTATCTTCCCAAGCTTCTTCATTGAATCTAATGAGAGTTAAAATTGAAACCAATTCCATTTGTTTCCAAATTAATAAATGGTTCAGATGCAGTTTAGTGCAAGGTTCAATATGGGGATGCAATTTCATATTTTCCCACTCTGAAAAGCATGAGCCCCGGTTTTAATCACGGTGAGGAATAGTGGGAGGACGGTAGGGTCTAATCATCCCTCAGGTACTTTTACATGGCAGAAACTGTCAGCAACAGGGGACACTGACTAGTGCACACAAACACACACACTTTTGGTAGACTTAGGGGCAAAAAAAAAGAGTGCAGTCTCAGGACAGATGGTACTCTTTTAGGTCCTTTAGACCATGACTATGACGGTGTATAACTTACATTGAACATATTTTACATTACGCCTCGCTCAAGGCAAATGGTGAAATCATTCTGAGGTGCGGAGGATTCATAACTAAATTATGTGAAAGTAAGTGACTGACTAGAGCCACTGTTCCTAGGCCGTCATTGTAAATAAGAAATGTTCTTAACTGACTTGCCTAGTTAAATAAAAATAGAGGTGTGTAGAGCCACATAGAGCTGTATAGTCACATAGAGCTATACAGAATCATATAGAGCTGTATAGTCACATAGAGCTATACAGAATCATATAGAGGTGTATAGAGCCACAGCGTGCTGTAAAGAGCCATATAGAGCCATATAGAGCTGTATAGAGCCACAGAGCTGTATAGTCACATAGAGCTATATAGAATCATATAGAGCTGTATAGAGCCATATAGAGCTGTATAGAGCCATATAGAGCTACATCGAGCCGTATAGAGCTGTATAGTCACATAGTGCTATATTGAGCTGTATAGAGCCACAGAGCTGTATAGAGCCACATAGAGCTGTATAGAGCCACTTAGAGCTCCATGCATGGCTCTGTGAGTGACCTCATCACTACTTCATGTTGTTTATAGTGTGCCAGAATAAATGAGTGGTACTATCACTGCTGTATAGAAAATGATAACATGGCCTCTGGTACTAGGTCAAAGGTATAGTGTAGGTTACAGTATGCGACTCACCTTCCTCATTGCCCTCCACTATAGAGTAAATGATTGTTTGATTGATAGCAGCAGCCAGGATGACCCCGACCACCTTCCCCACCGTAGCCATCTCACTCACCGGGGGAAACCTGGAAGAAAACACACACACACACACACACACACACACACACACACACACACACACCAATGGGAACACAAATGGATACTGAATAGAGCTCCCTTCCAACGGAATACAGAAATTACCCCATTTTTCCAGGCCACATGTTAGCTATTGATCTCTGCCAGCGCTATAATCTGCATTCCAATACCGCACTGCTGTTCATACTAATACCAGTCACAACATCTTTAGGTCCTAAAGGGTATTTTTCATATTTGCCATTTAATCAGCGACTGACTTTGACTAATTAGAGCTGTTAATTGACCAAAAAAGTGCCAGAGAGGAATAAGCAACTGCAGGACTACGGTCCTTGAGGCATGGAGTTGGGCACCCTTGCCATAGGGCATGTGTTTTATTCCACTTCCTCAGACCTACAACTCTATATGATGTACTGTAGTTGGAAAAGACAAGCCGGAAAAACACCCACTTATATACAGAGGAAAAGTAGACAAACTACCCACTTACTTTTACACAGAAGTGTCCTGCTAACCCAGGATATGACTGACTGTGGAGCAATCTTGTTTACAAATCATTTCTGCATGATATGGCGTAATGACAACATTAATGGAAACACTGGCAGAGACACTGTAATTGCTTTGCCAAATAGCTTGATTATACATACTCCTACTTGGCACTGTGAAATCTCCCAGGTCAATTTCATTTAATTAAATAAACTCAATTCATGTGGTCTCTGATCACAGCTGGTTCACCTCGAAAATATTGGTAATCAACTAGATAAGTTATCACAATGTCATAAGCGTTCCGTTGATTTGACTCATATCACAAACAAAATGTGCATGTTAAAAGCAACTGAATGGCAGATTAAATGGGCATAAGGCAAATTAAGGCAAACATCAAAAAGCTGTGGTTGAACGCAGACACTCCACAGAGGGTCTTGAAGGTCTCAATGAAAGACAGGGAAGGTTGTCCCAGTCTGTAATCCCAACATATTTCAAACTCACCACCATTGTCCCTGTTCCCAAGAAATGTAAGGTAACCTGCCTTAGTGACTATCACCCTGTAGCAATCAGATCTGTAATTATGAAGTGCTTTGATAGGCTGGTCATGACATTCATCAACATCATCATCCCAGACATCCTAGACCCACTCCAATTCGGTATGTACCAACAGATATACAGAGGACGCAATCTCAACTGCACTTCATACGCCATCTCCCACCTGCACAAGAGGGGAAATGTGAGAATGCTGAACATAGACTACAGCTCAGCATTCAACACCATAGTCCCCAACAAGCTCATAAACAAGCTGGAGACCCTGGGACTGAACAACTCCCTCTGCAACTGGATACTGGACTTCCTGAGGGGCCGGCCCCAGGTGGTGAGGGTAGGCAACAACACCTCTGCTACACTGACCCTCAACTGAGGGGGTGTGTACTTAGTCCCCTCCTGTATTCCCTGTTCACCCACGACCGCATGGCCACGTACAACTCCAACACCATCATCAGGTTTGCTGACGACATGACGGCGTTTGGCCTGATCACCGACGGCGATGAGACAGCCTACAGGAGGAGGTCAGAGACTTGGCAGTGTGGTGCCAGGACAACAACCTCTGCCTTAATGTCAGTAAGACCAAGGACCTGATCGTGGACTACAGAAGGGAGAGCGGGGCTGTAGTGGAGTGGGTCTAGTTCCTTGGCGCCCACATCACTAAGGACTTAACATGGTCCACACACACCATGACAGTCATAAAGAGGGCACGACAGCACCTCTTTCCCCATAGGAAGCTGAAAAGATTAGGTATGGGCACTCATACCCTCAAAAGGTTGTACAGCTGCACCATCGAGAGCCTCTTGACTGGCTGCATCACCGCTTAGTATGGCAAATGCACCGCCCTCGACCGCAAAGCGCTACAGAGGGTGGTGCGGACAGCCCAATACATCACTGGGGCCGAGCTCCCTGCCGTCAAGGACCTTTATATCAGGCGGTGTCAGAAGAAGGCCCGGAAAATTGACATAGATTCCAGCCACCCAAGTCATAGACTGTTCACTCTGCTACCGCCCGGCAAACAGTACCGGAGCATCGGCTCTCGGACCAACAGGTTCCAAAACAGCTTCTATCCCCAAGCCATAAGAGTGTTAACTAGCCATAAGGCTGTTGAATACTTAAATGGTTACCCTGATGATCTGCACTGACCCCATCTTGCACTGACTTAGACTCATCTTGCACACTCCCAAGACTATATATAAACACTAGTACACTGACACTCTCACACAAACTCAACACACATTCACTACATACATACACCTGTACGTACACACACACACACACACAGATTAAACATAAACGCACAAAAACACTTTTACACTCATCATATGCTGCTGCTACTCTGTTCTTATTTTACATTCATTACTTTCTATCCTGATGCCTAGTCACTTTACACTGCCTTCCTGTACATATCTACCTCAAATATGTTTTTATTATTATTATTATTAATCCTGATGCCTAGTCACTTTCCACTGGCTTCATGTACATACAGTGCATCATGTACATACAGACTCCTTCACTTTTTCCACATTTTGGTACGTTACAGCCTTATTCTAAAATGGATTAAATTGTTGCATTTTTCTCAATCTACACACAATACCCCATAATGACAAAGCACAAACAGGTTTTTGGCAGTGATTACAGCCTCAAGTCTTCTTGGGTATGACGCTACAAGCTTGGCACACCTGTATTTGGAGAGTTTCTCCCATTCTTCTCTGCGGATCCTCTCAAACTCTGTCAGGTTGGATGGGGAGTGTCGCTGCACAACTATTTTCAGGTCTCTCCTGAGATGTTAGATCGGGTTCAAGTCCGGGCTCTGGCTGGGCCACTCAAGGACATTCAGAGACTTGTCCCAAAGCCACTCCTACAGTGTCTTGGCTTTGTGCTTAGGGTCGTTGTCCTGTTAGAATATGAACCTTCACCCCATTCTTAGGTCCTGAGTGCTCTGGAGCAGGATTTCATCATGGATCTCTCTGTACTTTGCTCCATTAATCTTTCCCTCCATCCTGACTAGTCAGTTGAAAAACATCCCCACAGCATGATGCTGCCACCACCATGCTTTCACTGTAGGGATGGTGCCATGTTTCCTCCAGACTTGATGCTTGGCATTCAGGCCAAAGAGTTCAATCTTGGTTTCATCAGACCAGATAATCTTGTTTCTCATGGTCTGAGTCCTTCAGGTGCCTTTTGTCAAACTCCAAGTGGGCTGTCATGTGCCTTTTACTGAGGAGTGGCTTCCGTTTGGCCACTCTACCATAAAGGCCTGATTGGTGGAGTGCTGCAGAGATGGTTGTCCTTCTGGAAGGTATTCCCATCTCCACAGAGGAACCCTGGAGCTCTGTCAGAGTGACCATCGGGTTCTTGCTCACCTCCCTGACCAATGCCCTTATCCGCAGATTGCTCAGTTTGGACAAGCAGTCAGCTCTAGGAAGAGTCTTGGTGGTTCCAAACTTCTTCCACTGTGTTCTTGGGGACCGTCAATGCTGCAGAAATGTTTGGTCCCCCTCCCCAGATCTGTGCATCGATACAATCCTGTCTCTGAGCTCTACGGACAATTCCTTCGACCTCATGGCTTGGTTTTTGCTCTGACACGCACTGTCAACTGTGGGACCTTATATTGCCAGGTATGTGCCTTTCCAAATCATGTCCAATTAATTTAATTTACCACAGGTGGAAACAGGATGCACCTGAGCTCAATTTCGAGTCTCATAAGCAAAGCATCTGAATAGTTTTTTAGATTCTACAAACCTGTTTGTGATTTTTCATTATGGGTTATTGTGTGTAGATTGAAGAGGATCTTTTTTTTCATCCATTTGAGAATAAGGCTGTAACGTCACACGATGTGGAAAAAGGGAAGAGGTCTGAATACTTTCCGAATGCACTGTATCTACCTCAAATACCTTGTACCCCTGCACATTGACTTGCCACTGGGATATTTAGTGTGAGAGGACAGAGTGTTTTGTCCTACAAGGTGAATGGTGTTACCTAAGGACATCTATGTAACCTGTTGTGGCATTTCATTGACAAAGAAGAATATGACAAGAGATAGGAATATTCATGTGAATCTTCTTGCGTCATTGTGTACTGCTTTCACAAGCTATATTATACATTGCAATACCATATGGAATTTACAAATTGCCATGCAATCTTAACCCTTGGAGACCCCAACCTAACAATATAAAATATGTTTTTATTAACACAATGGCAAACCACATCACCCAAGGACAGTTTATCACTGTATTTCTGTGGTTCTTTATTGGTAAAATGTAACGGCCTGTGAATCTGAATCATTTCGTCAAGGCTTGGAATGTCATCAATTGCCAGAGTGACAATTACGCCTCTTGCACTTAATGGTATTCATAAAAAAAAAACTATCATCTTCTGTTTCTCTGGTCTCTTTGCTAACCACAAGCCGCATGATAAGAGTAACAATGTGTCAGAAGAACACAAACACCTCCTGCATGGTAATATGACTGGGCTCAGGAATATTACTCTACCTGCATGCTAACCAATACCTTTCTATAGTCAGAAGCTGAGATTGTATTTCTGATGGGTTGTTGTTCTTAACTTTGGTAGCTGGGCTGACCGTTGGTTCACAGTGATACTGCCTCATCTCTACTCCCCACCCATCCCCATCCTCACACCTTCCTGTGTCTGCCTCCCTCAAGGTCTCCACAACAACACGGGAGCTTCCTGCCGGGAATCAGTCATGACACGGTGGGCATGTCACAAACTCCCACCCACCCTTCCCTTACACAAACACCTATGACACACACACACTGACATGCACATCAATACACTGAGACACACACACCAACACACACACACTCCTGCAGCATGCGTGGAGGGAGAGTGCTCCACCTCACACATCCCCAAACAAATCATCCCCACAGCACCAGCCTCTCTTGGAAGGAAGGAGGATATTATTGAGAGTTGAGCTGTAATGCCTTTCTCCTCCAGTTATGATGCAATTGGATGGCAGTGTGCGAGACGAGTCGCACTTAGACGACACACACACACACACACACACACACACACACACACACACACACACACACACACAGACTCACGTTTTTTGTTATGCAAGACCATGCTGAGGCAACGGGCTCTCAGTAGCTCATTCGCCCCCAGTAATCCCCCCTGACATTTCCCAATCAGCCGCTCCTAGCTGCCAAGTGAGTGGCGAGTGCTGCTCTGTTTGCACAGATAACACAAGAGGATGCTCATCTCTTCCCCTGGCTCTGACACAGCTCTAATGGCCACTCCACATAAGCAGACGGTTAAGTGTGAGAGACTAATGAGGTCCACAGAGCAATGCCCATATCACAGCTAACCCTGTTCCCCCATCTCTGTATCGCCATGCTGTACCTACAATCTGGAGCATGGACTGCAGGCTATGGCACCTCGTAATAACTGGAAGGAAAGTTAAGCCTCCAAGCTTATGTAGCTTTCTGGAGGAATTTTAATGGAATGTTTGTGTTTTGAGTTGTTTTCCTCAGAGTGCTGTTAGTCGGTCTAGGAAATATGTAATAATGAATTAAAAAAATCTGCTTCACATTCACACCCCTTGACTTTTTCCAAATGTGTTGTGTTACAGCCTGCATTTAAAATGGATTCAATTCAGATGTGTTTGTCACTGGCCTACACACAATACCCCATAATGTCAAACACACACTCAACCACAATGACCGGGGATGTTTTCCAATGGCTCACAAAGAAGGGCACCTATTGGTAGGTGGGTAAAAATAAAGACATTGACATTCAATATCCGTTTGAGCAAATTTAAGTGATTAATTACACTTTGGATGGTGTATCAATACACCCAGTCACTACAAAGATACAGGCGCCTTTCCTAACTCAGTTACCGAAGAGGAAGGAAATCGCTCAGGGATTTCATCATGAGCCTTTAAAACAGTTAGTTTTTTCCTATCACAGCCATTAAACTCTAAGGTTGATCAACAACATTGTAGTTATTCTACAATATTAACCTAGTTGACA
The DNA here is from genome assembly GCF_045791955.1 of Oncorhynchus clarkii lewisi. Taxonomy (NCBI): domain Eukaryota; kingdom Metazoa; phylum Chordata; class Actinopteri; order Salmoniformes; family Salmonidae; genus Oncorhynchus; species Oncorhynchus clarkii. The sequence goes on from NC_092166.1 coordinate 57,831,747, forward strand.
GTGTGAAAAGGAAGACTGTGCAGAATGTTTGCAACAAGGCACTAAAGTAATACTGCAAAAAATGTGGCAAAGAAATGTACTTTTTGTCCTGAATACAAAGTGTTATGTTTGGATATCCAATACAACACATTACTGAGTACCACTCTCCATATTTTCAAGCACAGTGGTGGCTGTATAATGTATCCTGTATCATGTGTTGTGTATGCTGAGGCTGAATTTATTGTAGCTGGGGATTTTAACAAAGCAAATGAGAAAAACGCTCCCGAAATTCTATAAACATATTGATTGTTGTACTCGCGCTGCTAAAAATCTCGACCATTGTTATACTACCTTCCAGAATGCATATAAGGACCTCCCCCGCCATCCATTCGGCAAATCGGACCACGATTCCATCTTGCTCCTCCCCTCCTATCGGCTGAGCCTCAAACAGGAAGCACCCGTGGTGAGGACTTTTCAACGCTGGTCTGACCAATCGGAATCCACACTTCAAGATTGTTTTGATCACGCGGACTGGGATATGTTCAGAGTAGCTTCAGGAAATAATATCAACACATATACCGATACGGTGAATGAGTTAATCAGGAAGTGCGTATGAGAAGTTGTACCCACTGACTATTAAAACCTACCCCAACCAGAAACCGTGGATAGATGGGAGCATATGTGCAAAACTGAAAGTGCAAACCACTGCATTTAACCAGTGCAAAAAGACTGGGAATATGGAAAAATACAAACAGTGTAGTTATCCCCTCAGCATAGCAATCAAACAGGCTAAACGTCAGTATAGAGACAGTTGAGTCCCAGTTAAACAAGACGTATGTGGCAGGGTCTACAGCCAATCACGGACTATAAAAGAAAAACCAGCCACGTCGCGGACACAGACGTCTTGCTTCCAGGCAGGCTGAACACCTTCTTAGCTCGCTTTGAGGATAATACTATCAGGAACCAAGGTAAGACCCAGACGCAGACTGTGTGAAGTAACAATGTTTATTGTAACAACAGGGGCAAGAAAACGACAGGTCAAGGCAGGCAGGGGTCGATAATCCAGAGTAGGAGCAAAGGTACAGGATGGCAGGCAAGCTCAGGGACAGGCAGAGTTCAGTAATCCAGAGGTGGAGCAAAGGTACAGGATGGCAGGCAGGGTCAGGGAGAGTGGTCAGGCGGGCGGGTACAGGGTCTGGACAGGCAAGGGTCAAAAACCAGAGGGACAAGAAAAATAATGCCTGGGAAAAGACAGGAGGTGACAGGATAAACACAGGTAAGCTTGACACACAAGACGAACTGGCACAGACATACAGAAAACCCAGGTATAAATACCCAGAGGATTAGTGGGAAAGATGGGCGACACCTAAAGGGAGTGGCTACAAGCACAGGTGAAACAGATCAGGGCGTGACAGTACCCCCCACCCCATGGGGGGTACTGGGCCTAGAAACAGAATACCTAGAAACAGAAGACAAGGGTCAGTCAGAAATAGTTTTGACTCTAGTTTTGACTCAAGTTCCTCACAGAAAAGGTAGGAAAAATATGGAGGACAGAGGACAAACAGCAGAGGGGCTAATGATCTTGGAGCGGGGGGGAATGGTCTCGGCTTCTGGGGGTGTAGCAGCGGTACTATAGCGGCGTGCCAGTGCCTCAGGCTTGACCTCCTTGGATACCGGTCGGTGCTGCAGAAGCGAAGTAGCCCGGGCCTTACTGAAGCCCTCCCGGAGGTTCTGGTACTCTGGGGAGCTGGCGGAGAAGTCCAGGGCAATTTCCAAGCCCCCAGGAAGATGTCCCGGGGCAAGCAGAGCTGGCAAGTTCCGGCAATGAGTGTTGCGGGATGGGCTCCAACCCACAATGGCACCAGTAGCCCAGTCAATGGAGGGATTGTGTAGCTGGAGACAAGAGAACTCCAATACCACGGGAACCTGCGGAGACTCAACCAGCAGGAATTGGATCATCTCACTGTGGTTCCCCGACACTCGTAGGTTGACGGGGGTGGTCTGGTGGGTGACCCTGCCTATAGAGCGCTGGACGGGGTGCACTATAGGCAGGGTCACCCACTCCCGTGGTATTGGAGTTTTCTATTTCTGACTGCCCCTTGTCTTCTGTTTCTCAACCCCTCTCCACCCATGGGAATGGAGAGGGGCTGAGTGGGGATTCCCAGCTCGGACGCCAGGGTAATGTCCATGAGACTCACATCGGCCCCAGAGTCGATGAGTACCTGGAGAGATTTGGACTGGTCGCCACACAGCAATGTGGCATGGAGAGGGGGGGTGAGTAAGTGGAGAAGAACAATGATCTTTAAGACCCACCAGTGTACTCACTCCAACAAATGAGCTAGGTCTCTTGAAGGGACAGGTAGACACAAAATGACCGGCAGTACAGCAATACAGACAACTCAGGGTCTCAAGTCTGCGTACGCGTTTGCCTGGAGACAGCCTAGCCCTGCCGAGCTGCATCGGCTCGGGAAGAGTTGAATCGGCAGTCTCCGGAGGCTCTTGGAAGGACTCGGGTAAGCTCGGATCCTCTCAGGAACGTAGATTCCAGGGACTTCCGGAGTTCATCAGCTGCAAGGTGGGATCCCTGAGTGAGCAATTGGGACCGCAATCGGACCTCTTCTCCCTCCTACGTTCCAGTAGCCAAACATCGATCTGGATGGTTAAAGTGATGAGTGAGTTGAGATCCGTCAGTAGTTCTCGGGGTTGCCAGCTCATCTTTTACTGGGAACGTGTCGAACAGCTCTTTCGGGTTCCAGCTACCCTCCGCTGCTATCGTGCGGAATTCCACTGCATAGTCTGCCACACTGAGGGTGTCCTGCCAAAGCTGGAGTAACTTCTGGGCAACCTCTCTCCCGGACACCGAAGCCTCAAACTTTTCTCACCTCTGTCAAGAATACCTCCAGACTGAGGCAGACGGCGGATTGTTGCTGCCACACCGCCGTGGCCCAGGCAAGTGCCCTCCCGGACATTAGCGTAATAATGTACGCTATCTTTGAGTGGTGTGAGGAGAACGAAGAATACTGCAGCTCAAAAATGAGGGAGCACTGGGAGAGAAAGGCCCGGGCAGGTTCTGGAATCTCAATTGTAATGCTCTGGGGGAGGTAAGTGGGGTTCCCGGGAGACCAGGGTGACGGCGCTACTACCAGCTGGGTTACAGAGGGGCTGGGAGGTTAAAGTCGTGGTAAACTGCCTAGCAGGCAACCCACAGAATTGCTCCCGCAATGCGTCCAAGGCTAGGTCGTGACGTTCGGCCACGGCCTGGAACCCTTCCATCAGACCGCGAAGCAACTCCTCATGACTACTTGGGAGGAGATGGCGTTGCGGAGCTGGTCTAAGTCTGCTGGGTCAGTCATGGCCAGTTCGTACAATCAGGAACCAAGGTAAGACCCATATGCAGACTGTGTGACGTAACAATGTTTATTGCAACAACAGGGGCAGGCAAACGACAGGTCAAGGCAGGCAGGGGTCAATAATCCAGAGTAGGCCTCATGGGTGGCGCAGTGGTCTAGGGCATTGCATCGCAGTGCTAGCTGTGCCACCAGAGACGCTGGGTTCGAGCCCAGGCTCCGTCACAGCTGGCCGCGACCGGGAGGTCCATGGGGCGACACACAATTAGGGTTAGGGAGGGTTTGGCCGGTAGGGATATCCTTGTCTCATCGCGCACTAGCAGCTACTAAACAATTTGGGGAGAAAAGGGGGTAAAATTCCAAAAAATAAAAATAAATAAATAATCATAATCCAGAGTAGGTACAGGACGGCAGGCAGGCTCAGGTTCAGGGACAAGCAGAGTTTAGTAATCCAGAGGTGGAGCAAGGGTATAGGACGGCGGGCAGGTTCAGGGTTGCCGTCCCAGATGGTATCCCTAGCCGCGTCCTAAAAGCATGCGCAGACCAGCTGGCTGGTGTGTTTACAGATATATTCAATCTCTCCCTATCCCAGTCTGTCAATCTCTCCCTATCCCAAGGTTTAAATCACCTCCACCTTACCTGCCACCCTAGACCCACTTCAATTTGCTTATCACCCTAATAGATCCACAAACGCCACCACACTGCCCTGTCCCATCTGGACAAGAGGAATACCTATGTAAGAATGCTGTTCATTGACTATAGATCAGCATTCAACACCATAGTACCCTGCAAGCTCATCATCAAGCTCAAGGCCCTGGGTCTGAACCCTGCCCTGTGCAACTGGGTCCTTGACTTCCGGACGGGCCACCACCAGGTGGTGAAGGTAGGAAACAACACCTCTTTGTTGATCCTCAACACTGGGGTCAGCCCCCTCCTGTACTCCCTGTTCAACCATGACTGTGTGGCCAAGCATGCCGCCAACCCAATCATCAAGTTTGCAGACGACACAACAGTAGTGAGCTTGATTACCAACAACGATGAGACAGCCTACAGGGAGGAGTGGAGGGCTCTGGGAGTCTGGTGCCAGGAAAATAACCTCTCACTCAATGTCAACAAAACTAAGGAGATGATAGTGGACTTCAGGAAACAGCAGAGGGGGCACCCCCCTATCTACATCGACGGGATTGCAGTGGAGAAGGTGGAAAGCTTCAAGTTCCTCAGCGTACACATCACTGACAAACTGAAATGGTCCACCCACACAGACAGTGTGGTGAAGAAGGTGCAACAGCGCCTCTTCAACCTCAGGAGGCTAAAGAAACTTGGCTTAACACCTAAAACTCTCAAACTTTTACAGATGCACAATTGAGAGCATCCTGTAGGGGTGTCTCACTGCCTGGTACGGCAACTGCACCGCCCACAAGCACTCCAAAGTGTGGTGCAGTCTTCCCAACGCATTACCGGGGGCAAACTTCCCGCCTTTCTGGACACCTACAGCACCTGATGCCATAGGAAGGCCAAAAAGATCATTAAGGACATCAACCACCCGAGCCACTGCCAGTTCACCCTGCTATCATTCAGAAGGCGAGGTCAGTACAGGTGCATCAAAGCTGGGACGAGAGACTGAAACACAGCTTCTATCTCAAGGTCATCAGACTGCTAAACAGCCATCACTAGCACATCAAAGGCGGCTGCCTATAGACACACGTAGATTAGGAATCACTGACCACTATTAGAAATGGATCACGAGCCACTTTAATAATGTTTCCGTATCTACAGTAACATTACTCATCTCATATGTATAAACTGCACTCCACACTATTCTACGGTATCTTAGTCACTTTTAAATTGTGTTTTTAACCTTTATTTAACTAGACAAGTCAGTTAAGAACAAATTCTTATTTACAATGACGGCCTACCAAAAGGCAAAAGAAACAAAAACAACATCATAACATGGTAGCAGCACAAAACATGGTAGAAACATTATTGTCAACAGCACAGGTCAAGAAGGTAAAGACAACAATACATCACACAAAGCAGCCACAATTGACAGCAATAGTGTCCATGATTGAGTCTTTCAATGAAGAGATTGAGATAAAACTGTCCAGTTTGAGTGTTTGTTGCAGCTCGTTCCAGTCGCTCGCTGCAGTGAACTGAAAAGAGGAGCGACCCAGGGATGTGTGTGCTTTGGGGACATTTAACGGAATGTGACTGGCAGATCGGGTTTTGTATGTGGAGGATGAGGGTTGCAGTAGATATCTCAGATAGGGGGTTGTGAGGCATAAGATGGTTTTACAAATAAGCATCAATTAGTGGGTCTTTCAACGGGTATATAGAGATGACCAGTTTTCAGAGGAGTATAGAGTGCAGTGATGTGTCCTATAAGGAGCATTGGAGGCAAATCTGATTGCCGAATGGTTAAGGACATCTAGCCGCTCGAGAGCAACCTTACCTGCCGATCTATAAATTATGTCTCCATAATCTAGCATGGGTAGGATGGTCATCTGAATCAGGGTTGGATTTCTTAGAAACGTACCCAGAAAGACTCAACTGTAAATTGATGACATAGTTGATTCTACGATGTATTGACTCAGGGGTGTGAATATTTATGTAAATGATATATTTCTATATTTCATTTTCAACACATTTCCAAAAACATAAAAACAAAATAATGCTTTCACTTTGTCATTATAGGGTATTGTTTGTAGATGCGTGAGATTTTTTTTTTGATCATCCATTTTGAATTCAGGCTGTAACACAACAAAATGTGGAACATGTCAAAGGGTATGAAGACTTTCTGAATACACTGCGGAGTGGCTACCTTTGGTTCATACATGATGCTACAGGGCCTGACTAACAAAAATGCAACAAATCGAGGCAAAGTAAAAAATATTTAAAAAATACTAACAGCGCAACTGTTGTCATCTCTTAATCTGATCTTCGTAGCCTACTGTATCTCCTCCTTTGATCTTCTGGAGTGCAGTGGGAAGATAACATGGGGGGTGGAAGCACATCTGCCACACTGATTTGACAACTGTTCAAAACCCACCGCAAATATTGAACGGATGATAAAACCCACATTTAATCCCGGTCTTGAATAAAACATGTGGCTTGTTTTTCAGGATAATCATATTAATCCACTTGAACACAAAATGAATCGGAGCAGTCTTTAATCATCACAAAGCCAGGGTCAAGTGTGCTAAGACCATGTTGTACATCTACAAATGCAGTAAATACCTTCAGTGTGCTATTAGTAGGAAGAAAACTCATTTACTATGGTCCGAGTTATGCGTTTGTGCAAGGTCATGAACCCTGTTTCCGTTTTTGTGTTCAAATCAAATGTATTTATATAGCCCTTCGTACATCAGATGATATCTCAAAGTGCTGTACAGAAGCCCAGCCTAAAACCCCAAATAGCAAGCAATGCAGGTATAGAAGCACGTGTTGAAGTGAGAGACAAATGCTCATAGGTTACCCATGCCGAGCCCTCTAGCAGACCATGTGAGAGTGTGAGTAGCGCAGTAAAGCATGCTGTCTGATGTGGACTATACACAGCATCAATCCCCCCCCTGGAAAACAGCTGACCACGCCAATACACACCATGGCTTCATTCACTGCACACAACAGGACTCTCACTGACTCCCATTACTCAGAGCGGTATCAACACTCAACGAAGCCGAGTTAAACTGAAAACATTCATGTTTACTATTTGGCTATTTTCGATAAAGATACTTTTTATTTTTGCGACTGTTTTGCTATCGCGAGTGTTAGGCGCTCAGCTTTTCAAAGAATAGGATCAGTGCAGTTAGGGACCAGTTGCCATACCATGGCTGTCCTTTTGCAAACAAGAGGTAAAAGGTCAACTCTTAGTCCTGCAAACTTTGGTGAAATATCAAGTCCATAAATACCAGTTAGCATGAGCACTTCAGTAGTGTTGTGAACTTGGGGAAAATATCTTTAGCCTTTCAAAACAAACCCATTCCTTCCCATTCAGATGGAATACATAAATGTAAAGCAAGCATTATGGAAAATGAGTGTTTTTTTGCAAATGGAAATACTGTAGTGACAATGATCCATAAATACCAGTTAGTATTAGCAATTTAGTAGCTATGATAACTATTTGAGCAGTTCTCCGTTCAAGACTTAGACTAGGGATATATAATAATATTATTTAGAGTCTAATGGGAAAAGGGGAAGAAAAGATACGAGCATCAAGGAAACTCTTAAGTATCATATAAAGTTCTTAAATGTACTTTTAAGTTGTAAAACATCAGAAAAAACATTTCTGGTTTCTAAACATCCGCCTCTGATGCTAGCTAGCTGTCTAGCCTAATACCAAGATTGGTAGCTAGCACATGAAACCCTGAGGCTGTTTCATCTAAAACACATTTGCATGATTCACCCATAGTGCAGCTTCACATTTTCCAATCATGCTCAGGAGAGTTTTTAAAAATAAGATAAGCCGATACATGTGATAAATAATTGAACACCACAATGAATATTTAAAATGATAGGCCCTTGTTGTACGGCTGCCAACAAAAGAGGGAGCAGATAAGGGCTCATGCTTGATTGAGACATTGTGGGATAAAAATGAAAAGGGCTCCATCGAGATGACTCATCAACGACAACCATTTGATTTCCTTATTCTCTGCGGGCCATTTGGCAAAGCTGTTAATCCATCTATCCAAATAAAGACACAGGAAACACACACACACACACACACACACATTAATGAGCCCGGTAATGATCCAATAATATCACCGATATGCAACGCACACAGGTGCCCCGAAAGAGTTCTGACGACATCTCAATGAACGCGTATCAAATCACACTGTTCTTCGGGATGTCTGTTGTTGCTATGTTCGTTTCAGTGTCATTGCCTCTATGATACTCGGCTGCTAACACTATCTATAAATAAAACAACACATGATTTCAGTGCGATCAACACAAAGTTGCCTGTAGCACTTCAGGCTCTCTCGCTGTGATGCGGCAGCGAAGGTAACCTTGGATGTACTGTAAGTTGCTAGTCATATTTTTAGAACAATTGTTTCGGCACTTTTTACGACAGCACATTTATATCTTTGGCAATACTTGAGAGCTTCTGTGAGTCGTGTGTTTGTTAGAGGCGCATTTTTTTTTTATAGCTGGGTAGACTTCATAAAAGTCAAAAGATACATGTTTTGAGTACGGAGGACAGACGGGTATAGAATTATTAAATACGTCAGACAATTTTGCAAACCACACACATGTACTGTACCAGATGGCAGTCACATTAAATATGGAGCAACTACCTCCAACTACCCCCAAGCCATAAGACTGCTAAATAGTTGGTTAAATAGTTCACCAATAGCTACAGGGACTATCTGCATTGACCCTTTTTTCACTCTTTTGCACACTTGACTCATCACCGCCACTGCTGCTACTGTTTATTATCTATCTCAGGGATGGGCAACTTTGATGGGGGTGGGACACACAAAAAAAACAGAACTCATGAGGGGCCACATCCCCCCAACCCCCCAACCCCACCTTGCGAGCTAAACATTTTAGCAGCTCCCCTCGTGACAGCGAAGAGGAAAAATTTACATTTTGAAGTAAATGTTCTCCAATTCTACACATTTTGCCATGGGTGGAGAGAACATTTTGCAATGAACTCATTTCATGCAATTTTACTCAATTGGCCATGTGGTGGTGGCAAATGTTTGCAGTTTTTTAACATGATAACTGATGATCAACGGGCCCAATCCCGGTCGATCATGCATACTACAAGTTTAGATAGCTGGCAGCGAGAATAACTTACCAATCTAAAAAAGTTTTGCTGACCTGGGCTAATTGAGTGACTACTGATGCACAACCACATTTCGAAATTGCATTTTGTGTATTCTATTATTCTTTCTCTCAACAGTAAGTTGAGACCCTGACTGAGTTAAAAAAAAAATGTATCTATATTTTGTTGTTGTTGTTATTGTAGACCCCATCCCTGATCTTACCTGTTGCCTAATCACTTTATCCTTACCTACATGTACATATCTACCTCAATTGCTTCGTACCCCCGCACATCGACTCGGTACTGGTACCCCGTGTATATAGCAAGTGCTTTGCTCAAGTGCACATCGAAAGATTTTTCCCATAGTCAGTCTGGAGAGTCGAACTGGCGAATTGTCGGTTACTGGCCCAATGCTCTCAACCGCTAGGCTACCTGCCGCGCTTATTTCGCTTTCAATGCACTGATGCAACACCTTAAAAACATCTTAATTCTGTACTCTCTACTTTTAATGACATTCATTAACAAGGCAGTTGTCCATAGCACCATGTCTATTTGACAGTGCACGATGGTTAACTGAGATGCTATCATTAGGACATGTTAATAAGCTATGTTATGCTAATGCAGTGTTTGTTTTTCTGCCCCCATGCTGGTAGTGGTGCGTGGTGACTGCCAACGGCTGCATGTTTATACTGCAGGTGCTGTCCTCCGAAGGAGGGAGGGAGTCCCACTACCCTAATCATGAGAGAGAGGGAGGGAGAGAGCGAGAAATAGAAATTGTGTGAGAGAGAGAGGGAGGCGCGAGTGGAGAAATTAGGGCATGCCAGAGGGAGGGGGGAGGGGTGTTGGTGAGAGGGAGGGATGGTGGAGAGAGGGAGGGTGCGGAAGGAGGAGAAGAGGCTGGACTAAACAGCAGGACTCTGCCAGGTAGTTAATTGGACCTGACCGTTAGGAATGCATACACCCATGACAGATGACATTTAAAACACGCACCGCTCCACTACACACTGGAGTGTGACTCTGCACAGCTCCCGTCTGTAGCATGAACACTCCAAATAATAGGACTGGCGCCTGGTGGCCGCGGAACTACCCTGCTCTACAGCTCTAAACACACACATTTAAGGGTGTTAACACTCTTAACCCGGTTAAACGCAGCGTTGCAAAACAGAGTGTCAACCAACTCCAAATAGATCCTTCAGAGGGAGTTGTGCGTGTCTAACGTGCGTGTGGGGTGGGCACATTTCATCTGACCATGTTTATTATTCCCCCCCCCCCTCCCCACCCCCCCACAGAGAAACTAATCACACGGCTGTGATGAGCTCCGGGGGGAGGGGGGGTTAGGCCGGTCCAACCCATCCTTCCAGCCCTGCCTAGGACACAAGCACACACAGTCAGGCAGGCAACACACTGTCTCTCCCCTGCTCCAACCCAATGAGGGCCATGGAGAAAATAGAGCGTCCTCACTCTCTTACTGTGACTCACGGCGTGATTACCGTTCCGTACCTAGCAGCTAGTTACACTCCTTGCCTTGTCTGGCGCTCCGTCTCAATAACCTGTATGTTAGGGACGGAGCACGGCGATTGCTTTCAACACGGCCAAAGCTTAACAGGCAGACGGTGGCACAATTTTCGCAATCGTTAAGTCATCCTGTTAGGATCTTTCAATCATCTACCTCTGCAGGTAATCTAATTATCATGATTCACAGGTACTGGCATGCAACTCCACAGCTGTTCTTGTGCTCAATCCTGTAGGTTGACTGTTCTTATTCACGAGGCGTATGCACAAAGGTATCCCTGGTGTAAAAGTAAGCAAATGTCATGTTGTTTTTTCAATGCAATAGCCTTGTGTGTGTGTGTGTGTGTGTGTGTGTGTGCGTGTGTGTGTGTGTGCGTGGATGATACGTTTTCCCTCATGTTTATTCATGTCGTAGTCTTACTCAGGTGAAGGAGATGGGGGGGGGGGGGGGGGGGGGGGGGGGGGGCTAATTCACACATCTACGGAGGTAAGCAGAAAACGAGACAGTGATTGCAGTGATCGTCAAAATGACAAACTCAGAAGTGGCAAGGTGGTTACGGTGGCGGGTGATTTAGTGAAACTCACTGCGGCTTCATTAAGTGTTTCTATGAGATAACCGCTGTGGAAAACGCACAGGCGGCAGATTTGGGTGGCAAACTTCACAGACAGTTCCACTCGGGGAGGGGGAATCTACTGGTGCCACTTGCCAGACAGCGCTTCTGCCAGCCAACCTGACATCACCTCACACACACTAAATCAAATCTCCGAAACAACACCAAGCTCTTCGTCAGCCCTATGCAAATTTCATGATCATTGATGTTCAGAATCAACCAACTTCACACACTAATTAAAATCTCCACAGATTCCAAATGTTCTTGGCCTATTAAGTTCAAAGACTGGGCTACAGATATCAGACAAAGGCTTCTATCATCCAATTAGGTGATCCAATAAACTTTCAACCCAGCTCAAGGATTTCAGACTCTTACATTGTAACACCATTAAACATTAGGCCACATCATATGCCAAGTTCTGAACTGAACTGCTGAATATACAGTACATCATATAAAAGCACATACAATAAAGAAAATTGGCTGCAACTCAAAGGTTTGGTTGAAATGGACATTATAACAGTTTGTGAATAGACAGTGAATTATTGATGTACATTGATTGGCATTGCACAAGGACTGCTGGCACTGAGTTAAAGGGCTTATTGGTTCCTGAGAGGCCCACAGACGGAAGAGGGAGGAAAGGGGGAGGGAGAGAAGGAGGGGTCGACGGAGGAAGGGAGTGGCGTTATCCTGTGGACTGTAACTCGACTAGGGGAGTAGAGGGAGGGATGGATGAGAGATGGAGGGATGCAGTCTCCTCTGGACTGCTCAACTAGGGGAGCAGATGGAGGGAGGGAGGGATTTGAGGGAGAGATAGAGAATAGGGAAGCAGATTGTGGAGGCCCTGGCTGTGGAGGGGGACATAACACCTGGCTAATGTCTCCACAGGCTCTAATTAACAACTGATCCAGGCAATGCTGCCTGCTAGGTGGCCTGTTACCAACAGCCATTGTTATTCCCCCACCTGCCAAAGAGCCACTATCACCAGCGACCTTCCACCGCTGTGTAGGACATGTCATTCATTCAAACCCCCCCCCATTCAAGGCTTTTCATTGCCCATGTTCCTGGCTCTGTAGTCTTAATGAATCAGTAGATAAGGCTGGCTTGTTATAGAGCTGGCTTACACACATATCCCCCCCCCCCCCCACTAGATTACAACACAGCTCAACTCCTCTGCCAACAGAGAACTGGACCAAGTTAAGAGGCCTACATGGTGTGCGAGTGTGTATACAAAATATATATAAACGTAGAAGACACATTTCAGTTGAATGCAATCAGTTGTACAACTGGTATCGGAACTAGAAGCACAAGCATTTCGCTACACTCGCATTAACATCTGCTAACCATGTGTATGTGACAAATACAATTTGATTTGATTTGATATCCCCCTTTCCTTTTTAAAGCATGTTGAGAACTTTAAACGCACTTCTTATTCGGTATTGAAAATGATTCGATGTGGTGGGGTGAAAAACCATTGTTGCACAAGAAGCATTTCGCAATGCCCTCGCTAACTTTTTCAAAATTTCATTATGGAAATCAATAATAGCAATTTAGTAAGCCAGAGCTCCAGCATGCTGATCCATCTAGAGTCAATGCCAGGGGAGCTGAATTAATTAGCCCCTTATGTCACATATGTACAATACTTAATTCAATAAAAGAGCCATAATTTATGCAGAGCAAGTGCACTCTACCCTTTGAGAAAACAACACTGTGCAGTGCTGAAGTAGATTTGCTGTACTTACTACACACTCTAGCTATGAGCTATGATACATATTCATATAAACACTAGCAATAAAAGCTTCGCTGACAGGTTCCATATCGCCTCTAACCCTTTCTGAAAATATATCTGCAGTTTAGTGTTCTCTTAAATACCTTGACATCTCCACAAAGGTGAATTAAAATGTTGAGTGTTTAAACACAGTTACGTTGTAAATTAAAAAGCTGGAGATCTATCCCCTCTCCGACAGGGGAAGAGGAAATCCTGTGCCCGGACTATATGACCTCATAAAAGCGCAGAGCGCTGTCATAAGCAACATTGTGTGACGTGTCAACCTGTGCCCGCGGCTCCACCTTGATCAAGCCCTGATATTTGACCACTGGGAATATTGATGTTTTGTGATTTGGAAAGACAACACGAAACACATCAGGCAACAAGCTCTCATACAAATCCATATTGAAGGAGAATATCCAAGCTCTACAAATGTAGATCAGTGACCGTGCAAACCATATACAGTATCATTTCAAGTTCTAGCCTGGTCCCCGATCTTTTTGTGCCGTCTTGCTAACTGGTCTGGTTTACCATACCAATTTCACACAAACAGATCTGGGACCAGGCTAACAGTGCACATGCTCAGGAAGAAGTGTACCTGTATTCCTCCTGGGTGAAGACTGGTATGACGGAGGGCTGCAGGACAGTGATAACCACCAGGGTCTTGTTGACTTTCACTGGCTCCCCGTCGTCATAGGCAACAATGATTAGCTGCAGGGAGGAAATAAAATAAGAATCGAACAAGAAAAAAGTGGAACGCAGGGTGTCACTCAATTTCTCCACTCAATGACGTTCTTAGAAAAAAGGTCATTTTACAGTACTGTTTATAACAAAAGGTATGTACTCACACTAAACACTAGATTGGGCTCTTCATTGAGGTTGACACGTGTGATGACGCTGCCTGTGACTTCGTTCACGTCAAAGATGCTGCCGCTGTAAGGGTCCTCATCGAGGTCCAGTCTGTAACGCACACGGCTGGCAGGGGTACCCTGTGAAATACACACACACCTTATGTTCATTTATCTACAATGGCAGGGCAATCTCAACAAAATGCATCAGGACATTTCTAAATAAGCCCCCCCGCCCCCCCCCCCCACACACACACACACACACAGGATCAAGGGTCAGGGATCAACATTCACTGGCTCTGTGGCTCACGCATTTGAAACATCCCGTTTCCTTGCCACTGAGTAATACTCTACAACGTCTAGGTTTGTTTTTCATTACTCTCCAAAGGCTCCGGGTGGAACAGAATGGTGTTTCACTCATTCTAAGACCTCTTTGTGAACTCATGTGTTGCCTTAGAAGGCAGGAAGGCAGAAAGAGAGGCAGGAGGTGGCGACTCGGCTGGGTGTCTGGATCATTTGGGGTGGTGAAGTGAGGAGGAAGGAGAGACTCTACGGGGGCAGTGACGTCTCATACAAATCCATCGACCAACAGCATAAATGCCATAGCAAATGGACCCTGATTCACAGGGGCTTAGCATGAAATCTGCCCAATATAGGATTTACTGATTTATTATGAAAGCATTGAGAGAAAGTACATCAATATCGACGAGGAGCGAGCGTCTGAAAACACTGTTTAACCTTCCTGGGGTTGAGTCCCAAATGGGACCCTATTCCCTATATTGTGCACTACTTTTGACCAGGGCCTGTATCCGCAAAGTGTCTCAGAGTAGGAGTTCTGATCAGGTCCCAACCTGTCCATATACTGTAATCTTATTCCTTATGATCTACAAGGATCCCTGATCAGCACTCCTACTCTGACAGATTTTTTGGCTTTGGTCAAAAGTAGTGCACAATATAGGGAATAGGGTGCCAATTGGGATGCAACCTGGCTGGAGTCAAACATAATCCTAAATCCTACTTTATCGTATCGCATTTCTGCAAACTTATCTCGTTCAACTCTAATATTTTCTCTGCACTAATACTTTAAATCACCTTTTTAACACCGCCGAGACAACCCAATTGCACGCTGCCATGACCGTCACACCTTTTAACAGAGTTCTGAATCTTAAACATACAGGTTAAATCTCTCTCTCTCGCGCTCAGATATCGGGCCAAATTTGGCTGTAGCTTAGAATGAAGAAACGTGTCTAAAGATGGCTCATGCATAAACAGAAGTTCATAAAGCTTCATGAAATGTGGGATGCCAACGCGAAGAGACAGCTGACAGATGCTAGGAGAATAGGGGAGCAAAGAAGCGAGGTTAGAGAGAAAGCAACAACATCATTGGGCGCCATAACAACAAGCAGGTCAGAGCGGAGATGATAATGCTCGCTGACGAATTAAGGATCTGTCCTTTTGTTTGGCAAATGTCAAATGCACTTTCATGTGCTATAAATTTGGTAGATCACATGTCTTACTTACAACACACTTTTTCAGTAGCAGTTTCATGACTTAAAAGATGTAGCTAAACAAAACAGCCGAACCAGCATTTGTGTAAACGCTTGTTCACTTTCTGTAATTACAGCGAGTTAAACTATGATACGTTTGTTTAAATCACACAGCTCTCCCTTGTAAAGCACATATTTTTTCTTTTAACTCCTAGGGGATTTTCAAGCAAACATTTCTTTGATTAAACATACATTCTGAATTTAAGTCGTATTGTCCTGATAAACAAAACGACTCAAGTTGTGCTCGAGTTGAGTTCTGTCTCAATAGCTGCTCCTTTTCAATAAACCAACCTAGCACTGAGTCAGCAGAATCTACGAGAAAGTACAGCCTGAGAACCCTTTCTCCTATGACAGGGGAGAATCATGATCACAGTAAACAAATAATTCAAGTGTCAGTGTTTGACGGAGGACTATAACAATTCAGCCGATCTTCTTGAGATGCTGAGAACAGCCCAGAGCCCAGTTTGTGCTCCGTAGCTTAGCTGGCAGCGAAGACAAACAAAGTTTCCCATCGAAGTTTCAGGCCTGTAACAAATAGTAAATTAGTCTTCCCAGTCAATAGCCAGTCATGAGTAGATTTGCAGTGCCTTCCCTTATGTACTGTAAATAGAGAGAAAGCTACACTTTCATCAACCGATTATTCTTCAGCCTCCACAACTTTCACGGTGAGAGTAAAAGTTGCTGGAGTGCCTTGAGGGGGGGGGATAGGGAGTTACGGACAGGGAGAGGGGAGGGGGGGAAAGTAGACAGCTCTGACAGGAGTCTCTGACTGCTCCACCATCTGCCGCAGAGGGGGTGAAGGACACAGGTCATATTGTAAAAATATGCACACAGACACACACACTCTGACAGGAGTCTCTGACTGCTCCAACATCTGCTGCAGAGGGGGTGAAGGACACAGGTCATATTGTACAAACGTGCACACAGACAGACACACCCATATAGTTATGTGACTTCGCACAATTAGACACACATGCATGCAGACAGGGCTCGGTGCACAGACGCACGCACGCACACACACAATCTCAGGCGGATCATATAATTTAGTGACTAAGCAACTACTCTGCTTATCAGATTGATTAAAAGGGGAGGAAAGTTTCCCTCTAGGGTGGGCTGTTTAATAATACCATTATAATGAAGGCTGATCGTGTAGCTTGCTTTTGGATTGGGTCAATTGCGTATCACATTTAAAACTTTAGACAATATGGGATATGAGAGGCGTAATTGAACTCTTGATATCAGAAGCCCAACACTGATCACACCCCCCCAAAAAACCCATCCCTCCCTGCATGAATACTGAACATTGGGAAGAAGACAAACAGCTTGTAGACTGCACTGAATTCACCTGTGAGATGTCAGATAAAAGAAGAGAACAGAGCCAAAGAGGATTGACCTGAGTCTCATCCAGCTGTGACTTGAGTTTTAAAATGTAATATCTCTTTGAAGGCTAACTCGGACATATGATATATTTCACTACAGAAGCTTATTAAAAGCAGACCATTGCCTCTGAGATGCTAAAGACAGTGGAGGGTACAGTGACCACAGTGACATAACATCTGCAGTGTGGACCCCCACCCTCCACAGCTTATCTGTCTGCAAACTTGGATATATATGAGAGAGAGAGAGCGAGAGAGAGAGGGCAAGAGAGGATGGACTGACAGAGAGAGAAACAGAAAGAGGGAGGGAAGAGAAGAGGGGAGGAAGGTTCTCTGCTCAGTCTCCTCACCTGAATTTATGATCAGGAGTGAGCTGTGTGTGTGACTGGGGGGTGCTTTGAGGTTCCAGCCAGGCAAGGTGCCAAGCAAGGTGCCAGGAAGGCTCTGTGGAGTCTCTCTCTCCCACCCTGTCTCTATCAGTGATTCATCTCACAGCTCAGCTTGAGAACTTGCCTCTCCTGTCATCTCAAAACTGCTTTACATACATCTGAGGGAGAGGAGTGATGCGGTGTGGGGCGCTGGTAGCCCCAGTCCAGCCAGCCAAGCCAGGGCCTCCCACTCATGCAGAGAGATATCACAAGGGCTCACCTCGGCCTGTCAATCCCGCCAGGCGGGAAGGGGTCTCCAGGGGGGCGAGGCTGATCCTCCGCTGGTGCTCTCTACTCTTCCCTTCCTCTCCTCCTTTCTCTTCACCTTCTCTCTCCTTTTTTCTCTCTTCTCCTCTCCTTTCATCCTCTCCTCTAATCTACCGACTGCTGGGACCATTCAGAATGCCTTCAAGTTAAAAGGTTAATCTCCACATAGTCCTACAGTACCACTATGCCCTACATGTGTGAAAAAAAGGATTGCATATAATCTATGTTGTTGTTCCACTGCATGTGAATTGATGAATAATATTCGTTCATGAATAACATTTGCTCAGTGTCTTATTTGCCCTGAGAGACCTTAAGGCATCTACCTCTTTGCGCCAATGTGATGGGTGAGTTTGTGAAACCAAGCGTTTACTATAAGGGGAAATGTAATATCATTGTATATTCAGGAACTTGTTGCCGAAGCATGGTTGATTCGCCACGCCTTGGGACGTCGGCTTGGCAACACTGACATCATTTCCTCGGGCCACAGGGCAATGAAATCACACAACACAGTGAGCATGTAGAATATGCTTCTATATGATATGCAGTGAGCATATTGCTTTCTGCCTGCAGGTCCACCCGAGGCTATAAGATATCAGAACATGTAGTGATATCAATCTCTCTCATAAATAACCATCCACTTATGGATGAACGAACAAATCCACTAGCACAGAACATGATAAATAACTGAAAGCTCAAAACAATGAGACTTACCCTACCAACGTAATAATAGCAAAACACACTACAACAACTCCGTCCGATGTATCTACATTATATCATTAAGCATTCCATCGACGGGACGACTCTGTGGAATACATAGAAACAAGACAAACAAACACAATGACAATGTACGAGCGCAGTAGCGCAGACACATACTATGTTTTCTGTTCTCCGCTAAATCGCCGGCTCGGGACGGAGCTGAGCCAATCATGCTTTCACACCCGCGTTGCCACGGGAGCAGCAACCTGGCAGGCATGTTGTAAAGTGACAGTCAGACCCAGAGCAGGGCTGTCACGTTGTTGTCTACTCACAGGGGGGTCTAGGTCTTCTGCATGTACCGTGGTGACCACAGTCCCCTTGACTGCGTTGGGAGCCACCATGCCCCTGTACAACACCTGGCTGAACACTGGAGAGTAGTCATTCATATCCTGGAGAAGGAAGAGAGAAACAAACTCATGTAATTAGTGAGTTTCTGAATCAACAGCATTTTTACCCTAAAAGCCTACTACTACCACCATAATAAAGATACCCCTCATGGTAAATGCTTCCAGTTGTCAGAATGACAGTCTCTGTGAGCCTGATTGAATTCAGCATTATTGTGAATTTGTGAAGTAGCTAGCGCTGTCATTGCTGACGGACATGGCAAGCCATTTTCCTCGGCTACTCCTTTGATTTCCTCTGAAGGACTGGCTGCATTTACAACTGTCAGCCTGGTCTAGAGAGGCTCACATTAACACTTAGGCAAAGCACTAAATCAAAATGGCAGATACTCAATAGGAGATCATGGGGCTTCATTAAGACTGACATGTGCGGCAGAGGGACTGTTTTAACTTCTGGCCTGAGAGAGATCATTAGACCCTGTGTGTGAACCACGGAGACGAAAGCTCTATATGAAGCTTAGCAAACCCCCTAGTACTGGTAGAGGACATCAGTACTCTATTTTCGCCAAAGAAGTGTTCTTTTCCAAAAGACTGTCTGAAGACTGAAAGAGGTCCAATAATGAGTGCCGCTGGATCAGAATACAAAACATGTGTTAGCCTACAATCTGTCCAGCGGCTGCTCAGCTATTCGCCCTTAAGACGGAGCGGCATTGCAATGCATTCAAAAGAGCACGCCACCTCACAACATCCAAGGAGAGGCCAGGGCTAGTTCAGGTGTCCAAATTACACCTTCGTCTTCCGGCTACCTCCTGCTCTGAGAATTTACACTGAAAAGTCCTTGATACAGCGCCTAGGCTTGTTAACAAAACTTGGTGGTTGTCTGTCTGTCTAGACAGCAGCTTTCATCACAGTCCCCTTTTATAATCACACTTCCTCTGGATGCTGATTTTTGCTCTGGCTGTCTGGTATAGAATATATATATATGAATTGAAATGCCTTTTTTTTTTGCAAGCTCCAAAACATACAACGCAATAATCGACATCAACGTAGCACTAAAAACACCATAAGGTAGAACAAATAAATTAGTGCACAACTTTCACTAAAATGTCGCGCACAACAGCTGTAACACCCATCACCAAACATCCCCCCCCAAAAAAATTCTCATTAGGTTTCCAGGTATTGTAATAACAATGTACGAGTTATGTTTTTCTTCTCGCGTAACAGAAAAAAACTGTTCAGTCATGCTGATGATTAGACAATATTGGTTTAAAACATTCGCCTGATGTTCCCAGAACACATTGTCTGTTAAAAGGTTCCCCAGAATATTTCATTAGGTCGTGGGAACAGTCTGGTGGGAACATTGTGGGGACATCACAAAAGATACAGTGCCTTGAGAAAGTATTCACGTCCTTTGACTTTTTTTTCAAGACAAATTGTGTCACAGCCTGAAATTAAAATGGATTCAATTGAGATGCTTTTTTGTCATGTGCCTCCACACAATACTTCATAAAGTCAGAGTGGAATTATGTTTTTCTACATTTTTACAAATGAATAAAAAAATCTAAAGCTAAAATGTATTGAGTCAATAAGTATTCAACCCCTTTGTTATGGCAAGCATGAAGAAGTTCAAGAGACTACCTCATCGCTGTACACCACACATACAGATAATTGTAAGGTCCCTCAGCTGAGCAGTCCATTTAAATCACAGATTCAAATCACAAAGACCAGGGAGGTTTTCCAATGCCTCGCAAAGAATTGGTAGATGAGTAAAAATTTAAAAAGCAGATATTGAATAAGTAAAACTGAAAAAAAAATGTGGCAAAGTAATTCACTTTATGTCCTGAATGCAAAGTGCTTTGTTTGGGGCAAATCCAATACAACACATCACTGAGTACAACTCTCCATATCTTCAAGCATAGTGGTGGCTGCATCATGTTATGGGTATGCTTGTAATCGTTAAGGACTGGTGAGTTTCTCAGGGGAGAAAAAAATGAATGGAACCAAGCACAGGCAAAATTCTAGAGGAAAATCTGGTCCAGTCTGCTTTACACCAGACACTGGGAGATAAATTCACCTTTCAGCAGGATAATAACCCGAAACACAAGGACAAATCTACACTGGAGTAGCTTACCAAGAAGACAATGAATATTCCTGAGTGGCCGAATTACAGTTTTGACTTAAATCTGCTCGACAATTGACAAGATCTAAAAATGTTTGTGTAGCAATGATCAACAACTAATTTTAACGAGCTTGAATAATTTTGAAAAGAATAAACGGGCAAATGTTACACAATCCAGGTGTGGAAAGCTCTTAAAGATTTAAGGTACCCAGAAAGACTCAAGACTCAAAGTAAACATGTATTGACTCAGGGGTTTAAATACTTATCTAATAAAGATATATTAGTGTTTTATTTGCAATAGTTTTGTTTTTACAAATGTTAAATTTTTTCTACCGCTTTGACATCTTGTAGATCGTTTATTAAATCCATTTTAATCCCACTTTGTAACACAACAAAATGTGGAAAAAGTCAAGGGGTGTGAATACTTTCTGAAGGCACTGTATATTCCCAAAACACAAAAACTGTCCAGTTGTGCAGATGATTCTACAATGTTTCTTTTAGGGTGCAAAAAAACGTTCACTAGATGTTACAAGAACGTTCCCAGAAGACATTTCGTCTGTTCTCTAAAGGTTCCCATAATATTTCTTAGAACATTCTTATGAATGCTTTTTACACCTTTAAAGAAACACTGCAGAATCATCGACACAATTGGACAATTTTTGTGTTTTGGGTATGTCTGTAAGCTAACATATGGAATTGTTTTAAGAAGGTCATTTAGCTATTTGATTTAGAATTTTAAGAGCCTTTGAAGGATAAAAAAAAGTTGAATAAAAGATTCACTACATCGAACAACAGATAGTCCCTCAAATAAAATCAAAAGGACGTTTTTCTGAAGTGTCTGTACAAAATCTGAGAGATTTAAAAAAGACCAAGAAACTATATATACAGTTGAAGTCGGAAGTTTACATACACCTTAGCCGGATACATTTAAACTCAGTTTTTCACAATTCCTGACATTTAATCCTAGTAAAAATTCCCTGTTTTAGGTCAGTTAGGATCACCACTTTATTTTTAAGAATGTGAATGTCAGAATAATAGTAGAGAGAATGATTTATTTCAGCTTTTATTTCTTTCATCAAATTTCCAGTGGGTCAAAAGTTAACATAAACTCAATTAGTATTTGGTAGCATTGCCTTTAAAATGTTTAACTTGGGTCAAACGTTTTGGGTAGCCTTCCACAAGCTTCCCACAAGAAGTTGGGTGAATTTTGGCCCATTCCTTCTGACAGAGCTGGTGTAACTGAGTCAGGTTGGTAGGCCTCCTTGCTCGCACACGCTTTAAATTATTATTATTTTTTTTCAAGATCCAAGTTTAACAATTTAAAGGCAATGCTACCAAATACTAATTGAGTGTACAGTGCCTTGCGAAAGTATTCGGCCCCCTTGAACTTTGCGACCTTTTGCCACATTTCAGGCTTCAAACATAAAGATATAAAACTGTATTTTTTTGTGAAGAATCAACAACAAGTGGGACACAATCATGAAGTGGAACGACATTTATTGGATATTTCAAACTTTTTTAACAAATCAAAAACTGAAAAATTGGGCGTGCAAAATTATTCAGCCCCTTTACTTTCAGTGCAGCAAACTCTCTCCAGAAGTTCAGTGAGGATCTCTGAATGATCCAATGTTGACCTAAATGACTAATGATGATAAATACAATCCACCTGTGTGTAATCAAGTCTCCGTATAAATGCACCTGCACTGTGATAGTCTCAGAGGTCCGTTAAAAGCGCAGAGAGCATCATGAAGAACACGGAACACACCAGGCAGGTCCGAGATACTGTTGTGAAGAAGTTTAAAGCCGGATTTGGATACAAAAAGATTTCCCAAGCTTTAAACATCCCAAGGAGCACTGTGCAAGCGATAATATTGAAATGGAAGGAGTATCAGACCACTGCAAATCTACCAAGACTTGGCTGTCCCTCTAAACTTTCAGCTCATACAAGGAGAAGACTGATCAGAGATGCAGCCAAGAGGCCCATGATCAATCTGGATGAACTGCAGAGATCTACAGCTGAGGTGGGAGAATCAGTCGTATATTGCACAAATCTGGCCTTTATGGAAGAGTGGCAAGAAGAAAGCCATTTCTTCAAGATATCCATAAAAAGTGTCGTTTAAAGTTTGCCACAAGCCACCTGGGAGACACACCAAACATGTGGAAGAAGGTGCTCTGGTCAGATGAAACCAAAATTGAACTTTTTGGCAACAATGCAAAACGTTATGTTTGGCGTAAAAGCAACACAGCTCATCACCCTGAACACACCATCCCCACTGTCAAACATGGTGGTGGCAGCATCATGGTTTGGGCCTGCTTTTCTTCAGCAGGGACAGGGAAGATGGTTAAAATTGATGGGAAGATGGATGGAGCCAAATACAGGACCATTCTGGAAGAAAACCTGATGGAGTCTGCAAAAGACCTGAGACTGGGACGGAGATTTGTCTTCCAACAAGACAATGATCCAAAACATAAAGCAAAATCTACAATGGAATGGTTCAAAAATAAACATATCCAGGTGTTAGAATGGCCAAGTCAAAGTCCAGACCTGAATCCAATCGAGAATCTGTGGAAAGATCTGAAAACTGCTGTTCACAAATGCTCTCCATCCAACCTCACTGAGCTCGAGCTGTTTTGCAAGGAGGAATGGGAAAAAATGTCAGTCTCTCGATGTGCAAAACTGATAGAGACATACCCCAAGCGACTTAGAGCTGTAATCGCAGCAAAAGGTGGCGCTACAAAGTATTAACTTAAGGGGGCTGAATAATTTTGCACGCCCAATTTTTCCGTTTTTGATTTGTTAAAAAGGTTTGAAATATCCAATAAATGTCGTTCCACTTCATGATTGTGTCCCACTTGTTGTTGATTCTTCACAAAAAAAATACAGTTTTATATCTTTATGTTTGAAGCCTGAAATGTGGCAAAAGGTCGCAAAGTTCAAGGGGGCCGAATACTTTCGCAAGGCACTGTATGTAAACTTCTGACCCACTTCTGACCCACTGCTGACCCACTACTATTATTCTGACATTTCACATTCTTAAAATAAAGTTGTGATCCTAACTGACCTAAGACAGGGAATTATTACATGGATTAAATGTCAGGAATTGTGGAAAAACTGAGTTTAAATGTATTTGGCTAAGGTGTATGTAAACATCCGACTTCAACTGTATTTGGAATTGATGCTTGAAAAGGTTAACCCCTTATCTGGCACTAAACTATATCTATATACACATTACTTCCATGTATTTTTCAAACTGGTACTGGGGGACATTCAGACGAGTCTGGTGAGGCTTGTGGGCGTCCTAGAGCAAAACAACCAGACAACGACGTGTTCGCGAGAGTCTCATCTTTTTATCGGGCGGTGTCACAGTAGGTTGCCTTCCAAACTGTTCGGACGCTACAGCCTATTTAGTGAGAATAGTGATTTCCACCATTCACCGCAGATGCAGAAGTGCGACATCAGCGGATGCGGTGGATTGAGACACATCCAATGCAAAAAAAAACAGATCTCTATACCTTAAACAGATGGGTTTTGGTGGGGATTTTTTTATTCTGCTAATTGGGGCCGCAGAAATCTATTCTAGAGGGTTAAAGTCATCATTGGCCTCGTGGTGAAATCCCTGAGTGGTTTCCTTCCTCTCCGTCAACTGAGTTAGGAAGTTAGGCCTGTATCTTTGTAATGACTGGCTTTATTGATACACCATCCAAAGTGTAATTAATAACTTTACCATGCTGAAAGTCTGCTTTTTTTTTTACCCATCTACCAATAGGTGCCCTTTTTTGCAAGGCATTGGAACACCTACCTGGTCTTTGTGGTTTAATCTGTGTTTAAAATTCTCTGGGTACAGAGATGAGGTAGTCAGAATGAGGTAGTCATTCAAAATTTGATGTTAAACTCTATTATTGCACACAGAGTGAGTCCATGCAACTTATTATGTGACTTGTTAAGCACATTCTTTACTCCTGAACTTATTTAGGCTTGCCATGACAAAGGGATTGAACACTTGAATACTTTTTTAAAATGTTAAATTCATCTGTAAAGATTTCTAAAAACACAATTCCACTTTGACATTATGGGGTATTTTGTGTAGGCCAGTGACACAAAATCTAAATGGAATACATTTTAAATTCAGGCTATAACAAAATGTGGAAAAAGTCAAGGGGTGTGAATACTTTCTGAAGGCACTGTAAGCAGCTAGAGCTAAGTAATTACACTAATGGACAGTGACTGAGTAATACAGCCTCGTTTAATGTGTAAAACCACATCACAAGCCTGATCTCCCACTCTTCTACTGGTCTAGGAGCGTCACGCAGAGGCCAACGGTGGGCTAATCTCCATACAGCTCGTGTCTGGTGCTTAATCACCTGAATCATAATACATCAGATGGCCACAATACTGACAAAATAGAGCCCTCACAAACCTAATGATCATCCAGACATCAAATATCCCAGCACTGTACTACAATATCAATCTGTCAGTCTGTCTTTCATCGGGCAAGGAGAAATGAGAGGTAGCTGAGGATCATCCATCTCTCTTTTACTCCGTGGTGGTGAGAATGGCTAGTGGTTTTAGACCAGAGAGAGAGAGAGAAAGAGGAGAGAGAGAGAAGAAGAGAGGAGAGAGAGAAGAGCGAGAGAGGAGAGAAAGAGGAGAGAGAGAGAAGAGCGAGAGAGGAGAGAGAAGAGCGAGAGAGGAGAGAGAGAAAAGAGAGAGAGAGAAAGAAAAGAGAGAGAGAGAGAAAGAAAAGAGAGAGAGAGAGAGAGAGGGCGGAGCCATGTATTCATGAAAAATTAGATTCACAGGTCTTCTGCATTTTTCCTTTTGAATGATGAAGATGGCTTGTGAGTGATAAACAGCCCCTGCTATGGAGGCGGCAGAGGGAAGGTACAGTCATTTCCTTACCGTTATCTTTACAGTGACAGTGGCCAGGCCTGGGGGCATGCTCCCTCCACTGTCCAGGGCTTCCACCACAAAGGTGTGGTCCGTGGCTGCCAGGGTCTCAAAGTCCAGCGTCTGCAGCACAGAGAGCTCTCCAGTCACTGGGTTGACAGCAAACAATTGCCTGGCCTCCGGGGTCCGTATACGGAAGGTGACGTTGGAGTCCAGGTCAGAGTCTTTGGCCTAGAGGAGAGGAGATGAAGAGATGGAGGAGGAAGGAGTACTGCGGGTAAGAAACAGTTCAGTGTCCTGTATTAGTGGATCTCTGGTCTATGGGACTTGAAGTAACTTGTACTGTAGTTATAAATAGGTGTATGTAAGAAACAGTTTCCCTATTAGCTAAGAACACAACAGCCAGAAAATTACACAACGTTACAGCATGAATCTTAAGTCTCTTATTCAATAGGCAATCATAAAAACAAAAGAATCGAGCAATTCTAGTTTCTGGCACTCGTCAGTCAAATCACAGTGACAAGCAGTAATAACTACTCAAATCCATTGTTAGGAGAGAGACCTCTGGATTCACTCTTGCGTCTGTGTGGGTTGTGCATGTCGTTTTTTCAAGTGGAGGTGTGTGTTCACGTGGAGTGTGTAGGGGGAAGAATAGCTGTGGGCCTACACACAGATAACAACACCCCCCCCCCCCCCCCCCCCGACCATGCTAGTTCAGCCATTAGTGGCTCCACTAATCTGTCTACAATATCAGCCTATCAGCAGGCTCGGTGTGGCATGTGGAGCGACGGGAGGCCACGGTGATGAGAGGTTTGACACTGCTAGGGGATCAGTGCACTAGGACCAGACAGACACTGTCACTGTCACGTAAACCTGTCAATCAACCAACCCAACTGTCCAAATGTCCATGATTAGCCTCACACAGGGAGATGTGACTGGTCTCCTCAAAAAAGTATTCTCTGGGCTGACTAACAACAAATAACCACAATTCTAGATAGTCCAGACGATATACTCAACTTTTGGATCAAAGAAGAAGCATGTTCTTGGAAAATACAAATAACCACAATTCTAAAGTCAGGTTCTTGGAAAACAAGCAGGATTCCAATTAACAATTTCACCTCAGAGAATAATGGGAGTAAAAAAAGTTCCTACTCCACTCAGCTCCTGTTTGACCTTTCCTGAGTGCACTTGACTGAATAGTGGGCCATGTAAAAATGTCCAAGTCTGAGGTTTTGATATCCTCTGTCAATATGCTCTAGGCTATCCATATGCCTCCTGACCTTGTGTGCTTTGATGTACTAGAGGATGCATTTGGACTGTGGAGCGTTTGAAGTAGTAAATACACCCCTCCCTGCCTTGTGGCTCCTGAGTGTCCATGGAGCATGCTGTGCACTCTTGGACACACATGCACACACGCACAGGCTGGCAATCACACATACGCACATACATCATGCACAAACACACACACAAACTCACAGTAAGCTGCAGGATGACTGTGTTCTTAGGACTATTCTCCGGCAGATTGACCGTATAGGATGGTTGGGAGAACACCGGACTGTTATCATCCACATCCAGCACAGTCACCGACAGAGTCAGCGTGGTCCTCCTGGGGTCCTCCACCGCTCCGTCCTCCGCCTCCACAATGAGGTCATACTGACCCCTGACCTCTCGGTCCAGAGGCACGGCGGTGTAGATGGTGCCATTGGAGTTGACCCTGAAGAGGTCGGCGTGGTTGACTAGTCGGTAGAGCACCTGGCCATTAACCCCCGCGTCTGGATCTGTGGCCTGGGTGGATGGATGGGTGGGAGGGAGGGAAGGAGACACAGGGGGTTAGACCCTCCATATCAAATCAAATCAAATGAAATGTTATTTGTCACAAGCGCCGAATACAACAACTGTAAGGTGTTCACCTTACAGTGAAATGCTTACTTACAAGCCCTTAACCAACAATAACGTTTTCGGGAATCTGAGGACCCATGACAAATCTTTTCAGTCTCCTGAGGGGTAATAGGTTTTGTCGTGCCCTCTTCACTACTGTCTTGGTGTGCTTGGACCATGTTAGTTTGTTGGTGATGTGGACACCATATGGCAGGCATCATGCATACATTAATAGGGAGGAACTCTCACGCACACATGCAGACATATACACAACACACACAAGCACGCAGGTAAGTGCACACCCCCCCTTCACACACACACACATACAAACAAACACACACAGATGCAAACACGCACACGATGAGACACCTCTTTCAACAGCAGTGAGAGAGAGCAGTACACAGATCACAAGCAGACAGCCTTACACAGGTACACAGTGTTACAGTTGAACCGTCTCTTCAAACAGCCTGTTGTGTCCTCTCTGTGATGCAAATGGAGGATTTTTTTGTGCCGCAAGTTAAGCAGTTCTGTCTGTATATCGTAGGGATTGTATTGTATCCATACAGCATTAATCCTACCATTTCACTCTGGATTTGTTCGAGATTGAAGACAGTGGTTTTCCAATGCACTCTAATGAGCTAATGGAACATATCGCTCATGGTGAAACTGTGTTGTGTGTTTAGAATTGTACTATGCTGTTCCATTGTAGTGTATCCTGCATCTACAGTGGGGAGAACAAGTATTTGATACACTGCCGATTTTGCGGGTTTTCCTACTTACAAAGCATGTAGAGGTCTGTAATTTTTATCATACACTTCAACTGTGAGAGATGGAATATAAAACAAAAATCCAGAAAATCACATTGTATGATTTTTAAGTAATTCATTTGCATTTTATTGTATGACATAAGTATTTGATACATCAGAAAAGCAGAACTTAATATTTGGTACAGAAACATTTTTTTCAATTACAGAGGTCATACGTTTCCTGTAGTTCTTGACCAGGTTTGCACACACTGCAGCAGGGATTTAGGCCCACTCCTCCATACAGACCTTCTCCAGATCCTTCAGGTTTTGGGGCTGTCGCTGGGCAATACGGACTTTCAGCTCTCTCCAAAGATTTTCTATTGGGTTCAGGTCTGGAGACTGGCTAGGCCACTCCAGGACCTTGAGATGTTTCTTACGGAGCCACTCCTTAGTTGCCCTGGCTGTGTGTTTCGTGGTCGTTGTCATGCTGGAAAGACCCAGCCACGACCCATCTTCAATGCTCTTACTGGGGGAAGGAGGTTGTTGGCCAAGATCTCGCGATACATGGCCCCATCCATCCTCCCCTCAATACGGTGCAGTCGTCCTGTCCCCTTTGCAGAAAAGCATCCCCAAAGAATGATGTTTCCACCAGCATGCTTCACAGTTGGGATGGTGTTCTTGGGTGTTCTCATCCTTATTCTTCCTCCAAACACGGCAAATGGAGTTTAGACTAAAAAGCTCTATTTTTGTCTCATCAGACCACATGACCTTCTCCCATTCCTCCTCTGGATCATCCAGATGGTCATTGGCAAACTTCAGACGGGCCTGGACATGCGCTGGCTTGAGCAGGGGGACCTTGCGTGCGCTGCAGGATTTTAATCCATGACGGCGTAGTGTGTTACTAATGGTTTTCTTTGAGACTGTGGTCCCAGCTCTCTTCAGGTCATTGACCAGGTCCTGCCATGTAGTTCTGGGCTGATCCCTCACCTTCCTCATGATCATTGATGCCGCACGAGGTGAGATCTTGCATGGAGCCCCAGAACGAGGGTGATTGACCGTCATCTTGAACTTCTTCCATTTTCTAATAATTGCGCCAACTCTTGTTGCCTTCTCACCAAGCTGCTTTCCTATTGTCCTGTAGCCCATCCCAGTCTTGTGCAGATCTACAATTTTACCCATGATGTTCTTACACAGCTCGCTGGTCTTGGCCATTGTGGAGAGGTTGGAGTCTGTTTGATTGAGTGTGTGGACAGGTGTCTTTTATACAGGTAACGAGTTCAAACAGGTGCAGTTAATACAGGTAATGAGTGGAGAACAGGAGGGATTCTTAAAGAACTAACAGGTCTGTGAGAGCCGGAATTCTTACTGGTTGGTAGGTGATCAAATACTTATGTCATGCAATAAAATGCAAATTAATTACTTAAAAATCATACAATGTGATTTTCCGTCTCTCACAGTTGAAATGTACCTATGATAAAAATGACAGACCTCTACATGCTTTGTAAGTTGGAAAACCTGCAAAATCGGCAGTGTATCAAATACTTGTTCACCCCACTGTATGTTCTGTTACTGTAGTATAGGCCTACACTGCACGTATCTCTGCATTTGTTGCTAGAAGTGCATCATTATCCAGGTCCTGTGCTCTGCTCTACCCTGATAGCTCTCTTATCTGGCTCTGATCACAGAGGTTCCCTGCATTAATCATCAAGGTGGTAATAGGGAGGCTGACTCTGCACCCATTGACTCCAGACTTGAAGGCTGGAGCCAGATGACATGAGAAGCCAGGATCACACAGAATTATCATATCATCCCTCTGATGACTTTGTAGGAACACGACTCCGTGATCCCATTGAACAAAGGAAGATAGTAACTTAACATCTCACCTCCGGATTGGGAGCTAAAAGTAATTGAAAAATGGAAAGAAATTTGATGTTGAAAATGTCATTTATTCTACTAAAAGGCAAGTGATAATTGACTTTGGAGGGCGTAAAGGTGTCACACCCTGATCTGTTTCACCTGTCTTTGTGCTTGTTTCCACCCCCCTCCAGGTGTCACCCATCTTCCTATTATCCCCTGTGTATTTATACCTGCGTTCTGTTTTTTTATTGTCAGTTCATCTTGTCAGGTCTTACCAGCATTCTTTCCCGCCTTCCTGTTTCTCTAGTTCTGTTTCCTAGTTTTCCCCGATTCCGACCATTCTGCCTTCCCTGACTCTGAGTGCCGTCCTGTACCTGTCTGACTCTGACCTGATTACAAACCTCTGCCTGCCCTCGACCTGCCCTTTGCCTGCCCCGTGTTTCTAATAAATCATCTGAGAACTGTACTATCCGCCTCCCGTGTCTGCATCTGGGTCATATCATTATTGTGATAAAAGGGAGAGTGGACACAACATGTTTATTTTCAGAGACATTGTTGAAGTCGTACAGAACATTTATTTTCCACCAGAGAATGAAATACATTGAGGAAATGTAAATTAATCAATCTTGGTGGTAATACTGAGACAGGATCAGTTTGTAATTTTCATAAAAATAAAAATGGAGATTGCCTTCACTCAAAGCATATTGCAATGCGGTGCAAAAAAATTAAAACAATACAGAAATGCTGCCCCTGCTGTTGTTGTGTACGGAACACAACATCCTGCAGGAGATCAGTAAGATACCATGAGAATAATAAGGAACATGTTGACTCGACTGAAGTCTGAAAACCCAATCGTCAGGCCAAAATAATGAACGTTACTCTCCAGTCAGTGATGGCATGAGTTCAATACATTTCTATCAGCTGCTAAAGCAACCACGACCTGGTTATGAAAGCATTCACCTTCTCAGCAATGGTCGACTTTGGGCATAAATGCTAAATAACGGCTTTTACCTGTATAACTTATCAATGCACCATCATACCAGTTAATTTAAAGCATGTTTAAAAAAAATGGATAATGGATCCATAAGATATTTGGCCACAGAAGTACCATTTCTTACCGATCTCTACAGCTTCCGTCCAAAAACAAATCCTGCGAAATGACGTCAACACTACAAGTGGCTAACTTAGCTAACGAACCAGAATGTCACATCGATGACGCACCAAATGCACACCACAATAAATTGAGAAAGAGGAGGAGTTGGACCATTTTTCGTGGATATATTGAAGCAACATCTCAAGACATCAGTCAGGAAGTTAAAGCTTGGTCGCAAATGGGTCTTCCAAATGACCAATGACCCCAAGCATACTCCCAAAGTTGACAAAATTCACCCAACGTATTGTGGGAAGCTTGTGGAAAGCTACCCAAAATGATTGACCAAAGTTAAACAATTTAAAGGCAATGCTACCAAATACAAATTGAGTGTATGTAAACTTCTGACCCACTGAGAATGTGAAGAAAGAAATAAAAGCTGAAATAAATCTCTACTATTATCCTGACATTTCACATTCTTAAAATAAAAGTGGTGATCCTAACTGACCTAAGACAAGGAATTTTTACTAAGACTAAATGTCAGGAATTGTGAAAAACTGAGTTTAAATGTATTTTGTATGCAAACTTCTGACTTCAACTGTATAATCCACATAATAATTAACATTTCATGTTCTGCAGGATTCTTTTCCAGCTGCAGTAAACTGGCTCAAATTAAGATTCTACATCGGTGAAACCTGTATCTATGCCCTCCGACGAACCATCAAACAGGCAAAGCGTCAATACAGGACTAAGATTGAATCGTACTACACCTGCTACAATGTTCGTCGGATGTAGCAGGGCTTACAAACTATTACAAACTGCAAAGGGAAGCACAGCTGAGAGCTACCCAGTGACACAAGCCTACCAGACGAGCTAAATTACTTCTTCTGCTCACTTCGAGGCAAGCAACACTGAAACATGCATGAGAGCATCAGCTGTACTGGACGACTGTGTGATCACGCTCTCCGCAGCCGATGTGAGTAAGACCTTTAAACAGGGCCAGACGGATTACCAGGATGTGTATTCCGAGCATGCACGACCTACTGGCAAGTGTCTTCACTGACATTTTCAAACTTTCCCTGTCGAAGTCTGTAATACCAACATGTTTCAAGCAGACCACCATAGTCCCTGTGCCCAGGATTACTAAGGTAACCCGCATAAATGACTACCGACCCGCAGCACTCACGTCTGTAGTGCCCTCAAATCTCATCACTAAGCTAAGGACCCTGGGATTAAACACCTCCCTCTGCAACTGGATCCTGGACTTCCTGATGGGCCACCCCCAGATGGTAAGGGTAAATAACAACGCATTTGCCATGCTGATCCTCAACACGGGGGCCCCTCAGGGGTGCGTGCTCAGTCCCTCCTGTACTCCCTGTTCCCTCATGACTGCACGTCCAGGCACGACTCCAACACCATCATTAAGATTTCCGATGACAACAGTGGTAGGCCTGATCACCAACAACAAAGAGACAGCCTATAGGGAGGTCAGAAACCTGTCCATGTGGCGCCATGACATCTACCTCTCTCAACGTGATCAAGACAAAGGAGATGATTGTGGACTACCGGAAAAGAAAGACTGAGCACGCCAACATTCTCTGAGACGGGGCTGTAGTGGAGGAGGTTGAGAGCTTCAAGTTCCTTGGTGTCCACATCACTAACAAACTAACATGGTCCAAGCACACCAAGACAGTTGTGAAGAGGGCACGACAAAACCTACTCCCCTTCAAGAGACTGAAAGTATTTGGCATGGGTCCTCAGATCCTCAAAAGGTTCTACAGCTGTACCATAGAGAGCATCCTGACTGGTTGCATCACTGCCTGGTAGGGCAAATGCTCGGCCTCCGACCGCAAGGCACTACAGAGGGTAATGTGTACGGCCCAGTACATCACTGGGGCCAAGCTTCCTGCCATCCAGGCACTCTATACCAGGTGGAGGCAAGGCCCTAAAAATGGTCAATGACTCCAGCCACCCTAGTCATAGACTGTTCTCTCTGCTACCGCATGACAAG
Organism: Oncorhynchus clarkii lewisi; assembly: GCF_045791955.1. Taxonomy (NCBI): domain Eukaryota; kingdom Metazoa; phylum Chordata; class Actinopteri; order Salmoniformes; family Salmonidae; genus Oncorhynchus; species Oncorhynchus clarkii. Next base: position 57,864,874 of record NC_092166.1, read on the forward strand.
TGGTACCGGAGCACCAAGTCTAAGTCCAAGAGGCTTCTAAAGAGTTTCTACCCCCCAAGCCATAAGACTCCTGAACATTTAATCAAATGGCTACCCAGACTATTTGTCCTCCCCCCTCTCTTTTACGCTGCTGCTATTCTCTGTTCATTATCTATGCATAGTCACTTTAACTCTACCTACATGTACATATTACCTCGACTAACCGGTGTCCCCGCACATTGACTCTGTACCGGTACCCCTTGTATATAGCCTTGCTATTGTTATTTTACTGCTGCTCTTTAATTATTTGTTACTTTTATTTATTTCCTTTTTTCTTTTTTGTTGTTGTAGGTATTTTAAAAAACTGCATTGTTGGTTAAGGGCTTGTAAGTAAGCATTTCACTGTAAGTTGTGTTGTGTTCCGCACCTGTGACAAATACAATTCGATTTGATTTGATTTGCAGACTCCGAGCTATGTCTTACACCGTTCATCACACCAGAGCTCAACTGGTAAACACTACAATATGGGGATAGTTTCATTATCTAGTGAGGAAGAGAGGGCATGCTGAGCCAGAAAGAGTACAGTGATTTCTGCTTCACTTGTCTGTGAAGCTCTCTCTCTCTTTCGTTAAGTGAAAACAGTAATGTGTCTTGATGGCTTGATAAGCAGAGCAAAAGGCCTCTCAGGAGCGGACACTGAATGTGCCAAGTCAACTCATTTGTCTTGCAGACAGTACCTTGGATCACATGGATCAACTTTACTAATATTATTATTATTATTATTATTGTTGACAGGACATGGACATAAATCAGAAATGTTGCATAAATAACACCATAACACACATGGCGGTAACCCACCACCTCTACTAATATCCATTTCAGACAGGAAACGCCACACGTATTCGTTTAACCATTTGTTAGTCTTGGCTCCGTCGTGGTGGCTGGCTGCCAGAGCATACACAATAATTACAAGCAGAGTCCAAACAGGTGGAGGCCGGGGTGGGAAAACAGAAAACAGACTGGCATGGCGAGTCGCGCATGCTACAACAATAGCGTGCCACCGAGACCGCCAGCGCACAGCGTGCCACCGAGAACGCCAGCGCACAGCGTGCCACCGAGACCGCCAGCGCACAGCGTGCGCGTGGCAGCCATCAGAGAATGTGGAAGCAGAAACCTGGTCCACTAAATAGACTGCCACATCGAGGTAGAGTGATGAATCTAACTGGTGCAATATCAGCCGACGCAAACACTCAGGCTTCCTGTATGAACCTGCTGTGCTCGATGCGTTCCCAGATTCAGGAAGAACTTGTACTCAGATGGTTTAGCGTTTAGTGTTCCATAAAGGCTTACTCGTTTCGATGCACATATTGTTGCAAATCCCACTTGAGACAGTATGGGTGAAGTGCTCACACATACACACCAGAGTGTGTGCATCGATCATCAATTATTCCCAGCAGTCAATGCAGCTCCAGCCACTTTCCCTCCAACTCTTCACCCAGGTAAACATTCATCTTATGATCCACAACACAGCGGTGTGCAGTACTGCGCCGCGCAACACCACACAAAGCCGCACGACTCCCTCCAAAGATGTCTGCCTGCATTATCCTCCTCTTATTCCACTAACAATCCCCAGCCCTATTAAACTACACCACTAATTACAACTCCTCGCAGCTTAACAGAGCCCAACAAAGCTACTCATTATAGAATGTCCCTGAAGGTGACAAATTATTTAAATTACATTTATTAAATTGGAAAATGATTAACAGCGGAGCGGGCAGGGAGCTCGCGGGGGGCCATCAGCCGCCTGGGCCCGCTCTGCTCTGGGCCTCCTGGCAGCTGGGCACACATGCTGGGGGGGATCGTCAGGCCGAGCATAGAGTGGGGCCATTGGCACTCGGCCATCACCTCCCTGCGGGCCTCTGATTACAATTAGCCAAATGGGACAGGGAGAGTCAGCGGGAGAGAGCCACCAGAGCCACAAAGGAACAGTAGGGTGTACTGCTGCAGGTCAGGTACAGATAAGTTAAATCGCATGGGACAGACTATTTCAATGTCAAAGGCCCCATGGACAGTATGCCTGCTTATACAAGCTGCAATTTACATGTTGATAGATTCAGTGCAACAGAAACATTACTCTACAGGGCAAGCCAGCAACAGTACACTGACTTATTCATCAGACAGATCTTAACATGAGTGCAAGGGGCTATGTATGAGCCAGCAATGTGGACGATACAGTAAATGCCACACAGTAAACAGTGTGGCATACATAAATCCAGACTTACCTTTACTTGGCCCACAAAAGAGTTGGCCTCCTCCTCTGTAACTGTTACGTTTTGGGGCACGAGTGGATCGAAGACGGGGTCATTGTCGTTGACATCAGTGACCACAACATTCACAGTAGCCGTGGAGGTCTGGAAGTGCAGGATAAAAACAACACAGTTATTGATCTCTGCTTCGAGCAAATCAGCAGGAGTTCTTTCTCTGAAACAGTAGCTTAAAAGCACCGCAGACTTCTCCGTATGTCATGCCTGACCCAATCAGCATGTGCGTGAATACATTCTATGTCATTCTTAAACTCTCTAATCAAATAATACATTTGGTTTCATTATTCAGGGCCTGGGTGGGTTTATCATCAACAAATCCACTTGTTTCCTGATTAACTGCTATAGCTCTTGCAATAACGCTGATGTATTTGCATTCGCCATCGTGTGATGAATGACAAATCTCCTCAGCTTTAGGTGAATTAGCATTTTTGTGTTTGATATGACAACGAGATGCTCCCAAACCCAACACATTTAGTTGTAGGTTCTTTCAGACGGTGCATCTTGTCGAAATTATCACTTGATTAACAAGACTACTGAGCCGTGTAGATATAGCACATTAAATCTCTTCAGAAACCAGGATATATCATGACACAGGGACGGCAATCGCAGTACCCGGCTCCGGATAATCTTGAGCTGACTACGAGAGCATCCTGTGACCATAGCGACTTGCAGTCTATTATAGAAAATAAAACATGGAGTTCAAGGCTTTTATAAAACTGAATTAATCAAATCAATGCCCTTTTGACTTCTAGCTACACGTTTCCCCCGATAGAAGAACAGAATCCAGAAAGCTCATCCAGGTCAACAGGTGCAGGTAATCACATTCGATTTTTTTGTCATTTAGCAGACGCTCTTATCCAGAGCAACTTACAGTTAGCGCATCCATCTTAAGATAGCTAGGTGGGACAACCACATATCACAGTCATAGGAAGTACATTTTTCCTCAATAAAAGTAGCTATCAGCAAAGTCTGTGCTGGTAAGAAAAGACAAGTGCGAGTGTTAGTGCAAAGAAGGCAAGTTAATTAATCAAGGTACTCCATCACACTACTTAAAGTGGAACTGACACATATTTAGTACCATCAAATCTTATTCAAGTATGCTCATATAATGTACAACCTAGGGAAGAATAAAACAACATTTTTCATTGTGTGAGAAGCGAGCGCATAGAATGTCACGTTTTCATACATTTCATAGAACGTTTGGAAATGACGTAGGGTCAGGAATTGGTGAGCCTTCTAATAGTAATATTAATGGGAAAGCAGCCATGTGAGTCGGGCCATTAATAGAAATGCAGTAAATAAAAACGAATACAAACTTGTCAGTCTTGTCCTGGGCCAGAATCTACACAGACCGGTGTGCCATAACCAATCACTGCTAGATTAGGCAAATAAGCCATGCCAACAGCACTTTGATGTTGCACTCCACTGGACAGGCAGTGGAACAGCGCAACATCTCTCCTTCAGTTGCCTAACCAGAACAACAACAACGTTAGCCTGAACCATACGAGTTCAAATCTAGCACGGAGGACAGTAAAACTTCTCAGATGGGGAATAGTAGCCTGCTCGGCCTCCTGCAGTGCCCCCCAGCCCAATAACAACATGACATCCTGCCAGCTAGCTACAAGGCTCTGTGTCATTTTCTAGCTAGTTAAATGACTTAGCTATCAAGTCATATAGCTAGCTAGCTAAATAAGTAGACCATACATAATAGATAAGGTATAGCCTTAACCACATCGATACTGCATCGCTAGATCGATTGTGTTGAGGCTCCCAATCACTGCCCTTTTTGTCCGTTTTTGTCCAAAGTGTTGGTTGAGTGAAACTGAAACGGTTCATCCCCTGAATGGCCGGGGTAACAAATCAATGTACCAGCTGTGATTTACAACCTGATAGCAATATTTATTAGACTACCTAGCGATTCATGGTGAATTTTATTCATCGTGCTGCAGGTAGCCTAGTGGTTAGAGAGGGTTGAGCCAGGAACCAGAGGGTTGCTAGTTCGAGTCCTGCGTCAAGACAGAAAAAAAATCGGGTAACAACAGCTCCCCAGGCGCACAGTGGCAGCCCCCTGCACCTTTCCAAAATATGTATGTGTTTTGGAGCGGAAGTCAAATTTTGGTTGGACCTTGTGTGCAATTGAACAATAAAGTGATCTTAAATGTAACTTAAAAAATAAAAAACTGTAAACGTGATATTTTAGACCAATATACTGATTATCTGTTTAGTTAAACGGTGTCAGATCCACTTTAAGCCTGCTTTCTATAGAGGTGTGGTATTTAAAAGCCAACATTTCAGTGTGGAAAGTTAATCTGTACATCACCCATCACCGTGACTTCTCTTGAATTTAAAGTGATCCTGAACCATTACCAGACCGTGGGAGGAAGGAAGAGTGATCTCTGCCGGTCATCTAACATCTCAGCCCTTTAAAGGTTTCATCCGTGGTCTGTGACGCTACCGACTGACTGGGTGTGTTCTTACTGACGGACTGTTTCACAAATATGATGGATTCTCCAATTAGCTCGTTTTTAGGCTGGCGGTATCAGAGCAGAACATTTAATAAGGCTCTGGGCCATCATGTTGATGCTGATTAATGAGGTCTGTGATGGATCACAAAGACCAAAGCCCCCAATCTCCTCCTTTGTGAAGAAACTGCGACCATCAAACAAAACACAATATCCAAACAGGTCAATTCCTCATTGAATGACCAGATAATACAGTAATTGTCAGAGCCAGACAGATGGTTGCATCATTCAGAGGTTCTCCGTCTTTTGTCTAACAGCCCAACGATTCAACATTTAAAAAAAAACAACCAATTACAGCACAGAATAAATTAGCAACCAGTGGGTCGTTAGGCAGATAGAGCTATAGCTAATTCCTTAGCGGTGGCTCTTGTATTCACACCGGTAACCCAAATCAGGCCGTACGTTAGAGCACCAGCCTACGGGAAAGACTAAACCGCCATTAGCCCAGAACATATTGCTTCCTTTCGTCAGCGGAAGAATGGAGGGGAGAAAAGTGTGCAGGTGTGCCCTCACAGCAGGTCGATCCCTTCACTTTGCGTCATCCCTTCCTAATGTCTCACTTCCTCATTCTCTTCTCCGCATTTAGATTTGAAAGAACATCAAAAGATATTCCTTCCCACGACACACCCAGAGGAATGAAAAAGTGAGGAATAATCCAAAAAGAAGGTGCGTGTTATTTTCTGCTGTTTTGTTATGTCAGAAAGAGCATTTGAGAGAGGCTGGGATTATTCATGAGGCGTAACTTCATGATGCAAAACATCTCTGCGCTACAAGAAACATTTACTTGGAGCGAGGAGGGGTAGTGATGAGTGAACTGGACAAATACATAGGAAATTCAGGACTATTGTTTGACATGAAAACAATGGTGCACAGCATGTTCACTTTGAAAAAGGTAAACACTCACGCTTTGTTTAGGACCAAAAACTGCATTTTCTCTTTAAAGTGGTAATCAGCAGTAGAAACAATAACAAGGCATACTCCCCGCCCCCCATTTAGTAAAATGCTACGGGATGGGGTTGGAGTGTGTGACCACTCTCAAATTCATAGACCAAGTAAAGGATACAAAAACTGGACCATCCATGATATCAAAATTACAGCTTTAACCATGTTTTGAGGCTATATAGTTTGTTAATAATTACTTTGTTTAAAAACATTGGAGGAAAAAAAGGTTTTGATGGGGTACGACAGTTGAACTAAGCTCACAAGGCATTTACTAGTCAAATTCTTCAAGAATCAATGAATCAATGAACATCCATATAATTAAATGGATGTTCAAAGATGGATGTAAGAACTGATGATTGCCCCTTTAAGACCAAACAGTACAACCAGTATTTATCATCTGTAACAGAGTATTATCTGACACCTCTGATATGACTGTATAATAGATACTGTCGGTCTCCCTCTCATGTGGTCCTCATCAGATAATATTGGCTAGCCCCGGGCCCTCCAGGCCCCTCTGGCACACCTGCAGGTGCCTAGAGAAATACACGCCCCATCCAGTAGGAAACATCACCAGGAAGGGAGGTCAAACAGTTCTGGAGAGTCAGTGACAGTGGTGTGTGTGTGTGTGTGTGTGTGCGCGCGTCTGTGTGTGTACGTATGTTGTGTGTGTGTGTGTGTGTGTGTGTGTGTGTGTGTGTCTCCTAAGCCAGAGAGCCTTCCCTAGTCCCTACAGGACTGTTTATTAGCTTGGCTAATGACCAGCTGATTTGGAAAGGTCAATGAATTTTAAAGGCCTCAGTCTCTGCCTTTACCCTACCCGCTCAGGCTGCAGTTTAAACTTTGCTCAATGTTTTATAGAATAAGTGGAAACGTGGAGGGCACAGAGGGGAGGAGAATGCTGGCGAGCGCAGAGGAGGGAGGGTTTACTGGTACTCACTGTCCGCTGTCTCATTTTACTTGCATGAGACAACCAACCACACTGGACTACTCTTTTAAGAAGAGGATGAGAGTTCCCCTCTCCACAAGGTGAGAGAGACCAGCTCTGAGAATATTGGCCAATTAAGTGATTCAATCTAGGGGGAGGTGCTTCAGGTATCAGAGTGTGCCAGAAGAGAGATGTTTGTATTCATTTCCATAAAGGTCAGCCGCGGTAACGTGTCACACCTGCATTAAATATGCCGCCGCTGGCATCAAAGAGAATAATGCCACATGAATCGGTCTGCTGGCTTCCTCGTTAAGCAACGATATGCAACGACAAGGCAATGTCTTTAGCCGTCATTAGAGTGATGTAGGTGGATGCGTCAAAGGTTTTTGAGATCATTCACATTTTCTCAACACTGGATACAGCAATTAAAGGGGGCCATGATTGACGACAAATACCGCTATTGCATTATTAGACTGATTTGAAATCAACCCCGATTTTCACCTAACAACCCCTGTTACTGTTATGCAACATCTTATTCCTTGTTATTATCATTTGCAGTACATAAATCACTGCTACTCCAGTTTGGCCAGGATCCTATCAAAACAATGGACTGCAGACCTCCAACACAGTAAAAAAGGCTAGATACACAACCTGCCATGCACTTAACTGAATGGATCGAATAGATTAATGAACACAATAAATTGATTGATGGTGAGACAGCACACAGATGAATGGATAAATGAAATCATTTATGACGGAGAATAGATGAACGAATAGATGGATAGAAGGTCAATTGACGCAGGCTTACCCCTTCCGGATGGCCATCTGAGGCTGTTACAACGAGAGTGTAGCGATCCTCTGTCTCCCTGTCCAGCGGTTTGCCCAGGACCAAAAGCCCTGACCTGGGGAGAAGAGATGGAGACACGGTGGTTCTTTTTCACTAAACCACCACCAGAACACGACACACTCCCATCATTCAATACAGTCCATTTGCAGCTTTTGTGAAACTTTCCCACTGACTCTGCTTCCCGCTGAGCCAGAAGCTTTCAGGGTTCCTAAATCAAACAGATCTCACGTAGTGATAAACAATACCCACACAAAAACAAGAAGACGTGAAGGAGACAGAAATTCTTGCATCAAAGTCTGCATTCAGACGTTGTGAATGTGAACATTTCAACAAATGATTGAATCCCAATTGAGACAGGTTTCAATTGGCCCAAAATCACAACTTTGTCAGTGTAAGCAGATTATTTTTTTCCTTCTAATGCAAAACCATTCATTTTTTTGCTTGTATGTGGTTTATAAATGGGGGTTTATGTAAATCTGGCTATTCAATTACATGCACGTTGGATACTGTGGGGCATGTGGACCCGCCAGCACATTAGAATGAAACGGAAGCTCCTTCTCTCATTCTGCCGACAGAGGAGAGTTATATATTGGCACTTTGACAAGCTACTGTAGCCTAACACACACACACATGCTTTGTAGAATTGACAGTGCACGGTCATTCGGTGTGGGGTACTATTGGCATGCATACAGCAGTGGTTTCAGCACTCTCACAGAGCGATCCCTGAGTGTTTAAATACATGGGATGATGATCTGCTGTCAGCTCTACACTCCTAGAAAAAAAAGGTTCCAAAAGGGTTATTCGGCTGTCCCCATAAGAGAACCCTTTTTGGTTCCGGGTAGAACCACTTTATTTCCAGGTAAGAGCCCTTTTGGGTTCCACCCCGGAATCCAAAGTGTTCTACCTATAACCAAAAAGGGTTCTCCAAAGGGTACTCCTACGGGGACAGCCAAATAACCCTTGAATGTTCTAGACAGCACTTTTTGATATATAAGAGTGTACACCTGTTAGCTGTCTGTCTGCTACAGCTCTCAGAGATGAGCCCAAACTAGAGGGCAATGTACAGCCACTTAAGGAAACGCGTCTGCAACCACGCATCTCGATTTTCCCTCTACTTGTAGTTTTCTGATGGCTACTCACCAGCAGTCATTTAGACACGCATTAATCAGATATTAGAGGTACTTTTTAACTCAGTATTTTTAACGGTTCATAATCAGACGATTCTAAGAGACCGGGTGCACACATCCTAAGAGGGATACGAGCTCCGTGAGGACCATAGTGGAATGATATGCCCCTGTTAAAATGAATTAGACAAACGCAAAGCGGCACCTCAAATGCTGCCGCCACGGCTCTCATGTATATTTATAAGCTATTCATAGAGAGCATTGTCTCTACACACACACGCACACACACACACACACACACACACACACACACACACACACACACACACACACACACACACACACACACACACACACACACACAATCATCCTCCCATTCGAAAATATCAAGGATGATGATAATGCCAAGCTGAATGAAATATCATGATTATTAGCAGCTGGAAAAGCAAACTGGATCAGATCCAGCATGTGAGAGAACCTCATTCACAAGGGTGTTGTTTTGAAGTGCTGAATAACTAAGAGAGTATTAAAGATATCATCTGAGGCCCACTAAGAGGCAACACAGAGCAGAGGTTATTCAACAGATTGTGATCTGTAAGGCCTGCCCGTTTCTGGCATTAAGCTGGCGATGAGACGCAGGCAGGTCTCTGATCACAATCACCTCTACAGCGGACTTAAAGTCTTGACACGCTGACGTTTTAAGTCTAATACAAAGCAATCGAATGGGTAACTTGTAAAACTGTCTTGTAAACAATCAACTCCTTAGCTGTACCAGGTGGATAAAAAGAGCTTTCTTTCGAAAGAAACAGATAAATATGCAAGAACTGGCTCAGTGGTATGACAATGGGGATACAATGTGTTGTGATAGGCACGTGAATCTATCGGGATGTATCCATTAATAGGGGCTATATAAGGGGATACACTTTAGCTCATCTCCTCTAGGACTGGGGAGCTTGTCCCCTACTGTTTTCATTTGCCACTTCATTGAGGAGACGGAGACAGGCGCAGGGCTTATTAACATTTTGGAGTTGTGGTGTATGCAATTTCTTGAACCTGACAGTCTGCAACAGGAGAGGCACGATGACAATTTGAGTTTGGAGCTTTGATTGAAGTGGCCTCCGGTAGCACAGTCATGACTGCATGGCAATGTGCTGGTTATTGCACGCACGCACGCATGCACGCACACACACACACACACACACACACACACACGCACACACACACACACAGGTCTACCTGAGACCCGACCCAAGACCGAGTGGGTTCAGGTCCAAAATTCAAACTTGCCTATCAGGTGCGGGTCGAGTCCTGTTTGATTGCTATCGGTTATCGGGTCTATGTAACTAGAGCTGATAGACCTAACCACGGCCTAGAGCATATTTATTGATTTGTAGAAGGCCTAGTCAAGATATAAAGAAATATTTGTTAACAAAAACAGCAACTTACCAGGTAGCCTAGCAGTTAAGAGCATTGGGCCAGTAACTGTAAAGTTTGTTTGGTTCAAATCTCAGAGCCGACTAGGTAAAAAATATGTTGATGTGCCCTTCAGCAAGGCACTAAACCCTAATTGCACCTGTAAGTCGCTCTGGATAAGAGCCTTTGCTAAATTACAAAAAATAAATAAACCATTATATTTTGTTACATTTGGGTATGGGTTGAGTCTAGGTCCGGTTGTAGTCGAGTCCATTCGGGTTCGGGTCTGATTGTTCTCGGGTTCGGGTCCCCATATTATTATACTTTTTTGTATTTTACCCCCCTTTTCCCCCCAATTTTGTGATATAGCCTAGTGGTTAGAGTGGGCCAGTAACCTAAAGGTTGTTGGATCAAATCCCTGAGCTGACAAGGTAAAAATCTGTCGTTCTGCCCCTGAACAAGGCAGTTAACCCTTTGTTCCTAGGCCGTCATTGTAAATAAGAATTTGTTCTTAACTGACTTGCCTAGTTAAATAAAGGTTCAAATAATACAAAATTGAAATAAAATACATATATCTCCAATTACGGTCTTGTCTCATCGCTCCCCAATGAGCTCGGGAGAGGTGAAGGTCGAGTTATGCTTCCTCCGAAACATGACCTGCCAAACCGCGCTTCTTAACACGCGCCCCCTTAACCTGGAAGCACACTGCACCAATGAGTCGCTAGAGCGCAATGAGCCAAGTAAAGCCCCCCTGGCCAAACCCTCCCCTAACCCAGATGGCGCAGGGCCAATCGTGTGTCGCCCTATGGGACTCCCGGCCACGGCCGGTTGTGACACAGCCTGGGATCAAACCCTTAGACCGCTGCGCCACTAGGGAGGACTGGGTCCCATTTTTTATAAATAAATCAGGGCCATTCAGCTCTGGGTCTAATTGTTGAGTACGAGTAATAGCTCTACTCCAAAGCTGCAGGGGGAGAAGGCTTGCTTCGCCACTAAACATAGAACAGTGCTCCCTAAAAAAAATCCCAGCAAATCTTATTGCAGGCTTGGATTAAATCTATGAAATTGTAAGAGGAAATATTTACTCCAAGCCAAGGCACCAATACTTTCCCCGCCAATACCAAAAGTGAAGCTCAGAGTAACATTGGGACGACTACTGTATAATCTGATATTTGGTCTGTTTTTCAAACAGGGAGAGAATTGTTTTGGTTTTAATTCATTTAGCACTTATTAATTATGTATTTGAGATGCTAGGGAGAATTGTATCTACATTTTCAGCCCCTCGTGTCTCGCGGAGAGCTTCTGAGAGAGCAATTCAGTTTACTACAGATCACACATCATGGCAAAACACAATCCAAAACCCTTTCCCCTAAATCGACTCCTCTGTAACAGGGTAACACCACCGGCGGCAAGGTTTCATGAATAAATCCTCCACGATAATACAGGTAGGTGTTGTTGATGACTAAAATAAGCTTACGCACGTTCGGGAGAGCTCGAAGAGGTGGTGGGAATCTCCGCTCTGGATGCTATAGGTAATAGGATCTCTTTCACGGTCCTTCGCCTGTAGAGACACAGAGACAGAGAGCCTCGTTCATGTCAAATAAAACCCAATTTCACAACAGACAATGAAGAATTCTAAATGACTTTACTCAGCAGTATCCGGCTCCATTTCTACTTGATGCATTACAAACAATAGTTTGGTAGTGTTAGCGGACAACAACACAGTAGCGACGTCTACCGTCTGAGTGGTCTAAATAAACAGCTCTAACCATTTCTTCTCAAACAGAATAGACAGTAACATTGGTCTCTTCTGGTACAGACTAAAAAATAAGCCATTGTTAAGAGCTCATCAGCTGTATACACAAAATGTTCCGAAGGGGATCCCACCGCCGACGCCAAATGTCACCCTCTAGATAAGAGTTCAGAGTTCATCACGCTAGGTCTGAACTAAAGAACAGTGTGGTATTGTGAAGAAGCCTCGTCCCCAGGCTCACCTGCAGGTGGAGGAGAGTGGCGCCGGTCCTCATGGCCTCGCTGACCTCCAGGCTGTAGAGGAAGCGGGGAAAGCGTGGGGGGCTCTGGTTGTTGGGTGGGAGCACCTCAATGTACACGGTGGTGATGGAGCTCCTGGGAGGGGAGATAAGGATGGGGGATGGGTGTGAAATTCATTCTGGTGGAAAAACCCAGATGAACGCGGGTTCAATTCGTTGGTATACATTTTTACAATCAAGAAGCACTTTTATCAACTTTAACTGTCCTCCAAGAGCTTCGATTCTGAAAGACCGAGACTGTGGGAGGGTTTTGTTTACAGTACGACAATTGGTGTGTGGGATGTAGGGTACACACAGATGCAATGTTATTGGCTGTGGGTGTTTGTTTCGGGTTTGTTAGGGTGTGTTTTGCAAGAAGATCCATATGACTGTAGATCAAACAGCTGCTGGGTACTGTACGTAGGCTGAAATCCAGAGTTGGCGAAAGAGCCACGTACATTTGCGACATTACAAAAACAAAGACGTTATTACAAACAACCAACACTGGTTCTTCACTCAGACATCATTGTACGCGCGAACGAACAGCAGAGTGTGTACTGTTACTTTGTTTTACCACGTCGCTGGATGCTGTTCTCACCTGGTTCATCACCAAACAGAAGTGAAATGACATTTGTGTACAGAACATTAAGCCCCAAGTGTCCGAGTCGGGCCTGAACATAAACATCATTGAATGATTACAGCCACTTTCACAAGTCAATTTCAGAAAGACATATGGGGGACTTGTTATTTGAAGACTTTTTGCTGGCTTTGCTATTATCAGCATTTATTTCCCTGCTCGACAAGATGGCACTCCAGACTTTTTACGTATTCACACCCCTAATAATCCTCATCACAGTTTTATTTTGCGTCTCTGTCTTTTACTTCTCAAAAGAAAGGCTTGAAAGGTTCTTTGTGCGATGAAACTTTTACCTGGCCGTGTTTCGGGGAAGACGAAATTCCAAAAACTGCTGCCACAGAGACCCCCCCAGTGAACTGAGGCCACAGAAACCCCCCCAGTGGACTGAGGCCACAGAAACCCCCCCAGTGGACTGAGGCCACAGAACTTCCCCAGTAGACTGAGGCCACAGAACTTCCCCAGTGGACTGAGGCCACAGAGACCCCCCCAGTGGACTGAGGCCACAGAACTTCCCCAGTAGACTGAGGCCACAGAGACCCCCCCAGTGGACTGAGGCCACAGAGACCCCCCCAGTGGACTGAGGCCACAGAGACCCCCCCAGTGGACTGAGGCCACAGAGACCCCCCCAGTGGACTGAGGCCACAGAGACCCCCCCCAGTGGACTGAGGCCACAGAACTTCCCCAGTAGACTGAGGCCACAGAGACCCCCCCAGTGGACTGAGGCCACAGAGACCCCCCCAGTGGACTGATGCCACAGAGACCCCCCCAGTGGACTGAGGCCACAGAGACCCCCCCAGTGGACTGAGGCCACAGAACTCGCCCAGTGGACTGAGGCCACAGAGACCCCCCCAGTGGACTAAGGCCACAGAGACCCCCCCAGTGGACTGAGGCCACAGAACTCCCCCAGTGGACTGAGGCCACAGAACCCCCCCCCCCCCCAGTAGACTGAGGCCACAGACACCCCACCAGTGGACTGAGGCCTCAGAGACCCCACCAGTGGACTGAGGCCTCAGAGACCCACCAGTGGACTGAGGCCACAGAACTCCCCCAGTGGGTACCTTAATGTTTTTCCTATTGAACTCAGGCACCAGTTAGTTCCCAATTCACTACATTTCCTGCAAAAAATCTCTTTCTATGTTAGTCTATTGAGCTATATTGATTCTGTGGCCACCAAGCATTACAGAGGGCACAAAGGCGACACAGATTGAATTGAGTTGGAGGGTGGGCATTGCCAATTATTGTGAAAAGCCTCTCATTTCCGCTTTGGGTACCAGATGGGTCAGTCCTGAGAGTAATATCTATCAGCACATTGTTACAGGGATATTTCCACAGCAGAATGTGTTATCCTGCAGAACACTATTGATTTAAGAGAGCAAGAGAGAGGGGCAGAGAGAGAGAGATACATAAAAAAAGGAGAGGGGGGGGGGGGTGACAGAGGGAAAGAGGGAGAACGGCAGCAAGGGAGGGAGGCTGTGGCTGCTGCAAACGGAATGGAAAGTACCTGGTCCTCTGTGGCTCTCAGCCTTTACAGTCCCCACCAGTTTCCAGCCACCACCACCACTCTACCTCTCCACGGCCCTGCTCAGTCTCCCCAACACCCAGCCCTCCCCTCCAGCCTCCCATCCCTCGGGCCCCCCCAGGGCTCCCTAATAGCCTCACCTCCTCTGGGACTCTGGGCCGTTATCCATGGCCTTCACGGTCAGGGCATAGGAGCGTCCCACGGCCAGGGAGATGCCAGGCATCACAGTGATCACTCCCGAGCGGTTATTGATGGCGAAGTGGCCTTGATTCCCCGCCAGGATCTTGTAGGTCACCAGCCCGTTGGGGCCCTCGTCAGCATCCAGGGCCGTCAGCTGAAAGGGATACAGGAGAGGAGCCACATCATTTCCCCGTAAGTCTCCATCGACAGTGTCCGCAGTCGTCCTATGCCCAGGGACATCACTAGGGGAAGGCAATCTATACCAATTTTCCCCCCACATTTCAAGAAACATGCAAATTCAGCGCTGATATTATTCTTAAACATATCGAATGCGTAATTAAACGCATCGTGTTCGGGGGTGTATTACAGATCAATAGCATATATGGTCAGCAAATTTGAAATAAGAAGGTAGAGACTACTATCAAAATCAAACGCAGAAATACCTTTTAACATTAGCATCATCTCTGTACAACATATAGGACTTCATATTCAACACACTGTGATGTGTAAAGAAGTGGCCACACATGAATAGAAACCTCAAAACATGAATGTGTTTAAAACAAACAGAAAGCTACAGTATGTGACTAAACAAAAGCATGACTACAACATCTTTAGTGTAATTTTCCCCATATGCTATTCTAAGACTTTACATACTGTAACTCAAAGATGACTCTGACTCCTTAAGTCATTCAGCAGACAAAGAGTTAACTCATAACTGTCCTTATTAACGCAGGTTTCTGAAGCCTAACCAGCCTAACCTGGCTTGCTATGAGAGGAAGTCTTCTGATAGGAAACAGAGATTTAACTGCCTGGACTTGACCTTTTCTGTCAGTCTTTTGTTCCCTGCGACTGAACTGGGCTCATGCTCAGACTGCAAAACAGGGGTTATAACAAATTACCCACAATCTTCCCTGGGCACAGAGGGGAACAGCCTATGGCAGCAGCCTGCTGAGAGCTAAGCCAAACAGTCTGCTGCCACAATTATTCCAGCTATAATTCATTAATAAATTAGGTTTACTAACGCTATTACTCTAAGTGGGTGGTTTGTTTGGGAAAACAGCGAGTGAGTATAGCGTATTGATTACCTGTAATACTGTTTCCCCTGGCTGAATGTCTGTGTAAACATTAACACTGTAGGAGGAGTTGAGGAAGGTTGGTGTGTTGTCGTTGGCATCAATCACTGTGATATGAACGGTCACTGTAGGGCTCTCCTGAACTCCGTCTGAAGCCATCATCTATAGAGAAGAGAGAGAGGGGGGGGGGCAGGAGGGAGAGAGAGACAGACAGAGATAGATAGATAGATAAGGAAGGAAAGAAGGAGAGAGAAGGGGAGATGGGGAGCGAGAGAAAAATGATCAAACACCTTCAGAGAAACCATTGAGGAATGAACTTTTGAACAGCCTGTTGAGAATATCTAGGAAACAGTCAAACAATGCTAATGCATGATATACTGTATGTATACAGTAGAGACACTATATAACCCACGGCATGTTCTGTCATGTCACGAACAACGGGTTAGACCCTGAGAGTCACAGTCACAGGAGAGAAAAGGAAGACAAGGATGGTGACCAATGGTAAAAAAAAAAAATCTAGATTGAGAGCAATAACCTTACTAAAAATCCATTTACACAGAGATATTAATTCATCACACTGACTAAACAGGGCCTATTGGCTTAAAAACTACTTACAGTAATGAAGACTACAATGCTCTCACAACTCCAATCATGATTGGCATACCAATGTTGTTTTTTCATTAGATAAAGTGAACAGACCCTTTAATGTGCCTTTGTTAATTAATACTCTTAAGCTTCACTAATGTGTGTGTGTGTGTGTGCGTGAAGCAGTATCTGACTGTGAACTTCCACATAGAACACAACCGATCACATGGATAAAACAAGACTAAGATTGGGTAAAAAAAAGAAAGAAAAAAAGAACATGCTAACAAGCATCAAACAGCGAGAAAAGCACAATGATCCACAGTTGAGCCGGAGATAAAACACCATTTGTCCCACTGGGATGTTCAAAGCTCTCCCCCATTAACTTTTCGAATTAAAGCTACTTATTTTGCCACCATTGTGATCTTCCCCACAAAACAATGGCGGAAGCAGCTAAAAAAAGCCCACAGGTAAACACAGTGGTAAGTGCTAGCGAAAACCGGAATCCAGAGACATCCCTTTAGTACTTCTTAATGTCTATAGTGCTTAGCAACACCACACTTCAAAGTCTTGACAGGATAGCGCTGCGGGCTCCTCCACTGTTCCAGCAGGATGTGGTGGTGGGGAGAGAAAACGTCAAAGTGTTGTTTTCTCCTCTGAGTTTCCGGTGCAATGCTCTACCCTTGACATTATGAGGCTCTTGTCTCCGTTTTAGTCTGAGACAAGTTAGCACTATAAAAACCTCTACCAGCTCCCAACAACATAACAGTACAAATCCTCTAGGCAAGACAGAGGCAAAATAATTATTTTAAGCACTAAGCCATCATTAGGTGGGTAGTGGTTGTTGTAGCTGTGGTTGTATTCTGACTGGCAGGAAGGGTGTCTTTCAGGGCGGGTAGCATAACAGATTCAGTGCCATTTGTCATTTGAATGAAATCAAGTAAACATACGCTGACTGAATATGTGTCGGAATTAAAACCCACTGAGACACATACACATGGATATCTTCATGGTAATGATGGAGAGGGGAAACACATTGAGGCGCTGACTGACTGGGAAGCATTCGTATGTGAGACGAATCCATAATTTAACTCAGCATAGTAACTCCCAGACAAGCGTGCTTGTTCTCAGTGTTTTAATCATTCGGTGACTGCCAGGACAAGGCCAACTCCAAGTGATCGAAATGCTAACAGAATGCTAAAACCACGTCCCACAGAATTAGGGCTGAAGGGAGCAGCACACCAATATTTGCATTCAGAGAAGTCTTCTGGATCTTCTTTGCACCATTATTTCATATTCTGATGGTTTTTGACGAAAACAGAGTTGATCCTGCTGTATTAACATACAGTCAGACAGGCACAGTCAATCAATAAGACATTGCCTTATCAATAAGAATGGCCGCCGGAGGGGATGGCTGCTATTTTACAGGCTCCAAAACAAATGTGCTATTTTGTGTGTTTTTTCACATTTGCATAAAGAAAATAAGGAAATACAGGGGGCGGAGTTCAGGGTGCCTTGTGAGAATTCCTCGGCAAGAGGGTAACCCGCCTCTACCATTCGTTCTATTGGCTAACGTGCAATCACTGGTGAATAAACTGGATGAGCGCCGTTTGAGACTATCCTACCAACGGGACATTAAAAACTGTATTATCTTATGTTTCACCGTGTCGTGGCTGAACTGGATGAGCGCCGTTTGAGACTATCCTACCAACGGGACATTAAAAACTGTATTATCTTATGTTTCACCGTGTCGTGGCTGAACGACGACACAGATAATATACAGTTGGCTGGCTTTTCTGTGCATCGGCAGGACAAAACAGCTACGTCCGGTAAGACGAGGGGTGGGGGTATGTGTCTATTTGTCAATAATAATTGGTGAGCGATGTCTAATATTAAGGTAGTCTCGAGGTATTGCTCGCCTGAGGTAGAGTACTTCTTGATAAGCTGTAGACTACACTATCTACCAAGAGAGTTTTCATCTATATTTTAAGTAGCCGTCTATTTACCAACACAAACCAATGCTGGCAGCAAGACCGCACTCAATGAGCTGTATAAGGCCATAAGCAAACAAGAAAATGCTCATCCAGAAGCAGCGCTCCTAGTGGCCGGGGACTTTAACGCAGGCAAACTTAAATCCGTTTTACCTAATTTCTACTAGCATGTCACATGTGCAACCAGAGGGAAAAAAATCTCTAGACCACCTTTACTCCACACACAGAGACACGTATAAACCTTCCCCTCACCCTCCATTTGGAAAATCTGACCATAATTCTATCCTCCTGATTCCTGCTTACTAGCAAAAACTATAGCGGGAAGTACCAGTGACTCGCTCAATACGGAAGTGGTCAGACAACGAGGATACTACGCTACAGGACTGTTTTGCTAGCACAGACTAGAATATGTTCCGGGATTCATCCAATGGCATTGAGGAGTATAGCACCTCAGTCACTGGCTTCATCAATAAGTGCATCAACTACATTGTTCCAAAAGTGACCATACGTACATATTCCAACCAGAAGCCATGGATTACAGGCAACATCATAACCGAGCTAAAGGCTAGAGCTGCTGCTTTCAAGGAGCGGGACACAAATCCGGAGGCTTATAAAATATCCTGCTATGCCCCCGCAATACCTTCAGACGAACCATCAAGCAGGCAAAGCGTCAATACAGGATTAAGATTGAATCATACTACACCCTGCCACATCCAACGCCGGTCGGATGTGGAAGGGTTTGAAAAATATTAGACTACAAAGGGAAACCCAGCCGCGAGCTGCCCAGTGATGCGAGCATAGCCCGACGAGCTAAATGTCTTTTCTGTTTGCTTCGAGGCAAGCAACACTGAAGCATGCATAAGAGCACCAGGTGTTCCGGGCAACTGTGCGATCACGCTCTCCGTAGGTGATGTGAGCAAGACTTTTAAACAGGTCAACATTCACAAGGCTGCAGGGCCAGACAGATTTCCAGGACGCGTAACCAGAGCATGCGCCGGACCAACTGGCAAGTGTCTTCACTGACATGTTCAACCTCTCCCTGGCCGAGTCTATAATACCTACATTATTCAAGCAGACCACCATAGTACCTGTGCCCAAGAAAGCGAAGGTAACCTGCCTAAATTACTACCGACCCCTGGCACTCATGTCAGTAGCAATGAAGTGCTTTGAAAGGCTGGTCATGGCTCACATCAACCAAATCATCACGGAAACCCTAGACACACTCCAATTCGCATACCGTCTTAACAGATCCACAGATGACGCAATCTCAATCGCACTTCACACTGCCCTTTCCCACCTGGACAAAAGGAACACCTATGTGAGAATACTGTTCATTGACTACAGTTCAGCATGCAACACGATAGTGCCCACAAAGCTCATTACTATGCCAAGGACCCTTGGCCTAAACACCTCCCTCTCCAACTGTATCTTGGACCTCCTGACAGGCCACCCGCAGGTGGTAAGGGTAGGCAACAGCCCATCTGCCACGCTGATCCTCACAAAGGGCCCCTCAGAGGTGCATGCTTAGTCCCCTCCTCTATTCCCTGTTCTCCCACGACTGTGTGGCCAAGCACGACTCCAACACCATCATTAAGATTGCTGACGACACAGTGGTGGTAAGCCTGTGGTGGTAAGTGACTTCCGGCGCCGACAGAGATGGCCGCCTCGCTTCGCGTTCCTAGGAAACTATGCAGTTTTTTGTTTTTTTACGTGTTATTTCTTACATTAGTACCACAGGTCATCTTAGGTTTCATTACATACAGTCGAGAAGAACTACTGAATATAAGATCAGCGTCAACTCACCATCAGTACGACCAAGAATATGTTTTTCGCGACGCGGACCCTGTGTTCTGCCTTACAAACAGGACAACGGAGTGGATCCTATGCAGCGACCCAAAAAAACGACTCAGAAAGAGAGGGAAACGAGGCGGTCTTCTGGTCAGACTCCGGAGACGGGCACAGCGCACACCACTCCCTAGCATTCTTCTTGCCAATGTCCAGTCTCTTGACAACAAGGTTGATGAAATCCGAGCAAGGGTAGCATTCCAGAGGGACATCAGAGACTGTAACGTCCTTTGCTTCACTGAAACATGGCTCACTGGAGAGACTCTATCCGAAGCGGTGCAGCCAACGGGTTTCTCCACGCATCGCGCTGACAGAAACAAAACTATTTCTGGTAAGAAGAGGGGCGGGGGCGTATGCCTCATGGCCAACGTGACATGGTGTGATGAAAGAAACATACAGGAACTCAAATCCTTCTGTTCACCTGATTTAGAATTCCTCACAATCAAATGTAGACCGCATTATCTACCAAGAGAATTCTCATCGATTATAATCACAGCCGTATATATCCCCCCCCAAGCAGACACATCGATGGCTCTGAACGAACTTTATTTAACTCTCTGCAAACTGGAAACGATTTATCCGGAGGCTGCATTCATTGTAGCTGGGGATTTTAACAAGGCTAATCTGAAAACAAATTTTATCAGCAATTTTATCAATTTTATGACTCCCCAAATTTTATCAGCATATCGATTGCGCAACCAGGGGAGGAAAGACCTTGGATCATTGTTACTCTAACTTCCGCAACGCATATAAGGCCCTGCCCCGCCCCCCTTTCAGAAAAGCTGACCACGACTCCATTTTGTTGATCCCTGCCTACAGACAGAAACTAAAACAAGAGGCTCCCACGCTGAGGTCTGTCCAACGCTGGTCCGACCAAGCTGACTCCACACTCCAAGACTGCTTCCATCACGTGGACTGGGAGATGTTTCGTATTGCATCAGATAACAGCATTGACGAATACGCTGATTCGGTGTGCGAGTTCATTAGAACGTGCGTTGAAGATGTCGTTCCCATAGCAACGTTTAAAACATTCCCTAACCAGAAACCGTGGATTGATGGCAGCATTCGTGTGAAACTGAAAGCGCGAACCACTGCTTTTAATCAGGGCAAGGTGTCTGGTAACATGACCGAATACAAACAGTGCAGCTATTCCCTCCGCAAGGCTATCAAACAAGCTAAGCGCCAGTACAGAGACAAAGTAGAATCTCAATTCAACGGCTCAGACACAAGAGGCATGTGGCAGGGTCTACAGTCAATCACGGACTACAGGAAGAAATCCAGCCCAGTCACGGACCAGGATGTCTTGCTCCCAGGCAGACTAAATAACTTTTTTGCCCGCTTTGAGGACAATACAGTGCCACTGACACGGCCTGCAACGAAAACATGCGGTCTCTCCTTCACTGCAGCCGAGGTGAGTAAGACATTTAAACGTGTTAACCCTCGCAAGGCTGCAGGCCCAGACGGCATCCCCAGCCGCGCCCTCAGAGCATGCGCAGACCAGCTGGCCGGTGTGTTTACGGACATATTCAATCAATCCCTATACCAGTCTGCTGTTCCCACATGCTTCAAGAGGGCCACCATTGTTCCTGTTCCCAAGAAAGCTAAGGTAACTGAGCTAAACGACTACCGCCCCGTAGCACTCACATCCGTCATCATGAAGTGCTTTGAGAGACTAGTCAAGGACCATATCACCTCCACCCTACCTGACACCCTAGACCCACTCCAATTTGCTTACCGCCCAAATAGGTCCACAGACGATGCAATCTCAACCACACTGCACACTGCCCTAACCCATCTGGACAAGAGGAATACCTATGTGAGAATGCTGTTCATCGACTACAGCTCGGCATTCAACACCATAGTACCCTCCAAGCTCGTCATCAAGCTCGAGACCCTGGGTCTCGACCCCGCCCTGTGCAACTGGGTACTGGACTTCCTGACGGGCCGCCCCCAGGTGGTGAGGGTAGGCAACAACATCTCCTCCCCGCTGATCCTCAACACTGGGGCCCCACAAGGGTGCGTTCTGAGCCCTCTCCTGTACTCCCTGTTCATCCACGACTGCGTGGCCACGCACGCCTCCAACTCAATCATCAAGTTTGCGGACGACACAACAGTGGTAGGCTTGATTACAAACAACGACGAGACGGCCTACAGGGAGGAGGTGAGGGCCCTCGGAGTGTGGTGTCAGGAAAATAACCTCACACTCAACGTCAACAAAACTAAGGAGATGATTGTGGACTTCAGGAAACAGCAGAGGGAACACCCCCCTATCCACATCGATGGAACAGTAGGAGGGTAGCAAGTTTTAAGTTCCTCGGCATACACATCACAGACAAACTGAATTGGTCCACTCACACAGACAGCATCGTGAAGAAGGCGCAGCAGCGCCTCTTCAACCTCAGGAGGCTGAAGAAATTTGGCTTGTCACCAAAAGCACTCACAAACTTCTACAGATGCACAATCGAGAGCATCCTGGCGGGCTGTATCACCGCCTGGTATGGCAACTGCACCGCCCTCAACCGTAAGGCTCTCCAGAGGGTAGTGAGGTCTGCACAACGCATCACCGGGAGTAAACTACCTGCCCTCCAGGACACCTACACCACCCGATGTCACAGGAAGGCCATAAAGATCATCAAGGACATCAACCACCCGAGCCACTGCCTGTTCACCCCGCTATCATCCAGAAGGCGAGGTCAGTACAGGTGCATCAAAGCTGGGACCGAGAGACTGAAAAACAGCTTCTATCTCAAGGCCATCAGACTGTTAAACAGCCACCACTAACACTGAGTGGCTGCTGCCAACACACTGACACTGACTCAACTCCAGCCACTTTAATAATGGGAATTGATGGGAAATGATGTAAATATATCACTAGCCACTTTAAACAATGCTACCTTATATAATGTTACTTACCCTACATTATTCATCTCATATGCATACGTATATACTGTACTCTATATCATCGACTGTATCCTTATGTAATACATGTATCACTAGCCACTTTAAACTATGCCACTTTGTTTACATACTCATCTCATTTGTACATACTGTACTCGATACCATCTACTGTATCTTGCCTATGCTGCTCTGTACCATCACTCATTCATATATCCTTATGTACATATTCTTTATCCCCTTACACTGTGTACAAGACAGTAGTTTTGGAATTGTTAGTTAGATTACTTGTTATTACTGCATTGTCGGAACTAGAAGCACAAGCATTTCGCTACACTCGCATTAACATCTGCTAACCATGTGTATGTGACAAATAAAATTTGATTTGATTTGATTTTGATTTGATCACTGACAACGATGAGACAGCCATTTGGGAGGTCGTCAGAGAACTGGCAGTGTGGTACCAGAAAAACAATATCTCCCTCAACGTGAGCAAGACAAAGGGGAGGATCGCGGACTACAGGAAAAGGAAGGCCGAACACGCACCCATTCACATTGACGGGGCTGTAGTGGAGCGGGTTGAGAGTTTCAAGTTCCTTGGTGT
This sequence comes from Oncorhynchus clarkii lewisi, assembly GCF_045791955.1. Classification (NCBI taxonomy): domain Eukaryota; kingdom Metazoa; phylum Chordata; class Actinopteri; order Salmoniformes; family Salmonidae; genus Oncorhynchus; species Oncorhynchus clarkii. The sequence goes on from NC_092166.1 coordinate 57,888,306, forward strand.
CCACATCACCAACAAACTATCATGGTCCAAACACACCAAGAAAGTTGTGAAGAGGGCACGACAATGCCTTTTCCCCCTCAAGAGACTGAAAAGATTTGGCATGGGTCCCAAGATCCTCAAAAAGTTATACAGCTGCACCATCGAGAGCATCCTGACCGGTTGCATCACCGCCTGGTATGGCAACTGCTCAGCATCTGACAGTACAGCCCAGTATATCGCTGGGGCCAAGCTTCCGCCATCCAGGACCTATATATTAGGCGGTGTCAGAGGAAGGCCCAAAAAATGGTCATAGTCAATTGTCTTAGACTGTTCTCTCTGTTACCACATGGCAAGCGATACCAGAGCGCCAAGTCTGGGTCTACAAAGCTCCTTAACATCTTCTACCCTCAAGCCATTAAACTGGTCAACAATTAATCAAATGGCCACCTGGAGTATTTGCATTGACATTTGTTTTTACACTGCTGCTACTCACTGTTTATTATCAATGCAGTCACATTACCTATGTACAAATTATTTTGACTAACCTGTACCCCCGCACATTGACTTGGTACTGTACCCCCTGTATATAGCCTCCTTGTTGTTATTTTATTGTGTTACTTAAAAAATATTAATAATAAAATATATATTCTAAACAAAATTTTCTTATAACTGCATTGTTGGTTAAGGGCTTGCAAGTAAGCATTTCACAGTAAAGTCGACACCTGTTGTATTCTGCGGATGTGACAAATAATATTGGATTTGACTTCATTTGGATTTTATCAGATTGCTAAAAAAAAATGACGTCTCTCAATTCTTAAAACAGAGTGGTAAAGGTGAGCAGGAAAAATGGAACTCCAAAACCTCCAAAGTTCTTAGGACAAATTCCAATTATGGTTTCTGATGACATGGCACTTGGCAATTTCAAAGCCTGACAAGACTACGGCTCTCAGGCTGAATGATACAGCTGTTAGGTGACACTTCCTCAAATAAACAGGTCTATCTGATCCGGAGGGAACAGCGAATAACCCGGTGCCAGTTTGAGCTGAAGGAAGAATACATCATCAAACATACTGAGGAATAGTACTGAGGTTAGCAGTGTGCTGTGCTGTGCTGACCTGTGTGTTGCTGTGCTGTTCTCTGCTGAGCTGAACTATTCTGTTCTGAGCTGTGCTACGGCTGAACTGTTTTGTGCTGAACTCTGCTGCGCTGTGCTGTTCCGTGTCATGCAGTGAACTATACTGAGCTGTTCTTTGCTGAACTATGCTGCGCTGCGCTGTGCTGTTACGTGTCATGCAGTGAACTATACTGAGCTGTTCTGTGCTGAACTCTGCTGCGCTGTGCTGTTCCGTGTCATGCAGTGAACTATACTGAGCTGTTTTGTGCTGAACTATGCTGCGCTGCCCTGTGCTGTTCCGTGTCATGCAGTGAACTATACTGAGCTGTTCTGTGCTGAACTCTGCTGCGCTGTGCTGTTCCGTGTCATGCAGTGAACTATACTGAGCTGTTCTGTGCTGAACTATGCTGCGCTGTGCTGTTCCGTGTCATGCAGTGAACTATACTGAGCTGTTCTGTGCTGAACTCTGCTGCGCTGTGCTGTTCCGTGTCATGCAGTGAACTATACTGAGCTGTTCTGTGCTGAATTCTGCTGCGCTGCGCTGTGCTGTTACGTGCTGAACTATGCTGTTCTGAGCTGTTCTGTGCTGAACTCTGCTGCGCTGTACCGTGTCATGCAGTGAACTATACTGAGCTGTTCTATGCTGAACTACGCTGTTCTGAGCTGTGCTATGCTGTACTTAACAGCTCTGTGCTGAACTCTGCTGTGCTGTGCTGGACTGCACTCTGCTGTTCGGTGCTTTATCATGGTCTTCCAGCTGGTAACAGTGCACTAGCCAGCCGCAGAGAGTTTTACTCTTGCATGAAAGCTCAGTTATTGGTGAGTATTGGTTTCATTATTGAAACTTTGTAGGCGCTGGCTCAGGGGATTGCACAAATACTTAATGAGAGGCTACCGCATCACATGACATTAATCATTCACTTTTATCTTTTAGCACAGTAACAATTTTCAACGAGTGCTTTTACAGGGATTGCTTTCACTTTTTACTTACATATTGGAGTATGTTAGCCTACACAAAAACACTCAGACACACACACACACACACACTACATCAAATACAGGCCCTGTGCCAACTGGTTGTCTGGGCAGAGGGAAGTGGGAGACTTTGGTGTGAGCAACAATAGAGGACTATTACTTGAAGACGAACACCATTGTTCTATCCCAATGGTCATAAAGTTTGGGGAAATATTGTGATGCCCTCCATCATTAGCAGATAAAAACAAAAACAACCCTGCATGGATAGGACTATCTCGTACATTTTTTTTTTTGAAAGAACAAATTGGCCAGAAATGTCAAAAGCATTGGCAAACTAGTTACTATGGGTATAAAAATCCCAGCTATGAATTTCAAGGATCAAGAAAATAAGTATCTTGCTGATTCAATAGTGTATATGTAATAGTACTGTACTGATATACCTATTGCCATTCTAGCAGTGTTCATGAGCTTGCTACAAGACATACAGTATATGGGCATTAAAGGACAAGTGACTGAATTCCAGTTTATGATGTACTATTTTGTTTGACAGGTGCTAACTTAATTGTGGGGAGAGAAGAAGAGAGAGAAAGTAGTGTCAGCTAGAGCTAGCCTTACCGTGAACGTGTAGCTGTCCTGCTCTTCACGGTCCACGGGCTTCAGCAGTGTCAGGTAGCGAGTAATCCCCGAAGGTGTCAACATGAAGATTGTGTTGTAGTTGTCCAAGGATATCTGCACCATGGGATCTTTCATCTTCAAGGGAAGGAAAATAAATCACTGAATTTTTTTATTGGCAACAACAAGTCCACAAACAACAACTGACGGACTGGAGTCCCATTGATGAAAGCAAGGTGACGAAACCTAGTCAGTCAGTTTCAAATACACATTTTAGAGACAAAGGAAATATATGTGAGGATAAACACTCATAACAGTTGAACTATGACGTCATCACAGTTTTTGTATTTCTTTGCCTATCAAACAATTTAGTTTCCATGAAATCCACCGTGGTGTTGAATGACAATGAAAAACAATTACACAGCTCTTTGTACGATATTACCATGGCACTGATGTTGGCATCCGTTTCATATTTGCATGACAAAGTATACTAAGGATTTGTTGTTACCAATGCACTTTCTCTCCACGGTATCTGTATGGCTGTGTTGCGGGGTCTGTTGTGCCAATCTAAATGGGCTTTCGAATGTTAAACCCCATACCTTTCCCTAATTCATCTGAAGTCCTGCAAGGCTTTGTAGTCCTTGTGTCGTGGTTGTGTTCTGCACACACAGCAACACCTGGATACATTTGTGTATGAATACAGACCAATAATGAAAAGTCATCAACCTCATCCACTGCCTACCCCTGCAATAATAGCGTCCGCATTCGAAATGGCACCTTATTCACTATATAGTGCACTATTTTTTAACAGAGCCCTATAGGAATCTATGGACCCTGGTTGAAAGTAGGGCACTAAAGTGAATTGTTTGCCATTTGATAAGCAAGCCGGTCCTTTTAATACAGGCCCATTCCAGACAGGCGACAGCCTTCATTACTAATATGCACCCCTCAGCACTGTGGATATTGTTGATGCTGCTTTAGAGGATATTGAACTTACACCGCTGCCCCTCCGGGCGGAGGGAGACATAAATAAATTGAGCTGCGGCAAATAAAAGTAATTTGAATAATAATCACCACAGACACTTAACAAATGTCTGGGTGTAAGTAAAGGTCCCCTCTCCCAATGCCCCCGCACAGCAGGAGATGACACAGCTTCCATCAGCATGAGGTTTCCCAAAATAATCCAACTCACATGGACTTTAGCCTGCTCCAGATCGGTATGTGAGAAACAACTCCACTAGACCAGGCTAAACCCAGAGTGTATACGTATATACAGCACATATGGCACTAGTAACAACTATACACAACTATATGCCTTATCAATGTAATACAGACATCCATGTACTGTGGGAAACAAGTTCCTCGGGTCAGAGAAAAACAGATAATTGCACTTCAAAGTCTAACCAAGCTAGCTACAAATTTAAACAAAAATCTATAAACAAGGCGTGAAGCGGAAATCATGTAAATAGAAGAATTGGAGGGTTTGAAAAAAAGAGGCTGATCAGCAGAAAAAGCGAGAAAGAGAACCTCTCTAATCACTAATGCATTGGCTAATAGCTACAGGTTCATCACCAGGGAGGAGCTGAATTAAGAACAAACCAAAAAGTGTGATTGGGACAACCTGCTCAACCAATGAGAATTTGGAGATGGTGTTACAATCACGTTAAAATGAAAGTCATGTGTGTTTTTTGCTGATTAATTCCTATAGTATCATCTTGAAAGCCAAATACCTTATTTGCAGCTGACATAAATGGATCCTGGAACTCTACCTAGACAGTCACTTGATTCTATGTACTGTAACAAGGTTAGCACGTAACCTCTCTGATCTCAACCTCTCTGCTCTCTTATCAAGATCTACAGAACTATTCCATAGAGAGAGTGAGTGTGATTTAAAAAAATATATATATATTTCACCTATATTTAACCAGGTAGGCTAGTTGAGAACAAGTTCTCATTTACAACTGCGACCTGGCCAAGATAAAGCAAAGCAGTGCGACACAAACAACAACACAGCGTTACACATGGAATAAACAAAGATACAGTCAATAATACAATAGAGAAAGTCTATATACAGTGTGTGCAAATGAGGCAGGATAAGGGGGGTGAGGCAATAAATATAGGTAGTTGGATGGGCTATTTACAGATTCGCTATGTACAGGTGCAGTGATCTGTGACCTGCTCTGACAGATGGTGCTTAAAGCTTGTGAGGGAGATATGAGTCTCCAGCTTCAGTGATTTTTGCAGTTTGTTCCAGTCACTGGCAGCAGAGAACTGGAAGAAAAGGCGGCCGAAGGAGGAATTGGCTTTGGGGGTGACCAGTGAAATATACCTGCTGGAGCGCATGCTGCGGGTGGGTGCTGCTATGGTGACCAGTGAGCTGAGATAAGGCGGGGCTTTACCAACGACGTATAGATGACCTGGAACCAGTGGGTTTTGCGACGGATATGAAGCGAGGGCCAGCCAACGAGAGCATACAGGTCGCAGTGGTGGGTAGAATATAGGGCTTTGGTGACAAAACGGATGGCACTATGATAGACTGCATACAATTTGCTGAGTAGAGTGTTGGAGGCTATTTTGTACATGGCATTGCCAAAGTCAAGGATCGGTAGGATGGTCAGTTTTACGAGGGTATGTTTGGCAGCATGAGTGAAGGAAGCTTTGTTGCGAAATAGGAAGCCGATTCTAGATTTAATTGTGGATTGGAGATGCTTAGTGTGAGTCTGGAAGAAGAGTTTACAGTCTAACCAGACACCTAGGTATTCGTAGTTGTCCACATATTCTAAGTTAGAACCCTCCAGAGTAGTGATGCTGGATGGGTGGGTAGGTGTGGGCAACGATCGGTTGAAGAGCATGCATTTAGTTTTGCTTGCATTTAAGAGCAGTTGGAGGCAACGGAGGGAGAGTTGTATGGCATTGAAACTCGTCTGGAGGTTAGTTAACACCGTGTCCAAAGAAGGGCCAGAAGTAAACAGAATGGTGTCGTCTGCGTAGAGGTGGATCAGAGAATCACCAGCAGCAAGAGCGACATCATTGATGTATACAGAGAAAAGTGTCGGCGTGAGGATTGAACCCTGTGGCACCACCACAGAGACTGTTGACCGGGGTAGCGGTAGCGGTAGCCAGGTGGCCAGCCGTAGAAAAATGCTTATTGAAATTCTCAATTATCGTGAATTTATCGGTGGTGACAGTGTTTCCTAGCCTCAGTGCAGTGGGCAGCTGGGAGGAGGTGCTCTTATTCTCCATGGACTTTACAGTGTCCCAGAACTTTTTGGAGTGCATCAAAGCGGGGACCGAGAGACTGAAAAACAGCTTCAATCTCAAGGCCATCAGACTGTTAAACAGCCATCACTAACATTGAGTGGCTGCTGCCAACATACGGACTCATCTCTAGCCACTTTAATAATTACAAATTTAATGTAATAAATGTATCACTACCCACTTTAAACAATGCCACTTTATATAATGTTTACATACCCTACATTACTCATCTCATGTGTATATACTCTATACAATCTACTGCATCATGCTTATGCCGTTCGGCCATCGCTCATCCATATATTTTTATGTACATATTCTTATTCATTCGTTTACACTTGTGTGTATAAGGTAGTTGTTGTGAAATTGTTAGATATTATTGCATGGTCGGAACAAGATGTGCAAGCATTTCGCTACACTCACATTAACATCTGCTAAACATGTGTATGTGACATAAAATTTGATTTGAGGTAGTGCACAGGATGCAAATTCCTGCTTGAAAAAGCTAGCCATTCCTAACTGCCTGTGTACATTGGTTCCTAACTTCGCGGGGGCTATTCGATGCTAATGCAGTATGACACAGGATGTTTTTGTGATGGTCAAGGGCAGTCAGTTCTGGAGTGAACCAAGGGCTATATCTGTTCCTGGTTCTACATTTTTTGAATGGGGCATGCTTATTTAAGATGGTGAGGAAAGCCCTTTTAAAGAATAACCAGGCATGGACGTCGCGACGGAGGAGTCAAAAAACCCTCGGGTCGGTGAATGAAAGACTGAAATAATGAATAAATTAATGAATAAATTAACTAATGAATGAATGAACGAAGAGACTGGTCAGCTATGGGGTCTTACCTCCTCAATGTCGTTGTCCAGAACCTTGATGCCCAGGGGGGTGGTGAGGCTGACGTCAGCGAACAATGTGGTGCCCACTGGCGCTGACTCGATGATGAAGCCCTGGTATGTGGTGTCTTGAAAGTATGGTGCCTGGTTGTTCTCATCCAGAACCTCGATCTGGAGGTTAGCAAACGCAGGCAGGGGGTGGCCGTTGTCCTGCTCTGCCTGGAAAACAGAAAACGTAAATCTGTGTTCTTATTGGACACGTTCAGGTGGCACCTTCCAGATTCACTTCACCTTAATGAACATGACTGAGAACTACTCAATAAGTGCATGTATGCAGCACTGAGGGTTTCAAAACTCTTTCTTTACAGCACAAGTAATGCTGGGTTCATGGACTAAGCTTTCCAAAGACAACTGATATAAAATAGGGTTGAAAATAACCAATTGAATAACATTTGATGATTTCGACAGCAATCTTTTTGAGTGATACTTATTATTCCTTTGTAATCATATTCCTCTCCAACAAACATGGAAGTACACTGGAAACTCATTCATCCTAGCAAGGCTGTTTGTTCTCTCCATCAGCGATGTTGATCTAATCTATGGCCAATCAGCACGGTTGTGTCAATACAGAGGAATGAAACCGCCTTTACAATTATTGATCATAACAACATAGAGAGGGGAGGGTGACCCTGGGCCCCTCACAAAAAAAAAAAACCACTTTATATGACTGATGACCAAATGAATTTCTTCATTTTTCAGCCTTTTCAGCCGGTTTTGTCATTATCCCTCCTCCATAATTGATTACTAATGCTCGACCCGTGTCTATAAATTCACCTGTTTTACGTGAACTAATTGAGATGGTGGTCGCCTGTCCTAGAATAGCCTAAACCACGTCCTGTTGAACTCCGTATGATGTCTCGTGTCCAGTCTTATTTTTCAAATAGCTGATTGTCCACACTAAACGACGCGTTACATCGGTGGCACCCGTGTTGTTGTTTTTTTGCGTTTTTTTATGACCGTGGAACCGAATATCTGCTGACACGTGGCTAAATGCTAGCTAGCGTACTGAAGCAGCATCGGACAAATGTTATTCTCATTTGCAGTGCACCATCATCTCCCTCACTGCTAGCTGTCGGACAAGTGAAGCATGAGTATTGGACAGTATTGGGGAAGCTACTCTGAAAATACAGTTTATCAAGCTACAAATTACTTCACACTGGAGAAAAATTAGAGTTAATTGAATTAAAGTTACTTTGAAAAAGTAGTTCACTACATCCAAAGTATATACTTTGTGAAAAATGATCATATCTAAATCTGAAATGTCATATTCTACAAAATGCAAGAACAGATCACTCTGGAGTCAGACGTTAACAGAATGTTATGCCATGATGAGACAAGACTTGCCTATTAAACACAAAAAGTAGTGTGTAGTTTCATTAGTTAGCTACACCCCTCTTGCTGCTTGTTGGCAGAGAATATATTATGCAGTTTAAAGCTTATTTCTTGCAAGTCTACACATTTTGTCAAGGGTTGCAAATACATTTGTGCAGTTTTAAATCAAATTTTCATGCAATTCTATACATTTTGTCATGTCTAATGTGCATTCATGTGCTATTTAAATTACTTGAATATTACTACAAAATAAATGGCCTAAAAAAACGGCCTAAAAAACATTAGCTGACATAGGCTAGATGACATCACTGACAAGTTATATGGGGCGGCAGGGTAGCCTAGTGGTTAGAGCGTTGGACTAGTAGCCAAAAGGTTGCAAGTTCATATCCCTGAGCTGACAAGGTACAAATCTGTCGTTCTGCCTGTTCCTAGGCCGTCATTGAAAATAAGATATTTGTTCTTAACCGACTTGGCTAGTTAAATAAAGGTAAATAAAAAGCTCTCTAAAGCACATGTGTCAAACTCATTCCATGGAGGGTCAAGTAGCTGAGAGTTTTTGCTCAACCCTTGTACTTAATTATTACCTGGTTGTCTAGGTCTTAATTGGAGAGAAAAAAAATAAAAAAATGCAGACACTCTGCTCTCCGTGGAATGAGTTTGACACCACTGCTCTAAGATATGCAATGACTGACGTGACAAAAGGAACTGATGATGCACTACCCAATTTTCCAAATTGCACCTTGTGTATTTTACTAGTAGTGTAGCTCAGTGGCTCCCAAACTGTGGCATGCAGACCTCTCGCGCACCCTACCCACAGTTTGGGAATCACTGAGCTACACCACTACATGGCAAGAAAGTTATTAACTACCTGAAAACACTACTACATGTTAGTTCACTACTCCCCACCATTGGTATTGGACTGTCCACCTGTCTACAACGGCATTACCAACTAAATATTTGTTTTACCGAGGCTTTTACACATCTTGGAAATGTACTTTTGCTTAGTGGACGTAAATGGGCCTTCTCCCAGCACTCTTTGCGGGCCTGAGCCTTGGATTCTACAACTTGGATCAGAGAACGATTCTAGCTACGTGGCTGCATGGGGGCGCACTCGAGCGGGATGACTCTGCTCTCCGACTGCTGGTTATCCATAAAGGATGGATGAAGTTGCCTACGTGTGTGCTGCATGGAAGAACTGTTCTACCAGCTTTTGTTTGTGTGTGTGTGTGTGTGTGTGTGACTTTTTGTGTCAGTATGAAAATGGAAATGATGGAGGCCTTGAGGTCACCACTGCAAAGCTGGGCATGCTGAGTGCATATGGACGATGCATGGGACAGCAAGGTCGGTGGTTACACCAAGTTTGGACACACCTACTCATTGGAAAAGCATTCCAGGTGAAGCTGGTTGAGAGAATGCCAAGTGTGTGCAAAGCTGTCATCAATGCAAAGGGTGGCTACTTTGAAGAATCTCAAATATAAAATATATTTTGATTTGTTTAACACTTGTTTGGTTACTATGTTATTCCATATGTGTTATTTCATAGTTTTGATGTCTTCATTATTATTCTACCATGTAGAATAACCCTGGAATGAGTAGGTGTGTGCAAACTTTTGACTGGTACTTGTATAATTTTCAGAACTATTTTCAATAAAATCTCCAGTTTACTGCATCAAACACCATCCTCCGCTCTGTGCCCATGTCTTGCGATGACTCAACATGGAAGCTAAAGTGTTGTGTGTAACAGCATGGTCCCCATTATCGGCTAGAGGAGTGTGTAACTGTTTAAATATGAAGAGCAACCACTTGTGTCAAAAGCACTTCATAATTCCCTGGTAGGGGAATATCAGTCGATTCGCCCCCCCCTAAATATCTGATTCTAAGACTATACTGACACCTCGTACAGAAAAAAAACCACATGATTTCACATGAAATTTCACACGTGAAATCATGTGAAAACCTGGTTTTGGGAAACTTTGCATGTAATCACACGTTTTCAAGTGTCATTTCATATTATCACGTGTTGCTTTACATGTTGTCTGAATGTTATCACATTCATTTCACATAGATCACATGTGATTGACGTGCTTTTGGAACATGTGGAATGCATGTGTTTCTTCCGTAAGGGACCTGCGAAAAGCGATCATATCAAAAGGAATGAGAGGCAAATCTAAACTTGCAAAAAAGGCAATTATTGAAATGATTACATCTTCAAAGTGTTCTTCATGGTGCAGAACCAAACGCATACTCCGCAGCTTAATTGAATTACAACGGTGGGATGGTTGACTCCAAATTGGATGGTTGACTCCAAATACTCAATTACGGGTGATTCACATGTACGTCATCATCTCTCAAACTACTCCAATAGTCAATCACATACACTTATCAGTCAAATATAATGACAATCTGATAGTCATCATTAAAGTACATGTTTCTGTCCACCAGACAACCACAGCGCCCTCCCTCCATTCTCTGAGACTATTCCTATTCCTGTACAGTATCTGGATCATACTGTGTATCTATATTTAACACAACCCCAGGGCAGTATAGAGTACCACAGTATGAGTCATAATACCCATAAAACCTAGTGGTCAAATAGGGAAATGGTTCCAATAATTTTTTCACTATTCATTTTTCCCATAGGAGATTTTAGAAACACATAAAATAAGGGCTGGGTTTCGTGTAGGCTTACTCTGGCGTGAGGTAAATCTCTTTAGGACAAGGTGACTTTTATCAATATATTCACCTGTATTTACCCCCCAAAAATGTAATGCTAATTAGCTGCTAATGTGGCTATCATAAAGAACTGATGCCATGATGAGACAAGACTGCCGAATCGAGGCATAGGTAAGAATCTCGGGATTAACTATCGAAGGTTAACTAAATATAGTAATTTTATCAATTGGACACATTTCTTTAAATGGACAATTATGTGAACTGTCTTGTGCAAGTTTTAATTTGACACAATACCTGTTAGCAAAGGTGTCAGCTAGAGATGACGTGCAGGAGCTTGCAGGGATTTGTAGTCTTGCATGATGTCTACTTTGATGTTAAATAGCATTTTTGAATCTGAGAGTAAATAGAGCTGAATATTTTTATCAAAGTCACCTTGTCCGAGAGAGATTTACATGGTTATCAAAACATCCCTCCAGGATAGGCCTACACAAAATACAGCCTGTATTTTACGTTTCTAAAATCCCTTATCGGAAGAATAAATGGTGGAAAAACGATTGGAACCATTTTCCTGTTTGACCGCTAGGTTTTATGGGTATTATGACACCTCCACTGTGGGGCTCTGCACAAGCTGTATTTGCAGCCTGGCAAGTTCCAACTCAATGAAGCCTAGAAAAAAACTTTCCCTAGTTTCCAACACACACAGATGCCTGTAGAAAGATAACCTGTTTTTGTTTTTTTGCCTTTGTAAAAAAAAAAAAAAAGAAAAGAGAATGAGCTTTCTCCCCAAGAAGGATTTGCACTCTACACAGTACCTGTCCTTGGACAGGGCAGACTGTAAATGGGGTAACTGCTGAGCTGATCTCTTCCTGTGGTGGGCCACCTTTCTCACTGTTAACACAGTCGTTGTGCAGGAGTCACTTCTCATTCACCCAGCCCAGTCTACCTGTCATGTGAGAGGGATCTGTCCAATATCTGGGGGGTAGCTGCCTGCTCCTGAGCTCAGGCTAGGACGGAGGGAGAGGGGAGGGCACTCACCGCTCACCTTCCCCTCACCGACTCCTGAAGCAGAAAATCTCTCAAGCATGTTGCTGGTTGATACCGCTACCAATCTGGCCGTCAGCATGCAGCAGCGCGAGCATGACACTACACACACACACACACACACACACATCTAATTCAAACACTACACACTGCCTGACTATTTAATTCACACACACACTGCATGCATGCATATCTATGTCACACATGCAAGGTTGAACTGAAACCCCCTACATATGAACACAGTGTCATATAACCCATAGCTTGCACTGGGCTCTTTCCTCTTTGATCTGGAGTCTGAGACACCTGTAGTACAGGAGTTTCCCCCTGTGCCGATAAGGGAGCTTTATCTATATAAGCTCATGTCCATACTCCCCCCTCGGAGTGTGAGGATCCTTGTAGCATGCAGAATGTTCCTAACGGATCACCGCCCTCTGGAGTTTAAAGCAACAAGCCTCGTCGGCAGTTGTGTGTGTGAGATACCTGACTCATCCTGATGGGGGTTTTAGCACCGCTCACTGCCTAACCTGCTCTCTCACACACACACACACACACACGCACGAACGCACGCACGCACGCACACACAGCCAGTCCATCCCCAGTCTCTGCCTCTCTCTCTAGCTGTGAATTATTGGATCATTCCCCCTCTTATTCAGAATGAAAGACCATGATCTTGTCACGAAGACAGCATGCCTGGATACAGAGCTTTATTCTTATTACCTTGATTACCAAGTCAAATCTTTGATACAGGTCCCTGTTGAGTGGTTTGAGGAGCTTCAGCTTGGCAGTGGTTCGGTTGAGAGAGAAGAAGTCGGCGTACTTCTCAGGCTTACCTAAACAGGGTACAGGGAAATAATTGACCGTCATGTTGAAGGTCAGGGGAGAAGTTGGAGGCTTTATGAAAGTAAGTGCCTCTATGTTTCACCATTTTCTTTAATGCCCCTTGCACTACACGAATGTGAATGTAATTCTAATGAAAAGTCTTGAAAAGACTCATAATCTTTAGATATCATTTCATATTGTCAATGTATGTCAGAAAATATAAAAATATCAGGCATCTCCTTACTGGCCTCCCAGAGAGCCGGGGGAGCGAGATGGGAGCATTGCACAGTAGCATAGTTCCCTACAGCCCTGCACTGTCAGTTCTCATCTCAGCTCTCCACAGGTGGCCCCCTGCTCCCCTTCGCCAGAAACGCATCCCATCCTCACCCGCCTCCTTCTCGTCCCTCCATTGCATACTCTCTCCCTCCCTGCCACCACCATCAGCCTTTCGGTTAGAGCTGCACTGCCGAGCCCCCACAACCACCACTCCTTACACTGGAGATAGCTATCCCCTCTGCATGACCTGGCATGGGAGCGGTACAGTGGTGACGGAATATAGATGACAGCAGTGTTGACGGGTACCTACCAATGAGGATGGAGTAGAGTATTCCTGGCCTCTCAGAGGGAGGCTGGATGTTCCTGTCCTGGTCCACGGCCTGAATGATGGGCGTCACGTTGACAGGGTTCACTTTGCTCTGAAAGGAAAGAGTAATGGTTAGTTCTATCTGTCAATACTCAGAAATGAGCCATTTACACAGTGTGGGATGCGGGGGCTTCCATTCTTAATGGGATAAAAGGCTGGCGAAAAGAAAAGTTGGAGAATTAATGCATGGTGTGCAATCTCCACCAATTAGTTACCTTTGGGTTTCACAGCAGCGACAGCAACATAATTGCCGTGTTTCAGTTGTACCTTTAAGCATCATGGTCAAAGCAGAAATTATGTAGATTGTGCCTTCTTGTTTTGCAGTAAAATGTCTATTCATAAAACAGTGAAAACTCATAAGCTGGATGATGTGAGGAAGGAAATTATTATATATAATGTGGACCTCTTTATCACAGCACCAGTCACAAAAAGCAATAAACTGCAGACATTTGTTTCCTCCTGAAGCAACATTTATTTTAGTCATTTAAGAGGTTGAAACCACAAGAGAGAGAGAGAGAGAGAGAGAGAGAGAGAGAGAGAGAGAGAGAGAGCTGAGGAGAGGGAGAGAGATTGAGAAAGAGTTGCAAGAGAGAGAGAGAGTGTGTTTGCGAGAGAGAGACTCCAGAGAGAGAGAGGGAGAACTGGAAGAGAGAAATAACGATATGGAGTGAGTAACTGGTCCTTCACTCCAAGTTTCCCCAGCCTAGGGGGAGGAGTAAATTGTCTACTCCCTGTCAGCTCGTCTGCATAGATGTGCAGAAGCACAAGCACCACGCCGGCCTAGTCTCAGTCCCAGTAAATAAGCAGCTCATTTATAATTCAACTCTACTCAGAGAAACCAAGTGAAACTGCTAAAAGTGAAGATGTTAGCTGCCTGGATGCCTCTACAATAAGGCTCTGGGATAATATGTGTGTACCTGTGTGTGTGCCTGTGTATCACGGGCTTGTGTGTCAGCATTAGCCGTACAGAGACCCTATTGGGTAATTGTGATCCCTGTGTGCTGGGAAGAAGTCTCAGGCAGCTGCTGTAAACACATACACAGGTAGGACCATATGCTCTGGGGGCTGGTTGGCAGGAAACTGCAATTTGTGACAAACATTGACGACAAATCTGTGACGAGCTGGAGGAGTAGACGCTGTTTGTATGAAAAGTAATTACAGACATCTTGGTTTCATTACCTGGTAGAGTATCAAGATAACAAGGAGGCAAGACATTCATACCAGCAAACGTAATATAGCCACCTGGAATAAAGCATTAGATTTAAAAGTCAAGTTCTGCATCTCCAAATGGAAGTAAAGCCTTTTCCTCCTATCACTGTTACCCATTGTCCTTGATCATCATGCTTCACACAGCCCTATGAGTAGTCATTAAGTAGCGGTGAACATGGTCTCCTCTCTGCTCTGTACATCTCCCGCCTGGCTCATCATGGACCGCTGGTAACAGTCTGAGCATGGACCTTTGGCAATGATTTATCTCTGTGGGGCCCATTGTAATCTCAGCACCTGCAATTACAATGGCTCCAGTATGACTGCAGTAAATCTAATGACTCTGTGGGGTCCTCTCCTCGGTGGACAGACAAGCTATGATGATACTCCCTAAGTCAGCCCTTAGTCACTAGCAGTATGATAAGGAACTACCCCAGTTGGCAAATAACGTTCTGAGAACCATATGTTTCTTAGAGCTTGGTGAGAGCTTGGTTGTCCTTTGGTTATTTTGCATACAACCGTTCCAGAACTGTCTGAGAATGGTGCAGGCTAGTTGCTTGGCTTTGAAACATTCTTAGGACATTGAAGGAAATTGACCAAAAAAAAACTTTTGTTGGGCAATTTCATTAATTTAACTGAACGTTTCCTAAAAGTTCAAACCTTGGGAATGTTGTCAAATAGTTCAGAGAACGTTAAGAAGCAACGTTCTCCTGTGGGAATTTCAGTACAGGGCTGGGCAGTATACTGTGTTTTACTATACTGTGTTTTACTATATGAATGCAACGACCGGTCTGGGTTTTTACTTGACCTTCTATAACTGTGTTTCAATGTCTGGTTTGTTAAATTTGATACGCTATTCTGCCGTGTGTAGCACGTTTTTATAGTTTACTCCGCTACTTGAGTCATCTCTCTCCTCTCCCCCCTCTCTCTCTCTCCATGCCGCTTCCCACACAGACCAAGCCCTGGCCCCTGTCACTCAAGGAGCACAGTTGTTGTTGCTTGACCATGAGACCACCTGCGGTCAATCTGCATGGTCAATGCAGCACATACAACATGATGCTGATGATCAGCTTCTTAATATACACTGAGTGTACGAAACATTAGAAACGCCATCCTAATATTGAGTTGCACACCTCTTTGCCCTCAGAACAGCCTCAATTCATCGGGGTATGGACATTTACAAGGTGTCGAAAGTGTTCCACGGGGACAGTTGTGTCAAGGTGGCTGGGTGTTTGAACCGTTCTTGATGCACACGGAAAACTGTTGAGTGTGAAAAACCCAGAAGCGTTTCAGTTCTTGACACACTCAAACCGATGAGCCTGGCACCTACTACCATACCCCGTTCAAAGGTACTTAAATATTTTGTCTTGACCATTCACCCTCTGAATGACACACATACACAATCCATGTGTCAATTGTCCCAAGGCTTAAAAATCCTTCTTTAACCTGATGAATCTACACTGATTGAAGTGGATTTATCAAGGGACATCAATAAGGGTTCATAGCTTTCATCTGAATTTACCTGGTCAGTTTATGTCATGGAAAGAGCAGGTGTTCCTAATGTTTTGTACCCTCAGTGTAAATCCACAGGTGTTCTATAATTACACTATTCGTTTGTGCATCTTACTCTCTGTAAACAGTTAGTCTTTTCTTAGCAAAACCGCTAATGCTAATCAGCTGGCTAGCGAGATAATAAATGCACTGAGTCAGAGCAAACGTAGCTAGCTAATACAGCCTGATACCAGTGATGGTGTAGGCCCAAATCCGCATGTTGTTTGTGCAACAGTTTCTTCTAAATCAAAGAGGAATAGGTGAAGCATGAATATGTTAGCTACATCAAGTAGCTAAGAGAGAAAACATTTAACGTAGCCAAAGATTATAGGGTCCCCTAGGAAACCACGACCAACAGTTTGATTCCTACCCTGTCACAATAACTCCTCCCGGGCTTTTTCATTGGTTATCATGTCAAACCACACTGTATTCATAGTGCCCACTCTTATAATCTAACTATATGATTTAGAACATGATCCATTAGTTTTTTACACTGCTGCTACGCTGTTTTTCAGTCACCTCACCCCTACCTACATGTACAAATGACCTCGACTAACCTGTACCCCCGCACACTGACTCGGTACCGGTACCCCCTGTATGTAGCCTCGTTATTGTTATTTTGTGTTACTTTTCATAATTCTTTACTTTCATTTATTTGGTAAATATTTGGTAAGCATTTCATGGTAAGGTCTATATTTTCGGTCTACATGTTGTATTCATCGCATGTGACAAATAAAGTTGTGTTTATTCTTCAATCAAGTTGAATTTTGGTTGGAATTGAGTTGATTCAAGGCAAGGGATTATAATTTTGATGATGCGTGATACTTAATTTAGAAGCCTGTATGAAAAAAGTAGAATGTCTACTCTAGGTCTGTCCTTTTCTTTAAATGGGACTGCAGCAGGCCGAAAATATTTGTGTCCGACTGACTATACACTAAGAAATGAGAATCCCTCCATGGTTCTTTGGGAAGAGTGGTGGTTATTTGTGGAACTATACTGACCCAAAGAACCCTTGCGCCCTTCAATGGTTCTTTACAGGTCAAAAGTATTTCCTATTTTAATGATAATTAAAATGTAGGGGTGGTGGCTCATTAGAATATTTTGGGGTGTGGTTTGTTCACAACTCTTTTTGTCCAACCGTGAGTGAGAGTGTCATTCCAGTTTCTCTCATCTGTTGCAGTTTGTTCTGTATTACTATGGACAGTGACAGTGTCTTGTAAAAGACTGGTGTATGGCCTTGTGTCAATTGTGAAAGCTTTATTAAGTCAGTAGTCCTCAATTCTCTCAGGGACCCCCAGCCATTCCCCCAGCCATTATCTAAATAATATTAACAATATGGCTAATAAACCCAAATAAAAAAATATATATGGTTCTACAAAGATCATTTGAGATTGAGAAGGGTTCTTTATAGAACCATTCTCCATAAAGGTTCCATAAAGAACCATAAAAAATTGTTCAATATAGCCCCACACTAAAGACGAATGGTTCTATATAACAGGCATGTAACCATAGCAGAACCCTTTTTTGGCCCTACATAGAACCTTAGGAAAGAGTTCTTTGTAGCACCATGCAAGTTCCATTTAGAACCTGATGAGCGTGGTTCTTTATAGAACCTTCAAAAAAAGGTTCCATATAGCACCAAAAAGGGTCATGCTATGGTTAAAAGCGAAATAACCAGTTATATAGAACCCTTCGTCATAACAATGTATATTTCACGGGACTGAGATACACAACTAGGCATGATGCCAAATGAATGTGTTTACTTTGATCTGATCGACAACGTAACGACGACTCCTCGGCAGACCGGACAGAGTCCTCCGCTCCGTGGTCCATAAATCAACGATTGACTGAACGTTAGCTGGCCGTTTTAAAGGCTGAACTAGAGGAAGATTGGCTTTTGGAGGGATCGGTTGAAAAGCACGGGAAGATTTTGTTCGTGTAATTAACCGAGGATGGATTCTCTGTAGGGGTGTGATCTGTGATGGCATAACGAACGAATAGCAGCCCTGTGCTCACACCTCTACTCCCACTCAACCACAGGAGGACACGCCAAAAGACTGCTCTACTCTACTCTGATGAACCCAACCTTCCAATTAAACAGCTTACAGACTCCTGTATGATACATGGTGAACACTGACAAAGAACTTACATCAAAAGACTATCTGGCATATTTTGACGTGATTTGCAATTTCAGCACCTGTGTTCAAAAATCGGCTAATTACCCATGGTGAAGCACAGTTTAGCAAAACAAACGACTTGCATTATAGATTTGAATTACTTGTCTGTTCACATCTTTATTATTAGCTACATCTTATTCCATCTTTACATTTCAGCCTTGGAATAAATGAGCCAGTGAATGAATATATTGCATGCAGCCGACTTTCCTTTCCATTTTATGCACACCCGTCACAAACAAAACAATTACGCTCCACTCAACACTGGGGTACAACACTTTCCAAGCCCCCTGTTGTAATTGTCAACAGACACCAGCAGTAGCTTTACCCACAGTTCCCTCGGTGCCATTTCTAATCTGATATCTGGGCTCTGATGGTATGTTCTAGATCCTATGTTCTAGATCCTACCGACACCAGCTACAGAGGATGTCCAGAGTGCTGCTGTGTATGGATGGGGGGGAGAAAAAAATTGTTGAATTCACAGAGGACACAGCATTGGAGAGCCACTCCAGCCTCACCACGGATGTTCTTACTGCTCCGGAGAGGCTCACTAGCTCTCTGCTATGGAGGGATATAAAAAGGCGGAGTGATCAGCTTGTCTTGGGGAAAATACCTCCACTCCAGTGGAGGCTGGTGGGAGGAGTCATAGCAGGGCGGGTCATTGTAATGGCTGGAATGGAATAAAAGGAACGGTATCAAATGCATCACACATATGGAAACCACATTTGACTCTGTTCCATTCATTCCATTACAATGAGCCAGTTCCTCCTATATAGCTCCTCCCACCGGCCTTCATTCCTCCACTCTCCTATCCTCTACTTATGAGCATTCTCCCTGGGACAAGAGGGCCGACCCATGGCTGCTGCTCCTCAGAATGTCTCACTGTGTCCTGGATCCTCGGCGGAGAAGTGTAAGCAGAAGTGTAACTTTGGGACAAACAGCTAAAGGAGTTTTTACAATCTGGCCTATCAGCTGTTTCGCCATCTCTCCCTCCTCCTCCTCTCCAATCACAAGCTTAGATTTACTTGAGTGGTACTGAGAAGAAATAAATAAGTTGAAGCCTTATTTAAATGTTTCATCAAGCACCGACGAAGGAGATACGAGAGGCACATTTAGGAGATAGCAGTTGAGCTCCCTGACACAATTGAGAGGACGTCTGAGAGAGACAAGAGGAATAGAACAGGACTTCATCATTACAGTGTGAATCCGAAATAGCCCCCTGGGAGTGATGGGATTGATGGGGATGGCATTCTTGGAAGGATGAGGAGGTGGGGGTGTTTTGAAGACCTGATAAGAGGTTATGTTGCCATTGCCACATCATACATAGTCAGAATCAGGGCCCCTCACATAATGTCATCTCTCAGAGCACTCCTAAACCATGTCCTTGAGTGCGTTCTTGCTGGCGTAAAAGTCTAGCCCCCAGCCTCCCAAATCAGTGGCGTAAACTTAAGGCTCCTATTACCTTGTTCTGTCATTTGGCTGCAGGGTGTTGAAGGATCTCAACGTAAGCTAATTCTGTTTTCGTAAACTGTAATTAAAAAGTACAAATATTTAGCTTTTATGTGGATAATGGTGTGTGTATATAGATTGTGTATAGGCTTGTCTCCCAAATGGATCTTCTCTTTGTGCCAGACTGCGTTCAAGTGACTTCTGTTCATTTTTTCCTGTATGTATGTATGTATGTATGTATAGTGGGGCAAAAAAGTATTTAGTCAGCCACCAATCGTGCAAGTTCTCCAACTTAAAAAGATGAGAGAGGCCTGTAATTTTCATCATAGGAACACTTGGCAGAAAAACATCATAGGTCCCTTTGCAGAAAAACAGCCCCAAAGCATGATGTTTCCACCCCCATGTTTCACAGTAGGTATGGTGTTCTTTGGATGCAACTCAGCATTCTTTGTCCTCCAAACACAACGAATTTAGTTTTTACCAAGAAGTTATATTTCGGTTTCATCTGACCATGACATTCTCCCAATCTTTTTCTGGATCATCCAAATTCTCTGTAGCAAACTTCAGACGGGCCTGGACATGTACTGGCTTAAGCAGGGGGACACGTCTGGCACTGCAGGATTTGAGTCCCTGGCAGCGTATTGTGTTACTGATGGTAGGCTTTGTTACTTTGGTCCCAGCTCTCTGCAGGTCATTCACTAGGTCCCCCCGTGTGGTTCTGGGTGTTTTGCTCACCGTTCTTGTGATCATTTTGACCCCACGGGGTGAGATCTTGCGTGGAGCCCCAGATCGAGGGAGATTATCAGTGGTCTTGTATGTCTTACATTTCCTAATAATTGCTCCCACAGTTGATTTCTTCAAACCAAGTTGCTTACCTATTGCAGATTCAGTCTTCCCAGCCTGGTGCAGGTCTACAATTTTGTTTCTGGTGTCCTTTGACAGCTCTTTGGTCTTGGCCATAGTGGAGTTTGGAGTGTGACTGTTTGAGGTTGTGGACAGGTGTCTTTTATACTGATAACAAGTTCAAACAGGTGCCATTAATACAGGTAACGAGTGGAGGACAGAGGAGCCTCTTAACTTCTTCGAAATAGGGGGCGCTCTTTTAATTTTTGGATGAAAAACGTTCCCGTTTTAAACAAGATATTTTGTCACGAAAAGATGCTCAACTATGCATATAATTGACAGCTTTGGAAAGAAAACACTCTGACGTTTCCAAAACTGCAAAGATATCGTCTGTGAGTGCCACAGAACTGATGTTACAGGCGAAACACAGATACAAATCCAATCAGGAAGTGCCACATTTTTTGAAACCGCCTCATTCCAATGACTCCTTATATGGCTGTGAAGGAGCTAGGAGTCAGCTTACGTGTTCCAAGTTTTCCCCAAGGTGTCTACAGCATTGTGATGTATTTGTAGGCATATCATTGGAAGATTGACCATAAGAGACTACATCTACCAGGTTGTCGCTTGGTGTCCTCCGTTGCAATTATTGCATAATCTCCAGCTGCAGTATTTTTCCGTTTCCTTCTGATGAGAAGCCAACTGCCACCACTGATAGATTATCGAATAGATATGTGAAAAACACCTTGAGGATTGATTCTAAACAACGTAGCCATGTTTCTGTCGATATTATGGAGCTAATTTGGAAAAAAGTTTGGCGTTGTAAGTGACTGCATTTTCCAGTCTTTTTCTTAGCCAAACGTGATGAACAAAACGGAGCTATTTCGTCTACACAAATAATATTTTTGGAAAAAAATGAACATTTGCTATCTAACTAAGAGTCTCGTCATTGAAAACATCCGAAGTTCTTCAAAGGTAAATGATTTTATTTGAATGCTTTTCTTGTTTTTGTGAAAATGTTGCCTGCTGAATGCTAGGCTTAATGCTATGCTAGGCTATCAATACTCTTACACAAATGCTTGTGTAGCTTTGGTTGAAAAGCATATTTTGAAAATCTGAGATGACAGTGTTGTTAACAAAAGGCTAAGCTTGTGTTTGAATATATTTATTTAATTTAATTTGCGATTTTCATGAATAGGAAACGTTGCGTTATGGTAATGAGCTTGAAGCTATGATTACGCTCCCGGATACGGGATTGCTCGTCACTAGAGGTTAAAGAAGAAGTTACAGGTTTGTGAGAGCCAGAAATCTTGCTTGTTTGTAGGTGACCAAATACTTATTTTCCACCATAATTTGCAAATAAATTCATAAAAAATCCTACAATGTGATTTTCTTGATTTTTTTCCTAATTTTGTCTGTTGAAGTGTACCTATGATGAAAATTACAGGCCTCATCTTTTTAAGTGGGAGAACTTGCACAATTGGTGGCTGACTAAATACTTTTTTGCCCCACTGTATGTATGTATCTGTGTTTGTATGTATGCATGTATGTATGCATGTATGTATGTACAGTATGTATGTGATGCATAATGCAGAGAACACTGGAAGAATTATTATTATTTAATTACCATGCTGAGTTATAGTAATGTTTGTTTGTGTGTCAATTAATCCCATAAGGGATGGGTCGCCAATTGACGATGTGACACAAAAATTTGGTGAGGCTCTTAGTGTACCACTGCCGTCTCAAGGTCATAGTTTGACCTGTAACTCTATCTTTCTTAGGAAATTGCCTAATGTTTGGAAAAAATGTCATTTTTTAAACTTTTCTGCAAAAATGTTGCTTGGTAGTATCAATGGAATGGACTGACAATGGCATTGGCCTGTATTGCAGTACTACTCAAGGACTTTGTTTTTGTGCAGTCTGGGATTCAATCGCCGGGTGTTTTCAAGTCATGAGTGATAATAACTAGACTTTTCTAGATTAATTTAAGGCATTTTAATGGTGTTGCCTGGAAAAAGCAATTGTCCTTGTTTCTGTGAGTATCCATTTTACATTTGGATTAGTAATACTTTAAAGGAATCACTGATTCTACTCAAGGTAAGAGAGCCCAAAGTGTAAAACTAATTACCTGTGAATTATCTGTCCTGTAATAGCATTTCCATGCTTCCATGACTCAGCCATTTACTTCTGGTAGACTTTGATCAAGAGAGACTGCCTACCTAGATCAGTGAACACAAATCAATAGAACTGACAAGGAGATATGTTGATAATCATTCTACATGAGAAAACACATGTCACGCTGTTTGGAGTTTAAATCTAATCTAGTCGAAAATACTTCCATACACAGTAGCCCTGACAAGTCAACGGGATTCCTCCAATCATAAGAAGTGTCTGTCATCTGTATAGAACGCCACAATGCATTCACAATAGCAAACCACTACTGCTATTGTGAAAGACTAATCTAACGCTGGGTTGGGGAAGTTCTGTTGGATGGGGGTCAAAGGAGAAATGTTTGTCTTGTTCGGTCCTGTCACTTGTTTCTTTGTCCATGTGTACCTGTCTTACCAATAACAATAAAAAAAAATGGGATCACGAAAAAAACTAAAACAATAGCGCATCAGTGGTCGCTAATGTTCATAGTCATTCTCATCATTTGAACTTGCATCATCATGATGAATATCCTTGAACAACACGTGAACACTGCCCATGAATCTAGCATAAATCTATCGCTATCATAAATCGAATAGCCCTGCGTATTCAAAGCCATAATCTTGGAAATGAGCTTAAAAACAGAGGAAATCACACTGAGCCTCGTGCTTTATATTAATATGAGCGCACCCATGCTGCTGACATAAATGGCTCCTGAGGCTGACATACAAACAGAGGCCCAGAGAAGCCAAGCTGTCTCTCAGCTACCTCTCTCCCAAACGCTGGGAGGAGTGAGCTGCCTCTCAAGCAGCCCTGTTTGAATAGAGGGACATGTCAAATGTTTCTACTCAGCAGGGGTTCTAGAGCTGGGGCTGGTCTGCAGTAACACTTACTGGGTCAGTGAGCTCCAGGATGTGGGCCCGGTAGGTGAGGGGGCTGCAGTCACGCGTGTTGTCGACCAGGGAGCAGGGCAGGAACATAGGCCCCAGGTCATCCCCATCCAACACGTCTACGGTCAGGGTGGTGGTGGCGGTGCGTCGTTCGTTGGGGTACGGGGCGCGGTCCTACAGGGGGAGATTATTATTTACAAAATTGTATTGATCCTTTATTTAACCACATTGAGATTGAAATCCATTTTCAATCCAGAAAGCTGCATACATATACAGTGGGGCAAAAAACGTATTTAGTCAGCCACCAATTGTGCAAGTTCTCCCACTTAAAAAGACGAGAGAGGCCTGTAATTTTCATCATAGGTACACTTCAATTATGAAAGACAAAATGAGAAAGAAAATCCAGAAAATCACATTGTAGGATTTTTAATGAATTTATTTGCAAATGATGGTGGAAAATAAGGATTTGGTCAATAACAAAAGTTTCTCAATACTTTGTTATATACCCTTTGTTGGCAATGACAGAGGTCAAACGTTTTCTGTAAGTCTTCACAAGGTTTTCACACACTGTTGCTGGTATTTTGGCCCATTCCTCCATGCAGATCTCCTCTAGAGCAGTGATGTTTTGGGGCTGTTGCTGGGCAACACGGACTTTCAACTCCCTCCAAAGATTTTCTATGGGGTTGAGATCTGGAGACTGGCTAGGCCACTCCAGGACCTTGAAAGCATCTTACGAAGCCACTCCTTCGTTGCCCGGGCGGTGTGTTTGGGATCATCGTCATGCTGAAAGACCCAGCCACGTTTCATCTTCAATGCCCTTGCTGATGGAAGGATGTTTTCACTCAAAATGTCACGATACATGGCCCCATTAATTCTTTCCTTTACACGGATCAGTCGTCCTGGTCCCTTTGCAGAAAAACAGCCCCAAAGCATGATTTTTCCACCCCCATGCTTCACAGTAGGTATGGTGTTCTTTGGATGCAACTCAGCATTCTTTGTCCTCCAAACACGACGAGTTGAGTTTTTACCAAAAAGTTCTATTTTGGTTTCATCTGACCATATGACATTCTCCCAATCTTCTTCTGGATCATCCAAATGCTCTCTAGCAAACTTCAGACGGGCCTGGACATGTACTGGCTTAAGCAGGGGGACACGTCTGGCACTGCAGGATTTGAGTCCCAGGCGGCGTAGTATGTTACTGATGGTAGGCTTTGTTACTTTGGTCCCAGCTCTCTGCAGGTCATTCACTAGGTCCCCCGTGTGGTTCTGGGATTTTTGCTCACCGTTCTTGTGATCATTTTGACCCCACGGGGTGAGATCTTGCGTGGAGCCCCAGATCGAGGGAGATTATCAGTGGTCTTGTATGTCTTCCATTTCCTAATAATTGCTCCCACAGTTGATTTCTTCAAACCAAGCTGCTTACCTATTGCAGATTCAGTCTTCCCAGCTTGGTGCAGGTCTACAATTTTGTTTCTGGTGTCCTTTGACAGCTCTTTGGTCTTGGCCATAGTGGAGTTTGGAGTGTGACTGTTTGAGGTTGTGGACAGGTGTCTTTTATACTGATAACAAGTTCAAACAGGTGCCATTAATACAGGTAACGAGTGGAGGACAGAGGAGCCTCTTAAAGAAGAAGTTACAGGTCTGTGAGAGCCAGAAATCTTGCTTGTTTGTAGGGGACCAAATACTTATTTTCCACCATAATTTGCAAATAAATTCATTAAAAAATCCTACAATGTGATTTTCTTGATTTTTTTTCCTCATTTTGTCTGTTGAAGTGTACCTATGATGAAAATTACAGGCATCTCATCTTTTTAAGTGGGAGAACTTGCACAATTGGTGGCTGACTAAATACTTTTTTGCCCCACTGTAGTTTCACATGAAACACAACCTGGAGTGTAGTGGAGCGGGCTCACTTTTTTCAATTTGAGAATGCACGGAGCTGGTAAAACTATTTCTGGAAAATGTATTTGGATACATTTGAAATAAATGAAATGCATTTACCACTAAAATTCCATGAAAAACAATAGGTTGACAAACCAAATAAATATGTACAGCAGCCTAGAGGTAGGTAAATGATTCCCCGTCTTCTTTCTGGCAGCAGTGAGAATGATGAAGAACTATAGGCGTGTATGCACTGAAGAGGCCATTCGGAGGCTTGACCACTTTGGCCAGTCAGAATGTTGAATAAAAAAAATCTAAATTCACTGTGCGTCTGCCTTGATGTTCATAAAACTCCACGGACCCCCTCTTGCGAAGTGGAACCCAGAACGATATGTGCCCACTTAGTTATGGCAACATTGTTCCGCCGAGGACACCCAAACCAGAGTGGCCACCGCAAAACCCAAGGAGCCTGCCCCTCTCTGGATGTTGCTGTAGCCCTGCTTGGGATATTTAGCCCACACTGGTTAGTTGTTGAGACACAGGGCCTGTTTTAGCTTGGTGTGTCGGGGTGAGCAATTGGAAATGTGAATTGGGGGAAGTTGGAAGTAATAATGCATTTAGGTTATAGTTTATTGAGATGCATAAATACACCACATCAAAAACTTGATTTTATGGCTGTTTTAAAATTAATTTCCTACAATTCTATGCAGTAATTATTTATGTTCACTACCCGGTCAATTGATATTGATAGCATGTTTAATCTATGCAAATACATTATATGAATTGATAGTTCACTTTTTATTCTGTAATAGGGTATATTGTAGCCATGTATCAAGCTAATCAAATCAAAGTATATTTATGATACAGCGTGTAAGCTACACAATACAATGAAATGCCTACTTGGAAATAAAGCTCTCCTAGCAATCTATATGTATTTGTATTTATATTAGGCTATAGTCTACAAATGGCTATACCACAGTCTTAGGTCCTATTAGGCTGTCCTTCAGCACCACAAGTTGGTTCAACATCTTTAACATCATTCCGCGATCCTGGGGCTGTCCCTTTCAGCACCAACGAAGGCTGCTTCAATCGCTTGAAATGACATTTCATCCATACTGATCACTTATTATTATTATTATTACAAATAGAAGATGATCACTTCTCACAATGGTGCTCGTTTAGTAAAGTTAGATCAAAGCTGAATCAAATGTCTCACAAGATCACATAATGAGGAATTAGCATTTTACATAACAGAACCAAATAGAATATCATAGTAAGAGTATCATAGTATATTCTATAATTGACTGATCTAAAAGAATAGCACCACACTACTCGACACAACACAACATAAAAGAACTATGAATGGAAGTTAAAACAGTGCAAAGTGCATCAGAGAACTTAGATTGCACGCTCTCAAACCTGATCTAAAATGGTCAAACAGCCCTCCTATCTGGGATGTATAATCATCAATGAGAATAAAATGATCTTGTTTTAAGTCCTTTTGCGAAGTGTTCCTAGATTATGGGGCAGCAATCCTAAAAGCACTCTTCCCAATCTCTGTTCTTGTGTTCGGAACAGTTCTGTGAATATATTGGCAGCTGCCCTAAAATTGACTTCTAGACAAACATTAAGGCCTACTGTACCAATGAGCCTATCGCCTTACAGTTAAGGATGGCCATCCTGCTAACTGATATAAGGTACGGTGATGTGTAAAAGAGCTTTTGTGTTGGTTCCAAATCTTAAAGCAGCGTGGTAAAGTATATCTAGTGTGTGCAGGTAAGACCCCAGGGCATTCGTGTACAGAATATCACCACAGTCCAACAAAGGCAAAAAAAGAGTTGCTGTCTTTTCTAGCTTGAAATGAAAAACAAGACTTGTTTCGAAGTTTAGGCTTTTCAGTGAGCTGTTGAACGCAGAGCTTTACAAAGACAGCGTTTCATCGATGTGAAATCCCTAGTATTTGTATGATGATGCCACCTCTACTGGCATGTTTTGCAAAGGGACTCTCTGAGGCAGAGTAGAGAATTGCTTTCTTGTTCTTGAGAATACCATTCGTTTGGTTTTCTGTGAATTTATGACCAATTTGAGCTGAAAGAGGTTATGTTGGACAACATTAAACGCTTTCTGCAATTTGAGAAATGCCAAATCTAGTGTGGGAGCCGTGCTATAGATGGTGGTTTCATTTGCATATAGATGACAGGGGTGGATATTAGTAACTGAGAATTTAAAGCAGGGTAGGCAACTAGATACAGCCGCAGTCCGATTTTTATCGGAGCAGATGGTTGGAGGGGCGGAACATAATTATAATAATTTGTACACTGCAAATTGACCACAACTAAGCCCAAAGAGAGATTGTATTTGAAAATAACAATAATTTCACATTGATACACATATCTATTATTTTATTTGTGGGAATACTTGAGATCAGATTTCCTAAATTAAAACACATTTTTAGCTAAATTCCTGGTGATTTAACAATGACTATTATTATATATATCTTCTTACAAAAATCTTAAGGGGGCCAAAATAAATAACTCGCGGGCCAGTTTTGGATGTTGCCAACCAATGATTGAAAGTATATTTTTGTCTGTCTACCTTCATCCGCAGCTGGGTTGTTCCACAAAAAAAAAAGAGTGCCTTGTTGCATCCCTTTAATTTTGTAAGTACAAATTGTGCATTTTAAAAGCCTGCTATATCAGATGAAGTGCCCTTTAATACAGACCACATGGAAAATTCTATAAAATCAGATGTTTCATAGGAATAAAGTTCAACATCTTGACATGTTCCTCCTGTGCATCCTCTCTGGCTTCTAAGAAGATTTGAACCCATTACCACAACATCTCTCCACGTTTTCACCATCATTGTAAAGACCAAGATAGTTATTTTGTTACTTTTTACAAAGTCCTTCCTGAAGATGATTATTTACTTAACGTGATTAGAGATTCATTTTAAGGTCGACCCTGGCACCTGAGCTGAATTCCGTTTCAATATGGTGAAACCTTTTTTAAATGATACGTTTTTGAAAGAAATATTGAACATCTAACAGTCAAATCATAGTGTAAAAGTAGGTGAGCTGGTTCTACTCCTTTTAGCCCTTTTCTGGCGTTTTGTGGTGGAAAACTGAGCGGGTCGGCCTAACACGTCAACAATGTTACCCATACTGTAGCTAGACAGGCTAGAAATGCTTTCACAATACACAAGGGGATTTATGGCTTACTTAAGATGAAAACGTCCACCCTGTTACGGTCAACGCTGTTACTTTACTTGGCACTTAATAGGCTTCTTTTTTAAACATTTTTTTACTTAATAACCTCCTGAGATGGGAAAACATGTTTTCTATTAAGTTGAACATGTGCTCTTTATGACTGAATGTTAAAATTAGGGGAAATAAATATAACCATAAAAAATACAATTATTTTATTGCTCGTGGCCAATCCTCAAAAAGGGTTTTAGTTTTTGAGATACCCCTACCCGAGGTAAAACAAAACCACAACCATGTTTTTTCACATCTCTAATATTCATGAAATGGATGATTGTGTAAAAATATTTTACTGCAAAAGTGGTTAAATTGATAGATATTGTGACACCCCCTAAATTCAAACAGTGCAGAATAATGTCTGGCTGGAGGGGGGAGTGACCACATAAACTCATGTAACACAAACTGTCAAGCTCTGAAATTGCTCAAATTAAGTAGTCAAACAAACAGCATTAGGATATCTTAATGCATCTTGAAAATATAGACCAGTAAACACTGAGATAGAAGAAGCAGAAATATCAACTATGAATATTTATGATGAATGTTTTTTGTTGTTGTGGCTATTGAAATCTAATCGGCTCTGGGCAGAGACCGCGAACACTGTAATTTATTTTCAATCAAAGGGTACCTCTGTGGATTGGATGTTCCAGCCTCTTTCAATTACGTTAGGGGGCCAAATCCATTATGGCGTCCAGAATCCAATATGGCTGCCACAATACCATTAAATGGTGTTTTAATCACCTGTACATGTTTTAGATCTTTTAGATTTGTGTACTTACTTACTTAGTGTACTATGTCAGTGTAATTCCACCATGGTTGGGAATCCAATAGGCCTCCCACAATTACACTCAAATAGCTTGGTCTGGATATAAAAAAGGAAGCAGACTTCTTGGCATGCATGGCAACACCAAGTATTCCAAGTCACAAGCCTCTGAGGATCAATGAGGCAACTCAAGAGGCTCCAACGAAAGAAAAGAGGGCATCCGCTCCCTAGCTCTACAACTTGCTGTATACCAACTGTGGGTCAACTTGTGCTTCCAGGAATGGGCTCTTAAATCACTTTAAGTAATCGTATCATTTAGAAGTAAGCTTTGATTCATTGCAAGTCCAATATGTCTGACTGAATCGAACATGACCTTCCGCTGGCTCACTGCATTTATGATGCGCATTGGGGATGTTCCGGTGCACTCCTATGCTGTTTGGGTTGAGCTGGCATATTTATTTTTGTCCACCCTCCTGGCCATCTGCTTGGGGTTGCCGTATATGTTGACTTGGTGATATTATGGATGCAACCACAGATGCCGACAAGCGCATTAGGCAGGTGTTCACTACAATGAATCAACACAATCTGAAACTCATTGAAAAGAAATGCCATCAACTTAGTGGGCCTTCACATCATAGGAATTGTGCCTATCCAATGTCAATGCCATCTTGAATCTCCCAGTCTGCCCTGGAGTTGCCCGTACATGTTGACTTCGTGACATTGGGATGCAACCACATAAGGCAGCTTGTTCACCACATTGAACCAACACACCTCTCCAATGTCAATGCCCTCCTGAATCTCCTCGATAGGCCCACTCCACCATCAGTTCCCCCTCTGGCAGTTAATAAAGACAGAGACACAATGCAACTGGACTGCCACATGTCAGGAGGCCATTCAACAGCCAAAATGCCATCTGGAAAGTGCTGATGTGCATATTGCCCTCATATGCACCTATTTTGCTACCACCCAGGGCTGGCCAGCCCATGTGACACCTGAACTGTACTAGCATGTGAAGAATGAGCTCTCATGCTGTGGTGACTAATGCATTGGCGTGGGAAACTGTACAGTAATGCCAACATATAAGGGCATAATGCCATCTATGGCAAACAAGAGGTCCTTTGGGAGGGACAAACTTAAATAAAGATGCTGTATATGATTGTGTATGGTGGCTGGGGATTGACTGTGAGATAGTGGTCTCTGCTTGATCAGTTCCACCACCTCTGCAACCCCGTTACTTTCCATCAAAGCCCAGGGCTAATCTTCGAATGTATATGTGTGTGGAGCTGCGCTACGTCCCTCATCACTAACGCCTCATAGTCACAGTCTATGACCTACACTCTAAGTAACCTCTAGGTAACCTGATATCACGCTCAAAGTTTTTTTGTACCTTTATTTAACTAGGCAAGTTAGTTAAGAACAAATTCTTATTTACAATGACGGCCTACCAGAAGGCAAAAGGACTCCTGTGGGGACGGGGGCGGGGATTAAAAATCAAAAATAAAATAAAGGACAAAACACACATCACAACAAGAGAGACACCACAACACTACATAAAGAGAGACCATAGACGACAACATAACATGGCTGCAACACATGAAAACACATCATGGTAGCAACTAAGGTTGCACATTTTGGGGAATATTCAAAGGTGGAAACTTTCTGTGGGAATTAACGGGAATATATGGGAATTAACGGGAATATATGCAAATTAATATTAATACCATTGTAGATGGTAGATGTAGATGTTTTTTGCATTGGATATATTTACCATATCATATGGAGACAGAAACATAAACCTTTTGCCTTATAATAAGTAGACATAATTGCAAATGATTAAGTCCTTCCAATAGAACAAAATAAAATTGTTATGAATTTAACTTTAATTAAATGAGTTGACTATTCACATGGGATGATTTCACTGAACAACAAAAGAAAGGGAATATTGAATGATCCCCAATGATCCATCGCATCTCCCAAAAGCATTTTCAACAAACATCTGTCAAATAATAGTCTAGAAACTAAGGCTTTGGTTGTCTTCCTCTCAGGCTTCCATGTCTTCTCTCTGGACCTCCTCAATGTCCACCTCTTGAACATCAGACTCTGAGGCCTCATCTTCACTGTCACTTTCCAACCTTGTTGAGGATGGCTTGTTGTCAGGCTCAAAAAGCCTCAAATTTGCCCGGATGGCCACCAATTGTTCAACCCTTGTATTGGTCAGCTAGTTGCGTGCTTTAGTGTGTGTTAACAAACAAGGACCAGTTGCGCTCTGAGGCGGCTGATGTTGGTGGGATTTGGAGGATGACGGAGGCAACAGGGAAAAGAGCCTCAGATCCACAAAGTCCCTTCCACCAGGTGGCTGATGAGATCCATTGGCACAACTAGCATATTGCATCTCCATCCCAAAGTTCTTGCTTGGAAGTGTACTTCGCCAAACTGCCAAGAACCTTGCCCTCATCCAGGCCAAGGTGGCGAGACACGGTAGTGATGACACCATAGGCCTTGTTGATCTCTGCACCAGACAGGATGCTCTTGCCAGCATACTTGGGGTCCAACATGTACACTGCAGTGTATGGGCTTCAGGCAGAAGTATTCACACATTTTGTTTTAAATGTATTTTTTTTACCCCCCTTATTTCTCCCCAATTTTGTGGTATCCAATTAGTAGTAGTTACTGTCTTGTCTCATCACTGCAACTCCCGTACAGACTCGGGAGAGGCGAAGGTCGAGAGCCATGCTTCCTACGAAACACAACCCAACCAAGCCGCACTGCTTCTTGACACAACGCACATCCAACCAGGAAGCCAGCCGCACCAATGTGTCGGAGGAAACACCGTACACCTAGCGACCTGGTCAGCGTGCACTGCGCCTGGCCGGCCACAGGAGTTGCTAGTGCGCGATGAGACAAGGATATCCCTGCCGGTCAAACCCTCCCTAACCCCGGACGACGCTGGGCCAATTGTGCGTCGCCCCATGAGCCTCCAGGTCGCGGCCGGCTGCAGCAGAGCCTGGGCTCGAACCCAGAATCTCTGGTGGCACAGCTAGCACTGCAATGCAGTGCCTTAGACCACTGCGCCACCCGGGAGGCCGTCTTCACGCTTTTTGATGCATTTCAGAACTTCAGTTTCCTCTGCTTGGAGCAACAGTGAAGTGGGCAGGGCAGTACTGATTTATTCTCTTACATCTGCAAGCGGTGTCTGTACATCAGACAGGATGGCATTGTCTCCCTCAATCTGTGCAATGGCTACTGCTATCGGTGTCAGGAGTTTCAGACTGCTTACCACTTTCTCCCAAAATTCATCATCCAGGAGGATCCTCTTGATGGGGCTGTCCATAATCGGCAGCCCCATCAAGTGATATGGCCATTTCTTGGAGACTCCTTCCCCTCCAGGAGACTGTCAAACATGATGACAACACCCCCCCAACGGGTGTTGCTGGGCAGCTTCAATGTGGTGTTCTCATTATATGCTATAACTTGATGACCCTTCACATACCTAACCATTTCCTTGGCTCTCTTGTAGAGTGTATCCATTGTTTTCAGTGCCATGATGTCCTTGAGGAGCAGATTCAATGCATGAGCAGCACAGCCAATGGGTGTGATGTGAGCGTAGGACTCCTCCACTTTAGACCAAGCGACATTCATGTTCGCAGCATTGTCTGTCACCAGTGCAAATACCTTCTGTGGTCCAAGGTCATTAATGACTGCCTTCAGCTCATCTGCAATGTAGAGGCCGGTGTGTCTGTTGTCCCTTGTGTCTGTGCTCTTGTAAATCAAATCAAATTTTATTTGTCACATACACATGGTTAGCAGATGTTAATGCGAGTGTAGCGAAATGCTTGTGCTTCTAGTTCCGACAATGCAGTAATAACAAGTAATCTAACTAACAATTTCAAAACTACTGTCTTGTACACAGTGTAAGGGGATAAAGAATATGTACATAAGGATATATGAATGAGTGATGGTACAGAGCAGCATAGGCAAGATACAGTAGATGGTATCGAGTACAGTATGTACAAATGAGATGAGTATGTAAACAAAGTGGCATAGTTTAAAGTGGCTAGTGATACATGTATTACATAAGGATACAGTCGATGATATAGAGTACAGTATATACGTATGCATATGAGATGAATAATGTAGGGTAAGTAACATTATATAAGGTAGCATTGTTTAAAGTGGCTAGTGATATATTTACATCATTTCCCATCAATTCCCATTATTAAAGTGGCTGGAGTTGAGTCAGTGTCAGTGTGTTGGCAGCAGCCACTCAGTGTTAGTGGTGGCTGTTTAACAGTCTGATGGCCTTGAGATAGAAGCTGTTTTTCAGTCTCTCGGTCCCAGCTTTGATGCACCTGTACTGACCTCGCCTTCTGGATGATAGCGGGGTGAACAGGCAGTGGCTCGGGTGGTTGATGTCCTTGATGATCTTTATGGCCTTCCTGTGACATCGGGTGGTGTAGGTGTCCTGGAGGGCAGGTAGTTTGCCCCCGGTGATGCGTTGTGCAGACCTCACTACCCTCTGGAGAGCCTTACGGTTGAGGGCGGTGCAGTTGCCATACCAGGCGGTGATACAGCCCGCCAGGATGCTCTCGATTGTGCATCTGTAGAAGTTTGTGAGTGCTTTTGGTGACAAGCCGAATTTCTTCAGCCTCCTGAGGTTGAAGAGGCGCTGCTGCGCCTTCTTCACGATGCTGTCTGTGTGAGTGGACCAATTCAGTGTCTGTGATGTGTATGCCGAGGAACTTAAAACTTGCTACCCTCTCCACTACTGTTCCATCGATGTGGATAGGGGGGTGTTCCCTCTGCTGTTTCCTGAAGTCCACAATCATCTCCTTAGTTTTGTTGACGTTGAGAGTGAGGTTATTTTCCTGACACCACACTCCGAGGGCCCTCACCTCCTCCCTGTAGGCCGTCTCGTCGTTGTTGGTAATCAAGCCTACCACTGTTGTGTCGTCCGCAAACTTGATGATTGAGTTGGAGGCGTGCGTGGCCACGCAGTCGTGGGTGAACAGGGAGTACAGGAGAGGGCTCAGAACGCACCCTTGTGGGGCCCCAGTGTTGAGGATCAGCGGGGAGGAGATGTTGTTGCCTACCCTCACCACCTGGGGGCGGCCCGTCAGGAAGTCCAGTACCCAGTTGCACAGGGCGGGGTCGAGACCCAGGGTCTCGAGCTTGATGACGAGCTTGGAGGGTACTATGGTGTTGAATGCCGAGCTGTAGTCGATGAACAGCATTCTCACATAGGTATTCCTCTTGTCCAGATGGGTTAGGGCAGTGTGCAGTGTGGTTGAGATTGCATCGTCTGTGGACCTATTTGGGCGGTAAGCAAATTGGAGTGGGTCTAGGGTGTCAGGTAGGGTGGAGGTGATATGGTCCTTGACTAGTCTCTCAAAGCACTTCATGATGACGGATGTGA
Organism: Oncorhynchus clarkii lewisi; assembly: GCF_045791955.1. Taxonomy (NCBI): domain Eukaryota; kingdom Metazoa; phylum Chordata; class Actinopteri; order Salmoniformes; family Salmonidae; genus Oncorhynchus; species Oncorhynchus clarkii. Next base: position 57,923,217 of record NC_092166.1, read on the forward strand.
GTGCTACGGGGCGGTAGTCGTTTAGCTCAGTTACCTTAGCTTTCTTGGGAACAGGAACAATGGTGGCCCTCTTGAAGCATGTGGGAACAGCAGACTGGTATAGGGATTGATTGAATATGTCCGTAAACACACCGGCCAGCTGGTCTGCGCATGCTCTGAGGGCGCGGCTGGGGATGCCGTCTGGGCCTGCAGCCTTGCGAGGGTTAACACGTTTAAATGTCTTACTCACCTCGGCTGCAGTGAAGGAGAGACCGCATGTTTTCGTTGCAGGCCGTGTCAGTGGCACTGTATTGTCCTCAAAGCGGGCAAAAAAGTTATTTAGTCTGCCTAGGAGCAAGACATCCTGGTCCGTGACTGGGCTGGATTTCTTCCTGTAGTCCGTGATTGACTGTAGACCCTGCCACATGCCTCTTGTGTCTGAGCCGTTGAATTGAGATTCTACTTTGTCTCTGTACTGGCGCTTAGCTTGTTTGATAGCCTTGCGGATGGAATAGCTGCACTGTTTGTATTCGGTCATGTTACCAGACACAATGCCCTGATTAAAAGCAGTGGTTCGCGCTTTCAGTTTCACACGAATGCTGCCATCAATCCACGGTTTCTGGTTAGGGAATGTTTTAATCGTTGCTATGGGAACGACATCTTCAACGCACGTTCTAATGAACTCGCACACCGAATCAGCGTATTCGTCAATGTTGTTATCTGACGCAATACGAAACATCTCCCAGTCCACGTGATGGAAGCAGTCTTGGAGTGTGGAGTCAGCTTGGTCGGACCAGCGTTGGACAGACCTCAGCGTGGGAGCCTCTTGTTTTAGTTTCTGTCTGTAGGCAGGGATCAACAAAATGGAGTCGTGGTCAGCTTTTCCGAAAGGGGGGCGGGGCAGGGCCTTACATGCGTCGCGGAAGTTAGAGTAACAATGATCCAAGGTCTTTCCACCCCTGGTTGCGCAATCGATATGCTGATAAAATTTGGGGAGTGTTGTTTTCAGATTAGCCTTGTTAAAATCCCCAGCTACAATGAATGCAGCCTCCGGATAAATCGTTTCCAGTTTGCAGAGAGTTAAATAAAGTTCGTTCAGAGCCATCGATGTGTCTGCTTGGGGGGGGATATATACGGCTGTGATTATAATCGAAGAGAATTCTCTTGGTAGATAATGAGGTCTACATTTGATTGTGAGGAATTCTAAATCAGGTGAACAGAAGGATTTGAGTTCCTGTATGTTTCTTTCATCACACCATGTCACGTTGGCCATGAGGCATACGCCCCCGCCCCTCTTCTTACCAGAAAGATGTTTGTTTCTGTCAGCGCGATGCGTGGAGAAACCCGTTGGCTGCACCGCTTCGGATAGAGTCTCTCCAGTGAGCCATGTTTCAGTGAAGCAAAGGACGTTACAGTCTCTGATGTCCCTCTGGAATGCTACCCTTGCTTGGATTTCATCAACCTTGTTGTCAAGAGACTGGACATTGGCAAGAAGAATGCTAGGGAGTGGTGTGCGGTGTGCCCGTCTCCGGAGTCTGACCAGAAGACCGCCTCGTTTCCCTCTCTTTCGGAGTCGTTTTTTTGGGTCGCTGCATAGGATCCACTCCGTTGTCCTGTTTGTAAGGCAGAACACAGGGTCCGCGTCGCGAAAAACATATTCTTGGTCGTACTGATGGTGAGTTGACGCTGATCTTATATTCAGTAGTTCTTCTCGACTGTATGTAATGAAACCTAAGATGACCTGGGGTACTAATGTAAGAAATAACACGTAAAAAAACAAAAAACTGCATAGTTTCCTAGGAACGCGAAGCGAGGCGGCCATCTCTGTCGGCGCCGGAAGTTGTAGAATACTGGTTGAGGGTTGGCGATGATGTAGTTAATTATTCCTTGCCCACGAACATTCGACCACCCATCAGAGATGATTGCAATACAGTCTGCTTTCTCTATAATTTGCTTGACCTTCACTTGAACTCTGTTGCACTCTGCATCCAGCTAATGAGTAGATAAAGCATGTCTGGTTGGAGGGGTGTACGCTGGGCGAAGGACATTCAGAAATCTCTTCCAATATACATTGCCTATACAACCAGTTGTATACACAGCTCGAGCAAGACATTCGTCAACATTTATCTGACTACGTTCCTCCATTGAGTCAAAAAAACGTATGATTCCAGGACCATTGAGATGTTGCTATCGATAAGGTGTTAGAGTCATCATTTTCACTTCGAATAGAAGTAGAGGGACTTTTGTCAGAGGTTGCTTGTTGTGAGTGCTGAGGGAACTTTATGCACTTGGCCAGATGATTCTGCATCTTTGTTGCATTCTTCACATATGACTTGGCACAGTATTTGCAAATGTACACAGCTTTTTCTTCTACATTAGCTGCAGTGATATGTCTCCAGACATCATATAGTGCCCGTGGCATTTTCCTGTAAAGATTAGAAACAAAATTGTAATACAAACCCAAATACAATTCCATGTACAAATAAATAGTTAAGCAGTTAGATTAAACAACTTCTTTGTAAGATAAATGTTTTAAAATGAAACATGTATGGAAACAGGTGAATTAACACTCCTCATTGACCAGGCTCAAGCAAGCTAAAAACCACATGGTAGCAAAAACTAACTAGCAGAAATTGTAATTGCAATGATTTAAAACACACGTTGATGTAGGCTACTATTTACTAGTTAACAAAAAATCATGTATGTCATATAAAATATATTCACCCCACCCAGTATGGTAATCATAACTTACCAGAAAGCATGCAGTCCTTGGCTCAGACAGTGTAGTAGTGTGGGCTCAATAGCATCTCATTAGTGTGCAAGATCTTGAGAATCAGCTGTACATATGATGGAAGAATGCACTGTGCATACAGAGGGTTGCAATTCCATTGAATTGTGGATAATTTAACCAAAATATGCCACAAGACCTAGATTTGCCTTATGCGTATCCCACAAAAAAGGTTCACTGTTATAACCTAACTTTTGTTAATGAATTTAAGCAAAATTCCCAAATTTCCCAGGCTTAACGTCCCATGGAAATTTTCCGGAAGGTTTCCAACCCTTTATAACCCTAGTAGCAACACAACATGGTACAAACATTATTGGGCATACTGTAGACAACAGCACAACGGGCAAGAAGGTAGAGACAACAATGCATCACACGAAGCAGCCACAACTGTCAGTAAGAGTGTCCATGATTGAGTCTTTGAATGAAAAGATGGAGACAAAACGGTCCAGTTTGAGTGGGGTTTTTTTTCAGCTCGTTCCAGTCGCTAGCTGCAGCCAACTGAAAAGAGGAGCGACCCAGGGATGTGTGTGCTTTGGGGACCTTTAACAGAATCTTACTGGCAGAACGGGTATTTTATGTGGAGGATGAGGGCTGCAGTAGGTAGCTCAGATAGGGGGGAGTGAGACCTAAGAGAGTTTTATAAATAAGCATCAATCAGTGGGTCTTGCAACTGGTATACAGAGATGACCAGTTTACAGAAGAGCATAGAGTGCAGTGATCTGTCCTATAAGGAGCAAATCTGATGGCCGAATGATAAAGAACATCAAGCCGCTCAAGAGCGTAATCACAGCCAACTACGCATAGTAAATATCGGCCAAATAAATCTCTCTACCTGACTTCCAAAGGAATATAAAGAAATATGCCACATTCAGGTCTGTTTGTGACATCAATCTCACACTCTCCTTCACAACCAGACAACTAACCATTCCACTGCTGGAGTATCCCCTGCATCAATTAGGCTGAGATAACATTCCAGCTAGCCAATCATTCTCGTTGGCATGCAGTCTGCACGTGCGGAGTGCCTCGACCCCACTGTTGTATAACTGGAAACTGTATACCCTGACAGTCAAACAGGAAGGATACTTACTGCCCTTGTCGCTGCAGCATTGCCAGAATGACCAGTTAGCTGTGTGACCTGGTCAGGCCCCAGAACTAAAACCAATACTGGCGACTTTCTCTCCTCACCCTGTTAGGACACACTCATGTCCTGGTCACCTCAAAGACTTTGAATCAACGCTGCACACTTCGTTTCGGTAGGCTAAATAGGGATACCGTTAAAGCTGTACATATACGCTGCTCGAGTGGCTGACTGTTGTATAACAGGTTGCTTTCCTGTAACTTGGTTACACTACTGTGTGCTTGTGTCACTAAAAACATGAACACACATTTAAAAGCTAGTTGGCTTCAGCTATTCAAAACAGAGGCATGGCAGTGCCACTCATAGTTATACCAAGAGCCGTATTAAACCCTTTAAACACTAGAACCGCTAAAGCAGTTATTTTTGACCACTCGTGATTTATTTATTCACAAACAGAACTGGAGTTATAACCAGTTTTAGGAGTGCATGTCACTTTTTGATGGTTTTCCCATGTTGCCCCTGACTTCTCCCGGGAGTAGGGCCTGCTCCGCTCCTTCTGCTGATAGTTGATAATCACTCTGATAATTACCTCGAAACTGAACCTAAACTATACCGATTTCACACATATAACAACAGATGAAGTAAAGTATGATGGGGAGAAAGGGGGAGAATGGGTGAGTTGATGAGTGAGGGGAAGCAAACGATGCATAATTATGTAAATCACCAATTGTGAATGAAGAACAGGGCGGCCATTCTATTGTATTGATCTATTCTAACTATCACCTCAAAACGGTGTACCCCACCCACATCAGTCCACTGAATCCCAGCAGTTTTGTCAGTCTACTCTCCAACTAGGCTGCACAGTAAGAGTACATGCTGAATGGCTTTCAATATCTGGGAAAATATCCCCACGGGGCAGCAGGTGAGAGGGAGTCAGAATGTGGTGATGAGTCTTGTGGAACCTTAGGTTGGCAAGGGGAGAAATGTCACCATGTAACATTTCTTCACTTTACTGTCATCGCTGAACAGGTTGCTTGCAAAGAAAACAAGTCTGGCAGGGCAGCATGAACAAAATGAGACGGGAGCTCCCTCCCTCCGCACAGAATAAGGCACCTGCACAGACATTGTACTCCACAGCGGTGCTGAAGAATGATAAGACAACGGGACACAATAACGAGAGAACCGGAGGCCATTACGGACTACAACCAAACAAAGGTATGTCAAAGTGTGTCAAGCCAGTGAACGTTACGAAAATGGTGGCAACTGTTGCGACAAGGGATAACAGCTAAATGAAATCCAACTGACGCACAAAAGCAGCAGATAAGTGCAATTGGCTATGTTTGACTGCTGTCCTATTGACACTTATTACTTATATTCATTATAATGCCATACTTGTTTTTGTGCTGAGATTCACTATTGACCAAGGCCATTATAAAATGTTTAGCCTACTGCTGTTTCCATCATTTGACCGGTGGTTGAGGTATTTTATTTTGTATTTTGTTTTTAGAAAAAGAAGCTGTTTACAGTCTTCTAACACATATGCTTTCCGTCTCATAGTTGTAACAAAAGCACTCCACAAATAAAATTGATTGAACACTTGAATTTTTCGTGTGTTTATTAAACAAAAAATGTTTGTACAGTAACAAACTAATGTAAATGCTATTGTGTTATTTAAACTATATTTTTTAAAGTATTCTAATGTTACCCAAGGCCTTCATAAACACAACCAAACAATTATGTTGCGATAGAATGAATGAAATGTATTAATTACACTGTTAGAATGTTTTAGTCAGAGGCCCAGCAGCTCCCGTGTTCAAGACAGAATAACACAATACAAAATAAACCAGGGCAATTTATATGCAGGCAAAGGTGTTTGAGTGTAATTATGTTGGCCATATTGGATTCATAATAAAAATGTATTTACACCGACACAGTCTTTCATCATTTGGTTCTTTGAGTCATTATGTTTCCACCAGTGGAGGCTGCTGAGGGGAGACCGGCTCATAATAATGGCCGGAACGGGGGAAATGGAATGGCATCAAGCACATGGGAACCATGTGTTTGATGTATTTGATACCATTCCACGGATTCCACTGAATCAGTATCAAATACATCAAACACATGGTTTCCATGTGCTTGATGCCATTCCATTTCCCCCGTTCCGGCCATTACCATGAGCCCATCCTTCCCAATTAAGGTGCCACCAACCTCCTGTGGTTTCCACATAGAACCTTCACCCTTCAGGAGCCCTCTGTCCTTAGTGTGTATGTATTTTTGTCAGGCAGGACCATATACCCTTATGCTGTTTGTTTGTGTGTGGAGTGTAGACAAACTGACTACTTGCATTCCACATTTGAGCAAATGTCAGAGCTTGCAATATTAGGCTACATGAGATTATGCAACCCATCCACCCTCTAGCCAGACATTATTCTGCACTTTTCGAGTTTAGGGGGTGTGTCACAATATCTATCAAATTGAACCACTTTGGCAGTAAAACATTTTTTACACAACCCTCCATTTCATAAATGGGATACATTAGAGAGGAGAAAAAAAACATGCTTGTGTTTTGTTCTACCTCGGGTAGGAGTATCTAAAAAAAAAAAAATTGCGTAGGCCTCGCCACTCACCTAAAAGGCACCTAATTGGTGGAACACCGCGGTTCCATCTTAAGTGTATTTTCCAAAAGATTAAAGTTTTCAAAAACATTCTGCATTGCATTCATTTCAGCCTGGAAAGCACTTGCATTGAAAATACATGCCACGTCGGTTCACGTATCTGCCCTGGTCAAAAGTAGTGTACTATACAGGGAATAGGGTGCCATTCCAGACATGACCACAGACTTTGATGACTAGATAGCTATGCAGACAGACAGACTTACATTAGCCTGGATGATGACCAGGTAGCGTGTGATCTCCTCGTAGTTGAGCCTCTCCCTCAGGACCATCGAGCCAGAAAGGGTGAGAGGGATGTCAAACGTCCTGTTGGCCATCTGTGACACAAAGAGATACACTGCCCTGGGTTAAGAGTGCACTCCCCTCAGAAAAGCTCCCCCTTGCCTCATTCATTGTCTGCCAGAGCGAGTGCAGAGATCTCCGGTGTAGAGATTGCCTCAACAGGACATTTGTGGCTTTGTGACCCCTACCTAGTGATATGAGTAATACGGTCATAATCGAATATCTCTAGCAATCTTTTGAGGCTGTGCAGTGTGATTGCCATCAGTCGTGGGTTTAAAGAGAATCAGATTGAATGGGTCAGTCAGTAAGTATTGAGATGTAACATACCGGGTCAGTTGGGTTGTACTGGATGATGTATTCGATCTGTCCGTTTGGGCCGTCATCAATGTCCAGAGCTCCATTATTCCCAGTGAAGCCGGAGAAGATGGTGGTGCCAACTGGGGTCAACTGTGAGACATTATTACATCGTTATGACAATACTAACGATCCAAACTATAAAAAGAAGTCTCCACACACTTGAATCAGATGTAAGTGTCAGTTTTCCTGTGCTAAGCATTTGGTCGACAACAACCTTCATCAAAACACCAACGATCCAGCCATTCTGAGTGAAACATACAGTAAGGGCTAAACCAACATTAGGGCTGGGAACCTTACTATACTATATTATCACGAGACTTAGGTGCCCATACGACTATTAAGATTCTCTCGATTCTATATGTTTTGTGATTTGATACTGCAATTTTATTGCGATTTGACATTCCTGACATATTTCTCACTATAGTGTACATCTGCTGCAGAGGGACAAGAGAGCGCATGAGAAAAATGAGTTTTGATCAGTCATGGAAACAAAAGTGCTGAAAACAATATTGGATCACTATTTTTTTTTAAGATGGAGAACAAGCTATAGGATGAAAAATACTGTAGTTTTGGTGCAGGCACAGTCGACAATAGCGCTAGCTTACGCTACCTAGCAACAAAAAAAGTAGCTATATAATATCGTCAAAAATAGCATTGCGATATGCAACTGTAAGATTTTTCCCGCGTCACAACATGCTGTTCATTTGTTTACAGACAAGCATATTGCGGTGAAAACAGGATTAGTTAGGTTTTGAAGTGACTGGTTGCGCAACAACATAATCCCTGTTGGATTCTGAGGTGGCTAGCTCAGCCAGTCACCAACAAAGCCTTGCTCTTGGTCTTCTGAGAGGGGCGAGTGATTCACAGCACCAGAATGCTTCCTTTCAGCTGTCATACCTGAGCCCCACAGTGGACCGCTATCAGATGTGAGAAGAGAAGGTAATAGTCTAGTGCCTGTTGGCAGCACCAAGGAAACCTGGGTATTTTAGCTCCTGAAATGCTACTCTGCAGCTCTTGTATCTGACTTTTCAGGAACATGAACACACAAAAGAAGTCAGATACAAGAGGAAGAGAGGAGAGAGTTCAGTGAAACACGACTGTAAAAATGTTTTCACTGAGCTGAATAGGAAAAACCTCATAGAAACCCACAGCAGGGACCCAGAGTAATTTCTAAAGAGGTGCTGTAATGAAAAGTAGAGGCACGATTTCCATGTTTCCCATTCGCAAAAATTGAAATCTACTCGGTTGTCTTCGACAGGATAGGGACAGCCATACATCCCATCCACTCTGCAATTTTGTTAATCGCAGAAATACATAAGCGCGCATTATTTAGGAGCTGACATTATTTAGGACAGGCGCCAAGATTCCTCATTGGGATGCAAGGCTCTCCCAGCGCCAACCGGTCACAGACACGCCTCTGGGAGCACATCACTCCTCCACGTCCCTTAGTCTGCACATCAGCGCCTCAGTGATAAACATTGCGTAACAGACTGTATGCATGAAGGCCGCCGTAAGGAATGAATTAATGTGGCATAAAGATGTGTACAGTGCATTTAATAACCAAGGGGTTACATACACCATTTAGCACATCTTAGTAGTTTATTGGGATACACAAGGAGAGGCCAAAAGATTCTCCCCATATGAGATAACAAGGTGTTGAAAGGTTAAGGTGCATCTAGAGCTGTCTAAAGACTAAGTGCCTGATTAACACGTGTGAGTGATTCAGCCTCGACTATAACTCTTGATGCCAGTCTCAGGTGACGGTGTAGTTAATGGAATTTTTAAACAGGGTCAAGGTCTCACAAGAGCATACAGCTAGCACGCATGATTGGCATTCACTCCTCCCATCCTCCGGGCTTGCAACTTCAGCGGAAAGTTGGAAAGCATGCAAGTAAGGCTCTCCAGATACTCTATGACACACAGTACCGTCATGCCAAGTATGTCCACGTGTGCAGTCAAGATCTCCCATTAGCAGATGTCTTCAGCTCCACAACATACTTCGTTCAGCCGTGAATACCTCTAGCTGTTATATCGCTCTCTGCTTCGACAGCCTTGTAGCTCTCCACTACATGGGCTTCAAAAGCTGACTGATGGACAGGAGTCTCTGCATTCTATTGGACCTCCTATCTCCGTGTCAGTCGAACATTTCAGTCGCACTTTGTTTGGATAGTCCGGTTTCTCCCACCTGTAGTTGCTCTACAGGTCAACTATCTGTCGATAAGCAACTATTTGGGTTACGGTTAGGTTTAGGATGAGGGTCAGGGTAAGGGTTACGTTTAGGGTTAGGATGAGGGTCAGGGTAAGGGTTAGGATGAGGGTCAGGGTAAGGGTTATGATGAGGGTCAGGGTAAGGGTTAGGATGAGGGTTAGGATGAGGGTCAGGGTAAGGGTTACGTTTAGGGTTAGGATAAGGGTCAGGGTAAGGGTTACGTTTAGGGTTAGGATGAGGGTCAGGGTAAGGGTTACGTTTTGGGTTAGGATGAGGGTCAGAGTAAGGGTTACGTTTAGGGTTAGGATGAGGGTCAGGGTAAGGGTTACGTTTAGGGTTAGAATAAGGGTCAGGGTCAGGGTTACGTTTAGGGTTAGGATGAGGGTCAGGGTAAGGGTTACGTTTAGGGTTAGGATGAGGGTCAGGGTAAGGGTTACATTTAGGGTTAGAATAAGTTCAGGGTAAGGGTTACGTTTAGGGTTAGAATAAGTGTCAGGGTAAGGGTTACGTTTAGGGTTAGAATAAGGGTCAGGGTAAGGGTTACGTTTAGGGTTAGAATAAGTTCAGGGTAAGGGTTACGTTTAGGGTTAGAATAAGGGTCAGGGTAAGGGTTACGTTTAGGGTTAGAATAAGGGTCAGGGTAAGGGTTACGTTTATAGGGTTAGGATGAGGGTCAGGGTAAGGGTTACGTTTAGGGTTAGGATAAGGGTCAGGGTAAGGGTTACGTTTAGGGTTAGGATGAGGGTCAGGGTAAGGGTTACGTTTAGGGTTAGGATGAGGGTCAGAGTAAGGGTTACGTTTAGGGTTAGGATGAGGGTCAGGGTAAGGGTTACATTTAGGGTTAGAATAAGGGTCAGGGTAAGGGTTACATTTAGGGTTATTATGAGGGTCAGGGTAAGGGTTACGTTTAGGGTTAGAATAAGGGTCAGGGTAAGGGTTACGTTTAGGGTTAGAATAAGTTCAGGGTAAGGGTTACGTTTAGGGTTAGGATGAGGGTCAGGGTAAGGGTTACGTTTAGGGTTAGAATAAGGGTCAGGGTAAGGGTTACGTTTAGGGTTAGAATAAGTTCAGGGTAAGGGTTACGTTTAGGGTTAGAATAAATTCAGGGTAAGGGTTACGTTTAGGGTTAGGATAAGGGTCAGGGTTACATTTAGGGTTAGGATGAGGGTCAGGGTAAGGGTTACGTTTAGGGTTAGAATAAGGGTCAGGGTAAGGGTTACGTTTAGGGTTAGAATAAGTTCAGGGTAAGGGTTACGTTTAGGGTTAGGATGAGGGTTAAGGTGAGGGTTAGAGCTAGGGTTAGTAGATAGTTGAACATGTTGCTGATAGTGTGTAGAGCATCTACAGATGAACTATCCAAGTAAAGTTTTACCAACATTTCTAACTGTGTGACAATAAATCTGTAGAGCAGAATAACGAAAGCAAACCATTTCCAATAGTTTGAGAACAGAAGCCTCTGCAGGGGCTGTCTTCTCTGTCTGCTACTCCAAAAGGCTGCTCGCTAATGAGCTCAATCTAACACAGAAACACTCAGGGGACCCTTTTTCTATTAGGGAAAAGCTGCAAAATCACCATGTAGCTAATTTGTCCCCTGGTGGGACACCTCAGTGAGACACCAGCTGCTCTGTGGCCCTCTATGCCCAGAGCCCATGGAGAATGTACTGTTAAACCACATAGACCCATGGAGGTCCCAAAGTTAAACCACGGAGACCCATGGAGGTCCCACTGTTAAACCACATAGAGACCCATGGAGGTCCCACTGTTAAACCACATAGAGACCCAAGCAGTCCCAGGGGTTGGATGGGCCATCAATGTTAAACCACACAAAAAATCAGGAGGTCTCCAGAATAAAATGTGGGAAGATCCTGCAGTAGCTATAGTTACAGTAATTTTAATGACCACAGTCTTAGTCTCTTTAACAGTCAAAAAAGCTCAATGGGAATAAATGTAATTAGATTTGAATTTATTACCGTACCTACCAGTCCACAGTCACTGAGCAATGGCTAATATTTCACATTTTTACAGCCTTTCCCAAATTGTATGGCCCTATTCAGGTTGAACGGACTGAAATATTCAATACTAAGTAAATGAGATACTGCTCAATGGTGGCCTGTGAACTCGGAGCGAGAGTCAGACACATCGTCTTGGATTGTAAAAAAAGATTTAACTAGGTTGTCCTGGGGGTCTCACCTCGTTTATGGCGACATAGTAGCGAGGCTTCTGGAACTGGGGCGCGTTGTCATTGCGATCCCTCACAACGATGCGCACCTCGTGTCGAATGATGCTCCCGACCAGCTCGTTGGTGCACTGGACCTGGACCACGATGGAATGGATGTAGGAGGGGGGCTAAGAGGGGGGGGGGGAGCATAGTTTCAGAAGGAACCAAGGACAGCAGGGGACAGAGAGTCATTTGTCTCCTTTCAACTGGTTCACACTGAACAAAATGACTGGGATTGATGTGTAGAACATGTATAGAAAGTTATGCTTCAGATCAGACGTATGCTTTGCTGTTCTATTATCATAAACTACGCTAACACCGGTACATAACATATACCATTTAGCCAACGTTTCTATCCGGTGCACTGTTCAAAGTGTACAGTTCAGTGCATGTGCAGGACTTTTCTTTCAAGAATGGATAGGTTTGTTGCTTGCACACTGTACATGTTTAATAAGAGAATGCAAAGAAACACAACGTGGCTACAGTATGCTGTGGAGCTTATTTTACCTCAGGATGTATTTTGAAGGGAATGTAAATGTGTCGCTAACTTGCGGTGAACTGTTTTTTTCTTCTTTAGAGTAACCCAAACCCCACAGCAAAAACATATGAATAGTCATAGCGTGTTTGAATGCTTACATCTCGGTCGAGGGCCCTGCCGGTGCTGTTCAGGTAGAGCCTCTGTCTGACCGGGTCCAGTATTACCCAGTGGTTGTAGTTGTCTCGGAGGGAGAGAGAGATGGTTCTACCTGGGTCTTCCGCTCGGCCTTGGATTTGCATATTCTCAACCAAAAGCGTTCCTTATGAGACAAAATAAAAAAGTGGTTCATTTGAAATGCAGCCAGGAGTTGATTGACAGAGCTGTGATAAATATACCTGCTGGGAGCAGGGTTTTCCCTAGGCAACATTCCCTTGTGTTGTTAATCTCACTCTTCTCGAGTGCTCTTTTACGAGCTATTGTTACGATCTTTCAGAAAAGCAGGAGTAGAGAACAGTGTGCCCAGGAAAACAAAGATTCACACTCATAGAACTTATTTTCTGACAATGAAAACATTCTTATAGAAAAACCTCAACAACTGCTTGACTGAAATGTTTTCAAATCAAAGGAAACCATTTGAATGATACAAAACGTCTGAAAATATGTCTTAAACTATTGGTCTATAAAAACCAGGGAGGCGGCCAAGCTAAAATTACATTTGAGCTCTTGACGACCTTGTCTGAAACAGGCTATGCCTGCTTTCCCACACACACGTTGCTGCTGCAGTCCAGATAAGGACTAAGTGCCTGCCTGGTACCAAGCTTTGATGAAGCCCAAGCCTGAAGGTACTGCAGTCCATGTACATTCATTCTAATTCAGATAAGCACTGGCCAGTTCAGCCTCTGCTACTTACACAGTACCTGTATACATAAACATTTTTACATTTGAGCCATTTAGAAAACGCTCTTATCCAGAGCGAGTTACAGGAGAAATTAGGGTTAAGTGCCTCAAGGGCACCAGTAGATTTTTCACCTAGTCGGCTCGGTGGATTCAAACCAGTGATCTTCCGGTTACTGGCCCAACGCTCTTAACCACAAGGCTACCACACTCACACACACACACACACACACACACACACACACACACACCTTTTCTGACATCAACTGTTGTGCAGTTGGAAAGGCAATCAAACCCATGTCTAGCCTACATCCAGTATGCAGCTAGGCCAGAGGGAAGTCAGGGGAAGGGCAGACAGGCCCACGTATCTCTTTCTCCTTTGCTAGCCACGTCATGGCTGGTCCAGCCTGCTGTGATGCGTCTCACACTAATGCTCATGGACAGTTGGAGCCCACTCATTGATACAGAACCAGTCAAAAGTTTGGACACACCTACTCATTCATGGGTTTTTTTCCTTATTTTTTACTATTTTCTATATTGTAGAATGTAGAAAACTATGAAATGGAATCATGTAGAAAGAAAAAAAATGTTAAACAAATCAAAAATATATTTTATATTTGAGATACTTCAAAGTAGCCACTCTTTGCCTTGATGACAGCTTTGCACACTCTTGGCATTTTCTCAACCAGCTTCATGAATAATTATTTTCCAACAGTCTTAAATGAGTTCCCACATATGCTGAGCACTTGTTGGCTGCTTCCAACTCATCCCAAATCATTTCAAATTGGGTTGAGGTTGGGTAATTGTGGAGGCCAGGTCATCTGATGCAGAACTCCATCACTCTCCTTCTTGGTCTTGGTGTTTCGGGTCATTGTCCTGTTGAAAAACAAATGATAGTCCCACTAAGCGCAAACCAGATGGGATGGCATATGGCTGTAGAATGCTGTGGTAGCCATGCTGGTTAAGTGTGCTTTGAATTCTAAATAAATCACTGACAGTGTCACCAGCAAAGCACCCCCACACCTCCTCCTCCTCCATGCTTCACGGTGGGAACCACACATGCAGAGATCATCCATTCACCTACTCTGCGTCTCACAAAGACACGGCGGTTGGAACCAAAAATTGCACATTTGGACTCATTTCACAGATTTCACAGGTCTAATGTCGAACGTGCTTCTTGCACAAGCAAGTCTCTTCTTTTTATTGGTGTCCTTTAGTAGTGGTTTCTTTACGGTCACAACTTGCAGACTTGTTTACGTGCTGCTGTACGTTTTGTTGCCAACCTAACTTTGCTACCAACTTCACGGTTTTTACTTTTTAATTACAGTTTGTATTTTTAGTTTTTCCCCTCACTCAACTTTTTTTCATTCAACTTTTTCACTCCAGACGTTTTATCTGGACATGGTTTGTCAGGACTTCCAACAGCCGAAGCTAAGTAGCAACATTAACATGATGCCTTCTAATTGCAGTCGCTGTAATATACAGGAGAACAATCGCCTTACGGCGAGGATAGCTGTGCTGCAAGCCAAGCTTCAGACGCAATCGTTAGGCAAGGGTAATTTCAGTGTAGGAAAGGATGAAACAGCGTCTATGCCACCAGTAAGTACAGATAGTAACGTTAGTATAAATCCCCTCGCACGGTCCCCGCAGCCGGACAACTTTCTCATGGCTTCTGGAGGGAAATGCTGTAGGAATGCTCAACCGGTGTCGCTCATTCAGCCAACAGAAACTTTCAACCGGTTCTCCCCATTAAGCAGCGAGTCGGAGTCAGAGGCTAAGCCTTCTCTGGTCTCTACTCCACCCGTTACGGGCTAATCTGAAGATGGTGCTGGCTAAAGCTAAAACTGCCGAGTGTAGAGAATATAGAGATATTGTTATCCACATCGGCACCAACGATGTTAGGATGAAACAGTCAGAGGACACCAAGCGCAACATAGCTTCAGCGTTTAAATCGCCTAGAAAGATGTGTCGGCATCGAGTAATTGTCTCTGGCCCCCTCCCAGTTAGGGGGAGTGATGAGCTCTACAGCAGTCACACAATTCAATCGCTGGTTGAAACTGTTTTCTCCCCCTCCCAAAATATAGAATTTGTAGATAATTGGCCCTCTTTCTGGGACTCACCCACAAACAGGACCAAGCCTGGCCTGTTGAGGAGTGATGGACTCCATCCTAGCTGGAGGGGTGCTCTCATCTTATCTACGAACATAGACAGGGCTCTAACTCCCCTAGCTCCACAATGAAATGGGTTGCAGGCCAGGCAGCAGGTTGTTAGCCAGCCTGCCAGCTTAGTGGAGTCTGCCACTAGCACAGTCAGTTTAGTCAGCTCAGCTATCCCCATTGAGACCGTGTCTGTGCCTCGACCTGGGTTGGGCAAAACTAAACACGGCAGTGTTCGCCTTAGCAATCTCCTCCTCCATTCCTGCCATTATTGAAAGAGATCATGATACCTCACATCTCAACATTAGATCCCTCACTTCAAAGGCAGTTATAGTCAATGAACTAATCACTTATCATAATCTTGATGTGATTGGCCTGACTGAAACATGGTTTAAGCCTGATGAATTGACTGTGTTATGAGGTCTCACCTCCTGGTTACACTAGTGACCATATCCCCCGTGCATCCCGCAAAGGCAGAGGTGTTGCTAACATTTACGATTGCACATGTCAATTTACAAAAAAAAACGACGTTGTCATCTTTTGAGCTTCTAGTCATGAAATCTATGCAGCCTACTCAATCACTTTTTATAGCTACTGTTTACAGGCCTCCTGGGCCATATACAGCATTCCTCACTGAGTCCCCTGAATTCCTATCAGACCTTGTAGTCATAGCAGATAATATTCTATTTTTTGGTGACTTTAATATTCACATGGAAAAGTCCACAGACCCACTCCAAAAGGCTTTCGGAGCCATCATCGACTCAGTGGGTTTTGTCCAACATGTCTCTGGACCTACTCACTGCCACAGTCATACTCTGGACCTAGTTTTGTCCCATGGAATAAATGTTGTGGATCTTAATGTTTTTCCTCATAATCCTGGAATATCAGACCACCATTTTATTACGTTTGCAATTGCAACAAATAATCTGCTCAGACCCCAACCAAGGAGCATCAAAAGTCGTGCTATAAATTCTCAGACAACACAAAGATTCCTTGATGCCCTTCCAGACTCCCTATGCCTACCCAAGGACGTCAGATGACACAAATCAGTTAACCACCTAACCGAGGAACTCAATTTAACCTTGCGCAATACCCTAGATGAAGTTGGATCCCTAAAAACATTTGTCATAAGAAACTAGCTCCCTGGTATACAGAAAATACCGAGCTCTGAAGCAAGCTTCCAGAAAATTGGAACGGAATTGGCGCCACACCAAACTGGAACTCTTCCGACTAGCTTGGAAAGACAGTACCGTGCAGTATCGAAGAGCCCTCACTGCTGCTCGATCATCCTATTTTTCCAACTTAATTGAGGAAAATAAGAACAATCCAACATTTATTTTTGATACTGTCGCAAACTAAAAAGCAGCATTCCCCAAGAGAGGATGGCTTTCACTTCAGCAGTAATAAATTCATGAACTTCTTTGAGTAAAAGATCATAATCATTAGAAAGCAAATTATGGACTCCTCTTTAAATCTGCGTATTCCTCCAAAGCCCAGTTGTACTGAGTCTGCACAACTCTGCCATGACCTAGGATCAAGGGAGACACTAGTGTTTTAGTACTATATCTCTTGACACAATGATGAAAATAATCATGGCCTCTAAACCTTCAAGCTGCATACTGGACCCTATTCCAACTAAACTACTGAAAGAGCTGCTTCCTGTGTTTGGCCCTCCTATGTTGAACATAATAAACGTATCTCTATCCACGGGATGTGTACAAAACTCACTAAAAGTGGCAGTAATAAAGCCTCTCTCGAAAAAGCCAAACCTTGACCCAGAAAATTAAAAAAACTATCGACCTATATCGAATCTTCCATTTCTCTCAACATTTTTAGAAAAAGCTGAAGAAAAACAATGTATGCGAAATGCTTCAGTCTGGTTTTAGACCCCATCATAGCACTGAGACTGCACTTGTGAAGGTGGTAAATGACCTTTTAATGGCGTCAGACCGAGGCTCTGCATCTGTCCTCGGGCTCCTAGACCTTAGTGCTGCTTTTGATACCATCGATCACCACATTCTTTTGGAGAGATTGGAAACCCAAATTGGTCTACACGGACAAGTTCTGGCCTGGTTTAGATCTTATCTGTCGGAAAGATATCAGTTTGTCTCTGTGAATGGTTTGTCCTCTGACAAATCAACTGTAAATGTCAGTGTTCCTCAAGGTTCCGTTTTAGGACCACTATTGTTTTCACTATATATTTTACCTCTTGGGGATGTCATTCGAAAACATAATGTTAACTTTCACTGCTATGCGGATGACACACAGCTGTACATTTTGATGAAACATGGTGAAGCCCCAAAATTGCCCTCGCTAGAAGCCTGTGTTTCAGACATAAGGAAGTGGATGGCTGCAAAAGTTCTACTTTTAAACTCGGACAAAACAGAGATGCTTGTTCTATGTCTCAAGAAACAAAGAGATCTTCTGTTGAATCTGACAATTAATCTTAATGGTTGTACAGTCGTCTCAAATAAAACTGTGAAGGACCTCAGCGTTACTCTGGACCCTGATGGCTCTTTTGACGAACATATCAAGACTGTTTCAAGGACAGTTTTTTTCCATCTACGTAACATTGCAAAAATCTGAAACTTTCTGTCCAAAAATGATGCAGAAAAATTAATCCATGCTTTTCTTACTTCTAGGTTAGACTACTGCAATGCTCTACCTTCTGGCTACCCGGATAAAGCACTAAATAAACTTCAGTTAGTGCTAAATACTGCTGCTAGAATCCTGACAAGAACCAAAAAATTTGATCATATTACTACACTAGCTTCCTGTTAAGGCTATGGCTGATTTCAAGGTTTTATTGGTAACCTACAAAGCATTACATGGGCTTGCTCCTACCTATCTTTCCGATTTGGTCCTGCCGTACATACCTACACGTACGCTACGGTCACAAGACGCAGGCCTCCTAATTGTCCCTAGAATTTCTAAGCAAGCAGCTGGAGGCAGGGCTTTCTCCTATAGAGCTCAATTGTTATGGAATGGTCTGCCTACCCATGTGAGAGATGCAGACTCGGTCTCAACCTTTAAGTCTTTACTGAAGACTCATC
This sequence comes from Oncorhynchus clarkii lewisi, assembly GCF_045791955.1. Lineage (NCBI taxonomy): Eukaryota > Metazoa > Chordata > Actinopteri > Salmoniformes > Salmonidae > Oncorhynchus > Oncorhynchus clarkii. The sequence continues at coordinate 57,941,381 of NC_092166.1, forward strand.
TCTTCAGTAGGTCATATGATTGAGTGTAGTCTGGCCCAGGAGTGTGAAGGTGAACGGAAAGGCTCTGGAGCAACGAACCGCCCTTGCTGTCTCTGCCTAGCCGGTTCCCCTCGCTCCACTGGGATTCTCTGCCTCTAACCCTATTACAGGGGCTGAGTCACGGGCGTACTGGTGCTCTTCCATGACGTCCCTAGGAGGGGTGCGTCACTTGAGTGGGTTGAACCCCTTGGGTTGTGCCGTGGGGGAGATATTTGTGGGCTATACTCAGCCTTGTCTCAGGGTAGTAAGTTGGTGGTTGAAGATATCCTTCTAGTGGTATGCTTTGGCAAAGTGGGTGGGGTTATATCCTGCCTGTTTGGCCCTGTCTGGGGGTATCATCGGATGGGGCCACAGTGTCTCCTGACCCCTCCTGTCTCAGCCTCCAGTATTTATGCTGCAGTAGTTTATGTGTCGGGGGGCTAGGGTCATTCTGTTATATCTGGGGTACTTCTCCTGTCTTATCCGGTGTCCTGTGTGATTTTAAGTATGCTCTCTCTAATTCTCTCTTTCTTTCTCTCGGAGGACCTGAGCCCTAGGACCATGCCTCAGGACTACCTGGCATGATGACTCCTTGCTCTGCCCAGTCCACCTGGCCGTGCTGCTGCTCCATTTTCAACTGTTCTGCCTGTGGCTATGGAGCCCTGACCTGTTCACCGGACATGCTACCTGTCCCAGGACTGCTGTTTTCAACTCTCTACAGACAGCAAGAGCGGTAGAGACACTCTCAATCATTGGCTATGAAAAGCCAACTGACATTTACTCCTGAGGTGCTGACTTTTTGCACCCTCGACAACTACTGTGATTATTATTATTTGACCATGCTGGTCATTGATGAACATTTGAACATCTGGGCCATGTTCTGTTATAATCTCCATCCGGCACAGCCAGAAGAGTACTGGCCACCCCTCATAGCCTGGTTCCTCTCTAGGTTTCTTCCTAGGTTTTGGCCTTTCTAGGGAGTTTTTCCTAGTCACCGTGCTTCTACACCTGCATTGCTTGATGTTTGGGGTTTTAGGCTGGGTTTCTGTACAGCACTGATATATTAGCTGATGCAAGAAGGGCTATATAAATACAATTCGACCATGAAGGCCTGATTCACGCAGTCTCCTCTGAACAGTTGGTGTTGAGATGTGTCTGTTACTTGAACTCTGAAGCATTTCTTTGGGCTGCAATTTCTGAGGCTGTTAACTCTAATGAACTTATCCCCTGCAGCAGAGGTAACTCTGGGTCTTCCATTCCTTTGGCGGTTCTCATGAGAGCCAGTTTCATCACGGCGCTTGATGGTTATGGCGACCGCACTTGAAGAAACTTTCACATTTCTTGACATTTTCCGGATTGACTGACCTTCATGTCTTAAAGTAATGATGGACTGTCGTTTCTCTTTGTTCATTTAAGCTGTTCT